>NC_141878.1:387935506-388560506 GCF_056163025.1 Triticum urartu | reverse complement strand
TTAGGAGTCTTGAAACACTTGCAAAGATGTGACACGTGAAACACGTCGTGCACATTTTCAAAGTTGGATGGAAGCTCAAGTTGATAGGCGAGATCGCCTCTTTTGCCAATGATCTTGAAAGGACCCACGTATCTAAGGGCAAGCTTCGCTTTGATACCGAAGCGACGAGTACCTTTCATTGGAGAGACGCAGAGGTAGACATGGCCTCCGATCTCGAAAGCCAAGTCACGATGCTTGCTATCATAGTAAATCTTCTGGCGTGATTGCGTGGCTTTGAGATTTTCACGAATGACTTTGCACATTTCTTCAGCCTCTGTGATCAAGTCATTGCCAAGAAGTTGGCGTTCACCAGTCTCTGACCAATTAAGAGGAGTACGGCACTTTATGCCATAGAGAATCTCGAATGGGGCCTTTCCCGAACTCCCTTGGAAGCTGTTGTTGTAGGAGAACTCGACATATGGAAGACAATCTTCCCACTTCATACCGAAAGAAATGACACAAGCCCTAAGCATATCTTCAAGAATTTGATTGACTCGCTCGACTTGTCCACTGGTTTGAGGATGGAAGGCTGTGCTGAAGCGAATGTTGGTGCCCATGGCCTTCTGAAAGGAGTCCTAGAACTTAGAGGTAAAGATGCTTCCACGATTTGAAGATATCAACTACGGAATGTCGTGCAAGGAGACAATCCTGGAGGTATATAGCTCTGCCAACAGAGCTGCTGTGATAGATTCTTTGATTGGAAGAAAATGAGCCACTTTTGTAAGCTTGTCGATGAAAACAAAGATAGCATCATTTCCATGCTTGGACTTGGGAAATCCAGTCACGAATTCCATCTCAATATGGTCAAACTTCCATTCTGGAATGGCAAGAGGTTGGAGGAGACTAGCTGGCCGTTGGTGTTCTGCTTTCACTCTTCTGTAGACATCACATTCATTCACGAACTGAGCAATTTCTTGCTTCATTCGAGTCCACCAATATGACTGCTTAAGGTCATGGCACATCTTTGTACTTCCAAGATGAATAGAAAGGAGTGAATTGTGAGCCTCATTCATAATGACTTTACGAAGGTCACCTTTAGGAACAACAATTCGATCCTTGAAAAATAGAGTATCTTTGTCATCAAGGTGATAGCACTTGTACTTGGGTTGGCTCTTGGCAATCCCAATCTTCACCTTCTTCATCATGGCATCAAGAAGTTGTGCCTCACAAATTTGATCTTCCAAAGTAGGAGAGACTTGGAGGTTGGCAAGGAATCCTTGAGGAACAACTTGGAGATTAATTTTGTGAAAAATTTCACAAAGGTCCGGTTGGAAGAGCTTGAGAATCAAACTGTTACAGTAAGCCTTCCTGCTCAAAGCGTCAGCAATGACATTGGCCTTGCCTGGAGTATATTCAATACTCGGATTATACTCTTGAATCATTTCGACCCAACGAGTTTGCCTGAGGTTGAGGTTAGGTTGAGTGAAGATGTACTTGAGGCTCTTATGATCAGTGAAGATGTCCACTTTCCTTCTCAACAAGAGATGTCTCCATGTTAAAAGAGCATGGACAACTACCGCCAACTCGAGGTCATGAGTAGGGTAGTTCTTTTCGTTGGGCTTCAACTAGCGAGAGGTATAGGCCACAACTTTCTTCTCTTGCATTAACACAGCACCAAGACCTTGCAGGGAAGCATCACAGAAAACCTCGAATGGTTTGGATTCATCAGGAGGAGTCAGAACTGGAGCTATGACTAACTTCTATTTGAGGGTGTTGAAAGCAATGTCACATTCAGGCGTCCAGACATACTTCACATGCTTCTAGAGGAGGTTGTAAAGAGGCTTCGCGACCTTAGAGAAATTCTCAATGAATCTTCGACAATAGCTTGCAAGCCCAAGGAAACTGCGGAGCTGCTTAACATTCTGAGGCGGTTCCCAATTCACAATTGCAGACACCTTCTCAGGATTAGCAGCTATGCCCTTGGCGGAGATGATATGCCCAAGGTAGAGAACCTCATCGAGCCAAAACTCGCACTTTGAAAACTTCGCATAGAATTGAAGTTCTCTGAGTTTGTCCAGCACCAATCTCAAATGCTTGTAATGATCCTCCTTGTTCTTGGAAAAGACCAAGATGTCATCGAGATACACCAGGACGAAATCATTAGTGTAAGGGTTGAAGATGAAGTTCATCACGCGAGAGAATGTTGGAGGAGCATTGACAAGGCCGAAAGACATGACAGTATATTCATAAGAACCATAGCTTGTTCTGAATGTTGCCTTGGGGATGTCTTGTTCACGAATGCGAATCTGATGATTGCCCATACGGAGGTCAAGCTTGGAGAATACTTGAGCACCTTTGAGTTGTTCGAAAAGCTCATTGATGTTGGTAAGTGGGTACTTGTTCTTTATGGTCTTCTTGTTCAATGGGCGGTAGTTGACACAAAGTTGGTCTGTGCCATCTTTCTTCTTGACAAAAAGAACACCACAACCCCATGGAGAAGAACTCGGTCGGATCAGACCCATACGCTCTTGTATATCGAGTTGTTTCTTCAGCTCCTTCAAATCTTCTGGTCCAAGCTTGTAAGGACGTTTGCAAACAAGTTCCGTGCCAGGCTCAAGATCGATGACGAATTCAACTGGCCGGTGAGGATGCATTCCTGGAAGCTCTTCTAGAAATACGTCTTGATGTTCACAAACGACTGGAATCTGAGAGATGACATTCAACTCGCCCTTCTCATTGAGAGAAAACAGTCGAATGGTATCATCACGAGCGGAAAAAACGATCACATCCTCAGACGAGTGTGTCAATTGAATCTGCCTGGCAGCACAATCAAGTTGAGCCTTGTGCTTAGAAAGCCAGTCCATGCCGAGAATTAGATCAATATCCGAGTCACCAAGAACCATTGGAGAGGACATGAATTTATAATCACCCATCTTGATAGAAACATTCGGGATCATCATGGTAGCCCTCATAGACTTGGCTGGAGAAACCACTCCCATGGGTTTACCCAACATTTCCAAAACAAAGTCATGCTTTGAAACAAATGATCTTGACATGAAACAATGCGATGCACCAATATCAAAAATGACTTGCAGGAATATCATTAACATGAAGGTTACCCATGATTACTTCTGAAGAGTCCTCTGCCTGAGCTGCGTTCATCATGTTGACCTTTGCAAACTTGGGATTATGCTTGACCACTGTGTTGCTGGCAGATCTCACAGGAGGAGGAGGTGGAAGGCGCCTCTAGTTGAAGCATTTGTTTGCCTAGTGCCCCTTCTGCTGACACTTGTTGCACGTAACCTCTGAGAGCGGCCGGTGATACGGAGCACTTGACCTTGGAGCATGAGGCGAAGCTTTGTTTTGATAGCCTGGGTTGGGTGGGTGGGAAGATCCATTTCCACCTTTACTCTTCTGCTGATGAGGCTGACGGAACGGAGGAGGAGGCAACCAGAACTTTGCTGCTTAGCTGCCACTTGTGTTGAAGAAGAAGAAGAAGGAGTTGCATCCCTGACTCTCTTCTTAAAAGCATCACACTTGAGCTGAGCGGCTTCTTGCTTTAGTGCCATGTTGTAGAACTCATCATACTTGGTCGGCTCAAAAAGCACGAGAGCTAGTTGCAGATCTTCTCTAAGGCCACCTCTGAATTGATAAATCATGCTCTTCTCACCAGGGACATCTTGCTTGGCGAAGCGAGCGAGCCTCTGGAACAGGATGTTGTATTGGTAAACAGACAAGCTACCTTGCTTCAGATTGCGGAACTCCTCGCACTTACTCTCAACAACACTTTGAGTAATGTGGTGAGCTTTGAAGTCTCGGCGGAAATCATCCCAGGTAATCACATGACCTCCTCTGGAATATTTGTATTATTGATACCACTCAGCAGCTTGGTCTTTGAGTTGGAACGAAGCAAACTTGACAAAGTCCTCAGGCCTGACGTTGCTACACTCAAAATGTTTGCAGATATCCACAAGCCAATCATCAGCGTCTGTAGCCTCGACACAGTTACTGAAGGACTTCGGCTAGTTTGCGAGGAACTGGTTGAGGGTAGCAAACTGAGCTTGATTGATGCCATGGCCTTGATTTCCTTGGTTGCGCTCTTGTAAGAGTTGCATAAGCATCTGCGTGTTGGCGTTGGTGGCAGCCATGACAGCTTGCCATGCCTCCGGAGGTGGAGGTGGTGGCGGAGGTTCCGGATTCTGACGTGTTGGAGGAGCCATCCTGAAGAGGTTGACATCCGTTAGCATCTTGAAAGACATATATTCAAGCTGAATCAATGGATCGAAATTGCAACATATAGCCTTAACATATGAACAAGAATGAACGAATGAATTCCAAAGTAAATCATCACACTTCCATAAATTGAGAAGCCACTTAGATAGAGATAGATGAATAAAACAACAAGGTACGGATATAGCAAATAATTGGTAAGGATTACCCAATCACAAACCAAATATCCGCGGGAAGAAATACTAGAGCTACATGAATTCCCACCTATGAAACTCCCGAAACGTTCTGGTTATGCAATCGGGTGTTGGGGATACAGGGGATGCATAATATCTCACCCCAAAACTAGCAAATCCTACATCCAGCTGTATCCATCCTTGAACACATAACCAAGAAACCTCCGGAAATCATTTACCTAATCCTTTGAAAAGCATCCGTTGTACGAGTTATGGCAATACTCCCGAACTCCCGCCCCAGTACTGGGTGGCATCGAGGTTATCTCACCAATAACTTCACAAAGGAGATTTTCGATGTCGGCGAACTCAGGTATTCCAGAACTACAACGATAAAATTGTGACGATAACACCTCGGAGCTCAACTCCCCGGGACACTGCCACAACCCCTAAATGTCAGGAGGCACCAAGAACAATGTTCTCGTCACAAAACCATCGGGATGATTCCAAGATACCCGCGTGATCCTAAATTTTTTTCGTGAAATTTAAGAAGAGAATAGTCAAAACTCTACGTCAGGAGGCCTCACTAGAGCGACGAAGGGACTGAGGAGTAAACAGAATCATACTCCCCGATATATATAATCCTATAAGACTCAAAACATTTTTCTAGACTCAACAATGCCAGCGATTCGATCAAGCAGGGAGCTCCTAAGTCGGGGAAGGCTCTGATTACCAACTTGTAACACCCACGATGTGGCTATATCTCCCACGTGTCGGAGCATCACTTAGAGGCATAACCGCATTGTAGGCATGTCGCAAGAGGGGTAATCTTTACACATCCCATGTACTGAATAAGAAAGAGATAAAGAGTTGGCTTACAATCGCCACTTCACACAATACATAAATATAGCATTACATTATCCAGAATACAATCAAGGTCCGACTACGGAACCAAAATAAAGACAACCCCAAATGCATAAGATCCCCGATCGCCCCAACTGGGCTCCACTACTGATCGTCTGGAAAGGAAACATAGTAACGTCCTGAATCCTCATCGAACTCCCACTTGAGTTCGGTCGCATCCCCTAGAATGGCATCATCGACACCTGCATCTGGTTTTGGAAGTAATCTGTGATTCCCGGGGACTCAGCAATCTCACACCCTCGCAATCAAGACTATTTAAGCTTATGGGTAGGAAAAGGTAGTGAGGTGGAGCTGCGGCAAGCACTAGTATATATGTGGCTAACTTACGCAAATGAGAGAGAGAAGAGAAGCAAAGCACGGTCGAGAAGCTATAAAGATCAAGAAGTGATCCTAAAACTACTTACGTTCAAGCATAACACGAGACCGTGTTCTCTTCCCGGACTCCGCCGAAAAGAGACCATCACGGCTACACACGCTGTTGATTCATTTTAATTAAGCTAACTGTCAGCTTCTCTACAACCGAATATTAAGAAATTCCCATCTGCCCATAACCGCGGGCACGGCTTTCGAAAGTTCAAAACCCTACATGGGTGTCCCAACTTAGCCCATCACAAGCTCTCACGGTCAACGAAAGATATTTCTTCTCCCAGGACGACCCGATCAGACTCGGAATCCCGGTTACAAGACATCTCGACAATGGTAAAACAAGACCAACATGACCACCCGCTGTGCCGACAAATCCCGATAGGAGCTGCACATATCTCGTTCTCAGGGCACACCGGATAAGCTAAGCGTACAAGAGCCAACGTAACCCAAGTTGCCAAGGGACGGCCCTACACGGTGCTCTAGTTTGGACCAACACTCAGAGGAGCACTGGCCTGGGGGGTAAAATAAAGATGACCCTTGAGTCCGCGGAACCCAAGGGAAAAAGGCCTAGGTGGAAAATGGTAAAACCAAGGTCGGCCCTTGCTGGAGGAGTTTTATTCAAGGTGAACTGTCAAGGGGTTCCCATTATAACCCAACCGTGTAAGGAACGCAAAATCAAGGAACATAACACCGGTATGACGGAAACTAGGGCGGCAAGAGTGGAACAAAACACCAGGCATAAGGCCGAGCCTTCCACCCTTTACCAATTATATAGTTGAATTAAAGTAAAACAAGATATAATAATGATATCCCAACAATAATCATGTTCCAACAAGGAACAAACTCCAATCTTCACCTGCAACTAGCAACGCTATAAGAGGGGCTGACCAAAGCGGTAACATAGCCAAACAACGGTTTGCTAGGACAAGGTGGGTCAGAGGCTTGACATGGCAATATGGGAGGCATGATAAAGAAAGTGGTAGGTATCGCGGCATAGCAATAGAGCGAGCAACTAGCAAGCAAAGATAGAAGTGATTTCGAGGGTATGGTCATCTTGCTTGCAAAGTTCTCCGGGTTGACATAAGCTTGATCCTCGTAAGCGTACTCAACGGGTTCCTTGATCACGAACTCGTCTCCCGGCTCTACCCAAAGCAAGAAAACAAGCAAAATAAACCACAATCAACCACGGTGCAATGCGCAAGCAACATGATGCAAAACATGGCATGATATGCGGGATGTGATATGCAATGCATATGCATGCTCTGGAAGGAAAATATTGAATCAGGCCTCAACTTGGCATACCAAGAGTGCCGCTAGAAAGATGAGTTGATTTCGGTCGAAATCGATATAAAGATCACCGAAATCGGATGCACGGTTTGCAAATGGCAAGCAAAACAAGAATGGCACAATTCTGCGATTAATAGCACAATGCCATCTAGAATGCCACAAGAAACTAAGCTACTGCACTCTAACATAGCAAAAAAGCACATGGAAGTGATCTACTCAAGATGCTTGACAAAAGATAAACACTGAGATACGTGGCAAAAACAGAGTTACAAAGGCCTCTTTGCGAGCTCGATTCACTCAACACAAGGCATTGGATGACAAACTAAGCATACTACAAGCAAGAGGGCATGTTCAAGAAGCTAAACATGGCAAGAACAATCTCATAGCATGCATGGATCAACTACAACAACCTTGGCAAAATTGATTAACATGTAAACAATCTGCCAGGAACATTTTATAGCAAAAGTATATCAAGATTGAGTCATGCTATGGTACTCCATAAATGCAAACAGGGGCATGGATGGATAGAGCACAACCATATGTCAAAATCATGCTTACTAAACATACTCAAAAGAGACATGGATCTCTTTGTAGCAACATGAATACATGGCATAAAAATAACAGCAGGGAAATGACTTAGTGAAATTCTAATTCCCTGAAATCAGCAATATCACGAGAGCTACTTTGCATGCTTGTGCTAGACTAAATTGATCACAAAAATACATGGCATACACCCCTGTAAAGATGGCATGGCATAGCCCAAAACACATGTAGAGCTCAAGTCCATATGCAGCACACAATAATCAAGGCAAAAATGACAATTGCTCATAATCTGATAAGAAACAGGAACTAACATTTTATATCACTCTTGCATTAACAATTTAGGCATCAAGATGGACTCAAACAAGCATAGTGCAATGGAACAAAATGAAGAGGACATCCATATGAACATTTTGATATATGGCACGCCCAAAACGGAGCATCACACACGAAGTTATGGCATGACGAACATGGCAAGAAAATGTAAAAATAAGACTTAGAGGAAAAACAGGGGTCAACCCTAGTGTGGATCTGGATTTGGGCACGTACTTTGAGGTTCGACGGCATTCTCCCGTGGTGGCCTGAGCTAGGGGGGCTCAGTGGAGTCATGGATCCGGCGGAGGAGGCGGCGCCCAGGCCTCGGGGTGGGACGGGCGCGGCCTCCCGTGCGGTGGCGCGGAGCTCGACGGCCGGAGGAGCGGTGAACGGCGGCGGCGGAGTCGACCGGCGACACGGTGGTGCGCCCCCGAGGTAGGGCGGCGGTGGAGGCCGGCGATGGTGCGGGCAGGCGGAGGAGACGCGCGGTCGTCCGCGGGCGCGGGAGGGCGGCGATGCGGGCCGGGGGGCCGACCTAGGCCGCGGCGGGGACGGCGCGGTGGCACCACGTGGCAGGCGCGGATTGGGCGAGGGAGGCGGCGGCGGACGTGTCCGGCGCCAGAGGACGCGTCCGGTGGCGGTGGGAGGAAGAAGGCTAGGGTTTCGCCCGAAAATTCGGAGGAGTGCACATATTTATAGGTAGAGCGAGCTAGGAGAGTCCAAACGGAGTGCGGTTTTAGGCCATGCGATCATGATCGAACGATCGAGAGGATGGAGGGGGTTTGGATGGGTTTTGGGCCACTTTGGAGGGGTGTTGGGCTGCAACACACATGAGGCCTTTACGGTTCCCCGGTTAACCGTTGGAGTATCAAACGGACTCCAAATGGCACGAAACTTGACAGGCCGTCTACCGGTAGTGTACCGAGGACGCTTGGAAAATCTCGGTACAATACAAGAATGCTTAACACCCTCTCACGAAAAGAGACAAAAGGGGGCGCCGGAGGACATAAGAGCGCCGGATCGCAAAACGGACAACGGGGAAAATGCTCGGATGCATGAGACGAACACGTATGCAAATGTGATGCACATGCTGACATGATATGAGATGCATGACATGAACAAAATGCAAAACAGAGAAAAAACCCAACCACGAGGGAATATCATAACTTAGAGCCGAAAATGGCAAGAGTTGGAGTACAAATATGGTAAATTACATCCGGGGTGTTACAACCATACCCTCGAAATCACTTCTATCTTTGCTTGCTAGTTGCTCGCTCTTCTGCTATGCCGCGATACCTACCACTTGTTATATCATGCCTCCCATATTGTCATGCCAAGCCTCTAACCCTCCTTTCCTAGCAAAACGTTGTTTGGCTATGTTACCGCTTTGCTCAGCCCCTCTTATAGCGTTGCTAGTTGCAGGTGAAGCTGAAGTTTGTTCCATCTTTGGAACATGGTTATGTTGGGATATCACAATATCTCTTATTATAATTAATGCATCTATATACTTGGTAAAGGGTGGAAGGCTCGGCCTTATGCCTGGTGCTTTCTTCCACTCTTGCCGCCCTAGTTTCCGTCATACCGGTGTTATGTTCCTTGATTTTGCGTCCCTTACGCGGTTGGGTATTATGGGGACCCCTTGACAGTTCGCTTTGAATAAAACTCCTCCAGCAAAGCCCAACCTTTGTTTTACCATTTGCCTCACCACCACCTACTTTTCCCTTGGGAGTCGCTCTCCTGAGGGTCATCTTTATTTTAAGCCCCCCTGGGCCAGTGCTTGTCTAAGTGCTGGTCCGAACCGGGTAGACTGCGGATCCACCTCGGGGAAACTGGAGGTTTGGTTTTTCTCGTAGGATGTCTCATCCGGTGTTGCCCTGAGAACGAGATATGTGCACCTCCTATCAGGATGTCGGCGCATCGGGCGGTCTTGCTGGTCTTGTTCTACCATTGCCGAAATGTCTTGTAATCGGGATTCCGAGTCTGATCGGGTCTTCCTGCGAGAAGGAATATCCTTCGTTGACCGTGAGAGCTTGTGATGGGATAAGTTGGGACACCCCTGCAGGGTTTTGAACTTTCGAAAGCCGTGCCCGCGGTTATGGGCAGATGGGAATTTTTTAATATCCGGTTGTAGAGAACTGACAGTTAACTTAATTAAAATGAATCGACCGCATGTGTAGCCGTGATGGTCTCTTTTCGGCAGAGTCCGGGAAGAGAACACGGTCTCGTGTTATGCTTGAACGTAAGTAGTTTTAGGATCACTTCTTGATCATGATAGCTTATCGACCGTGCTTTTCTTCTCTTCTCGCTATCATTTGCGTAAGTTAGCCACCATATATGCTAGTGCTTGCTGCAGCTCCACCTCACTACCTTTTCCTACCCATTAAGCTTAAATAGTCTTGATTGTGAGGGTGAGAGATTGCTGAGTCCCCGTGACTCACAGATTACTTCCAAAACCAGTTGCAGGTGACGTTGATACCAGTGCAGATGACGCAGCTGAGCTCAAGTGGGAGCTCGATGAAGATCGTGTTCGTTGGGTTGTTTCGTTTCCTTCCGATCAGTAGTGGAGCCCAGTTGGGGCGATGGGGGACCTAGCAATAGGGGTGGTCTTTCTTTATTTTGGTACTGTAGTCGGACCTTGATTGTATTCTGGATGATGTAATGCTATATTTATGTATTGTGTGAAGTGGAGATTGTAAGCCAACTCTTTATCCCTTCTTATTCAGTACATGGGATGTGTAAAGATTACCCCTCTTGCGACATGCCTACTATGCGGTTATGCCTCTAAGTCGGGCTCCGACACGTGGGAGATATAGCCGCATCGTGGGTGTTACAGGGTATCTCACCCGACACCATGGCCAAAAGCAAACAGCGATGCCAATCACTTTGGGCCACCAACTGAGGAAGAGATGGAGGCCGACTTGAAAAGTATAGATGCCATGGAGGAAGATCAAGAAGTTACCTCTCGTCTCCAAGCCAAATTTATGATGGAGTAACTCCAGAGCTCAGCAATTCCAAATTCGGTCATCCCTCCCAATGCTAGATTTCTTTCTAATGAAAATATGAAAAAGAGTGTTACTTGTTCTCCCGCAGCTATGCAACATCCATGGGTGAAAGAAGCTTTAGCCTTCGCGGGTAAACTCAGGAAGGAAACAATGGATCTTAAGCAGCAAGTCAATAAGCTCGCGGAAGAGATCCGTATCCTAATGGGCATCATCGCCAAAAATATCACATCACTACCTCCGAAGAAAGATACATAAACACATGGATATGGGCACTCCCCTTGGCAACTGCCCAGCCTGGGGGAGGTGCCCCAGTATCGTATCACCATCACCCTTCTATCTTTACCATTTTTCTTAGTCTGATCCTTTTGGTTATATCTTGATCTAGTAGAATAAAGTTTAGTATGATCTAGCTTTGAGTTTTTGTGTTGATCCTTATCTATGTAATCGAGTCCGTGAGCTATATATAATAAAGATTAGTCTTGAGTCAAGGGCTTGGTTATCTTGCTATGATCTTGAGGGAATAAAAGAAATAAAAAGAAAGAATAAAAAGAAATAAAAAAGTTCATATTGATCTTATGGAGAGTAATGACTTCACATATAAAGAGCATGATGAATAAAAGTTGTTGAGAGTTGACAAACACAGTTTTGGTCATCATTGCAATTAATAGGAAGTAATAAAGAAAGAGTGGTTTTCACATATAAATATACTATCTTGGACATCTTTTATGATTGTGAGCACTCATTAAAATATGATATGCTAAAAAGTTGATGTTGGACCTGGAAGACAACGTAATGGGTTATGTTTTCTTATATCCGAAATAAATAATATTGTCATGGATCATCCAACATGTTGAGCTTGCCTTTCCCCCTCATGCTAGCCAAATTCTTTGCACCAAGTAGAGATACTACTTGTGCTTCCAAATATCCTTAAACCCAATTTTTCCATGAGAGTCCACCATATCTACCTAAGGATTGAGTAAGATCCTTCAAGTAAGTTGTCATTGTTGCAAGCAATAAAAATTGCTCTCTAAATATGTATGATCTATTAGTGTGGAGAAAATAAGCTTTATACGAGCTTGTGATATGAAAGAAATAAAAGCGACAGACTACATAATAAAGGTCCCTATCACAAGTGGCAATATAAAGTGACGTTCTTTTGCATTAAGATTTTGTGCATCCAACCATAAAAGCACATGACAACCTCTGCTTCCCTCTGTGAAGGGCCTATCTTTTATTCTTGTCTTATACCTTATACAAGAGTCTTGGTGAACTTCACCTTTCCTTTTTACACTTTATCCTTTGGCAAGCACTATGTGTTGGAAAGATCCTGATATATATATCCAGTTGGATGTGGGTTTTCATAAAGCATTATTGTTGATGTTACCCTTGAGGTAAAAGGTTGCGAGGCAAAACTATAAGCCCCTATCTTTCTCTGTGTCAGATTATAACTTCATACCCATAAGTATTGCGTGAGTGTTAGCAATTGTGAAAGACTAAATGATAGTTGAGTATGTGGACTTGCTGAAAAACTCTTATATTGACTCTTTCCGATGTTATGATATATTGCAATTGCTTCAATGACTGAGATTATAGTTTGCTACTTTTTCAATGAAGTTTCTAATTCATACTTTACATTGTGAATAGATTGTTACTTCAGCATAAGAAATCATATGACAATATATATATGTTGCTATTCTAAGAATGATCATGATGCCCTCATGTCCGTATTTTATTTTATCGACACCTCTATCTCTAAACATGTGGACATATTTTTCGATATCGGCTTCCGCTTGAGGACAAGCGAGGCCTAAGCTTGGGGGAGTTGATACGTCCATTTTGCAACATGCTTTTATATCGATATTTATTACATTATGGCCTGTTATTACACATTATGTCTCAATACTTATGCCTTTTCTCTCTTATTTTACAAGGTTTACATGAAGAGGGAGAATTCTGGCGGCTGGAATTCTGGGCTTGAACAGGAGCAAATATTAGAGACCTATTCTGCACAACTCCAAAAGTCCTGAAACACCACGAAAGTCAGTTTTGGAATATATTAAAAATATTGGGCGAAGAAAGCACCGGAGGGGGGCCACCCTCTGTCCACGAGGGTGGAGGGCGCGCCCCCTGCCTTGTGGGCCACCTGGAAGCCCCCCGATGCCCGTCTTCTGGTATAAGGTGTCTTTTGCCCTGAAAGAAATTAGAGGGAAGCTTTCGGAGCGAAGCGTCGCCGTCTCGAGGCGGAACCTTGGTGGAACCAATCTAGGGCTCCGGCGGAGTTGTTCTGCCAGGGAAACATCCCTCCAGGAGGGGGAAATCGTCACCATCATCATCACCATCGATCCTCTCATCGGGAGGGGGTCAATATCCATAAACATCTTCACCAGCACCATCTCCTCTCATACCCTAGTTCATATCTTGTATCCAATCTTTGTCCCAGAACCTCAGATTGGTACCTGTGGGTTGGTAGTTGTGTTGATTACTCCTTGTAGTTGATGCTAGTTGGTTTATTCGGTGGAAGATTACATGTTCAGATCCTTTATGCACATTAATATCCCTCTGATTATGAACATGAATATGATTTGTGAGTAGTTATGTTTTTTCCTGAGGACATGGGAGAAGTACTGTTATAAGTAGTCATGTGAATTTGGTATTTGTTCGATATTTTGATGAGATGTATGTTGTCTTTCCTCTAGTGGTGTTATGTGAACATCGACTACATGACACTTCACCATTTTTTGGGCCTAGGGGAAGGCATTAGGAAGTAATAAGTAGATGATGGGTTGCTAGAGTGATAGAAGCTTAAACCCTAGTTTATGCGTTGCTTCGTAAGGGGCTGATTTGGATCCATATGTTTCATGCTACGGTTAGGTTTACCTTAATTCTTCTTTCGTAGTTGCGGATGCTTGCGAGGGGGTTAATCATAAGTGGGGTGCTTGTCCAAGGAAGGGCAGTACCCAAGCACCGGTCCACCCACATAACAAATTATCAAAGTAACAAACGTGAATCATATGAGCATGATGAAAACTAGCTTGACGATAATTCTCATGTGTCCTCGAGAGTGCTTTCCTTTATATAAGTGTTTGTCCAGGCTTGTCCTTTGCTAAAAAAAGGATTGGGCCACCTTGCTGCACCTTGTTTACTTTTGTTAGTTGTTACCCGTTACGAATTACCTTACCACAAAACTATCTGTTGCCGATAATTTCAGTGCTTGCAGAGAATACCTTACTGAAAACTCCTTGTCATTTCCTTCTGCTCCTCGTTGGGTTCGACACTATTACTTATCGAAAGGACTACGATAGATCCCCTATACTTGTGGGTCATCAATAGTCTTAGTCATGATTACAATGCATGTCCTAAAAAGAGAAGAGTTAAAGCATGGTTAAATCGGCAAAGTGTGGCCGGGTTATGTCAACATTAATTGGCAATACGGAAAGGTGTTCAAAGTTAAACCGATAGGTACTTGGCGGGTTACAAGTTGTTCTTTAAACCTCCTTGAAGGGCTAATGGATACAGGTCTAGAGTGGGGCAAAAAACTAACTAAGTACTGGAGAAACAAGTTTTACAAGAATTTGCAAATGATTTTGGATCTATGGCGGCCTCAGAAAATAAAAGTAATTCCTGAACATAAAGGCTATGGTAGTAGAGGAACTCGCAAGCTCAGATCAAGGTTCAGTCAAAGGGGAATAGTTGCGGTTGAAAAACAATGCAAAACTAGTGCCGCACAATCTCTACATTATTATCAGATCAAAACTACTCGTTTCAGAGGAGAAGCATGAAGAGCGGCGATGAACTCCGACGAACTAAGTGAACCCTAGCACAGATCTGATACGAGTTGAAGTACGTACCTAAATATGCGGATGAACTGCAGAGGGGCGCCGTCGTGCTCTCGTCAAAGTCAGGTTGATGCAGCAGCCGAGGTTGATGCAGTCGACGGGGGCGGCGGAGCTCCGGAGGCATCGGTCGTGGCAAGGAAAGAGAAGGAGAGGTAGGGATAAAAGTGAAACAGGGGCCCCCTATCCCTATTTATAAGGAGATGGATAAAAGGCATGCGTGGAAATCGAGGAGACTGGAAAATGGTTATGTGGCTGCATGGACCCCTCGATTTTCGGGAGGTCCATTAAAGATAAAGAAATATTGAGATGTTTTGGGCTCCGTGCAAAATTAATGCAAAATGACGTCATGGCGGGTTAACACAATTCTGTGAGTTGGCGTCATGGCGGGTTATAGAAAGTTCATAAAAGTTGATGATGGAAGATTCTGCTAAGACAAGTGTTGAACATTGATATGAACAAGTTCAAATCAACTTGGGGCCTAATGTTGGGGATATAACTACTGGGTATGACCCGCCCAGGAGGGGCCGGGTCATGCCACTGGCGGCTTAAGATGAAGAGGCTCAAGAAGATATGAATATGGTGGTTCATAGATCAAGCTTATTGAAGGCCCAAGCCCCGGGCATGACTTGAGGCCCACGGGTGTGAGCCGCCATATGTTTAACTTGTATTATAAGGCAAGCTTACTTAGTTACCGAGCCGGATACGTTGAGTATGAGCCGGCCGGGACTCTGTAAGCCGCCGGGCATCAACCTGTGTATATAAAGAGGTGACCCGGTGGTGGATTAACTCAAGAAACAACTGATCGAGAACTAGGTCAAGCGTATTCGCTCCCTGGTAATCGAAACCCAGGAAATACAACCTAAAGCAGGAGTAGGCTTTTACCTCGTTGAGATGGGCCGAACCTGGGTAAACTCTCTGTGTCCTTTGTCACGTTTAACCCCTTCAAGATAACCTAGCTAGGATGGATCCACACCTAAGTCCTTTTGCTAGGGAATCTGCCGTTTAAGTCCACAACACCGGTGATCCAACAACTCATTGAGATGACGGTGCAAAATATTAAGCGTGAGATATGTGCGGAACGTGCAAGAGTGATGAGGAGTTATCACGGATGCCGGGTGTCCCACGTATCTATGGCATGGTAAATGAGGAACATGCAAGTTCAGACATGGTGCAAACATAGGGTGCATAGGAACGAGGAGAGGTCCTCGTGAGGCATTAGCGCCATGGGAGGTGTCCTTGTGCGCATGCGCGGAGAGGTGAAGGGAGGTCGGGCACGTAAAGAGCTGTAGCTCGCTGGAGTTTCTGTTCGAAGCAAAGGCGCAGAGCACATGGCACCATGGCTACATGAGCTCGCGGACGGAGCTACAGGCGCAAGCATCCCGAAGAAGGAGGGTGTCGGCGCGGGAGGAGAAGCAGGGCACGGGGAGCTGCTGGGGCAGCATGGCTCGCCAGAGGTGGAAGGTGCGCTCGTGAGGAGGCTCTCCAGGCATCGTTGTGTGCGTGCATGTGTGGTGGCGGTCACTACAAAAAAATACACTTCCGTGATGATATGTGTTTGTCATAGTAGGTCGCATTTTCTGTCATGCATGTACATCCATGACGATTTTATGACATAATCGAGATAGTCATACCTGTGTTGTCGTAGAAGTGTTCCATGACATTACCAAAATTATCATCATGGAAGTGTCCACTTCCATGACGATAAATCCCGCGTCACAGAAGTGCTTTCATCAAGGGTGACCGACACATGGCATCCACCGTAACGGAACGTCGTTAAGCTATCGGGTTGGGTTTTGGATCCGATAACCCGTTAACAGCCTCGACCAATGGGGATTTTCCACGTGTAAATCATCATTGGCTGGAGGAAACACGTGTCGGCTCATCGTTGGGACAGATGTCATCCACTCATTGGACAGAACGCGCCTATGATACGTCAACACGTGGCACGGCCCAACAAAGGCCCATTCCTGTGAAAAGGCCGACCTATTTGACTTGGTCAAAAGGTGGCGGGTCGGCCCATGTAAAGCCTGTTAACGGCATGTTCGCATATAGCCCATTTATAGCCCGCTAACCCAAGGCCCGTTACGCCCTATCCGAATTAGGCCCAGTAGCATCATCTGGGCCACCCAATATGATTCCAGCCCGTTTTCACTTCTGGCCCATGTATGGCCCATGACGTCTTTCGGCCCATATGAGGCCCTATGTAACTCTTGGCCTATTAACGGCCCGTGGTGAAACTGGCCCGTATTGAACAGTGTATCACTTTACACCCATTAACGGCCCGTGGTGAAACTGGCCCGTAATGAGCAGTGTATCACTTTATGCCCATTAACGGCCCGTTATTCCGTTGGGCCATTTCCAGCCCATGTTATCTTTCGGCCTTCTCAGAGCCCATTTATTCTTGGGCTCATTTCCATCATTCGTTTACTGACGACCCGTTACTGTCATTTTCTTCTTGTGGGCCAAATTCAGCCCGTGGTTACAGTCGGCCCGTTTGTGGTTCGTTAATACGTTGGGCCGTTTTCATAGCGTCATCCAATACGGCCTATTAACGATGGCCTGTTATGGTCGGCCCATGAACGGATGATTCCAACTCTAGCCCGTCTACGGCCATAATGCGGTCTGTTTGGCCCATGTTTGGCCAATCGATCATACGGCCCGTATAAGGCCCATTGATGATACGGCCCGCAGAAGGCCCATTGTTTCTACGGCCCGTAGAAGGCCCACTATTTCTACGGCCAGTAGGAGGCCCACTGTCACTACAATAAATATTAGCCCATTGTTATTGTGGCCTAGTTTTAAAAAATAGGTTATTGCAGCCACTAGCTAACCGCGGAAAAGAACTGCAATGACTACAAGCAAACAAATAAACAAGACAACAAGGAAATAAATAAGCAAGCAACTAACGCTAGGCTATCACGGCTATTACACATATTACATCCACTGGGCATCAAAGTTCGCCACCAGTGCAAATATAGGGAACAAAGCAGCATATCATATACATTGGTTGTCAAAGTTGGCGACCAGGGCAAATAAACACCGCAGCAAAACAAATCCAGAACTGAAACCACTTCAGATGATCTCAACAAACAATATCCTGGGTACCCATAATGCTGGCAAGATGCTTAGCAAGCTTATTAACTTTCTCTTGTTTGGCGCTTAAATCCTCCAGCGCTTGCTCTTGCACCAGAAAACATGCATCTAAATTCTCCATGGACTTCCTCAGTCCTTCAGGTTCCTGTCGCAGCACATCTGATCGATGTCTTTCAACTTGAAGTTGAGGCTCAAGAAAACGAACTGATTCAGGCAGCGAGTTCGAAGAGCTTGTGCCAGTAGTAGTGGCCAGTAACTCGAACACTACATCAAGACAGGACTTTTGGGTTCCCTCACTGTCGTCAAGATAGTTTTTATCAACTTTCTTGGAGACCAACAGAGATGTCTCACTATCTTGAACCTTATCTGCATTACTGCCTTTACCATTGGATAACGCGGTACCGTTTTCCAGTATTTTATCCGCATTCTAAAAGAGAAACAAGCAGACACATCACATGTTTACCATGTTCTATATGAAACTCATTTTGGTAAATGAGTTCAGTAGTAAAGTGGATAGGATAAAAACATTAAACAAACATATATCTATGTACCATGGTCAATTTATGGTCTATATCATTCTAGTTTTTGTTGCCAAATCAAGATAGAGACACAGTTCAAATAATATTTGTTCAAGACAAAGCAGAATAGACAGAATATAAGCGTGGGTAACTATAGAGCAATAACAACACTTGTAATGTGCATGACATGAGAACATAACTGTTTTGTTCAATTGAAACTGAAATCAACATAGAGCAGGTTACAACAACAAACCGGTTAAAGAAACAGGTTTAAAACATACCTCTTGCGCCATTGGAGTTTCAATTCCATCCTTCAAATTTGAAAATAGTTGGTATGAGTAAATACAGTAGTGCAAAAGCAAAGGAGTATGAACCATAGCTACAAAATCTTCTTCTCCTTTAAGCGTTGAGTTGGGACTTGGAGTGGTGGTCCTCGTGCTTTGGCCACTACAGTTCCCTTACTAACTGCTCGTGTTTGGGTGCTCTGTGGTGGAGACGGTGCTGTGTCAACTGGAACTGGGTTACTATCTGCCAGGGTTGGAGTTAGAAAGGGTGTAGCTGGTTCTCTGTCCAACTGGGTAGGGGTACAATCTACGAGATTCTGGGTTATGTGTGGTGGATCTGGTCCCTGGGCAAGTACAACCGTGGTTCTATCTGCATCAACTGGTAGCACTATCTTTTCTGAAGACCGTGTTGTTACTCCCTTAGATACTTCCATCACGCTCTCCAATTCAAATGGCTAATAAACAAGAAAAGTAATTGAAAGTATAGACATTGTATGATAGACAGGTGCAATGGATAGTGGGGAATAAAAGAGGGCATGAAATAATTCATATTTATGTTGTCTAACCAAACAGGATAGCATGACACAATTTCACATATATGATGGCTAACTAAACTGGATAGCATGACACAATTTCACATTATGATGGCTAACTAAAAAAGATGGAAATACATAGTTCAAAATATGAGACTATGTAAACAGGATGACATGACATAACTATATCATGTGTTTATTAAATAGGTTGGCATGCCATAATTCACATACATTCACAGATAGAATGCCATAATTCAAAATATGATGACTGTAAACACTAAACAGGATGAGATGATATAACTATATGATGTCTTTATTAAATGGGTTGCCATGCCATAATTCAGATAGATGATGTGTATGTACTATGTAAACATGATGGCATGATATAATTCAAATATATGATTTATATAGTAAGCAAGTAAGCAGATGGCAATCCATATATGATGTAAAAACTAAGCAATGCAAGACAACATGCATGACATGGGTAATATAACCCTGCCAAGTTTGAGCATAGACCTCAGGGGGGAAATAGGGCTAGTCATCAGTCTCTGAATCCTCCTCTGAGGAGCTCTCTGTAACCAGCAAGATGTCTGCTTCAGCAGGTAGCATTGTCTGCTCTGAATACCTTGTTTTAAATGGCTGATGCACAGGAAGAGTAGTTGAATATACAAACGTTGTCGACAAATGGAACACGTCATACAAAAACATGATAGCATGATATAATTCACATACATGATGATTGGCTAAAAAGCATGACATTGCATAATTCACATATATAAAGCCTTTGCAACAAGATAGCATTGTATAATTCACATATATAATGTCTTGCAACAAGATGGCAATGCATAATTCACATATATGGTAATTAGACACTGAACCGGTGGCATTCACACAAAGCATGTCTAAACTAATCAAATGACATAGCAATGCGAGACACCATATGCATGATATGAGCAACATAACCCTGCCAAGTTAGAGCATACACCTCGGGGCGAATAGGACTGGTCATCTGTATCTGAATCCTCCTCTGAGGAGCTATCCGTAACCAGCGAGATATGCGCTTCGTCAGATAGCATAGTCTGCTCTAAAGACCTTGTTTTCACTCCAGAATTTGCCATCACCGTGTCAAATGGCTGATGCACATGAAGAGCAGTTGAATGTACTAACATTTTTGACAAATGTAATATGTAACGAAAAAAGGATGGCCTGGTATAATTTACATATAAGATGACTGGCTAAGCAGGATGGCGTTGCAAAATTTACATATATGATGCCTGGCTAAACAAGATGGTGTTGCATAATTCACATAAATGATGAATAAACTAAACAGATGGCATTCGCACAAAGGATGTCTAAACTAAGCAGATGACATATTTGATGTATAAAGTAAGCAATGCAAGACACCATATGCATGATATAACCAATATCAGCATGCCAAGTTAGAGCGAATACCTCAGGGGGTAAATAGGAGTTGTCTTCTCCTTCTGAATCCCCCTCGGAACATATATCTTCCTCTCGATTACAATTCGAAATGTGTGGAGGGGGCTGCCTTTGCGCCTACCATGGAGCGACGTCTGCATGAAATTTTATTGCCACGCAAGGCTCGTCTCTTTTGCTCTACATGTTTAGTTCCATTGTTTACAATAACTGTCATGCATAGGAATAAAACATAGTGAGATTATGTAAGGAGTGCATGCAGAAATCCAGAGTGATGGTAGCAAGCTGTGGATAGACCCAAAACCAATGATAGCAGGCAGATAATGGCTTCAGTTAAAAAATACAGATAATGGCTTCTTTACTGTTTGTTTCCCACCCAACATGAAACTCATAGTAGACACCGGAGATTAACCAGATAGTAAATAGATACTATTGATAGCGGCCCCGATATGTACCCCACAACCATTTAAAAACTCAAGTTTGACGATTAGTTTGGAGCTGACTCAGAGTCTAATCGGTGAACAGGACGACAAAGTAGCATGTAATATTAAGCGATGCATAACGTAAGCAGACACGAAAGAGTGCGACCTCTCTTCCGGACCCGTGTAGTCCTCGAGGTCATCTGCTCGGTTGATGATGGTAATGCAGTTTTCATGGCTGCCAGCGGCGGGGAAGAAGATCTGAGGAGGTGAAAGACAGTCTGGAGGCCGGATCCCTGCTGTGCTAGACCCTTCTGTCGTTGGAGCAGCTAAGCTGGGGTGGACGACGGCGCGGCAGGAGCGGGACAAACCACACAAGGTTTTCTTTGACAATTATCTGTAAGAGAAGTAATTCTGTAAGGGCTCGTTTGAATTGGAGGATTCCAACAATGCAGAGATAGGAAATAGACAGGAATAGGATAGGAATGCACGTGCAAAACAAAGAATTTAAAAACACAGGATTTCTGCCAATCTGGGTGTTTGATTCACAACAATTGGAAGATCACAGGATGCAAAGAAGCATGGTGAGATTAAGTCAAACCACAAGAAAATGTACGGTTATAATGCTATTATGCTACTATCTCTTAGTCTTGTGCTTCATGAATAGGAATTTGAAAAGGAGGACAAGTGAAAATTAAAATTCCTACGTTTTTTCTTTCAAGGAGACACTAAAGGAACAAATCCGTGTGCTCAGTGGACAATATATATAACATGTAGAGTAAAAAAGAGATGCAACAAGTGTACAACCTCTTTGGCGAAGCCATGTCGATCTCAGCGTGATTGGGTTGGCCGGTGAGGATGCTCCGGCTGACTTTGCTGTCGGAGGAGGGGAAGAAGATCTTAGGCGTCTGGAGATGGAGCCTGAGGTACTGCTCCGCTGTGATGGAGGGTTTCGTCGTTGGAGCAGCTCCGGTGAGTTGTACGACGCCGAGGCTGAAGCAGGACAAGAGAGACAATGAACACCGTTAACCTGAGTGGAATTCTAATAGCATCTCCAATACATGATGTAAAATACATAACCACAAAGTGCTAGATGTAAAATACATCAGCCGCTCATCTCTGAACTTAACTGTCGAAACTGAACTTAACTGTCAAAACTGAACTAAATTGTCGAAACTGAATTTTGCTGTCGAAACTGAACGCACTAGCAAGGTGAGGCTACACATCGGTCGACTGACTTTTTCATCTCTAGTCAGTATATTTTGCAGCCGTTGGATACGAAATCAAGGTCCTGCGGTTCATCTTCAACCTCCACCACCTGAGCCGCCAGCCACCACCGGCCAAACAGCAGCCCCCCCGCGGTCGGTGGTGCGCTGCCTCGCCCGCCCTGAAAACACTCCACACCGCCGGTCCGCAGCCGCCCCGGCCATCCCTCTAGCCCCCCCTCCCCCCCGTGCCGAGCTTTTTCTCCGGCGATCCCCACGCCACCGCCCCGCCAACGCCCCGCCACCTCCAGCGACCACTGCCCCCATCCTGAACCCTAAGATAGATAGTGGGTTACCTCTCCGGCGAGCCCCCCTCCCCTCTGCGGCTGGTTCTTCCTTCACCCCCGCGAGCCCCCTCCCCCACCCCCTGAAAATCGACTGACCCAAAAGTCGATTTAGTCGACTGAAGTGTAGCTAAATTGGAGCAGCATTGCAAGCAAGAGCAAGAGCGAGAGCAGCAGCGCGAGCAAGAGCAATAGCAGGAGTAGACCAGGCAGGGGACCGAGAGCAAGAGTAGAGCAGCAGCGCGAGCGAGAGCTAAAGCAGCAGCACCTCCTACTGATGTGGACGTCGCCGCCGAGGGAGCGACACCGTGTAGGAAGTGGACGGCGACGCCGCCGTGGATGGAGCCGTGCCGTGTCGGCTCCGGACCGAGCGCCGGCAGCATCTTGAGATCAAATCAAGAACAAAATGTGGCGATTAGTGTACAACCTCTTTGGTGGCACCGATTAGGCCGCAGCTTCATCCGAGGAAACGGTGATGATGATGCTCTTCCGGTGGTGCAGGTGAAGACGGCGGTGTGGGAATGGAGGTGGTGCGAAAGACGAGGGGAACGTCGGGGCAGCTCCTTGGAGGTGGAGGACGGGGTGGCTGAACCGGCGGGACGATGAGGGATCCTCATCCGGTACGGTGGATGAGGGACGTCAAGGTGTTGCTGTGGACGACGTCGTCGGGGAAGAGGCTCCGGCTAGGTGGTGGACGGAGCATGGTGTGGGGTTTCGTCACGGGTTTTCGTGGCCTCGGTGTACGAATGGGTGGGCGGATGGGATGGCAGTGGGGAACCATGGCTTAGAGACGCGCTTGTCCGAAATGTGGGGTAAGTTACAAAAGTACACCCACCGATTTGAGGCGGTTCTTACGGTTCAGGGGTACCACGGGCATTTCGCGTGTCGAGATTTCACAGGAGGTGGGAGTTTTCGCGCGCGTTGTAATTTCGGAATAGCAAGGCGCGGGTTGAGATGGACGGAGTTGTCGGAGCACAATGAGACAAAGATATATCTTAAATATTTCGGGCTAACAAGGCGCGGGTTGAAATTTCCGGACAAGCCTAACGTGTACTGTACCAAATCAATGCGCACTACAAATGGCATTCAAAACTTTGAATTAATGTTATGTTCAATTAAAATATTTTGCTACGTGTATAATGCATGCAACCTACTACTCAAATGAACGTTTTTGTGCATTCCAAACGTATATACTACCGCTTCAATATGAACTAAATTTGAACTCGTTTCTCTATTTGAATAAGATCTACAATAATGATTGTTGTGAAGTCAAAGCATTTGAATTCGTTTCTCTGTTTTAATAAGATCTACAATCATCATTATTGTCAAGTTAAACCATCATTTGTGTATTATATTCACAGCACACCACATGATTAGTCTCGAGTTACATATGAACTATGTGTACTATATGAACTCAAACTAGATTTTTTGAATCCACTTTATTTTGATTTCAAATCACATTACATTTCTAGCTCTAGCTAGATCTTCATAATCTAAACCATGTCTCATATGTATAATGTGTTTATCACATCATGTATGGTGCCCCGCCCCCTACGCCTACAAGTATTTAGATGTGAGTTGCAAACACCACACATTACCACAAATTCAAATAAAATGTGAGAATGTTCGATATATAGTATTGTTTAGATTGTTCGATATTTAGTTGTAAGCTGCAAACGCCACACATTATCACAAATTCAAATAAAATGTGAGGTTGTTTGATGTATAGTATGGTTTAGATTGTTCAGCATTTAGTTGTGAGTTGCAAACGCCATGCATTATCACATTATGGTATAACATGTGCACAGCACGTGTATCACCGCTATATTCATGCATGAAATGTTTAAAACACTATGATCTCCTATTCAAATATATGAATCTGCTTTCATATAAAATTATGATATTTGTTAGTCTCTTACACCCACACAATCCTCTAACCTTTGTACCTACCACTAACTTTCTCTCATGCATGCACACGCCCTCCTCGCCCTCCCCCTCCCTCGGCATTCTATCCACCGGGCACATTCATTTTTTTTCTTTAGGTCATTCTCCCAGAGTCTCCACAACTCCTTTCTGACACACACCGATCGATAAACCTCTCCAGCGATGCCTGCCTACAACATACACACACACCTTCAATCTCCTCCTTTATGTGTCCTTGCCTCGTGTCTCTCATACGATCAGACACACATGTAAACTCTCGCCCCTCTTTTCATCGATCTCACAACCGCACACTCCTCCCCCTATCTAGCTAGTAGTTGGGCCTCTTGCACCACCTCCTAGCTCCACTCTCTCCGTCTATCCATCTCGTTGGGCCTTATTTGCCTCTAACAAATGGACGTACACCGACCGATCGCTCGCTATACATATAGCTAGCTAGGTCCTTATAACTCGTTTTTACCCACACAGCAATCGATCTACCCCATTAGTTGTGTCTCTCCCTTCCTCCGACAAACAACAATTGATCTACCGATCTAGTTAGGTTTGCTTACCAAACACATGGTTCCCCTTCATCATCCAAGGATGCGTCCCGACAGATCTATCACGCACAGGCACACACAGAAACACATCCCCACTCTTATTGATAACATTGTAGTTCCACCCTCAGTTTGTCTAGTAGGCCTCTCCCACCATCTTCGAGAAGCAACTCCATCGCCCATCCAGCACTCTACCCCTCTCCCTCCCTCTCCCTCCCTCTCTCTCTCCTCCCTCTCTCTCTCTGTCCCATCATATTTCCCATCCCTCAGTTATGTATGGATGTCGACCGATCTCCCTCAAGACATAGTTGGGTCTCTCCTTCGCAACACATATATGAGTCGTTCTACCTCTATAGTTAGGCCTCTGCCTACCCCTCCCCCACCCCCTCCCCCCCACACACATCGATACATCGAGCGCTCTAGTCATGTCTCCCTGCCACACACAAACTTGACATGTGCCCTCTAACGTTCCGGTAGGCCAGTGGCCCTATATCTTTGACTTGCACGCACACACACACAATTTCAATGGTTCTCTTCATCGATCTCACACCCACCCACTTGATCCTCTCTTCGACTCTATCGATAGCTATGACCCCTCCCTCTCTTCTCGTGGATTGCCCGACCCTCTATGTATGATATGGATAGGCCTCCATTTCACACACATTGCATGCAAAATTTTGTTTGAGATGTCATCGACACATATTCCCGCAAATAATTCATGAAATCAACCCCCACCCCAAAACAAAAAACACTCACGAACGCGGTTTGTATCTCTCTCACACACACACATGTAGGTGGGGGACATGCACGAAGAGAAGAGGTGCATGCACGGCGCACATACTCCCGTCTCTTTCCCAACCACACCCGCGCGGGTACACGGTGGAGCTCATTTCTGTACGAAAAAGGCAGCCCATGTGGTAATTTGGCACGTGTACTAGTTGTCCACTTGGTGGAGGGAGGATCGTCTACCACAAGTGAACAAACAAATTGCGACTTGACGTGTTATGTTAAAAAAAGAGGCAAACCATGTGGGGCCTACCTTAGAGGCAAGGGTCTATACACTGGAGTACTTTTGATGTGTCCTGTCAACTCGCAGAACGAGGAGAAGCTTGCTTAGTACGCCGTCTCCCCCGTTCCTAAATATAAGTCTTTGTAGAGATTTCACCATGAACCACACGCGGATGTATATAGATGCATTTTAAGTGTAGATTCATTCATTTTGTTTCATATGTAGTGGAATCTCTACAAAGACTTATCTACTAGTAATAACTAGCCCCCACTACTAGGAATTCTCTATCCTCTCATTGAGCCACATCATCAAAATTGATGTAGCCGTTAGATGAAGTAAATCAGTCCATAATAGCTGTCTGATCTAGACGTTGAGAGGCTCCGCACTAAGCCACATGCAAGCATGCAGAAATACCGTGGCACATGCATGTGAGTGGGTTTTAAATCACATCAACATGTCTTCATGCAAGCATGCACTGGTAGCATGCATGTAAGTGAGCTTTTAAGTCCCATTAACATATCAAAAAGAAAAATATAATCCCATTATGAAGTAGGAGTTGGCTGATCTTTTTTCCTTACGTGGGATGATCTAAATGATGACGGGAGTTTATTTAGTTTCGCTACCACATTTACATGCGGTTATAGAGCTTTTTTAGTTCTGTGAAATCGATAATTTTGCACAGAGAGATATACCGCTGTTCCGCGGCAACGCGCGGGGACTCATCTAGTAATATTTAGGAACGGAGGGAGTACAATGTAAAGAGTTAGGTGTCGCATGGTGATAGTGTGAGGTGGGCCATGTAATCACTAAGCCTGTGTGTTTTCACTGCTCTTGCACGCCTCCGCCGTAAGAATGGAGAAAATTGTAATCTAGTAGTAGTACCTCCTTTCGCCGAAAGCGTGGGACATCCAGCAGTCCTACCACCTCAGTAATAAAGACCAATGAGCCGTCAAATCACATAGACCCAGTAGTAAGTTGGACGGACGAAGCAACCATCACTCTTGCGCCAGTGAGAGGTCGCGTCCGCTCTGCCTGGGCATGAATGCGGCACCGATTCTTTGGAGCGGCGCTGACCTTTTCGGGCGGGAAGCGCGCGCGGGCGATGGAGGGGCTTTGGGTGGGCCAGGCTAGTCAGGAGTGGGCGTGGCAGCTGTCCGCATGTCCCTACCAGACAC
The DNA here is from genome assembly GCF_056163025.1 of Triticum urartu. Taxonomy (NCBI): domain Eukaryota; kingdom Viridiplantae; phylum Streptophyta; class Magnoliopsida; order Poales; family Poaceae; genus Triticum; species Triticum urartu. The sequence continues at coordinate 388,533,363 of NC_141878.1, read as the reverse complement.
GCCCGGAAACGAGAGGATGCACTGACTCTCGCAGCTAAAATCGTACACTACACAACATCTCTCTGTAGGAGTAGGTCGATCTGTCACTCTCCCTAACACACACATGCTGTTAAACACACACACACACACACCTTGGTCCCGTTGCACCTTCTAACGTGACTTATCACACCTAGACGGAGGGAGTAGTAAGTATACGAGATACAGTGGCACACTGACTTAAGTCGAATACAAGTGCCAAAATTTGTGTGCATGTTATAATAAGGATTCACTTAAAATAGTATGTGAGCGAACAGAGGGATCAATTGGACAGTGTTCCCGAGCAGTAGCGAGATGTGTGAGGTAAGAAACACCGCCGGCACTTTTAATTTTTCTTATTAATTTGTTTGTTCCACCCGCTGACTGGTGGGACCCAACGTACTACGTGGAGAGAGGTAAGGTGACTAAGGCTGCATTATTTCTGCACCACTGTGGATAGTCTTACCACCAAAGCCACATGACACGATTATGATTGAAATCCCAATGACTCCCACACACACACACAAAAAACACGGCATGCTTGTCACACGAATGTAGGAATGTATAAAATGTTATTTCCCTATCGTTGAACATAACGGGAGGGTTGTGTAGCTGGTTAGCCTGTTCGCTCATCAAACTTGAGGTCTCGGTTTCGATAACTACACTTGAGCATAATTTGTGCCAGGAGGATTCTTTGACTGGTCAAAATGTTTTCTAGGGTTTGCACGCTTCACACTCTCTCTCCAGTATATATACATGCTGGAGCCTCAGTGCTTGTAGTTGCTCTCTTCACACTCTCTCGCCCTCTCCCGCTGGAGCCTCAGCGCTTGTAGTTGCTCTCTTCATAGTCTCTCGCCCTCTCCAGATCTAAACAAGACTTCGTTGGCCTCTCTCTCCCCTCACTGCTGCTCAAAGAGCCGGCAGGATCCGTCCACCAGGAAGGGAAGGAGGCTTAACACTGTCGCCGTCTGCGAGGGACTATCGGCGCGGCTGTTCACTTTCCACCCAGCGGCGGCGCGGGAGGGCCTCTGACCCCTTCTTCTTCGCCGCTGTCCCGTCGCCCACCGAACCATGCCCCAAGAACCATAAGGTAGAATTTACTTACTCCACATGCATAGCTTCATGTATACCATGAATCTAGGACGTGGTTCAAAGAGGAAAGGAGTGGGGGAAAGTAGTGGGAAAAGTTGTATATAGCATGAATCTAGCACGTGGTTCAAAGAGGAAATGAAGGGGGAAAGTTGTATAGCATGAATCTAGGACGTGGTTCGAAGAGGAAAGGAATGGGGGAAAGTAGTGGGGAAAGTTGTATCGCATAAATCTAGCACGTGGTTCAAAGAGGAAAGGAAGGGGAGAAAGTACTAGTTCAAAAAGGAAAGGAAGGGACAAGGCTATAGAGTTTGAGCAGGACTCACATAGGGAAAGGTGTCTAAAGATAACAAAACTGGGACCAACACAAATATGCTGCTTGGTGTTTGTTCTTTGTTGCAACAGACTGTGCATGACCACAGTACATCGGTAGATGCACATGTTGCTGGTGCGTCTACTGTCCTGTGCAACTCATTAGCTCTTGTTAATCTAAGGCCCTGTTTGGTTAAAAACTCCCTAGTCCCTACCTACTTGGTTCCGGGGACTAAACATGGACTAGAGGTTATTAAATGACATGCTAAAAGACCATGTTACCCCTAGTAATGAACTAAAAGAGACAAGGTGCGATGCGTGGCAGGGGCAACTGTTGGAAAAAGTCCCAAAAAGACTCCCTCGGGATCTTCTTTCTTTAGTCCCAAATGCCCACTTTTAGTCCCTAAAAGTCCCTCCTGTTTGGTTTAGATGGGACCGTCACGGAGTTTTTTAGTCCCTACACCAAAATGTCCCTGTAAACAAACACCCTCTAATAATGCCGCTGGAAAATTGATGCAATGCCACAGTTAAAAGCAAATTGCATGTTTAACGAATTTTATTGTTAATATAATCTCTATGTTAATATTAATCAATGCCATCGTTTGAGAAATGCTACTGTCTTGCTTTCTTTCCCATTTAGATAAGGTAGATGCTTCTTTTTGTTGGCTTCTGTGTCATCCACCGTTATTGACCACTAATTGTTTCCTTTGCACCTCTGTATATACAGGGTTATCTACTTCACCTTGTTGCCATTGTGACCTTTTGTTGCACTGCACAAAACACTTTTGTTTTAAGAGTGTTTTGTGCAGTTCAACCAAAATGTCACACCGACAACGTTGCCTGATTTCTTGATCTTAGTGGAACTGCACAAGAGGAGATCTTACTTCCTATCCGTTAAGGCGAATTTGGTTCAGATCTTCTTCTTGTGAGTTGTTTGAATTCCGCATCATGAGAGGTCAGTACTAGCCTTCTTTCACATGATTCTGTAGTGTGCTTTCATATGTTGTGCTACTTGTATGATAATGTTGCTTGAGGTAAGATAAGGATATTTCACAACTGTTGGCCTGTATTTTGCCACTTTCATCAGAAAATTAGGTTTAGTACTATACTTGTGCTCCCTAATTGACATGCCAAATCTTACATTGAAGGCGAAGCTTGTCTGTTATTGAACCAAGTGATGAAGGGGAAGAACAAGCGGAAGAAAAACAAAAATCAACTTCCGGTGCTGTAATGAAGCACTGGAACTGTGATGACACAAGTAATGATATAGTTTTGCACCTTAATTTATTGCTATGGCTGGAACGAGCAATTGTTTTGCCACTGATTTGATGCCACTCTTAATGTAATATGTAATTATCTCTACTTGTGCAAACAGGGATCTTCTTTGAAGATACCATATATTTTAGTGGAACTGCACAAGAAGATGTTGGAAACATTAAACTAATCGATGAGTATATAGTAAACATGGCCACCACCGTAGATAGCAACAGATGGTTCTGGAGAAGTGCTTCATCTGTATGCTCTACACAATAAGCCTCCTGACAAAGGTTGGTACTCGCCCACTGATTTCATCCATATGATTGAGCTTTGTCATCTCTATTGGTGTTGTCCTATTGTTTAGATACTATCATGAAAAAGTGGTATTGTCCTTGAGAAGTGCTTCATCTGTGCTCTTTTAAATATTTCCTTTCCTTTTTTCGAGCCAACAGGGATGCTAGCATTTAGTAATCCTCTTGTCTTTGCACAACAGGATCATCTTCCTCTGAAGAAGAATATGGAGTACGTGAAGTGACTAGTTCCGATTATGCCAGGATGAAGAAGCCATGTCTATCTTCTCATCAGAAGGAGCAGTTGAAGGATGGTTACATTACTCCCCACAAGACCAAAATAACTTCAGCTCAGAAGGACTGACAAATCTCCATTTTTTGCTGTGATGCGCGAGTACAATGTTGTTCTAGGATTCTTTCTGATGAGTTCCATTTTTCTAAAAGTGTGCTCTACATGGACCATGTATGTGCCTGTTGAAACTGTCAATTCATAGTACAGTTTGCTTAATCACTTTTTTGTATTTGTGCAAACAGGGGTGCTCAGATTGATTTCAATGGGAACTGCACAAAATTTTCATGAATACATCAAATCATTCATTTCCACCACAAGAAAGGAGGTGCCGATAAGTTCAAGGCATTGCAACATATAAGGGTGAAATCATACAAGCTACGCGCGAATTTGGTTGATTTTGGTGGAACTGCACAAAAAGAACAGCTGGTTTATTTAGCACGAGGTGCCATGTCAATCTCCGAACTGATGGCAAACCCTTCCCATTCCACAATCATAGGAATTTGATATTTTGGAATGGGACAACCTTGTCAAATTTTGCTCATTGATTTTAGCAAGACATGCGTTTGATATTTTCGAATGGGACGCCCTTTGGTGTCAGGAGCGTCGATCATATTTTTCTTTATTCTTTAGTTGTGAAGTAAATATTGCCTCTGACACGTGAGTCGCTGAGATGCATAATCATCGAGTGGTGGCCTTACTTGGACCCAAGCGGCGGTGACTTACCGTGTTCTACTCTTCCTCGTTTTCTGTGTGGCGCGGCCTCGTTGGCAGCGGGGCGGGGCCTCGACGGAGCCAGCAATGTCCTCAGTCTCGTTGCTGGCGGGCGGCGCCTCAGGAAACCAGTGAGGCTATGGACCGTGATGACTCCTGGTTTCCTGACATCACGGTCCCACACCATTGTCAACCTATGTAGTACTCCCTCCTTTCTGGTTTATAGGGCTTATCTCAAAATTTTAGTTTTTCCATTTTATAAGGCTCAATTTGGTTGTTCCCCATCACATGTTTAGACTTCAAGGTGCATTAAATCATTGCATGCAAATATTAAGAGAAAACTGACCAATGCATGCACTTTATGCATGCATGCACTGCAATTAATGCATTCGTAAACATAATTTTTTGAGGAAAACAAGAGCATTAATTGGGTGCTTTTGCAAACTACAAAAAATATTCCACCACTCATCATCTACCTTGGTTGGTGAGATTTTTGAATTGAGCCTTATAAACCAGAAAGGAGGGAGTAGTCAATAAACGAGAGAACTGCACAAGAAGCGGCCGACAGCTGGGACCAAGCAGCTCGAGCAGTATTTGTGTTTTGGAGATGTGAGCACTGCAGAGTTTTTTGATGTTTAGCCCAGATATTAATTTTTCTCCTCTGAACAACAACGAAAACATCGCTGTAGGTATTAACTGGGCGGGCTGTGGCCCGTCTAGCCTAGACCAGATATCCAGCCCAGATATTAATTTTTTTCAAGCTGAAAATGGCTAGCCCAGCTATACTTTATTTTAGGAATACCCAGGCAAGGTCAAGTTGTTATTCTCTTCCCCGCTGGGCTGCAAATTTTTTCTAGGAGGGATGCATTAGGCTTAACAAGAAAATGGGCTTTAAGAAATAATAAATGGGATGTAATTATAAAAACTGGGCAGTAACTATAAAAATGCACCAAACATGTGATTACTTTATAAAATATTATTTTGGATATTGAAAATTTTAATTTCATTAATTGTTGCGAGTGCAATGTTCCGTTGGATTTTTACGTAATATAAATTTATATTGAAATTGTATTTAATCTGACTAGAAATTTCGGGATAAAAATATTTTGGAACCCATCAAAATGTGGGAAATTTTATTGAACTCTCTTTTAAACGGTTGGTTGAAATGGGCTGTACTTTTAACAAACTGTAAAATGGGTTGTAGTAAATTCCATTAGAATTCAAAAATGGGCTACACATTCTTACAAATCTCAAATGGGCTATAAGTTCTCTGCCACACACTTCTGGCCTTACTAAGTTGACGCGTCCCCTAAAAAAACAGAGTTGAAGCGTATGCAAGGCTTTGTCAACTTATAGTTAACACATGGTTCTTAGCAGCAGTGGCCGTTGGATGTCCATCCAACGGATGCCGTGCTTATTCTTCAATCTCGGATATTCTAGCTTCACCCGCCCAAAAAATGATTCCTCCCCCTGACATCTGGGGCGCACCATTTCGGAAGCTGACCTGTGGGCCTACTAAGTTGACGTACCAAGGGCTTTGTCAACTTAGTCAATATAAACGATTCTAGCTGCAGTGACCGTACGATGTCCATCCAACGGCCTGCTCCTGCCTCCCATGACTGGCTGTGCTACCGCGGAGGCCTCACCGCCCCCTACTACTCCCACCGCTGGCTAGGCCATCCCTCCACTCACCCACACCCCCTGTTATTCTGTGGCGACGGCAGCGCAGCCAAATCAGTGAACCCTCGTAATCCTCTCCGCGTGTCCATCAACTGACGTGTCTTCCCCGGCTCCGCGTCATCCCCTTCCTAGTCCTCACCGTCGTCCACCGCCCTGGTGCTCTTGGCGCGGCGTGGTCAACGTGGTCAAGGAACGAATTCCATCAGACGTGGACTGTACGTGGAGAGGCTGACAGCTGGGTCCACGGCAGCCGCAAGGAAGTGCCTCCTTATTACGCAAAAAATAATTATTCCTCCACTTCACAGCGGGGACCCACCGGACGGGCCACCGTATTTCGCAAAAAAAATGATTCGCCCCCTGACTGCTGGGACCCACGAGCTACATCTTCGCACACAAGGAAGTGCGTATGGGAAAAACAAATGATTTGCACCCCTGACTGCTGGGACCCACCAGCTACATCTTCACACGCAAGGAAGTGCGTCCAAAAAAACAATTCACCCCCCGACTACTAGGACCCACCGGCTACCCCTTCGCACGCAAGGAAGTGCGTCCGGCCAAAAAAACGATTCGCCCCCCTAACTGCTGGGACCCAGCATCTACACCTTCGCACGCAAGGAAGTGCATCCGGGCAAAAAAAACAAAACGATTAGCCCCCCTGACTGCTGGAACCCACCAGCTACATATTCGTAGACAAGGAAGTGCCTGACAGTCGGGACCCACCTGGTCGAAGCATACGTAGCATTGTCATTCTGGTCGCGAACGTGTACGTACATACTGGTCGATGTAGAGTCGCGCACGTGTCGTAGTAGAGGCATGCACGTGTCGTAGTAGAGGCGCGCACGTAGCATGTACACGTACGTACAGCGGCCAAGGTGCAAGAAAGAAAATACGGCCACGTATGTGTACATACGGGCAGTGTCTCGTATGCCTACTCGCGCATACGTACGGCCAGGGCTCGTGTACATGGCTGGGTCGGAACGGAGAAACAACGTCGTCGTCGTCTTCATGGGGAGGCAACGGACACTACAAGAAATATGTCAACTAGTGACCTTCTGTCAGTGACCCTGGAAGAATTGGTCATAGATCTATGACCACTTGAGACCAATTGGTCAAAAGCTGTTCGGGGGGCTCCAAACCCTAAACTATAATGACCATTTTGATCAGAAAGGTCGTTATTTCCTGACACGAAATGGTCATAAAGCATATAGCACTGGTTCGCTGCCTTATTTCTAGCTGATCATGACCAATATAGATGGTCATAACCTTGTAAATTGTGGTGTGTTGCTATGACTAGGCGCCACCTCAACAGTTTTGCCTATGTGTCATGTCCATGTGTCAGTTTTTGCCCTAGGTTGTGAAGCAACCTATATTTCTGTCATTCCCAAAATTCCCAAAAAAATCTCATAAATTCTTTGGGTCATATCTTTGTCAAATATGTAAAAAACATTCCTTGCCTAGTTCGAAAATAATTCAACAATATTCATTTTCCTATTATGTTTAGAAAAACACTTTGTGAAGGAAGTGCTATTTATATATTCTTGATTGCCCTCAAAATTTTTGGGCACTATTTCCTATCCAAATCATTGCCTCGTGACAAAATTAAGCTCCATTTGCCCAGTAAATCTTCCTCAGCGAATTTCCAAAGTTTTTGTCCACCTAGAAGCATTGTGAAGGAAGTACCACCTAGGATCCTCCTTTTGAGCTGAAAATTTGTGAAGACATTCTTCTTAGTAGATGATCATCCTCAGCCAAAACTCACACACATTGGCCATGTGCATTTCCCGTACCGCTAATCAAACACTTGGCTGCTAATTAATCTTTAAGCATAGTTCAGTCTCCTCATGAGAATCTTATGTTGTAATTTTCTTCCTAGCACCTACCTGGGGAGTGCCCAACCCAATAGACATGCCTAGGCAGCCCAGAACGCATGGCAACGCCACGGTCACGCTGTGACCACACGACGGGCATGCGAGCTTCGCGCTCTAGAGTTGGGGCCCTCATCCACCGTCCAAACCAAGATGTCTCGCCACCAAACCATGCATTTCTGATTAAACAGATACTTATTTACCTAGAAATGATTTTTGGTAAAAATAAAGAGCAAACTATGAGCCAGTTGCAGTTCAAATTTGACCCGCTTCCTACAGAATCGGCGGGAAATTGTCTTTTTCACCAGAGATCGATAAAAACTTTTGACACCCAAACATTTTGTCAATTGTGCATTAAATATGTCCTAGTATTTTATAAAATTGGTTAGGTCCAATTTTGCAACAAATATATGGTAGGTCCTTCACAAAAAAAACTCATTTCGGGCACTCGAAAAATGGAAAATGTATCTTCCGTGAAAAGAAAATGAAAACTCCCATAGGCCACATTGTTTCGAATTCCAAGATGCACCCTTGTGCACAACATAAGATCATTTGAACAAACTATGCCATGAATGTGGCCATAAGATTGATCATTTGTCTTGAAAGCCATGAATGTTCACGCATGATAGCTCATTTCTGAGAACACTTTTTTAAAATAATTTTCGTATTACAAGTTTATTATTTTTACTGGAAACTTGGTCACATATAATGACAAAATGCGAAGGTTTTCCAATTTTTTGATTTTTCTTAAATTTTTTATGTCCGTTTCAAAATGCGGTCAAAACGGCGGGCTTGACCGTTCCTAGCTAGTGGTTGAATCTTGGAAAAATTGATGTTTCTCTGATTAAATAGATACTTATGTACCTAGAAATGATTTTTGTAAAAAATAAAGAGCAAAGTATGAGGCAGCTACAGTTCAAATTGGACCCGCTTCCTGCTGAATCAGCGGGAATTTGTCTTTTTCACCAGAGGTGGATCTAAACTTTTGACACCCAATAATTTTGTCAATTGTGCATTAAATATGTCCTAGTATTTTATAAAATTGGTTAGGTCCAATTTTGCAACAAATATATGGTAGGTCCTTCACAAAAATAACTCATTTCGGGCACTCGAAAAATGGAAAATGTATTTTCCGTGAAAAGAAAATGAGAACTCCCTTAGGCAACATTGTTTGGGATTCCAAGATGCACCCTTGTGCATAACATAAGATCATTTAAACAAACTATGTCTTGAATGTGGCCATAAGATTGATCATTTTTCTTGAAAGCCATGAATCTTCACGCATGATAGCTCATTTCTGAGAACACTTTTTTAAAATAATTGTCATATTAAAAGTTTATTACTTTTACTGGAAACTTGGTCACATATAATGACACAATGCAAAGGTTTTCCAATTTTTTTATCTTTTTTTTTGAATTTTTTATGTCCGTTTCAAAATGCGATCAAAACGGCGGGCTTGGCCGTTCATAGATAGTGGTTGAATCTTGGAAAAAATTTGATGTTTCTCTGATTAAATAGATACATGTGTACCTAGAAATTATTTTTGGAAAAAAATAAAGAGCAAAGTATGAGGCAGCTGCAGTTCAAATTTGACCGGCTTCCTACTGAATCAGCGGGAATTTGTCTTTTTCACCAGAGGTGGATCTAAACTTTTGACACCCAACCATTTTGTCAATTGTGCATTAAATATGGCCTAGTATTTTATAAAATTGATTAGGTCCAATTTTGCAACAAATATATGGTAGGTCCTTCACAAAAAAAACTCATTTCAGGCACTCGGAAAATGGAAAATGTATTTTTCGTCCAAAGAAAATGAGAACTCCCTTAGGCAACATTGTTTGGAATTCCAAGATGCACCCTTGTGCACAATATGAGATCATTTGAACAAACTATGCCATGAATCTGGCCATAAGATTGATCATTTGGCTTGAAAGCCATGAATCTTCATGCATGATAGCTCGTTTCTGAGAACACTTTTTTAAAATAATAGCCGTATTACAAGTTTATTATTTTTCCTGGTAATTTGGTCACATATAATGACACAATGCGAAGGTTTTCCATTTTTTTTGATTTTTTTTGAATTTTTTATGCCCGTTTCAAAATGCGGTCAAAACGGCGGGCTTGACCGTTCCTAGCTAGTGGTTGAATCTTGGAAAACTTTTGATATTTCTCTGATTAAATAGATACTTATGTACCTAGAAATGATTTTTGGAAAAAATAAAGAGAAAACTATGAGGCAGCTGAAGTTCAAATTTGACCCGCTTCCTACTGAATCGGCGGGAATTTGTCTTTTTCACCAGAGATAGATCAAAACTTTTGACACCCAACCATTTTGTCCATTGTGCATTAAATATGGCCTACTATTTTAGAAAATTGATTTGGTCCAATTTTGCAACATATATATGGTAGGTCCTTCACAAAAAAAACACATTTTGGGCACTCGGGAAATGGAAAATGAATTTTTGTCCAGAGAAAATGAAAACTCCCTTAGGCAACATTGTTTGGAATTCCAAGATGCACCCTTGTGCACAATATGAGATCATTTGAACAAACTATGCATTGAATGTGGCCATAAGATTGATCATTTGGCTTGAAAGCCATGAATCTTCACGCATGATAGCTCATTTCTGAGAACACTTTTTTAAAATATTTGCCGTATTACAAGTTTATTATTTTTTCTGATAACTTGGTCACATATAAAGACACAATGCGAAGGTTTTTTATTTTTTTTTTTGATTTTTTTCTTGAATTTTTTATGCCCATTTCAAAATGCCGTCAAAACGACGGGCATGACCGTTCCTAGCTAGTGGTTGAATCTTGGAAAACCTTTTGTGTTTGTCTGATTAAATAGATACTTATGTACCTAGAAATGATTTTTGGAAAAAAAGCAAACTATGAGGCAGCTGCAGTTGAAATTTTACCCGCTTCTAACTGAATCGGCGGAAATTTGTCTTTTTCACCAGAGGTGGATCGAATCTTTTGACACTCAACCATTTGGTCAATTGTGCATTAAATATGACCGAATATTTTAGAAAATTAATTTGGTCCAAATTTGTAACAAATATATGATAGGTCCTTCACAAAAGAACTCATTTTGGACACTCGAAAATGAAAAAATGATTTAAAAGAACTCATTTCTCATAACTCTTTAAAAAATATTTGTCTTATTTCTATTTGTGATTATTCTTGAAAACTAAAGTCATATTTGATGACACAATGACAAGATTGTTTTTTCAATTTTCATGTCATAATAAAATAGCTAACATGATTTAGCACCTTACTTTTAGTCAATTACGACCAATTTAAATGGTCAAAATATCACACCTTGTGTACTGCGTTCTGATTGGTCCAGAGGCCTCTCACGCGGATCGTGGATAAATCACCATCGGATGTTGCTGGATCCAACGGCCCACACGTCGCCGGTCTCACCCACGTCTCGCACTCCTCCTCTCGCACCCGTCTCTCCCACGCACTGACGCCCCTCTCTCCTCTCCCTCACTCTGATCTCATCTGAATCCATCGCCGCCCACCGTCGCCCACCCCCACCGCCGCCCACCATCGCCCACCCCACCCCTGCCCACCCCCACCGTCGACGACCCTCACCATCGAGCCCACGCCCAGACCCGTGCTGGACGTAGCAGGATTCACCCGCGAACCCCACCGGCGACCTCTTACTCTCCCCCAACCTCACCACCGGCTGCCCCTTACCTCTTCGCCCAGATCAACTCGATCCGCTCATCTCATGGCCAGATCTAGCAGTAATCCCTCCTTCCCACCTCCCTGCCTCTGGATCCCTTTCTCATCTGCAGGCGTCGCCGCCCCCACCCCCACTCCCTCCCTCTGGATCGAATAGGCGCTCTCTACCGGCGGGGCTTGGGGAGGTTGGCGTTCCGCGTCGAGATCCATCGCGCGCGTCCTCCGGCGCCAACCCCGACCGGCTCCTGTCGCTAGGGTTTCGGTCGGCGTGGCTCCGATGACTCAGGTGCGTCCATCTACTCCATTTCCTCCTAACAGCCATTGCTAACTTCCTCAGTTTGTCGTGTCTGCCTCCCAGATCCAGGATGTCGTCCTCGCTCGAGCACCGGGACGCCATGGACGATGGCCGCTTCCTCCCCTGCCTCGGCGCCATGGAGCAACTCCGTCCGCGTTCTTCTTCTCAGGATTCCTACCCCCGGCCATGGGCCATGGCGAACGAGTAGCTCCAACCACAGGGCTCAAAGTTATGAATCCCTTTCTCCTCCCCTCGTCTTTTCTTCTTCCGCTCTCTGTCTGACCCCCTTCTCGTCGCTCTTTCGAACCAGGATGTCACCATGGGAGATGAAGGCGTGATGTGTTGTGCTTCTGCTTGGAAGGGACGCCATGGACCTACCTCCTCTGCTTCTTCTCTTCCCCTAACTCCATCATGGTGATGGATTGGTACAGTGACCTACTCCCCTGCTTCCTATGTTAATTTGGTGCATGATGTGGATGTGATGTATTTTAGGCATGATTAAATATGTGTTTTGGCACAATTCCTTCTCAAGGTGCTGGTGTTTGTGGAGGTGATTTACCTCTTTTTTCACTCTGTGTATCAAGGTGTAGTTGCTGAGCATTGATAGGAGTTGTTCGGTGTACGTGTGTATCCTCTAGTAGTTTGTCTCATATATGATGTTGTTTGCCTGCCATGTTGCTGTCGTGTCTGACTATTGGACGGTCAAAATAAAGTTTTGTAATTTAGAAACTGCATGTATGTTGACACTATTGAGATGATGATCGCTTCACCTTGCATAGGTTTTGCTTGTGAGTGTGTGGAATTCATTTCATGCATGGTTCATCAGTGTATATGCCTCCCCTCCATCTGTTGGTTCTTTTTCTAGATCTCAAGTGATGCAATTCATGGATGTTGCGATCTCTCACCCGCCTAATCCCGAGGTCGCTGTACATGTTTTGCCTTGTTTTTTAGCTCTTCAAATCCGCTGGAAGGATCCCTTGCCTGAAGTGTATGCTTTCTTTAGAGGTAGCGGGTCAAACGTTCCGTGTGTATGTTTGAATTTGAATGTTGCAATGCGTTTTAGTTACAGTGTATAGTACCTTTGTAATTCACTGTAAACCTGAAGTTGACAGATGCTCTATCTGTGTTTCTAGTTTGCCAAATCTCACGTAGATGGGTCTCCCTAGTTTCATGACTGCTATTTAGAACTAAGTGCTCCATAAGTGTTGCTGAAAATGAAAATGCAGCTAATTATAGCACAGCGAGAGTGCTCTCAAACATCAGAAGGGTTGCTACTACATTTACGCTCCTGGCAGTGTCCTGCATTGACTGATGGTGCAGCCATATACCCCTGCCAGTACCTGATTGTTCTCATTCATTATTGTGCAGCAGCGCATGCTTGTTCATACCCATTTTTTTCAATTAATGCCAACATGTACATATTTACACAGGAGAGATAGCTAGATTTTCCGACTAACAAGTGACAATGAAAATGTGGTTGTTTTAACCTAGAGGTTAATAAAACACTTTGATAGTTCTGCCCTGAGCATTTTTGTCAGTTTGCAGTTACTTGTGCTGAGATGCTAGTCTCTTTCTCTGTCCAGAAAATGTGTTGTGTATTTCTTGTCCAGTGTATAATATTCCATGGCCAGAGCAAGCTCGATGTTATTTCTAGTGCTAGACTTTTGTTGTATTAAAGTACTTGTGCTGAGATTACTGTATTGATGCATCCCAACTATGAAAAGATCTTGTATTAAGCTTTAGATGGCTGTTAATTATGTTGTGTTAGCTGCTGACTAACAATGGCCTGTGGCGGCTGGGTATTTTTTTTGGCGCAGGTGACTTGTACATGAAGCTGTATGATCAGCTGGATGGTCACGATCCGCGTGGGAGAGCCTGCACCTTGAAGTTGTTTTTTCCAGCTATACTATGGTATGAGCCTGGACCATGGTTGTGATGTGGTCCTGATGTATGATCCTACTTTTCCTGTTTCTTGCTATTTGAGGATATCATGTCTGATTTCAATGTTGGGTCGATCGAGTTGTTGATTTTATCACCCTGGTCATACCATAATATGTTAGTGTTTATTCATGTATGCATCTCCATCTTGCAAGCCTGCCATACATGATAGGATTAGTACTTATTAACTACTCATGTGCTTGTAGAGATGGATACAATTATTATTTAACTAGCCCAGATTTTTTACATTTGATGTGCTTCCAAGGGACACAAATCTCTACTCTTCTATATAATCCACACTTTGTTCCGGAAGTAGTCAGTTGTAGCATGCTATTACATCACAACAAGGTGTCATGTATGATTATAGTGCTTTCGTTGAGATGTCCGGTACTTAATAAAATTGAAGTTAAAATAGAACCTTTATGTTCTCTGTAGTGATTTACAGTTGGTGCTATAAGTTTTCTGAACTTGAATATCTTAGTAGAACATCATCAAGTTAGAAGTTTTGCTATGCCATGCATATTGTTTACTGAACTGAGGCATTTGGGCATTTATGTATAACTTTTATTCTCTTGAATGGATATATTTTGTTGTCAATCATTTAACTTCCACTGTATCTCACTACTAATTTATGTAGATCAGGATCTAATGTTGTCGAGGTGGCTGCTGCTCTTACCGAAGATTAGAAGAATCTTAGAGATGTGCACCAAAGTTTTAGTTGATGTTGCCACCATGTTTTGGTGCCTGTGTATTTGTTTTTGATTGTATGTACACTTGTTGGATCATGCAAACATGTATGTGATGTTGTGAGTTTCATTGAGATATTTCTGGATTTGATCATTTAATTGAGAATTACTGATTGTTTGCTGTTGAAATGTGTAAAAATTAAAATCTATGAATGAAAAGGGTTGAATGTTCTATTGGGTCGAATAATATTTGGGCTCTTAAAAGGCTATGGCCCAAACAATAGTGGGCTGGAATATTGTGCATTTATAAAAAACCGATAACAAATGGCTTAATGAAATGGACTGTGAAATGGCCTAGGCCCAGAAAATAAAAAGGCTGAATTGTAGGGCTTGGCCCATATAGCTGACCAAAATTAATAAGAAAAAATATATAAAAAGGCTGAATTTTTGGGCACGGCCCATCTAAAACACCAAACTGGACCGGCCGATTCTTATCAACAACCTTTTTAATTGGTCGCAATTTTGCCACGTCAGATCCGACGTGGCCTGGGCAGACAGCCAGTGACCAAAACAAAAGGTCATGGGTTCAACGACCTTCTGTTTTGGTCCTAAATGTCTACGACCTTCTCACGGAGAAGGTCGTTAATTTCATTTTACGACCGCCAACTTTTGACCTTCTGTTTTTGGTCACAAAAAGGTCACAAATGAAAAATAGTGACCTTTCAGTGACCAATAGTCAAGGTCACAAGTTGACATGTTTCTTGTAGTGGGAATGCGTCGTGTTCATGGGGAGGCAACGAAATGCGTCGTGTTCATCGGGAGGCAATGGAATGCGTCGTGTTCATCGGGAGGCAATGAAACGCGTGGGAGCCAACCGGCTGGGTCAGAACGGAATGCGTGGTCGTGTTCATCGGGAGCACTTGGACAGAACAGGCGATGGAAACGAGGCCTGGCATACCGCAGAACGAAGGAAACAGACCTCGTACGGTCGAAACGGGGGTCCTGTTGATCGGGAGGGGTGTGGCGTACCACAAAACGGAGGAAACAGACCTCCTACAGTCGAAACGGGGGTCATGTTGATCGGGAGGGGAGTGGCATACCGCAAAACGGACGAAACGGACCTCCTACGGTCAAAACGGGGGTCCTGTTCATCGGGAGGGGTGTGGCGTACCGCAAAACAGGACTCCACGGGATACTGTTCATCTCCACCGTCGACCTCCTCCAGCCTCCACGGGCTACCGTCGACCTCCTCCAGTCTCCACGGGCTCCTGTTCATCCAGCCTCCACCGCGCGCTACTCCACCGGCTACTGTTCAACCACCCCTCCACCGTCTACTGTTCATCCAGCCCTCCACACCACGGAGTCATGTTCAACCACCCCTCCACCGTCTACTGTTCATCCAACCCTCCACACCACGGGGTCCTGTTCATCCAGAGGCCACGCCACTGCTCACTGTTCATCCAACCCCCCCTCCCCCAACGCTCACTGTTCATCCAATCGATCGGCTTCAGTTAGCAGCAGTAGCGAAGGAATCGCTCGATCGGGTTCAATTAACAGCCATCGATCGATCGCTCAGGTTCAGTAACGCGTAGCCTGTAGTGCAATCACTCGGGTTCAGCTAGAGCCCAACGCCTCGCTCGGGTTCAGTTAGATCCAATGCCTCGCACACACGCGCGTACGTGTACGAGAGAAACGCGCATCGCTTGGCCCCCGACCTCCCACCGTAACTGGGAACTCCCCGAAATTTTCCTTTCCCTCGCTTCTACCACGGTTTTTTCCGTCATGGACGACCCAAAGAATGTCATGTAGCTGCGTCTCCGGCCCGCCCAGGACGAAAAGCCCATTTTCTGTCATGATTTTTTGTCATAGAAGTAGGAGCCCACCACATCTATGATGATACCGGGTTTTGTCACAATTATCGTCATAGAAGTGTCATATGTATGACAGAAAAAAAAATTCGTTCAGCCCAAAATGTCACTGATGTGTCTTTTTTTGTAGTGGGTGCTGGAGGGAGACGAGGGAGAGATTCGAGGGGAGGTGTTGGGTATCATGCCAAGTTTTTTAGGTGGGGGCAGTTGGGTCTCTAGTGGGCTGGTTACCTGGTTGGCCTGGGAAGGCTACGACCCGGCTCTGTGCTGCTCCTCTCACTCTCTTTATTAAAATATAAATAGACAACTAAAAGAAAAGAAGAGGGGTTAGGAGTGGATCTTGGGCTGGAGGGTAATTTCCTCAGACTCGCAAAATGAGTTTGAACCAAGAAAAATAGAAATGGACGTGTGTATGACATTTGGATTCAAACCCATTTGAATTCAATTCAAATGGGTTTGAATAGGAAGTGGTTGTTTGGAAGGTCCCAAAATGTTCAGGAATTTGGAGGAGCCTCGATAAATGGGAAAGGAATTTTGGGGAAAATTTGGAGAACAAACTTGAAGCAAAAAAGGTGTGGATTATTTGCAAGTGTGTTTAAGGGTGATTCCAAATTATTGGAATATTTCTTTATAGCTCCTTAATAATATTGGGAGGATATATGTTTTAAAAAGAAATCACCATCTGAATTTCCCTCAATTTAAATGGATCGATGATCCATGCAATTTATTTATTCGAGTTGCAAAAAAGTTAATGACATGATGGCATGATGAAATGATGCAATGCAAAATACAATAGAGAAACCAATATCATACACATAAAAATGCAAAGAATCGGTCTCGAGCTATTACACAACCCGGGGTGAGCAAGAGGACTGCGCCACATCAAGTGGCCTGAGCAACCTGTTTTAGATCAGCTCGACCTAAAGCCAGGTCCTGGATGCCAAAGAGCTCTCACACGTAGACGAGGTACTAGATCGAATCCAAAACCTGGTGATTCTGTCCATCGTCTATGATCAGATCAGATGTAAAGCCGACGATCGGGAAATTTTGATCCCACCCACCACCCACCTAGTCGCCATGGGCAAGGACTTGACTGACATGGTCGACTACGGCTCCGATGAAGCCATCTACATGAACGAAGATGTCGATGCCGATTCCGAAGAAGAACCACCCACGGCCATGCCCCATATAGGGAATTGGGCCGCCACGTCTACCTATGATGTCTACATGGTCGACACTCCAAAGCAAAAATCCAAGGATAAGTCCTTTTAAAACCCTAAGCATCATTGCCCTAAAAGGTGACCCAAGGGACACAATGGAAGTAGGGGTACAACCAACACCTCAGGCACTGCCAATAATAGTGTCGCTCCAGAAGCCGGCCAGAACCTAGGCAACGACATTCAAGCCTCACCCGCCCAGCAAAACAGGCCCACTGGCACACCCTTCAAGGAACCCCTCGATGACATGGGTACTTCTGAGGACAGGTCGGATAAAGATAACATCCCGGAATCCGATGACGACATAAGTTTCAGACCTGAAGACTTCGTCGTAGCAATCGGCCCATCAAAACAAGCACTGTTTCAACTATAGTTAATCACAACCATGTGGAGTATGAAAAAGAAGCAGCAAGAGTGTACAACCATGAGAAATAGCTCAACGACAAGTGGACGAAAATTCTGGCACTCGAAGCGGACCTCGAGACTCGAGGCGCAACCCCCAAGTCATTCCCGAAAAGGCGCCTGTTGCCTGATTTCCACGATGAGGCAACAGATAACCCACCGCTCGCGCATGGCCATGCCGGCCAACCGAACCAACCCCCTAGAAGGCGAGACTGACCAAAAGGGGCACTTAATGAGCCCCCGCCAAAACCCGTCCTCATGGCAAGAGTACGGTCGAGCACCTAGGGATATTTGAGCTACACGACAAGCTACAAGCCAATAAAGCTCCTTCCCGATCCATCTACGGGCCGCAGCCGTGCAACACCTAGCTTGGAAGGATACGATGTCTGGCTAGATAGGCATGAGAGAGCTCGGGAGCAGATCTGGGCTAGGGTAATGGCTCATGCCCAACAAGACGTGGCTCATTTTTGAGGGCCCGTGCACCCTGTGTGTTTTACAAATGAGGTGATGGAGCACCAGTTCCCAGAAGGGTTCAAATCCATCAACATTGATCAATATGATGGGATAACTGAACCAACAGTCTGGATAGAGGACTTCCTTATCCACAACCACATGGCTCGGAGAGATAACCTCCATGCCATAAAATACCTGCCCCTCAAGCTCAAACAGCCTGCAAGGTAGTGGCTTCACGACCTTCCTCCAAACTCCATCAGAAGCTGGGAGGAGGTTGTAACACCCACAATGCGGCTATATCTCCCACGTGTCGGGGCACGAATTAGAGGCATAGCCGCATGGTGGGTTTGTGGCAAGAGGGGTAATCTTCACACAATCCCATGTACTGAATAGAAAGGGATAAAGAGTTGGCTTACAATCGCCTCTTCACACAAATACAAGTTAAACATACATCATCCAGAATACAAACAAGGTCCGACTATGGAACCAAAATAAATGAAGAAAACCCCAATAGCTAGACCCCCGATCATCCCAACTGGGCTCCACTACTGATCAACAGGAAACGAAACAAAACGACGATCAAGATCTTCATCGAGCTCCCACTTGAGCTTGGTTGCGTCACCTGCACTAGCATCATCGGCACCTGCAACTGTTTGGAAGTATCTGTGAGTCACGAGGACTCAGCAATCTCACACCCGCGAGATCAAGACTATTTAAGCTTATGGGTAGGGTAGGATAATGAGGTGGAGCTGCAACAAGCTCTAAGCATATATGGTGGCTAACATACGCAAATAAGAGCGAGAAGAGGAGCAATGCAGCGGTCAAGAAGCTAAAAGTGATCAAGAAGTGATCCTGAAGCTACTTACGTTCAAGCATAACACGAGACCGTGTTCCCTTCCCGGACTCCGCCAGAAAGAGACCATCACGGCTACACACGCGGTTGATGCATTTTAATTAAGTTAAATGTCAAGTTCTCTACAACCGGACATTAACAAATTCCCATCTGCCCATAACCGCGGGCACGGCTTTCGAAAGTTCAAAACCTTGCAGGGGTGTCCCAACTTAGCCCATCACAAGCTCTCACGGTCAACGAAAGATATTCCTTCTCCTAGGAAGACCCGATCAGACTCAGAATCCCGGTTACAAGACATTTCGACAATGGTAAAACAAGACCAGCAAAGCCGCCCGATGCGCCGACATCCTGATAGGAGCTGCACATATCTCGTTCTCAGGGCAACACCGGATTGTCCAAACTTCCGGTAGGCCAGCCCAGAGTTTCCCTAGTGGCCACCGGCGGCTGACAGGTTCGGACCAACACTTAGACAAGCACTGGCCCGGGGGGTTAAAATAAAGATGACCCTTGAGTCTGTAGAACCCAAAGGAAGGTGATAGGTTGTTAGGAAAATGTAAAACCAAGGTTGGGCCTTGCTGGAGGAGTTTTATTCAAAGAGAACTGTCAAGGGGTCCCCATAACACCCAACCGTGTAAGGAACGCAAAATCAAGGAACATAACACCGGTATGACGGAAACTAGGGCGGCAAGAGTGGAACAAAACACCAGGCATAAGGCCGAGCCTTCCACCCTTTACCAAGTATATAGATGCATTAAAGTAAATAAGATATAGTAATGATATCCCCACAATATCCATGTTCCAACAAGGAACCAACTTCATCTTCACCTGCAACTAGCAACGCTATAAGAGGGGCCGAGCAAAGAGGTAACATAGCCAAACAATGGTTTGCTAGGAAAGATGGGTTAGAGGCTTGACATGGCAATATGGGAGGCATGATAAAGCAAGTGGTAGGTGTCGCGGCATAGCAATATAGCGAGCAACTAGCAAGCAAAAATAGAAGTGATTTCGAGGGCATGTTCATCTTGCCTGAGATCCCACAAGGAAGAAGAACGAGTCCATGAAGAAGGCAAACGGATGAAGTCGAACGAATCCTCACAAACGCGAAGTTATCGGAATTAACCCGAAGAAGCAACACCGGAAAGAAGCAAACAACATAGTAAACAACCATCGCATAAGCATGGCATGATGCACAACCAAGTTTGATGCATTTCCGGTTTAATGAGTCATGGCATGGCAAAGTGCACAAGAGAAACTACAACTTAAGTGCAGCTCAATATGCAACAAGTTGCATATTGACGAAACACCACATCAATTATTTAGTTCTCCCCCGTTTAAACTACTCAACAAAATTAAATGGTGTTTACACATGGGAAGAGGTGGAGCATAAGTAAACTAAGCATTTAGGCAAGTTTAAATGAGGCTGGAAATAACAAACAACAATTCCAATAAATCCCCATATGCATTTAGCAATTTAATGCAAACAACAATTTTAAACATTTTAAATGTTATTATCATGATGCGGATGGCATATGCAAGTTATGCAATTTTATGAAAATGTTGATAAGAGCATGATATGAAGCATTTGTCATCGTGGCGAAAAACGAAGGGGGTGGCACGGCAATGACAATGGAAATGGTGCCACGGCAGCATTCCAATGATCCGACAATTCGTGGAAAGGCCGGTGCAAAAGAATAAGAGTGCGGAACATGCAAGAGTGATGGGGAGTGATCCAAGATCCCGAGTTCCCACATGTTGACAGCAAGGCAAAGAGGAACTCGCAAAGAACAACTTGGACACGGTGCAACCATGAACATCTCATATAGCACACAATATTCGTTCACGGGTGTCGTCTCGGTGGTTATACCTTTGAAGCGTGCAATCGGGATGGTTCGGGTTCGTCGAGGGAAGTAGAGGAAGTAGTGGTACTATCGATCCTCGACGGTAGTTTTACTCGCATGCTCCAGGGTCGACGGTAGATGTTCTTGCAATCTTGGCAACGGTAGTAGTACATGTTTATCTTGGACGAGTTTCCGTAGATGTTCAGGTCAATAAGGGGGGTACTTGGCGCAACATAGGTCTACGGGGTCGTCGGGTACACGTTCACATAGTAGTCGTACAAGTCGACGGTAGTTGTACTCATATCGTCATGGAAGTAGTGGTACACACAAAGGTAGTCAAACTTGACGGTTCCGTTACACGGGTCTTCGGCAACGGTAGTGGTACACATTTCGTAGAAGTTTGGGCGGCGGTAGCAATACACATTGTCGAAGAGGAACTTGACGAATCTGAATCGATTCGGGGTTGTCGTGGTACTTGGGGTCTCCGGACTTGCCGGTCTCGTTCTTGCAACGGTAGTCATACACGGTTCGGAGAGGACTTGTCATTTCGGTATGAAATCATTCGGGCGTCGATCTTGTCGGTGGGGTAATGGCGAACCAGCGTAGTCGATCTTGGCGTAACCAGTGGTTGTGGAGGTACACAGTCATAGACGTACATGGCCATCGTGGAGGTACTAGACGTCCACAGGGTTGAGCGGGACGCGGACGAAGCCGGGAGGCGAAGGCAAGGCAACACGGCGGCGGCATGTGCTCACCGATGAAGCAGCAGCAGAAGACGAAGGTGGTGGTCAGTGGCAGGGGCTCGAGGCGAGAGGAGTAGAGAAGCGCCTTGGGGTCGGCCCTGGCGTCAACTTGACCAAGAAGATGGCGGAGGTTGGCTCCTGTGGTCGTCGTGGTCGTCGGATGTCGCGGATGACGCCAGAACAAGGCATGAGGAGGAGCAACAGGGATGCAGGCGAATCTTGAGGCGGCGGGAACGGACGCGCAGGCCGATCCGGGCGGAGGCACGCAGGATCCCGCCGGTGGCGTGGCCTTGAGACGACGGTGCCATGGGTTCCCTGGACGGCATCCGGCGATGCTGGAAGATGGCATCCGCGGGGGTTGCAGAGAGGTAAGGTGGAAGGAGGAGCTGGCGGCGCTGGCCTTGGCGAGGCTAGTAGGAGGCCGCGTCAGTGGTTGACGCGCGAGAAGGGGCTCTGCGCTCCGGCGGCGGGACTCACGGTGGGTTGGTGGCGATAAGGAGAAGCGGGAGGAGAGGCAGAGAGATGGGGAACGGGCGCGGGGCCTCGCTGGTGGCCCGAGCAAGGAGACGGGCATGAGAGGATCAGGAGATGCGGCGCTGGAGGAAGGGGAGGGAGAGATCGATAGGAGGGCTCCCCTAGCGCTAGGGTTAAAGGGAAGGATGGGCCTGGGCGACTTTGCCTTAGAGGCCAGCCCAGTTGCTGCTTCTTGCTGGAGACCCCAAACGGGCTGGTTGGGCTCTCCCTCTCTCTCCCTCAACCTTCTCCTTGTATCTCCCAAAACAGAAAAATATCAAAGAAAAGGAGAATAAAGGAAGTGTTAGGGATAGAATTTGCGCGGGAGGTTAATTTCCCCGGACTCATAAAAATGAGCTTGTTCCGAGAAAATAGGAAAGATCACACGTGTGAAGTTTGAATTCAAACTCATTTGAATTTAATTCAAATGAGTGTGAAAAGGAAGTCGGTATTCGATAGGTCCAAAAATGTTGGGAATTTTGGTAGAGCTCGAGAAAATGGTAAAAGAATTATTGGCAACGCTAGAGAGTCAAAAACTTGAAGAAGAAAAAGGCTAAGGGATTTAATATGCAAGTGGGTTCATGGGTGATTCCAAAACAATGGAATTTTTAATATAGCTCCCTAATAATAGTAGGAGACTTTTATATGTTATAAAGAGAATTTCACCTTGTGAACTCTCTCAATTTAAATGGATCAAAGATCCACACAATTTATTTAGAAGAGTTATAAAATTAATGATATGATGGCATGATGACATGATGCAATGCAAGAGTGCAAATGAAATACATGGAGAAACTCGGAAAAACATGGAAGGCATTTGAAGCTCCGGTCTTGGGGCGTCACAGAGGTCGAGGATGCTTTTCGAGAAAACTTTCAGGGTATGTATGTTCGGCCCCGGGATGCTGATGACCTTAGCCATATAGTCCAGAAAGAGGGCGAATCGGCTTGGAAATTCTAGAATCGGTTCCTGACAAAAAAGAACCAGATTATTGACTGCCCCGATGTTGAGGCCCTTGCAACATTTAAGCAAAACATCCGAGATGAATGGCTCGTTGCCAGCTCAGGTAGGATAAGCCAAGGACCATGGCGGCTCTCACCTCCTTGATGACCCGCTTTTGTGTGGGCGAGGACAGCTAGCTGGCCCATAGCTCCCACATGGGTGAATCCGACACCTTAGACACATGTGAGGGTAATGGAAAATCTGGGCGCAACAGAAACAAGCACCAAAATAAAAATAGCGGTAGCAATGCCGAGGACCCAGCAGTCAAACTAGGGTTCAAGGGCTTGCGAGGCAGACCTAAGAAGAGGCCCTTCAAAGGAAGCAAGGATGGCCCTAGCGCTTTGGATAGAATAGTCGGTCAGTCTTGCGAGATTCACGGTACCTCAGACAAGCCCGCTAACCACACCAATCGGAATTGTTTGGTGTTTAAACAGGCAGGCAAAACAATGTCCGAAGAAATCAGTTAAAGCCGCTCTCGCGATGACGACGAGGTTGAACCTTGTAGGCCCAATAATGGCGGCCAAAAGCAGTTTCCCTCTGACGTAAAGGATGTCAACATGATCTACGTCACGCACATTCCCAAGAGGGAGATAAGGCGTGCACTTCAGGACGTCTATGCCTTAGAGCCTGTAGCCTCAAAATTCAACCAATGGTCATCTTGCCCAATCACTCTTGACAAAAAGGACCACCAGACCAGCATCTATCATTGTGGGTCGGCTGCTCTGGTCCTAGATCCCATTGTCAATGGGTTCCACTTAACCTGCATTCTCATGGATGGCAGAAGCGTCCTGAACCTGATCTATGCAGACACGATTAGGAAAATGGGCATCGATTTGTCAAGAATCCAAACTAGCAACACCACTTTTAAGGGTGTCATTCCTGACATAGAGGCCCGGTGCACGGGCACTATAACACTGGAGGTTGTTTCAGCTCCCCCAACAACTTCCTAAGTGAGGACCTGATCTTCGATATAGTCCCCTTCCGCAGTGGCTATCACACTCTGCTTGGTCGTATGACATTCACCCACTTTAATGCGGTACTACACTATGCCTTCCTAAAGCTCAAAATGTCAGGGCCCAACGGTGTTATTACCATCAATAGTAACATGGATCGCTCCCTTCGAACAGAGCAGCAAACAGTCACTTACGCATCTCATTCCTAGGCAGCCGAGGAAGCGGCCCGACGATCTGCTCGGTAGATCTACCAGGTTCTTCCAAACGTGTCTGCATTCTCACTCTGGCTCTGGCACATACTCATGTACATCCAAAATAGGGATAGGTGCTCCCCATCTCTCATTTCCAGTAACAGACTATGCACCTAGAGTACACAACTTTGCACTAAAAATTCCCTGGGAGCTTGATACGTCTCCGTTGTATCTACTTTTCCAAACACTTTTGCCCTTGTTTTGGACTCTAACTTGTATGATTTGAATGGAACTAACCCGGACTGACGCTGTTTTCAGCAGAATTGCCATGGTGTTGTTTTATGTGCAGAAAACAAATATTCTCGGAATGACCTGAAACTCCACGGAACATCTTAAAAAGGGGGCGCCCCCCTACCTCGTGGGCCCCCTGGAAACCCTCCGACGCCAACTCCAACTCTATATATTTGCTTTCGCAGAGAAAAAAATAGAGGAGAAGAAATCATCGCGTTTTACGATACGGAGCCGCCGCCAAGCCCTAAAACCTCTCAGGAGGGCTGATCTGGAGTCCATTCAGGGCTCCGGAGAGGGGGATTCATCGCCGTCATCATCATCAACCATCCTCCATCACCAATCTCATGATGCTCACCGCCGTGCGTGAGTAATTCCATCATAGGCTTGCTGGACGGTGATGGGTTGGACGAGATTTATCATGTAATCGAGTTAGTTTTGTTAGGGTTTGATCCCTAGTATCCATTATGTTCTGAGATTGATGTTGATATGACTTTGCTATGCTTAATGCTTGTCACTAGGGCCCGAGTGCCATGATTTCAGATCTGAACCTATTATGTTTTCATGAATATATGTGAGTTCTTGATCCTATCTTGCAAGTCTATAGTCACCTACTATGTGTTATGATCCGGCAACCCCGAAGTGACAATAATCGGGACCACTCCCGGTGATGACCATAGTTTGAGGAGTTCATGTATTCACTATGTGCTAATGCTTTGTTCCGGTTCTCTATTAAAAGGAGGCCTTAATATCCCTAAGTTTCCAATAGGACCCCGCTGCCATGGGAGGGTAGGACAAAAGATGTCATGCAAGTTCTTTTCCATAAGCACGTATGACTATATACGGAATACATGCCTACATTACATTGATGAATTGGAGCTAGTTCTGTGTCACCCTATGTTATGACTGTTACATGATGAACCACATCCGGCATAATTATCCATCGCTGATCCGGTGCCTACGAGTTTTCCAGATACTGGTTTACGCTTATTTACTTTCCCGCAGCTACTGTTACAATCACTACAAAATACCAAAAGCATTACTTTTGATGTCTTTACTTTTGTTGCCGCTACCACCACTATAATATTACTTTGCTACTAAACACTTTGCTGCAGATACTAAGTTTCCAGGTGTGGTTGAATTGAGAACTCAGCTGCTAATACTTGAGAATATTCTTTGGCGCCCCTTGTGTCGAATCAATAAATTTGGGTTGAATACTCTACCCTCGAAAGTTGTTGCAATCCCCTATACTTGTGGGTCATCAAGACTAATTTCTGGCGCCGTTGCCGGGGATCATAGCTCTATTCTTTGAGTCACTTGGGATTTATATCTGCTTATCATTATGAATAACTTGAAAGATCCAAAAACCAAGATCTATCCCTCAACTAAGAGGGGAGGTAAGGAACTGTCATCTAGCTCTGCACTTGATTCACCTTCTGTTATGAGTAAGCTAGCGACACCTACACCTGCTTCTGCTATTCGTTTTGATATGTCGCATGTTATTGATGATGCCACTTCTGCTATGCATGATACTTATGATGAAACTGCTTCTATGCCTGATACTACTGTGCCCCTTGGTGAATTTCTTGATGAACAAATTGCTAGGGCTAGAGAAAAAGAAATTATTGAATCTGAATACGATGATGATAGTGATGATGAAAATATGCCTGTTATTCCTGAGGGCTATCTTTTTGATATGGAATCTTCTGCCGCTATTTTTGCTTGCAAAGATAGATGTGAGCTTAAGAGGTTATTAATTAAATGGAACAAAGAATCACTTAGAGATAAAATGAGACCCGGCCCTGCTTTTGCTACTTCACCTATATGTGTGCCTGATAGGGATTATGAATTCTCTGTTGATCCTGATATAATTACTTTGGTTGAATCTGATCTGTTTTATGGCTATGAATCTGAAACTGTTGTGGCACATCTTAGTAAGTTAAATGATATAGCTGCCCTGTTTATCAGTGATGAGAGATCACGTTACCTCTATATACTCAAAATATTTCCTTTCTCATTAAAGGGTGATGCTAACATATGGTTTAATTCTCTTGATCCTGGTTGTGTGCGTAGTCCCCAGGATATGATTTATTACTTCTCTGCTAAATACTTCCCTGCTCATAAGAAACAAGCTGCTTTGAGGGAAATATACAACTTTGTGCAAATTAAAGAAGAGAGTCTCCCACAAGCTTGGGGGAGGCTTCTCAAGTTACTTAATGCTTTGCCTGATCATCCTCTTAAGAAACCCGAAATACTTGATATCTTTTGTAATGGACTAACCGATGCTTCCAGAGATTACCTGGATAGTTGTACTGGTTCTCTTTTCAGGGAAAGAACACCAGATGAAGCTGAAATTCTATTGAATAATATGTTGACAAATGAAAATAATTGGGCACCTTCTGAGCCAGCTCCTGCTCCAATTACTAAGCCTATTCCTAAACCAACTCCGAAGAAGAGAGGTGTTCTATTTCTCAGTCCCGAAGATATGCAAGAGGCAAAGAAATCTATGAAAGAGAAAGAACCTCCTGACCCCGATATCCCGACACAGGTAGTAAAGGTAAATTCTCTCTATAGATATAATAAAGCTGAAGTTCCTCCTACTAAAATTGCTAGTCAGTGCTTGGATGAGTTTGATGACTTGATGTATAAACAAGACGACTTCAATGCTTATTTTGGTAGACAATTAAAAGAAAATGCTTATATGATTAGACGCTTGGGTGATTACATGGCTGATATTAAAGGTGAACTTAAACTTGTTAGCAAACATGCTTCTATGGTTACCACTCAAGTAGAACAAGTACTTAAGGCTCAAAAAGAAGTGCTTGATGAAATGAATAGTAAGAAAAATGATTATGCTATTAGAGTGGCTACTAGAACTGGTAGAATGACTCAGGAACCTTTGTATCCTGAAGGCCGCCGTAAGAGAATCGAGCAAGATTCTCAGAGAAATAATATTGATGTTCCTAGTTCTTGTAAAAAGAAGAAAAAGAAAAATGATAGAACTGTGCAAACTTCTAGTTAACCTATTGCTGAACCACCTGATAATCCAAATGATATCTCTATGTCTGATGCTGAAGCACAAAAGATCACTTGAGTCTGGGTGGGTGGGCGGATTTAGGTCCGAACCCTGACCCGATCTGACGCCCAGGGGCGGAGGAGTTTCCGAGCTTAACAGTTCAGGCTCCGGGATGTTGCGCAATAGTCCTGGCCCACTGTCTAATTCTAGGTTCGAATCTTGGGCCATGTCCTCTCATGGACGGGTATCCGGCTCGGAGAGCTCGGAAATCCGGACATAGTTTGTCCTCAGAATAGAGGAAGAATCGCTACATTGCTCCTCCACCACCGCTATCTGATGGGTGACCGGCGGAGAGTTAATCTCCCTTTGGTCGGGTTTAAGCCCGATCCGATCATAGTCCGTAGCAACTCCCAGGGCGGCGATGCGGTCCAAGAGCTCGTTCAAGGAAGAGAGCTCTATTTGATCCATCTGCTCAGAGAATACAAAGCTGCCGTGGAGGCTGTTTTTGATGACCCGAGAAGTCATCGTCGGCGCGACGGCTGAACATGCGGTCATGACGAAGCCGCCTAGTCAGAGGTTTTGGCCTACAGCCAGGGCTCCCCCCGAGGTGATGTTGTCCTTGACAACAAGACGAGCCATCCAGCCTTATCGTGACGGCACAGTGGAATTCTCAATGAAAGCACCAATGTCGGTGTCAAAACCGGCGGATCTCGGGTAGGGGGTCCCGAACTGTGCGTCTAAGACGGATGGTAACAGGAGGTGGGGGACACAATGTTTACCCAGGTTCGGGCCCTCTCGATGGAGGTAATACCCTACGTCCTGCTTGATTGCTCTTGATGATATGAGTATTACAAGAGTTGATCTACCATGAGATCGTAGAGGCTAAACCCTAGAAGCTAGCCTATGATTATGATTGTTCTTGTCCTACGGACTAAACCCTCCGGTTTATATAGACACCGGAGGGGGCTAGGGTTACAGAGAGTCGGTTACAAGGGAGGAGATCTACATATCCGAATTGCCAAGCTTGCCTTCCACGCAAAGGAGAGTCCCTCCCGGACACGGGACGAAGTCTTCAATCTTGTATCTTCATAGTCCAACAGTCCGGTCAAAGCATATAGTCCGGCTGTCCGAGGACCCCCTAATCCAGGAATCCCTCAGCCATCTAGACCAAGTCATGTATGATAGAGCTCATGCTCAATGATTTGGTAAGGATTGGTACCTTGTCTGCCAAAGACCAAATCAAATGGCAAGCCCCAGAGGAATAGACTCAGCCCCAACCGGATCATAATGAAATTGTCATCTTTGCGGATCACCTGGATAGAGGTTTTCGTCCTCCAGGTTCCAAGTTTTTTCGTGACATCCTTCACTATTTTGACATCATGCTACATGATCTTCCTCCCAACTTGGTTATGAATTTAAGCAACTTTCAAGTCTTTTGCAAAGACTATCTCCATATTGAGCTAACTGTTAGTTTCTTTCGAGAATTCTTCTATTGCAACTGCCAAACTGAATGCAAAGGAGGGACGAGTCTAGAATGTGGAGGAGTAATGATTGAGTGGAGGAGGAACTCTGCTTTTCCTGATATGGCACTGGCGAGTCATCCTAAAGGATGGAACAAGAGTTGGTTTTATTTTAAGGACACAACCCCGAACCAACAACATCAATTGTCGGGTTATAGATTAGACATGCTTGACTGCTCAAAGCCATTTATTGATTATGCTTTTTGCTGAAAAGATGGCGGCACTGGAGCCCCTTTACTCTAGAATCAACACTTTGGCAACCCACGGTC
Organism: Triticum urartu; assembly: GCF_056163025.1. Classification (NCBI taxonomy): domain Eukaryota; kingdom Viridiplantae; phylum Streptophyta; class Magnoliopsida; order Poales; family Poaceae; genus Triticum; species Triticum urartu. Next base: position 388,504,113 of record NC_141878.1, on the reverse strand, counting down.
TCTCAGGGTCGACTTGACCCGGTGCTGGATGAGCTGGCGGATTCAACCCCTCAGTCTCAGGAGTCGACTCATGCACGAGTACACTGGCAAGTTGGACAACGACTTGCCCTTCAGCAAGTATGACTTGTCGTCTAGTGACTTTATGAAAGCCATCAAGAAACTTCTTGGTGAAACTCGAGATAAGATCGCTAGTGTAGGTCTTGCCCCTTTCTACACTTGTAACTCGATTCTCGAGGGGAGTTGCCTTTCGATTCTTATTTTGAGAAACTTGTGCAATTTTTCTTTGCTTCATTTGATTTACTGACTCATGTTATGTGCAGAAGGATGTTGACCGGTGGAAAACCGAACCTCAAACTCCCACTCCTCCTAAAGACGGCAATCTGGAAGAGTGGAGGAAGAGGAAGAAAGTGAGGTAGTAGAACTTGACTCCCTTGGTTGCCTTCATAATGAACTTGCTGACGCCGACTCTTCCCAGGAAAATGACCAGACCAGCAGAGCTGGCGAGGCAGTGGTAAACCCATCTACTTCTGAATTGGAAACACTTGGCCAAAGGAGAACCCAGCTTGCGGTCCGTAAGGTACCATTTTCACACCCAGAAGCTGACTTAGACAAAAACCTATCTTTCAAGAAAACACAGCACACTGGAAAATCTGAAGAGGAAGACCCGGAGCATCTCTGGAGAACTTTCTGACGGCTTAGCATATCAGCCATCTCCACGCCAGGTGCGGACCCAAGAACAACGTAGCCCAACTCCTTCTTGCCCTAGAGCTGGCCAAATCAAGAGGCTACTGCACCGCTCAGACCCAAAGTATTAGACGACTTCTCCCTTGTCTGATGAGTCCAGCCCCAACCAACTACCGGCTTTCAACATCAATTGTGGGTAAGTCATATTAAAATCTTGTCAACTAATAACATGCTTCTCGCATCTATTGGTCATCATGTCTTTGCTATTTTTAGGTCCAAAACCTTTGTGAAGAAGAGAGTCGGTGACTCTTCTACCACCATGGCAGATACTGAGAGGGGAGCCCCTTCCCGTGAGTGGTGATGGACAACCCAGAAGCCCAAGATTACCTAGCTGGTCAAGAAGAGCTGGCTCATCAGGACAACCCCGTTAGTCCTACTCCTGTTTCCACTCCCCATTGTGGAGGAGCAAAAAGAAGATGTCATATTGGAAGCCATGGCGCTCCTCCTGAGCCTTCGACAGTATTCGCAAAAATAGTGGCCAAAGACGAGTTGCCAAGCCAAGTTAAAGGGAAGACTAGCCTTCATTTGGAGGCATTTGAAAATTTGAATGTGACTTAGCTCCATCAAAGTTATCTGACCCGGCTATCTGGGAGGCTGGAAACTGAAAGTGCAATGGTCAACCTCCTAAAGAGAAAGTGTGAGGTAAAACTTGATGCAGAGCATCCTACGATCATCCCCATGTACACTACAACGAGACCTCGACCTCGAGTATACGCCATTGGACACAAGGTGAACGCGTTCCTAAGTCCTTCCCCTTTCCGTTCACGCGAGACATGGTCACTACCTAATGCAAAGACACTACATTTTCTCAGGAACCAAGGACTAATGGAGGAAGAACGACCAGCATCAAGACTTGCGCGGAGTTTCTGCCAAGCCCGAAACTTCCGGCCACAGCTCAGAACCTCTGGCCCTTGACACTGCAAGAGACGTTCGCACGAGCCAACTCTCTTTCCAGCTCGGACCCTGCTCGGAAGCTCGCCCGGAACCTTCGACTCCCGGAACTTCCGACCCAGCTACACCGATGCCGTCCCGGACCGTGCCAACTCTCTGGATAGCCCGGACCCCGGAAATTCTAGCCCTGCCTGCGTGGAGACACTCAGGCCGAACCCCATGTACCTGTTTCACCCCTCACTTACCCCTTCGTGGTCCTAGACTATATATAGTCCTCCACCTCCACCATTTTATGGTTAGCATTATGATAGATAATTTAGAGGTAGACCTTTGCTCCTCCCCTTGAGGTCTACTCCATGAGAGACCGCGACCTCTATGGAGAAGATCCCGCAAGCGGATTCAAGACCCCTGATGGGAAGACCACTCAAGACCTCCTCATGGAGAAGAACTAGTTACCGTGTATCTTTCCTTTGTTGTATTTGAATCTTTGTGACCTCGTGTGTGTATGGATCTAGCACATGTGTGATTGTATCTTGTTGATTTGAGTGTTTCCTCTCGTTCCCCGCGTGTCGCCCTCCCTCGTGTTCTTCGTGTTCGTCATGGGAATCCCCTCCCTTCGTGAAAGATCAACCTAGATCGGGTTAGCCCCGCATCATACGGTATCATGAGCCACGTTGATCATGATTTTGGAGTCTCCCCCATCATTTTCTAGCCTAATTTTGTGTGATTTCATCCTAAATTCAAAAATCCCCTCCAAAAATAGCCCCAACTTTTTTGTGATTTGTTGGTTTGGATGATGTTTTGTTGATTTTGATCCATGGATTCATTGTGTTTCAAGTGGATCTAGCTTTCACCATCTTTTCCCCACTTTCTATCCACAAAAAAAATCTCATTTTGACCATGGAAATTGAGTTTTTCCGCCCTCGTTCTCAGATCTGGAATTTAGGGTTCGTCCCAGAAGAAATTCCATGACCCCCAGAACTTCCGTCCTTACCCCGGAACTTCTGAGATGACGAGAGAGTTTACCCAAAATCCCCCAGTTTACCCCCCACTTTTTCCGCGACCCTCGGAATTTCAGGCCACCCCCGGAACTTCCGGCCTAACCAGAGACTTTACATAGAAATTTAGCATCAGCCTCTTTCACCATTTTCATCACAACTTTTTGCTCCGAACTCCGATTTGAGTGTTCCTTGGCTCGTTTTGAAGATATCAACGTGACCGAGGCCCTCACATTGTTTTCACCAACATTTGACACCATAAATATTTTGTAGCTATGGCATATTTTCCTAGGCTTTCCACCATATCATCCGCCATACCGCCATAGCCTTCCGCAACCTAACCCATTTTGGTCCCCATAGTATTTGAGGTTGTCTGAGTTGTGGTTTTCTATCTCCTAAGGTGTTTCGGCTACTTAGGGACCATGACTTCAGCTCTAGTAAGGTGTATAGCCCCACCATACTCTTCCACCACCTTAACCCATTTTGACCTATTTTCCACAAAATACTTCCGCAACCACCATCGCATTCCGCTACCACCATTTGACATTTGCCTTAGGAGATTTTCAGTTTCCGGTTTTCCGTTTTCCTAAGACGTTTTGGCTAATTAGGAATGGTTCGGCAACAGAACACCGCCACTCATCATTGCCACGAGGTCATCATCGACATTGACCACTTCACCTTTGACACAACCGTATTCCCCCTTGCCATTGTATTGTTAACCCCTAGCCCATTTTGTGTCACTTTACTATCGAGACTAGCCATTTGAGTATTGATGGCCACGCTACTTGTGCACTTTAGTGATCATCAAGCCGCATCTTCCATTGCATGCATATATCATTGTATCATCTATTGTGTCATACATTGTTCCCGCATATACACAATTGCTATCTTGGTTTGTGCGTTGCGCATATTGGCCATATCAAAAGAAAAAAATAAGCTTTTAAGCAAAAGAGAAAAACAAAGAAGCGTGTAAGCAAGAAGGCCATAGCATCATATCATAGTGCATCACAATATATCTTATGGTATCATTGTAACACCCATGATGCGGCTATATCTCCCACGTGTCGGAGCACGACTTAGAGGCATAACCGCATAGTAGGCATGTCACAAGAGGGGTAATCTTTACACATCCCATGTACTGAATAAGATAGAGATACAGAGTTGGCTTACAATCACCACTTCACACAATACATAAATATAGCATTACATCATCCAGATACAATCAAGGTCCGACTACGGAACCAAAATAAAGACAACCCCAAATGCATAGATCCCCGATCGCCCCGACTGGGCTCCACTACTGATCAACTGGAATGAAACAACTCAACGAACACGATCTTCATCGAGCTCCCACTCGAGATAGGTTGCGTCACCTGCACTGGTATCAACAGCACCTGCAAGCTGGTTTTGGAAGTATCTGTGAGTCACGAGGACTCAGCAATCTCACACCCGCGAGATCAAGACTATTTAAGCTTATGGGTAGGAAAGGGTAGTGAGGAGGAGCTGCAGCAAGCACTAGCATATATGGTGGCTAACATACGCAAATGAAAGCGAGAAGAGAAGCAAAGCACAGACGTGAACTAGAAGTGATCAAGAAGTGATCCTGAAACTACTTACGTTCAAGCATAACACAAGAACCGTGTTCACTTCCCGGACTCCGCCGAGAAGAGACCATCACAGCTACACACGTGGTTGATGCATTTTAAATTAAGTTAAGTGTCAAGTTTTCTACAACCGGATATTAACAAATTCCCATCTGCCCATAACCGCGGGCACGGCTTTCGAAAGTTCAAAACCCTGCAGGGGTGTCCCAACTTAGCCCATCACAAGCTCTCATGGTCAACGAAGGATATTCCTTCTCCCAGGAAGACCTGATCAGACTCGGAATCCCGGTTACAAGACATCTCGACAATGGTAAAACAAGACCAGCAAGACCACCCGCTGTGTCGACAAATCCCGATAGGAGCTGCACATGTCTCATTCTCAGGGCACACCGGATAAGCTAAGCATACAGGAGCCGACATAACCCAAGTTGCCAAGGGATGGCCCTGCACGGTGCTCTAGTTTGGACCAACACTCAGAGGAGCACTAGCCCGGGGGTTTAAATAAAGATGACCCTTGAGTCTGCAGAACCCAAGGGAAAAAGGCTTAGGTGGCAAATGGTAAAACCAAGGTTGGGCCTTGCTGGAGGAGTTTTATTCAAGGCGAACAGCCAAGGGGTTCCCATTATAACCCAACCGCGTAAGGAACGCAAAATCAAGGAACATAACACCGCACTACAAAAAAATACACTTCCGTGATGATACATGTTTGTCACAGTAGGTCGCTTTTTTGTCATTCATGTACATCCATGACAAATTTATGACAGAATCAAGATAGTCATACCTGTGCTGTCGTAGAAGTGTTCCATGACATTACCAAAATTATCATCATGGAAGTGTCCACTTCCATGATGATAAATCGTGCGTCACAGAAGTGCTTTCGTCAAGGGTGACCGACATGTGGCATCCACCGTAACGGAACGCCGTTAAGCTATCGGGTCGGGTTTTGGATCCGATAACCCGTTAACAGCCCCGACCAATGGGGATTTTCCACGTGTAAAATCATCATTGGCTAGAGGAAACACGTGTCGGCTCATCGTCGGGACAGATGTCATCCACTCACTGGACAGAAGGCGCCTATGATACATCGACACGTGGCACGGCCCAACAAGTTTAAATGGGCCGGCCCAACTAAAGTCCCACAAGATTTTGTGGACCATAATGGGCCGGCCCAGCTAAAGGCCCACAAGATTTTGTGGACCATAATGGGCTGGCCCAGCTAAAGGCCCACAAGATTTTGCAGGCCATAATGGGCCGGCCCAGGTAAAGGCCCACAACATTTTTGTGTGCCGTAATGGGCCGGCCCAGGTAAAGGCCCACAAGATTCTTGCGGATCATAATGGGTCGGCCCAGCTAAAGGCCCACGAGATTTCGCCGACATTAATGGGCCGGCCCAGCTATAGGCCCACAAGATTTTGAGGACCCTAGTAGGCCGACCCATTAACTGCCTACCATGTTTTGGGCCAAATGCCAGCCCATATTTGATCCGGTCCATTATTGGCCTGCCATGCTCCGGGCCTAATAGTGGCCCATATGAGATCCGGCCCGTTAAAGGCCTACCACGTTCTGGGCCAAATTACGGCCCAGATCAGGTCTGGCCCTTTAATAGGCTTTGGGCTCAATTATGGCCCATATCAGATTCGGCCCGTCAACTGGACACTATGCTTTTGGGACCACTTGCTAAAGGCCCACTTAGTAATTCGGCATGATATTAGTTTTGACCTGTTAAGGGCCCGTTTAACATTTCGGCCCTATATTAATTTCAGCCTATTAAAAGCCCGTCATATAGTTGGGCCTAACTATGGCCCGGTTTGCATCCAGCCTGCTCGCAGCCGATATCTGTTTGGGCCAAACAAGGACCGAGACAATTTTTTGGCCAGTTAAAAGCCCGTGATTTGATTCGCACAATCATGGGCCTGGGTTCATTTTGGGATGCTGCCGGCCCGTGAGCTGTTCGGCACGTTTCAGGCCCAACCTACATCGTGATTGCATGACGGCCCGATTATGTACCGTAATTTTACGGTTTGGCCGGTTTACTTGCGAAGACAGGATATATATACAGTAAAATAATTGCAGCATCGTGAATAAGAAAAAACCTAGACTATACAATAAAGAAATTATGGCATATTACATCCACTGGGCATCAAAGTTCGCCACTATGATAATAAAGCACAAGCAAACAACATATTACATACACTGGGCATCAAAGATCGCCACCAGTGCAAATAAACACGCCGACAAAATAATATACAAAACCGACAGCACTTCAATAGAGTTCAGGAAAGGTTAGCCCTGCTGGGGAGCTGCAGCGCAGGCGGCTGAGCAAGATGATGAGACTGCGCTTGTTCAACACTTATTTCTTCCTCACTCTGAAAGATAAACAAGCAGACAGATGATAGGTTTTGCACATAAAAGTATCAGTGCTGACAATTCATCGCATTTTTACTAACGAATAAAGTGACACACCTTAAATTTGCATTAACACAATATGGTATTGTCCAAGTCAAGACATGGCAGGAAATGACATTGTTGAAGGAGTTGGCAGTTTCACGACACCACTGGATTACAGATCAAGAACTCGTAAGTATCAATGGTTAGTGTGCTGTCAATTTATACCATTTCAGATTGGCAAATAAAGAGACGGTTTAAATAATAGTAGAATTATATGATATTTTTCATAGTTAAGACATTGCAGAATATGACATTGTGCTGTAGTGGGTAGGTTTATCACACCACTGGATTACGGATGAAGAACAAAAGCATACATGCAATGCAAAAGAAAATCACTTGCTCTGTATAGTTTAATTTACATGGTATGAAGAAGGAACTTGGTTGTACAACTAAAAACTTAAATTGAGAAAGGACAAACTTTTGTTTATGAACTACATATAATAAACTTTAAACAAGCAATTTGATGCAAACACCTAAAATAAACAGCTGTTGCATTCATGCCTAACCAAATATATACAACAAAGTTTGAAGGCTTGAGATGGACAAACATACATTATTGGTGAAGACAGGCTCTATAAAGGCCTTGCCCATGCTGATGGGGGGGGGGGGCAATTCAAGAAGTTTACCATAGAATCTTCTTCAAAAGCATTGCCTTTATTCTACATTTTGTTAAGAGTAAATATAGATGTGATAATACACAAAAAAATGGAGAATATTTAAGATAAGATGAAGAGTGATGCTACATAACCAAGTAGCTATAAATGTAATTGCAGCGATACAGGCAAACGGTACAGCCAAGAACAATACACAGCTAAACTTCTTCAGTACCAACCTTAGGGTAAGAGTAAATATAGATCTGATGTGTAGAAAATGGAGGGAAAAGGAAAATAAGCTGCAGAGTGATGGTACATGAACAACTACCTGTCATTATAAGTACACTGATAAAGGACATCATGTACTTACAAGAACAATGCAGAGCTAAAAAAACATTGGCATTGGATATATTCTACACTAATGTAACCATTCATACAGATTAGATAATTTGGAGCGAACAATTGATAAGCAAGCTACCATGCATACTGTTGTCACATAATGAACCAGGTATGTATGCAAGTACAGTGATATAGGACAACAAGTACTAACAAGAGCAAAGCAGCGGGCAGCATATTTGTGATATCCTGTCGTTCTTGTCAAACCGGAATTCTTCTTCGAGCAGATTTCCTGCAAAAAAGATCTGTAAGGCACATGCGGAAAAGTAGAAGTTCAAATTGTCATGTGATTTCATAGACAGTACCTCATCCTGGGAACGAGACCAGTGCATAACAAGGTTTTTCCATTCAATGTCTTCTAAATTTAGCACAGGAGACTTCACCGGAAATTCGTTTATAGACTTGCCATCAAAGTGTGATTTCCTCAGGTAACACCGATACTGCTGCAATGCTTCCTTGAAAAGCACAAGCAAGCTTTGCTCGTCATGACTATCCAGGTTGACCCTCGCCTAGTTACAACAATATAATGTAAATCATTGATGTGTTCAATCAGCAGAAAACATGAAAATAGTAACCATGAATAATAGCACTTACACGTAAGTTGGACAGGAAGATGTGAAAATGGTGTTTGTCTTCACAATAATCTTCCCATGATGGGAATATTGCACGTAGTCCCTAACAACATTGAAAGCATTGTCTTTTAAACTGGGAATAAATGGAATGGGGTTCCAATCTACAGGAATTGGCCGTCTCTGCAGTTGGGATAGGTCTTCGGCCGGTGGACTTGCTGTACTTTTTGCTGGAGTGGGATTTTTCTGTGGTACAGCTGGTGCTATGGCAAATGAAATCGGTATACCTTTTGCTGGAGTGCAGGTCCTGTGTGGTGGGGCTAGTGGTGTGGCCAGTGAAGTTTGGGTATAGTCTGCTGGAGTCGGTCCTACGTTTTGTGTCACTGGTTTTACAGCCAATATAAGTGGGGTGCTATCTGATTTCTTCGGCACCACCATGTTTTTCAAGGACTTTGCTGGTGCTCCTTCAGGTTCAGCAATCACCCTCTTCCTTTTTGATGTCTGATGCACAAGAACAACATTTGAGTGGAAAAACATGGTATGATGACAGATGGAATATGTATTGATAATGGATGGGCATGGCATCTCGGCATATATGATGAGTAAACTAAGCAGATGGCGGTGCAACAAAGTAGAAGAAATGCAAGACAACATATGCAAGATACGCGCAATCAATAAAACCTTGCCAAATTAGAATAGGCACCTTAATGGGTGAACATGACATGCCATCTGCCTTTGACTCCTCGAGGTTAGAATAGTCATTAGGATGATATTCTGAACAAGAATCAACAGGTGGGGAGCGTACGAGTTTCATTGCTTCCAGAATGGCACTCAATGCCTTGCTGCCAATTTTGTAAGTCATTGTAGTGTTCCACAATATTCTTCTGATGCACGGATTCTGATATTCACTGTAATTGCGTATAATATCTGAGAACCATGAAAACATAAATAGTTGTGAGATTATCTTTGTAATGCAGATGATACTCTAATATAGGGGCGCCCCTGTAAACACTTGTGTGCTATCACTGGATTCTGATGAGAGAGCTCATGTGAGCTGTAATATGGTGCGTGCATTTATATAATCTGGCACAAGTACACAAAAAATAGGCTCCAGAAGTAAGGATAGCTGGCAGATGATAGGTTCATAATATACTGTATAGAGAGTTTATTGCCAAACCATGATAACAAGAGCACACAGCAACTAGGCAGATCATAGTGTACATAACAGGGGTACACCATAACCAGGATATATAAATCGGGAAAGTGGAACTGGCTAGAAATTACGGTGTTGTATTGCCGCTAGTAATTGAAAGCCTATCGATCACGTACAGGCCAGCTCTATCAGCTGTTGACTGCAGATGTCCCTGCTCTCCTTCCTAACAAGGAACTTACTGTGCTTCCCATACAGAACACCGAACGGGCCGCCGGCCGAACCACCTGCCCCACCGCCTGTGTTCCTCCACCACCCCCACCCCCGCCCCCACCCGCGTCGAGTTTTCTTTGTTCGACGAGGCCCCACCACCGCCCCCACAACCATTGTCCCCACCCGAGCCCCTTCGATCGCACCGGCGAACTCCGGCGAGCTCTCAAATATCGACTGACCCAATTTTGAAATTTAGTCTACTGTGATTTAACTAGTGTGGAATATAAAAGGGGAAAGCCATAAGCATTGCGAGTATGGTGTTGAGCGTGCCATGGCAGATCTGAAGGTGCAAACCAGACAAAGGCAACTGCGCAACCAAGACAAGAAATCAGAGTAAAGCAGTGGTGATCTATTTTCTTGCTGCGATAAATAAGTTGAGCAGATACGAAAGAGTACCGCCTCTGGTGCGGCGCCGTGTACGCATCTGCTGAGAATTTGACGGTGTTGTGGTAGCGTTGGCTGTCAGCGGCGTGGAAGCAGATCTAGGAGGGTAACGGTGGCGGCGGGGCGCGGTGGACGAGACGGTCGTAGGAGCGGCGCCGGTAAGGTGGACGACGGCGGGGATGAAGCGAGAGGATAGGATGCAAGGATCCCGGACCGAGGCCATGGATGAGAGAGGTCGATCTCTTGTAATGGACGGCGGCGTCGGGGTATCAGCTCCGGCATGGTGGTGGAGGACGGCGGTGGATGGGGTGGCGGACGGTGGCGGTCGGAGGAGGGTGGGGTGGAGAGGGTGTTTTGGCGCCCACGGAGTACGAATGGGGAAAAGGGAGGTAGAGAGGAAGGGGGAACCATGTATTCAGGGCGCGCTTGTCTCAAATGCGAGGAAATTGACAAACTTAGCCCCCGTTTCAAATTTCTACTACATCACAGCAACACTAGTCGGTTGGGGATAGGACGGTAATCTCGCATACACCGAATATTTGCCACCAAGAGTTTGTTTTTGGCGCCCACCGTGTATGAATATTAATCGGGGAGGGAGTCGATTTCGGTCGAGGACACACTGTGTTTTGGCGCCCACCGTGTATGAATCCGGGTGAGAGGCGGTTACGTCACGTTTGGGTGAAATTACAAACCTACCCCTATCGAAACCTATAGAAATCCAGCATATAGGCTTTGCGTGGCAGGGATAGGCAGTAGTGATTTCGATCTCGCAGATTTTGGTTTCGGGCAGTTACTGCGACTTTCCCCGCTTCGTTCAAATTTTGCAGAGTGCACGTTTACCGTGCCAACTCAATTCGAATCCCGTTTGTATTCTATTTTTTTCGGGCGGGATCCATTTTCAATTGGAATTACATTCTATATACATCATTTTTTATATATACTTTCAAAAGCACAACACCATTTATACATAAATATGGTTTACAAATGGCATGATCTTAGATTCATAAGGTTGTATCCATCAATTTGGATTTTCAAATATTTGAAACCACTTTATGTTGAAATCCAATGTATGCATTCCTCGCTAACTGTCTCCAATTAATGTGTGCTTCATGCGGGTTTTTTTTACTTCTCAAACATGTATAACGTGTTTCACACATGCAACATATAGTGTAATCCCGTTTAGACATTAATTGCATATAAACCATGCATTGTTTGTAATTTAAGAATCTATGGATCACCAATATTGATAAACTATATAACATTACACATGTGCCCAAATTCAAATGAATATGCATGTTTGATACACCAATTTGCGTTATGATATTATTGATGTCGTGATCTCCAGTTTAAATATTTGAATCCCCTTTACTCTAGATATTCGTCTCATATCGCTATCACTCATGCTTATATAGGATTATCTCCCTGGAACTATACGCGTTCATCGTCTCTAAGGTATCTCTAGTGCTACCTATATGTCGACAATGATCTTTTATCTTCGTAACACACTGATGGTACTCTCTCCCTCGACCTTCATCACTCTATCTCTCTCTAAGTATATCTCGCTCCCTGCTATGTGTCTCTAACTATGATTCTCCATGTGGAATCTCTTTCTCTCACACAAACACAAAACTTTGTCTCCCGGGGTCTCATTTCTCTCTACTATTCCCATGTGTGCCACTCGCACACCCCTCATACAGAGATGTCTTTCGCTCCTTAGATATGAGAACCTATGACTCTTCCTCTTCAATATCTCTTTCTCACACACAAACTCTGTCTCCCAGGGTCTCATATTTCTCCATTGTTCTCTTGTATGTCGCTCACACACACCCTCTCTCCCTAGAGATATCTTAAGTTCCCTCATATGTCTCTCTAGCTATCACTCTCGTTGTGAAATATCTTTCTCTCTCGCAGACACAAAACTCCGTCTCTCTGGATCTCATTTCTCTCTGATATCTGTTTGTATGTGACTCACACGCACCCTCTGTCTATCTCTGTCACACCCACACACAAAACCCAGCCTTCTGATCCACTCGACTCCTATCTCTAACGCACACTAGCTAGCATCTTTATCTTTCTATTTATCTGTTTCTCCATCAACCTTCTTTCTCGCCCTCACTCTTGATTCCTATCACGCACCCTACATATGTTTCTCTCTACATGCAGTCAAGTGCCCTCTCACACACATATATAACTTCACCCTTTGAACCACCCGACGGTCATCTCCAACACCCAAATAGCGGATGTCCCTCTAGCTAGCATCTCCATCTCTGTATCTATCTGTAGTTTCTCCGTCAACATTTCTTTCTCGCACGGAGTCTTGCTTCCTATCACCCACACTATATATGTCTCTCCATACATATGCATTTATAGGTTGGTCTCTTTTGCACAATCGTTGCGCCTCACTCCCTCTGCTCGCCATAGATGCATGCTCCAGCCCACACCACTATCTCTTAAAGACAAAAACACATGCTCAATTGTTGGGACTTCTTCCATGCATTCTCACATGCATGCATATTTTCATACCGATTCGTATCTCCCATGTCGTTGATCTTATGACTTATGTCTTCTTTCTTTTATCTCAATCATGCGCGCGCGCGCACACACACATATCCCACGTATACATGTATACCTCTCACACATGCACGTTCAAGGTCTCTATGTCTCCATACGTAGTTAATTACCCTCAATCCTAACGCCACATCAAATCATTCTCCTCTTTTGTGCACATAACTTCTGCCTGGATGGGTAAAACACACACTCACACTTAACAATCTCCTTCTAGCTACCCCCCCCCCCCCCGCACCTCTCACTCTTCCCCTATATCCCCGAAACCAATAAGACCATCACTTAGTTTAATTCCTGCCTACATGCACCATCGATATATAGTAGTCTTCCTCGGTGTCTCTCGAACAAACACGTTCTCTCGAAGTCGACTCCTCTCACGCACACACACCTTCTCTTCCCTCTCTACGGGCATTTTCTCTCTCGCACCCCATCGTTGGTGGCCTCTGCCATACACATCACCTCTCTATGATGAAAGCCATGCATACTTAAATTACATCCGCCAAAGAGGACCCCGCAACACACACACACACATGCACCCCCCAACACACACACTAAGACTCCATCTCTGTCTCTCTCTCACACACACACAAACACACACACACGCGAGCACGCACGCACCCCCCCACACACTAAGACTCCATCTCTCTCCCTCTTTCTCACACACACACACAAACTAAGACTCCATCTCTCTCTCTCCTCTCCCTCTCTCTCTCTCACACACACACACCACACACACACTAAGACTCCATCTGACACACACATGCTCTAGGCGGAGCATTTGTTCCTACCACCCTTTATCCAACCTTACCCGTATGATAAACAATCACCTTTATTTACTTGCATAACATGGACAAATTCCACTTTACTTTAGTAGTCAGGAAACTTATCATCTGTACCCTTATAAAAAAACGAGTTGGTGCTGATGGTGTGCCTGCCATCTTGTAATACAGACCGTATGATCTATATCTGAGGATAGAAAGCAAACTATGATAATTTTACAAAAGATACCGGCACCTCTCTCCACATCATTATCTCCCGCAACCTCATTGCTCAGCAATTAAAAAGGAATAAGTCTCTGGAACAATCTAGCATGCATGGTGGCCGCTGCCACCTGCCGGCACCGTCCATCCCCATGCCTCCGCCCATTTCGACCACCAGTCACCACCACGCTCCACTCCTCCTCGCCTTATCTCTCATCTTTCATTTTTTGATGACATTCTCGAGATACCAGTTTTCCAATAAAATTCTTGAGATATCATTAGTTTTTACACATGGGATTACTCCTGCATGGGTCAATCACAACAGGTGTTCTGTAAAAAAATGCATACTGATGTTCCGTGCAATGCACGAGAATCTTGCTTGTAATTATATAACGCAAATCATGAGCAGGAAGTGACATTTTTTTGACACAACCACGTTAACATGGCCACGTAAATCACTAGCTAAAGTAAATACCATTATACTTATATCCCAATGCAAAAGGTTGAGTACATGTCCGAAGAGTAGAGTCGCACACAGGCACTCTGTCTCTCAGAATCTCTCTCTCACACACACCAGTTACGTGATGCCCACTTAAGCAGACACATATGTTACAATTTGTGCACCCACGGGTACACGTGATGCTGCGCATTTATTTAAGCCGGAAGGCAAACCCAAACAGTAGTTGCATTTATTCCCCTCCTGCTGCCTCTTCTCTGGTCGCCATCGCCCGGTAGCCATGGGCCGGCCGAAGGTAACAACATACGCCATACTCCCGCCGGAGCGGCGCTTTAATATGGAAATTTTAGTGGTCATGCATGCATCTTTTTGTGCTAGCTCTCCTATATAAGGGTTGACCGGTCGCTTCCGGCGGACGTGCGCGGGCAGTGGAAGAGGAAGGAGAAGGGAAGCGGGCTATGGAGTAACGTTTTTTACCACAATTTCTTAGGAAACTGAGTGCAATAATTGAGTACTTTTGCAAACTACCAGTACTACACCTGAAACGGTTCAAAACCTATACTCCCTTGCCAGCGCGCGCTTCTCGCGTGAAACGGTCAGCGCCGCCTTGGAGCATCAGTGCCGCATTAATGCCCGGCCAGAGCAGAGGCAACCTCTCACTGGCGCCGGCTTTGAAGTGGCGCGATAGCCGAGAGAGCGCCGCTTCCCGATGCACGCGACTGCTCTGCGTCGAGACTGGCCATAGGCCCTGTTTGGATCCATGGGTTACAGTTAGTTTGACCTAGTTGGGGCTCAAATATCCCTAAACTATCCAAGCATGAGGGTTTAAATTGGAGCAAGTTGCACCGAACCCACCAAGAAAACTCTCCCACCCAAGAGGTGCTAACTGGAGATAGTTCTCATTGGGACCACTGAAAAATCACTTTTCTCTCTCCATGAAGTGCATTTATTATCAATCTAACCCTGTCACCCAAACACCTCTTTAGCTACAGTTAGTTCAGGATTAGTCATGAGTTAGTCTAACCTCTAGCTAAGTTAGAGTATCAAACAGGAGCAGTATAGGACATGAAAGTTGCTCAAAGCATACAGGCAAATTCGTACGTGAAAGGATTTTTTTTTCTTTTTGAAAACGGAACGTGAAAGGAATTTTTTTTAGAATGCTCTTGGCATGTCGCTAACATGTGATAGTTAACCGACCTCAATAGACGGCAGAAACGCCAGCCCGCCGCACTTTGATAGAGACGAGGAGGGGGAATCGATACGGGCACGGAAGCCAAGAAATATGGTGATAGCGTGGGTTAGCCATGTACTAGTATGATACTACACTGGGCTGTCGTGTTTCGTACTCTTCCAATCCACTATGGAGATGATTGGTTAATTTTATATAGCTGAATAATATTAAATATTATGAGTGTAGACGCTCCACCACAAGGTTCCTTGCTCCTTCTCGGTCGTCCGGAATCTATGTTCTTCCACTCTATTTTTTTACGTGAGCTTTGTTCATCCTTTTGCCAACACGCGAGACATCTAGCATCAAGGTGCACGTGTTATGCAAGGATCGTTCCATCTATATGAAGAACACGTGGGACTGGAACTACGAGACGAACATGTACCCAGGAGTGGACGTACGAACCTGAGTAATGTAGCGCAGTAAGTGAAGTAGAAAGGCACAAATGGTATGAACATGCGTGGCATATAGGGTGTGTTTGGTTGCGTTCTCGTCTCAGCATAGTTGTTCCCTCTTCATGCATGCTCAACTCAACACCCCTCTTCATGCATGCTCTCTTCATGCATGCTTCTAGTCTATTTGTGCTAAACTAGTGTGGACTCATGCACCCTCCATACACTCTACCAAACACCCAAAAGTAGGTCGAGAAGGGAACTCTTGGGCGGCATTTGTCTCTTACTACGTACTAACACTAAATGTTGTACGTGCAATGCACGGTGATGTTATGGAGTACGTGCCTAAGTACTCTACTACTACTATATTAGTTCGAGGCACATATTAACTTTTATATTTGTTTACGTGTATGCCCTGAGACCTTCCAACTAGACGTGTCTTTGTCTCCAAGTCGCACTTTGAATCATTCATACCACTATGTACTACTACGTGTGGTCTCCGCCCAGAAGTGGAAGAAGTGGAGACGCACTACCACACTGTTTTTTTTACGCTGGACTCTACCACGATGTTCATGTCCCACTCCTTTTGCTGACGTGTGGGACATCCAGCACGTGCCGTGTTTGGCACCCTTCGCCGTAAGAGTTGAAACGCTAGCATTCATCAAAAATAAAAAGTAATTATAAATCGGTAGTGATACTATTTTTTTGCGAACCAATCAGTAGTGATACTATACCACGCAGTTTCCTTGCTCCTCAATATCGGAAAGAATACTTCCGTTCGCCAACATGTGGGACGTCGACCATCCTGGTCCACTTGCCATGCACACAGAACTCCAAGGGAGTCACCCAGGTCGTCGTGCCGCAGTAACAATGACTAATGAGCCATCAAATCACAGGCCCACTTCCCACTTTGAAGTTGCTTGGACGAAGGAACCATCATGACTTTGTTGAATTCCGCTTCTTGAAGAAAACTACTGTACCAGCAATACTGCTAGCTACAGTAGTTACTCCAACAGAGGCTCCTTTCGTTCATAGGATAGGAATATGAAAATCATAGGAAGTGAGATGACATGCATCTCAATTCCTAGAGAGAAAGAGATGCCATTTGATGCTTAGGATAGGAATTTTTTCCATTTAGTCTATGCTAATGTACTGGTAGTTTGCTCTAAAAACTACTATAGTAACTAGTAGTACTGGTACATGCTCGTACTCAGACACACACACACACACACACACACTAACAACTAGTACTACTACTTCTCACATGCTGGCCAGACGCCGTCGTTCTCCTTCCCGGCTTTGTCGTCGACACCCCACCGTGCTTGGATCTCTGCTGACCTCTCCGCAGCAGCGTGTGCGTCCTTTTCTTTCTTGCGGCGGCGGGCCTCTCATTTCTTGAGTGCTTTCTGAATTTTCCGCTCCCTCTGTGCGGCTTTGGCCGCCTCTTGCTCTACCGCCCATTTGGCCTTGGCATCTTCAAATTCCTCCCACATAGTTGTGAGGTCGCGAGCGGCGATGAACTCGGCACGGCGGGATGCCATCGCTTCCCTACCATTTTGTGTGCGGTCGTGGGCGGCAAGGAACTCGGCGCGGCGGGATGCCATCACTGCCTTACCGGTTAGTGTGTGGCGCGGTGGCATGAACGACACTTGGTGAGAGCACTGGGGTGGAGTGGCCGGACAACCGTATAGTTCATTGGTTTGTCAAGAGCTCAAGGACAGAAGATGAAGCAAATTTGGATTCCCCTTCAATCCTGGTCATTTATTACCGAGTTAAATGCATTGGCGGTCATCGAACTTGTCTTGATAGCTCACTTTGATCATTGTATACGAGATATGGTGATTATACGATCACTGGCTCAGCGTATAGCTCCGTATTTGTCTGGTTGACCAGTCAAACAGTCCGCATGCGCCTCATCGGCTCGTGTTCTTTATCTATATACGCGGGCCTACCTGTCAATGGAGAAAGAAATATTGTAAAAACCAAAATTACGCCAGAGTCCAGACCGCTTCCGGAGCCTGCTCTCACCGCCCTGTCCCCTCAAGACGCCAGCTGCCTGCCGCATGCATGCATAGCAAGTAGTACTCCTTATGTGGAGGAGAGAGAGGCATTGACAAAGTCAAGGAGTGGGCTCTGCAAGAGCCCATATCTACACATGCTCCTAGGTATAAAAAAATAATTCTAAAAAAGGCATAAAAACAATTGTGTCTTAAAAAAAGAAAGGTAAAAAACATTTGAGAAGAAATAGATAGAGAGAAAGTGAGAAAAAGCTGTAACCTGGGCATTACATGAGGAAGGAGGGAGTGGTGCACATGCCAAGTTCACTGGGCTGCCGTGTTTCACACTCCTCCATCGTAACAGTGGAGACAATAGCTTTCATCAAAAATAAACAATGAATACTCGTTGCTCGTCCTCTATATCGGAAAGAATACTTTCATTCACCGACATGTGGAACGTCGACCATCCTAGTCCACCTGCCATGCACAAAATTATCCTGGTCTACCCCGGTCATATCGCAGGCCCAACCTTTCCCACTGTAAATTGTTCGGACGAAGGAACCATCATGACTTCGTTGAATTCTGCTTCTTCAAGAAAACTTACTGTACACGCAATACTGCTACCACATGCGAAGATTGGACGGCACTGTACCACGTCATATCACTGAAACCCACTAGGGCAAACTAGTCCGCCTAGGTCATCTATTTTGGAACGGAGGGAGTACGTCTCTGCACTGCTATGATTTTGTGTTGCACGTCATATCACTGAAACCCACTAGGCCAAACTAGCCCGCCTAGGTCATCGATTGCTAAGCCTACAATTTTAGGAGCTAGAGCTATTGGTCGATCGACGAGGGATAAGTATAAGCGTACCACGAGCTCATCAGCCCCAATGTTTCTCTTCGGTGAGTGTTTTGCAAGTACTATAGCTCGCACAGTAGCTAGCCTACTAACACCAAGAATCATCAAACAAGCCCTGCTGATATGATAAAATGTTCAAACTTACATCTAATCATGCCATATATTACATCAAAAGCTGGTGAGGATACATTTGTTTCCATAACTCGGAGAGGGTTCACATGATTCATCGCATAATTCACTATCAAACAAAAGTAGCAAGATCCGCCCACACAAGACAGTGCACTAGCCCTAAGATGGTTTGATAACATGCATCGTTCTGGTAATTAAACACAGGGCAATGCAAACTACCCTGAAGGATTAGCGCGACCAACTATTTCTTGTCATCGATCTCTCGGGCAATGACCACAGCACGGACAACGGCATGGGAATCGATTTCTGGGGCGATGTCTGCAGGACTGACCGCGACATTGGAATCGATCTCTGGGGCGATGTCCACAGGATGGACAGCGGCATCGGAATCGATCTCCGGGGCGATGCCAACAGGACGGGCCACAACATCGGAATCATCAGGGACGTCCACCGGCACCTGCACAACCCTAACATATTAGCAAGCACATTGCAAATAATCAAAAACCAGAACTATGGTAATAAGCCATTATTTTTTACCTTGTGCAGCTCACCAGGGGATCTCATCCCTCCGGGGGCCATCTCCTTATCCTCGATGGGGGCCATCACCTTGCCAGGGGAATACTGCTTCTCAACGGTGACTATCTCCTCAAACTCGGTCTTGAGCCTCACATAGGTGGCAATCAGAGTTCCTGGGGTAGGCACGGTGGGGTCATTGCTGTTCTTCCAACTTCCTTTGAGGATTTCATCCGCCAACGTCCTCAACTCTTTGGCCAATGCTTGCTTGTTGGAGTTCTTCGTCTCCATGGGTTGGCCCGCTAGCATGGTCAACTCATTGGTCGGTGCTCGCTTCCTAGAGATTGCTGTCTCCAGTGGGTTGTCCGTCGGCAACTCTTTGCCTAGTGCTCCAGGATCCATCGATGAACTGACAAACAAAAAGCAATCGAAAGGAAACCACAATCGCAATGAAAATGGGAAAAGAATAGGATGTGAGAATCGGTCGGTGCTTCGCAAAACAAAGATTCTTGGAATGAAAATATAGCAGCATAACTGATTCGCCCACCTTTCCTTCATTGGTACAGAAGAAAAATGGCAGAACTGAGTAGCCTGGAGTGAGGTTTTCTTCAAGAAAGGGAAGAAAGGGCTTGAACGAGCGTTCCAGTGAAATGATGGTTGCTTCGTCTAGTCCAACTTGGAGGCCACCTTACCACTACTGGTAAAGGTGTGGGTTTTGTGATATGACGGGTCATGACGGCCACACCGGGGTTACAGGTGAGTCTCGACTGTAGCACCTCGCTGTGATTTGGTGGATGGCACGCGGGCCCGGATGCTTTGAAATGTCCCGCATGTAGATAGAGCAGCTAGTCATATAGGAGTGCTCAATATTGTGCACCGCGACCAAGGCGGAGAGGAAAATGAGAGAACTACGTAATTAATGCATGAGTTTAATTAGGGTAGTTTTGTAAAGTACAAGATACATTCCTCCAATCGCAAAATGCCTTGGTTCATGAGATTTGAGATTTGAGCCCTATAAACCGGAAGGGAGGGAGTACTGCACACGGTGTAGTCTAGTCACTTGTTGAAATCTCTAGAAAGGCAAATACCCCTTTCCGGTTTACAGGGCTATACTACTCCCTCCGTCTAGGTGTGTAAGTCATCTTATGAAAACCAAATAGTCCCAAAACACTTAGGCGCGGTGCATTAAGTTCTACCTTATTTCTTGTTTCTTGACATATCAACCAATAAGAGATGAGAGGTGTGCATGCTTTTAATGACTTGCAATGGAGGCGTGATGCAAGGGAAGGGGACCAGCGGGCGCGGCGGATCCGGCCAGTCCGAGGGTCAGGGAGGCGATTCCCGACAATGAGGAACTCCGGTGGGACGGACTTGGCAGGGCGACGGCTCTCGAGTGGAGACGGAGCTTGACAGCGGCGGGGTTCATCCGTCTCAGGGCGTCCACGGCGGCGCGAGTGAGACTTAGGACGAGAGCAGGGTCGCGAGACCCGGTCGGTGGAGACCTTGAAGCTCCGTGGGCGGCGGCGGAGCTCCATGGATGGCAGCGAGGTCAGGTGTCCATGGAGGCGTGACTCTTACGAAGAGAGAGGTCAGGGAAGGGGAGTAGAGAACCAGAAGGGAAATAGAGGAGGGGAGGGACAGCGAGGTCCATCCTGGTCATGTCCTCGTCAGCCGGCAGGGTGGAGCTCCGGCGGTGGCTGTCCTCGACCAGGGAGGAGGCAGGAGCCAGGGTGCGCGGGGGAGGTGGACCGATGGGAGTGCTGGTGGAGGTGGTGTGGCTCACAGGCAAGGGGATCGAGGAGGTGGCGTTGGGAGATGCAGTTGGATGGATGGATCGATTGAAAACAGTGGGGATTGGCCGGCATTGAAAACAAGGAGAGTGGCGGCAGATGGGATGGATGGGACAAGGCTAGGGTTAGGGTATGATCTGATTTAGTAAGTGGGTGGACTATATATAGGGAAATAGAATTAGGTTAGGACCCTCCGATCTTAATCAGACGGTCCCGGATAAATAGGCTAGGGAGATCAAAAAGAAAAACGGAGATGTTTTGTAGATGTTTGGGGATGATCCGGACACAACGGTAGCGACAGTCCGGGTCGGGTTCGGGACAACTTTCGGACGCGCGCGCGAGGAGGGCCGTGGGCTGACAAGAGAGGTTAGATTGGGCCTAGGCGGTAAGTAGTGGATTGTGTAGACGGTCTAGGGAGGAAACAGAGGGAAAGCACGGCGCATGTTTCCGGATACCGAAAACATCCGATGTATGACCGGCTATACTGCCGCTATAGTTATCCGTTGGGGCATCGAACGGACTCCAAATGCGATGAAACTTGACACGCGGTCTATCTACACTATAATAAGACCACACGCCAACTTTCATCCCATTCTGAGACAAACTCAATTCCATTTTTTATAGTTTTCTTTTATAAACTAAACTAGTGATAAAACAAGAAACTAAAAGACTCGATTGCAAGATCTAAAGAAATACCTTCAAGCACTCACCTCCCCGGCAACGGCGCCAGAAAAGAGCTTGATGTCTACTAGACAACCTTCTTCTTGTAGATGTTGTTGGGCCTCCAAGAGCAGAGGTTTGTAGGACAGTAGCAAATATCCCTCAAGTGGATGACCTAAGGTTTATCAATCCGTAGGAGGCGTAGGATGAAGATGGTCTCTCTCAAGCAACCCTGCAACCAAATAACAAAGAGTCTCTTGTGTCCCCAACACACCCAATACAATGGTAAATTGTATAGGTGCACTAGTTCGGCGAAGAGATGGTGATACAAGTGGTATATGGATAGTAGATAAAGGTATTTGCAATCCGAAATTATAAAAACAGCAAGGTAACGAATGATAAAAGTGAGCGTGAACGGTATTGCAATGATAGGAAATAAGGCCTAGGGTTCATACTTTCGCTAGTGCAAGTTCCCTCAACAATAATAGCATAATTGGATCACATAACTATCCCTCAACATGCAACAAAGAGTCACTCCAAAATCACTAATAGCGGAGAACAAACGAAGAGATTATGGTAGGGTATGAAACCACGTCAAAGTTATTCTTTCCAATCAATCCATTGGGCTATTCCTATAAGTGTCACAAACAGCCCTAGAGTTCGTACTAGAATAACACCTTAAGACACAAATCAACCAAAACCCTAATGTCACCTAGGTACTCCAATGTCACCTCAAGTATCCGTGGGTATGATTATACGATATGCGTCACACAATCTCAGATTCATCTATTCAACCAACACAAAGGACCTCAAAGAGTGCCCCAAAGTTCCTACCGGAGAATCACGACGAAAACGTGTGCCAACCCCTATGCATAGGTTCATGGGCGGAACCCGCAAGTTGATCACCAAAACATACATCAAGTGAATCACGTGGTATCCCATTGTCACCACAGATACGCACGGCAAGACATACATCAAGTGTTCTCAAATCTTTAAAGACTCAATCCGATAAGATAACTCCAAAGGGGAAACTCAATTCATTACAAGAGAGTAGAGGGGGGAAGAAACATCATAGGACCCAAATATAATAGAAAAGCTCGCGATACATCAAGATCGTATCACCTCATGAAAACGAGAGAGAGAGAGAGATCAAACACATAGCTACTGGTACATACCATCAGCCCCGAGGGAGAACTACTCCCTCCTCGTCATGGAGAGCACTGGGATGATGAAGATGGACACCGGAGAAGGATTGCCCCCTCTACAGGGTGCCGGAACGGGTCTAGATTGGTTTTCGGTGGCTACGGAGGCTTCTGGTGGCGGAACTCCCGATCTATTGTGCTCTCGGATGTTTTTAGGGTATATGGAGATATATAGGCGGAAGAAGTACGTCAGGGGGGCCACGAGGGGCTCATGAGGGTGGAGGGCGCACCCCCCTGCCTCGTGACCTCCTCGCAGATCCCCCGATGTGCACTCCAAGTCTTCTGGGCTTCTTTCCTTCCAAAATTGAGTTCCGTGAAGTTTCAGGTCAATTGGACTCCGTTTGATTTTCCTTTTCTTCGAAACCCTAAAACAGGGTAAAAATAGAAACTGGCACTGGGCTCTGGGTTAATAGGTTAGACCCAAAAAATGATATAAAAGTGTATAATAAAGCCCATAAACATTCAAAACAATAAATAATATAGCATAGAGCAATCATAAATTATAGATACGTTGGAGACGTATCAGCATCTCCAAGCTTAATTCCTGCTCGTCCTCGAGTAGGTAAATGATAAAAACAGAATTTTAATGCGGAGTGCTACTTGGCATAATTTCAATGTGATTCTTCTTAATTGTGGTATGAATATTCAGATCCATAAGATTCAAGACAAAAGTTCATATTGACATAAAAATGACAATACTTCAAGCATACTAACTAAGCAATTATGTCTTCTCAAAATAACATGGCCAAAGAAAGTTCATCCCTACAAAATCATATAGTTTAGTCATGTTTCATTTTCTTCACACAAGAATGCTATCATCATGCACAACCCCGATGACAAGACAAGCAACTGTTTCATACCTTAATAATTTCAAACTCATAAACTTTCATGCAATACATGAGCATGAGCCATGGATATAGC
Source organism: Triticum urartu (assembly GCF_056163025.1). Taxonomy (NCBI): domain Eukaryota; kingdom Viridiplantae; phylum Streptophyta; class Magnoliopsida; order Poales; family Poaceae; genus Triticum; species Triticum urartu. The sequence goes on along the minus strand of NC_141878.1, from coordinate 388,480,368 downwards.
ACTATGGGTGGAATAGAATATAATGATGGGGGTTATGTGGAGAAGACAAAAAGGAGAAAGTCTCACATCAACGAGGCTAATCAATGGGCTATGGAGATGCCCATCGATTGATGTTAATGCAAGGAGTAGGGATTGCCATGCAACGAATGCACTAGAGCTATAAATGTATGAAAGCTCAACAAAAGAAACTAGCGGGTGTGCATCCAACTTGCTTTCTCACGAAGACCTAGGGCACTTGAGGAGGCCCATTATTGGAATATACAAGCCAAGTTCTATAATGAAAAATTCCCACTAGTATATGAAAGTGATAACATGAGAGACTCTCTATCATAAAGATCATGGTGCTACTTTGAAGCACAAGTGTGGAAAAAGGATAGTAGCATTGTCCCTTTTTTATTTTTTTATTTGGCCTTTATTTTTTTTGGCCTTTTTTGGCCTTCCTTTTTTTATTTGGCCTTTCTTTTTTTTCCTTTTTTGGACAATACTCTATGAATGATGATCATCACACTTCTATTTATTTACAACTCAATGATTACAACCCGATACTAGAACAAAGTATGACTCTATATGGATGCCTCCGGCGGTGTACAGGGATATGCAATGAATCAAGAGTGACAAGTATGAAAGAATTATGAACGGTGACTTTGCCACAAATACTATGTCAACTACATGATCATGCTAGCAATATGACAATGATGAATGTGTCATGATGAACGGAATGATGGAAAGTTGCATGGCAATATATCTCGGAATGGCTATGGAAATGCCATAATAGGTAGGTATGGTGGCTATTTTGAGGAAGATATAAGGAGGTTTATGTGTGATAGAGCATATCATATCACGGGGTTTGGATGCACCGGCGAAGTTTTCACCAACTCTCAATGTGAGAAAGGGCAATGCACGGTACCGAAGAGGCTAGCAAGGATGGAAGGGTGAGAGTGCGTATAATCCATGGACTAAACATTAGTCATAAAGAACTCACATACTTATTGCAAAAATCCACAAGTCATCAAAAACCTCGGTACTACGCGCATGCCCCTAGGGGGATAGATTGGTAGGAAAAGACCATCGCTCGTCCCCGACCGCCACTCATAAGGAGGACAATCAAATAACACCTCATGTTTCAAATTTGTTACACAACGTTTACCATACGTGCATGCTACGGGACTTGCAAACTTCAACACAAGCATTTCTCAAATTCACAACTACTCAACTAGCATGACTTTGATATTATTACCTCCATATCTCAAAACAATCATCAAGCATCAAACTTCTCTTAGTATTCAATACTCTATATGAAAGTTTTTACTATTCTTGGATGCGTAGCATATTAGGATTATTTAAGCAAATTACCATGCTATTTAAGACTCTCAAAATAATCTAAGTGAAGCATGAGAGTTCATCTATTTCTTCAAAATAAAACTACCACCATGCTCTAAAAAATATAAGTGAAGCACTAGAGCAAATGACAAACTACTCCGAAAGATATAAGTGAAGATCAATGGGTAGTCGAATAATTATGCAACTATATGAAGACTCTCTAACATTAAAGAATTTCAGATCTTGGTATTTTATTCAAACAGCAAGCAAAACTAAATAAAATGATATTCTAAGGATGGCAAACATCATGTGAAGAAGCAAAAACTTAGGATCAACCTAAACTAACCGATAGTTGTTGAAGAAGAAAGGTGGGATGCCAACCGGGGCATCCCCAAGCTTAGATGCTTGAGACTTCTTGAAATATCATCTTGGTGTGCCTTGGTCATCCCAAAGCTTGAGCTTTTGTGTCTCCTTAATTCCTCTCATATCACGGTCTCCCTAAATCTCAAAAGCTTCATCCACACAAAACTCAACAAGGACTCGTGAGATAAGTTAGTATAAACCATTGCCAAAAACCTTATCATACTCTACTGTAGAAAATCACTAAAGTTATTATTCAACATTGCATACTAAATGCCTCTGCATATTTAATAGTCCTATCCTTAAATAGAATCATTAAAGAAGCAAACAAATGCAAACAATGCAAACATAACAGCAATCTGCCTAAACAGGATAGTCTGTAAAGAATGCAGCAACATCCATACTTACCTAGCTCCAAAAATTATGAAATAAAATTCCCACTGTTATAAATTTATCAGATCTTAATATGAAAAAGGTTTCAACATTTTATCACATTCTGACTTTTCTAAGGAATTATTGCAACAGCGGTAAACTTTCTGTTTTCAAACAGCAACATGTATACTTGTAACATAGGCATAGTAAAGGCTATCAATGCCACTTTTATTGAAATAAAAGATGCAAAACATTATTATAAATAAAAGCAAGCAAATAATAACAAAATAAATTGACGCTCCAAGCAAAACACTTATCATGTGGTGAATAAAAATATAGCTCCAAGTAAAGTTACCGATGAACGAAGACGAAAGAGGGGATGCCTTCCGGGGCATCCCCAAGCGTAGGCTCTTGGTTGTCCTTGAATATTACCTTGGGGTGCCTTGGGCATCCCCAAGCTTAGTCTCTTTCCACTCCTTATTCCATAGTCCATCGAATCCTTACCCAAAACTTGAAAACTTCACAACACAAAACTTAACAGAAAACTCGTAAGCTCCGTTAGTATGATAAAGCAAATCACCATCATAAGGTACTGTAATGAACTAATTCTAAATTCATATTGGTGTAATATCTACTGTATTCCAACTTCGCTATGGTTTATAAACTATTTGAATAGCCAAAGATTCATCAAAATAAGCAAACAACACACGAAAAACAGAATCTGTCAAAAACAGAACAGTCTGTAGTAATCTGGATCAAACGTATACTTCTGGAACTCATAAAATTCTCAAATAAATTGCTGGACCTGAGGAATTTATCTATTAATCATGTGCAAAAATAATTAACTAAATATCACTTTCCAAATAAAAATGGCAGCAATTCTCGTGAGCGCTAAAGTTTCTGTTTTTACAGCATGATCAACGAGACTTTCCCAAAGTCTTCCCAAAGGTTCTACTTGGCACAAACACTAATTAAAAGCATAGAACCACATCTAAACAGAGGATAGATGAATTATTTATTACTAAACAGTAACAAAAAGCAAGGAACAAAAATAAAATTGGGTTGCCTCCCAACAAGCGCTATCGTTTAACGCCCCTAGCTAGGCATGATGATTTCAATGATGCTCACATAAAAGATAAGAATTGTAACATAAAGGGAGCATCATGAGGAATATGACTAGCACATTTAAGTCTAACATACTTCCTATGCATAGGGATTTTGTGAGCAAACAACTTGTGGGAACAATAATCAACTAGCATAGGAGGGTAAAACAAGCATAACTTTAAGATTTTAAGCACATAGAGAGGAAACTTGATATTATTGCAATTCCTACAAGCAATGTTCCTCCCACATAATAATTTTCAGAAGCATCAAGAATGAATTCAACAATATAACTGTCACATAAAGCATTCTTTTCATGATCTACAAGCATAGAAAATTTACTACTCTCCACATAAGCAAAATTCTTCTCATGAATAGTAGTGGGAGCAAACTCAACAAAATAACTATCATGTGATTGAAAATTAAGATCAAGATGACAAGTTTCATGGTTATCATTATTCTTTAAAGCATACATGGCATCACAATAATCATCATAGATAGGAGGCATGCTTTCATCATAATAAATTTTCTCATCAAAACTTGGGGGACAAAAAATATTAACTTCATCAAACATAGCTTCCCCAAGCTTGTGGCTTTGCATATCATTAGCATCATGGATATTCAAGGAATTCATACTAACAACATTGCAATCATGCTCGTCATTCAAATATTTAGTGCCAAACATTTTATAGATTTCTTCTTCTAGCACTTGAGCACAATTATCCTTTCCATCATACTCACGAAAGATATTAAAAAGGTGAAGCGTATGAGACAAACTCAATTCCATTTTTTTATAGTTTTCTTTTATAAACTAAACTAGTGATAAAACAAGAAACTAAAAGACTCGATTGCAAGATCTAAAGATATACCTTCAAGCACTCACCTCCCCGGCAACGGCTCCAGAAAAGAGCTTGATGTCTACTACACAACCTTCTTCTTGTAGACGTTGTTGGGCCTCCAAGTGCAGAGGTTTGTAGGACACTAGCAAATTTCCCTCAAGTGGATGACCTAAGGTTTATCAATCCGTAGGAGGCATAGGATGAAGATGGTCTCTCTTAAGTAACCCTGCAACCAAATAACAAAGAGTCTCTTGTGTCCCCAACACACCCAATACAATGGTAAATTGTATAGGTGCACTAGTTCGGCGAAGAGATGGTGATACAAGTGGTATATGGATAGTAAATAAAGGTATTTGTAATCTGAAATTATAAAAACAGCAAGGTAAAGAATGATAAAAGTGAGCGTAAAGGGTATTGCAATGATAGGAAATAAAGCCTAGGGTTCATACTTTCACTAGTGCAAGTTCCCTCAACAATAATAGCATAATTGGATCACATAACTATCCCTCAACATGCAACAAAGAGTCACTCCAAAGTCACTAATAGCGGAGACCAAACGAAGAGATTGTGGTAGGGTATGAAACCACCTCAAAGTTATTCTTTCATGTCAATCCGTTGGGCTATTCCTATAAGTGTCACAAACAGCCCTAGAGTTCGTACTAGAATAACACCTTAAGACACAAATCAACCAAAACCCTAATGTCACCTAGGTACTCCAATGTCACCTCAAGTATCCGTGGGTATGATTATACGATATGCATCACACAATCTCAGATTCATCTATTCAACCAACACAAAGGACCTCAAAGAGTGCCCCCAAAGTTCCTACCGGAGAATCACGACGAAAACGTGTGCCAACCCCTATGCATAGGTTCATGGGCGGAACCCACAAGTTGATCACCAAAACATACATCAAGTGAATCACGTCGTATCCCATTGTCACCACAGATACGCACGTCAAGACATACATCAAGTGTTCTCAAATCTTTAAAGACTCAATTCGATAAGATAACTCCAAAGGGGAAACTCAATTCACTACAAGAGAGTAGAGGGGGGAAGAAACATCATAGGATCCAAATATAATAGCAAAGCTCACGATACATCAAGATCGTATCACCTCAAGAAAATGAGAGAGAGAGAGAGATCAAACACATAGCTACTGGTACATACCCTCAGCCCCGAGGGAGAACTACTCCCTCCTCGTCATGGAGAGCACCGGAATGATCAAGATGGCCACCGGAGAAGGACTGCCCCCTCCGGCAGGGTGCCGGAACGGGTCTAGATTGGTTTTCGGTGGCTACGGAGGCTTCTGGCAGCGGAACTCCCGATCTATTGTGCTCTCGGAAGTTTTTAGGGTATATGGAGATATATAGGCAGAAGAAGTACGTGAGGGGGGCCACAAGGGGCTCACGAGGGTGGAGGGCGTGCCCAGGGGGGTGGGCGCGCCCCCTTGCCTCGTGACCTCCTCGCAGATCCCCCGACGTGCACTCCAAGTCTTCTGGGCTTCTTTCCTTCCAAAAATGAGTTCCGTGAAGTTTCAGGTCAACTGGACTCCGTTTGATTTTCCTTTTCTTCAAAACCCTAAAATAGGGTAAAAACAGAAACTGGTACTGGGCTCTGGGTTAATAGGTTAGTCCCAAAAAATGATATAAAAGTGTATAATAAAGCCCATAAATGTTCAAAATAGTAAATAATATAGCATGGAGCAATAAAAAATTATAGATACGTTGGGGACGTATCAATAACTCCAATGAAGAGATTGATGGGTTGAGAAGAGCTCATGCTCTAAGAAATTGATGGGTTTAACTAATCTCATACTTGACAACTTGCGAATCATGAAACATGAAGGGAAATTGTCAAGAATGACATAACACCACCTCAACAGATAAGGTATAAATAATTCCACTCCGGATTGAGTGATGAAGAATGCTTGAACTCCTCTGAAAAGAATCTCGATGAACACTTCGAGAAGGAATTTAAATCCTTGATGAACCACCATGTAGAACCTCCATGATGAACTCCGGTAATAATAGGATGATCAAACTGAATGAAGGATGAAGAGAAAAAGGTTGAAGCCTTGCAATGATTAGATGGATCTTCGTGATGATGAGAGCTTGTAACTCCGGGAAAAAGAGAAGATGAAACAATTGAAAACGAGAATTTTTATGAACCTCCGGAATAAGGAGTTGAATATACTCGATGAAATAAGAATAAGGATTACATTATGCTTATCCTTCATCACTTAAATTGATGACAAGCAACGGATTTGGCATACTACTTATTCTTGTTGAGAAAGATTAAGAAAGATATAGCACAATCTTGAGAAGGTCTACAGCGAACCACCTGTTTGATTGGAAAGAACAAATGAATTGATATGATAACCAAGAAAGAGAACTCTTGAACGAACCACCGTAAGAATTGAAAATGAACGAAGAAAAGATAAGGAAACACCAGGATGAATTTGAGAACGAAAGAAGATACTTGAGAGAATTTAGATACATGAGAACGAAGAGATCCCGAGCTGATTAGAGAAATTAGAATGATGCATCGGTAAGATTTGGAGAATGAGAGCTGAAAGCTGGAAGTGAATAATTCTGAGATGAAGGCTCAGGGGAATCAAATTGGAAAGACTTCTGAATTAATCTGGATGGGTGAATAGAATTCTCACAATCAAAAACAATTATGAGAGGATGGCAACAAGCTATAACCATGAATATTTGGAAGAACGGGTAAGAATTTAAGAGGAACTCTTCTTCGGTCTTCAAAATTTGAGAATGACGACGAGAAACACCACCTTGAGTTGCTGAGGCACTCCGGAATGGAAATTAGAAAGGTTGAACCAATGATGAAAAGAATGTCAAAGATCTTGGAGAAGCATTTGACTAATGATAACTCATTCTTACGTCAAACTTGGAAAATGAATTTGATAGTAATTCCGAGAAAATTAGAAGAGTCAGGTAATATCCTGGGAAAAGACCTGTGGGTTAGGGCCCACTAAAAAGAAACACCGTTGAATGATTTGAAGAGAGAGATTGCACCGGTTGAATTGAAAGGCTTGAATGAGATAACATCCTCGACAGAGCTTGGACGAAAGCAGAGTGGAAACACGAATCTTCGAGATATCTTGAGCACTCCGGAACAATTGAATAGCGAGAAGTGGATGATTAAGAGGTGCACCGACATGCGAAGGTATTTGAAACGAGGAAAAGGATATGATCAACAAAGCTTGAATTGGATCCACCGGAGAAGAAAGAGAATGAATGATGAACTTGAGGCTCCATTAGTATCTTCCTGAGAATCACCGGATAAGAACATTGACGGAAAAGAATGGAGAGGCTTCCCATCAATAAAAGGATACTTGACTAAGAAATTTGAATCCTTGTAGAAAATGGGTGGGTTGGCAGGAAAACAAAGACAACTTGGGGGCGGATGAAATGAGCACCGTTGAGAGAACTTAGAATTGAACTTGCGGATGTTGAAAATGATCGGATCGACTTGAAGAGAAACACGCCGGTTGAAAAGGATTGACATGACAATCTCGATTATCATGAAGGATTGGTATTCACATAGGAGTATGAGAACACCGCTGAGGAAAGCTATGGAATCAACACTTGACTTCGAAGCAACTCGAATACCACAATGAAAACAAAACAAAGGATTGGATTGCAAAATAAGCCGGAACAAACATATGATAGATCCCATATCGTATCATGTGTCTGTTGGAAATATATCCTACGATATACTTCAATTCCCAGTTATAAACTCCCGAAACTTTCTGGTTGTGCAATCAGGTGTTGGGGATACAGGGGAAGCATAATATCTCACCCAAACTAAAAATTCCTACATCCAGCTGTATCCATCCTTCAACACATAACCAAGAAACCTTTAGAAATCATTTACCTCAACCTTCTAAAAGCATCCGTTATACGAGTTATGGCAATACTCCCGAACTCCCGCCCCAGTACTGGGTGGCGCCGAGGTTATCTCACCAACAACTGCATAAAAGAGATTTTCGATGTCGGCGAACTCGGGTATTCCAGAACTGCAACGATAAAATTGTGACGACAACACCTCGGAGCTCAACTCCCCGGGGCACTGCCACAACCCCTAAATGTCAGGAGGCACCAAGAACATTGTTCTCATCACAAAACCATTGGAACGATTCCAAGATACCCGCGTGATCCTAAAAAAAATAATGAAATTTGAGGAGAGAAGAGTCAAAACTCTATGTCAGGAGGCCTCTCCAGAGCAACGAAGGGACTGAGGAGTAAAAAGAATCCTACACCCCGAGATATATAATACTATAAGACTCAAAACATTTTTCTAGACTCAACAACACCAGCGATTCGATCAAGCAAGGGGCTCCTAAGTCGGGGAAGGCTCTGATTACCAACTTGTAACACCCATGATGCGGCTATATCTCCCACGTGCCGGAGCACGACTTAGAGGCATAACCGCATAGTAGGAATGTCGCAAGAGGGGTAATCTTTACACATCCCATGTACTGAATAAGATAGAGATACAGAGTTGGCTTACAATCGCCACTTCACACAATACGTAAATATAGCATTACATCATCCAGATACAATCAAGGTCCGACTACGGAACCAAAATAAAGACAACCCCAAATGCATAGGTCCCCGATCGCCCCGGCTGGGCTCCACTACTGATCAACTGGAACAAAACAACGCAACGAACACGATCTTCATCGAGCTCCCAGTCGAGCTGGGTAGCGTCACCTACACTGGTATCAACGGCACCTGCAAGCTGGTTTTGGAAGTATCTGCGAGTCATGAGGACTCAACAATCTCACACCCGCGAGATCAAGACTATTTAAGCTTATGGGTAGGAAAGGGTAGTGAGGAGGAGCTGCAGCAAGAACTAGCATGTATGGTGGCTAACATACGCATATGAGAGCGAGAAGAGAAGCAAAGCACGGACGTGAACTAGAAGTGATCAAGAAGTGATCCTGAAACTACTTACTTTCAAGCATAACACAAGAACCGTGTTCACTTCTCGGACTCCGCCGAGAAGAGACCATCACGGCTACACACACGGTTGATGCATTTTAAATTAAGTTAAGTGTCAAGTTTTCTACAACCGGATATTAACAAATTCACATCTGCCCATAACCGTGGGCACGGCTTTCGAAAGTTCAAAACCCTGCAGGGGTGTCCCAACTTAGCCCATCACAAGCTCTCACGGTCAACGAAGGATATTCCTTCTCCCAGGAAGACCCGATCAAACTCGGAATCCCGGTTACAAGACATCTCGACAATGGTAAAACAAGACCAGCAAGACCACCCGCTTTGCCAACAAATCCCGATAGGAGCTTCACATATCTCGTTCTCAGGGCACACCAGATAAGCTAAGTGTACAGGAGACGACGTAACCCATGTTGCCAAGGGATGGCCCTGCATGGTGCTCTAGTTTGGACCAACACTCAGAGGAGCATTGGCCCGGGGGTTTAAATAAAGATGACCCTTGAGTCTGCGGAACCCAAGGGAAAAAGGCTTAGGTGGCAAATGGTAAAACCGAGGTTGGGCATTGCTGGAGGAGTGAGGGAGTCCTGGATTAGGGGGTCTCCGGATAGCCGGACTATCTCCATTGGCCGGAATGTTAGACTATGAAGATACAAGATTGAAGACTTCGTCTCGTGTCCGGATGGGACTCTACTTGGCGTGGAAGGCAAGCTAGGCAATACGTATATGGATATCTCCTCCTTTGTAACCGACCTTGTGTAACCCTAACCCTCTCCGGTGTCTATATAAACCAAAGGGTTTTAGTCCGTAGGACAACAATCACAACATACAATCATACCATAGGCTAGCTCCCAGGGTTTAGCCTCTTTGATCTCGTGGTAGATCTACTCTTGTAACACCCAGATCATCAATATTAATCAAGCAGGACGTAGGGTTTTACCTCCATCAAGAGGGCCCGAACCTGGGTAAAACTTCGTGTCCCTTGCCTCCTGTTACCATCCTATCTAGACGCACAGTTCGGGACCCCCTACCCGAGATCCGCCGGTTTTGACACCGACATTGGTGCTTTCATTGAGAGTTCCTCTCTGTCGTCGCCGTTGGGCTTGATGGCTCCTACTATCATCGATAGCGATGCGGTCCAGGGTGAGACTTTTCTCCCTAGACAGATCTTCGTATTAGGCGGCTTTGCACTGCAAGCCAATTCGCTTGGCCATCTGGAGCAGATTGAAAGCTACGCCCCTGGCCATCAGGTCAGATTTGGAAGTTTGAATTACACGGCCAACATCCGTGGGGACTTGATCTTCGACGGATTCGAGCCACAGCCGGGCGCGCCGCACTGTCGCGATGGGTATGACCTAGCTCTGCCACCGGACGGTACCCCAGAGGTCATGCCCGCATCAGCTCCGACCCTTAGCTCGGAGCCAGCTACGCCAATCGAGGACGGGTGGCTAGACACCACCTCAGGGGTTGCAGTCTCAACGGCGATCGAGCTAAACACCAGCATAATCCTCTGCGTAGCCCGTGACTCCAAGGTGTCGGACTCTCTTCCGGACCCCGAATCATCCGTGCCCCTGCCAATCAAATCCGATTGGGCGCCGATCATGGAATTCACCGTGCGGATATCTTTCAGCACTCGCCCTTCAGCGACATTCTGAATTCACTAAGGTCTCTCTCTTTGTCAGGAGAGCCCTGGCCGGATTATGGCCAACAGGATTGGGATGCGTACGGCAAAGAAATTCGACGCCCTCCCACCACCCACTTTGTAGCCACTATCGATGATTTAACCGACATGCTCAACTTCGACTCCGAAGACATCGACGGTATGGACGACGATGTAGGAGACGAACATGAACCAGCACCTATAGGGCACTGGAAAGCCACCTCGTCGTATGACATATACATGGTTGATACACCCAATGAAGGCAACGGCGACGAGATGGCGGAGGATGACCCCTCCAAGAAGCAACCCAAGCGCCGACGTCAGCGGCGCCGCTCTAAGTCCCGCCAAAGCAAAAGTGGTGATACCGGCACAGGAGATAATAACACTCCGGATAGCACCAAAGACAACAACAATCCCCTCCAGCAAGATTTAGAGCAGGAGGATGAAGGAGCCAGCTCTCCTAAGAGATCGGCTAGCGGAGAGGAGGAGGATGACAATTACATGCCCCCCTCCAAAGATGAGGAAAGCCTCGGCGATGATGAATTCGCCGTACCAGAGGATCCCGTCGAACAAGAGCGCTTCAAGCACATGCTTATGGACACGACAAATAGCCTGAAGAAAAAGCAGCAGTAGCTTCAAGCTGATCAAGATCTGCTAGCTGACAAATGGACTGAAGTCCTCGCGGCCGAGGAATATAAACTCGAGCATCCCTCCAAGAGTTACCCAAGGCGCAGGTTACTACCTCGACTAGAGGAAGAAGCATATGATACGGCTGATCGGCCACCTCGTGGCCGCGATAGAGAGGCATTCCAGCCAAAAGCTCAGCCTCCACCCCAACGCCATCCAAATAAAAAGGCATGGGGAGATACGCCAGACCTGCGAGACGTATTGGAGGACAAAGCAAAGAATTCAAGATTGATCTACGGATCACGAGGGCGCACCACTCTACGAGACGGTAAACGTCATGCCGGATACAGTAAAAGGAAATCCGGCCGGGCCGAACACAGCGCGCAGGACCCATACGAGCTGCGTCGCGATATAGCCCAATACAGAGGCGCCGCACACCCCTTATGCTTCACAGACGAAGTAATGGAACATCAATTCCCAGAAGGTTTCAAACCTGTATACATTGAATCATACGACAGCACAACAGATCCCGCAGTATGGATTGAGGACTTCCTCCTCCACATCCACATGGCCCGCGGTGATGACTTACATGCCATCAAATACCTCCCACTAAAACTCAAAGGACCAGCGCGGCATTCGCTTAATAGCTTGCCAGCGGACTCCATTAGCTGTTGGGAAGATCTGGAAGCCGCATTCCTCGACAACTTTCAGGGCACTTATCTGCAACCACCAGACACCGATGACTTGAACCACATAATTCAGCAGCCAGAAGAGTCGGCCAGGCAATTCTGGACTCGGTTCCTTACAAAGAAAAATCAAATCGTCGACTGTCCGGATGTGGAGGCCTTAGCGGTTTTCAAGCACAACATCCGAGACGAGTGGCTAGCCCGACACCTTGGTCAGGAAAAGCCGAAATCTATGGCAGCTCTCACGACGCTCCTGACCCGCTTTTGTGTGGGAGAAGACAGTTGGTTGGCTCGCAGTAATAACATATCAAAGAACCATGGTACCTCAGATACCAAGGACGGCAATAGCAGGTCACGTCGCAACAAGCATAAGCGTCGCATTAACAGCAGAAGTACTGAGGATACGACAGTCAATGCCGGATTCAAAGGCTCTAAACCCGGTCAGCGGAAAAAACCATTCAAACAAAGTATGCCGGGTCCGTCCAGCTTGGACCATATACTCGATCGCTCGTGTCAAATACACGGCACCCCAGACAAGCCAGCCAATCACACCAACAAGGATTGTTGCGTGTTCAATCAGGCCGGCAAGTTAATTGCCGAAAACAAGGACAAAGGGCCGCATAGCGATGACGAGGAAGAACCCCGGCAGCCGCACACTGGAGGACAGAAGAGGTTTCCCCCGCAAGTGCAGACGATGAACATGATATACGCAACCCATATCCCCAAGAGGGAGCGGAAGCGTGCGCTCAGGGACGTATATGTGTTGGAGCCAGTCGCCCCAAAGTTCAACCCTTGGTCCTCCTGTCCGATCACCTTCGATCGCAGGGACCACCCCACTAGTATCCGTCATGGCGGATTCGCCGCACTGGTCCTAGACCCAATCATTGACGGATTTCACCTCACTCGAGTCCTTATGGATGGCGGCAGCATCCTGAACCTGCTTTATCAGGACACAGTGCACAAAATGGGTATAGACCCCTCAAGGATCAAACCCACAAAAACGACCTTTAAAGGCGTCATTCCAGGCATAGAGGCCCACTGCACAGGCTCAATTACACTGGAAGTGGTCTTCGGATTCCCGGATAACTTCCGAAGCGAAGAGTTAATCTTCGATATAGTCCCATTCCGCAGTGGTTATCACGCGCTGCTCGGACGAACCACATTCGCTAGATTGAATGCGGTACCACATTATGCATACCTCAAGCTCAAGATGCCAAGACCTCGCGGAGTTATTACAGTCAATGGAAACACAGAGCGCTCTCTTCGAACAGAGGAGCACACCTCGGCGCTTGCAGCAGAAGTGCAAAGCAGCCTCTCAAGGCAATCTACCAGTTCGGCGTTTCAAAACCCGGACACCTTCAAGCGCGCTCGGGGCAATCGGCAGACAGACTGCCTGGCGCGATCTGAGCTCGCGTAGCAATACGACGGCCACCCCAATCCCAGCCCAACGGCGTTATTCGTGCCACGCGTACATAATTACGCATTAAAAATACCATGGGCACAGGTGGGGAGGGGGGGCACAACTGCGGCACGCCCCAAAACGCGGCCTAAACCGCACTAGGGGCTTCCCGTTTGGTTATTTTTCTTTTTCTTTCAGGACTTTAATCTCTGGAAACACTGTCCGGCAGCTCCATTGTCGAACACATGATACAGCAACCAAGGAGGCAGACAACTACGTCATACAACGGAATTCCCAGGTTGATTACACATTTCATATCATTCCTCAGCTCGCCCTTGGAAGGGACATAGTCCTACTCTTTTGCTTATTGCACTATCTGTATCAATCTGCTTTAATGCAATTTTTTAATAAACAATGCATGACATTACGACTATTATTGCATTTTTGTTATATATATATCTATGCGTTCATTAACGACGCCTTGCAACCGTACACTCTGGTACGGCCAATGCACCAGGGGCTTACGTACCCGCAATATGGTGTGAAAAGTCCGAACACTTTCACAAGTGCGGCACCCCGAACTTATAGCATTATATGCATCAGCTCCGAATCATGTCTTTGGTCAAATGTTGGGTTTGCCCGGCTCCTATGTTTTGGTACCTTACGTTCCGCTCTATCGGCTAAGGTAGCGCTAGGAGAACTACTGCGATTGTGCCTCGGTTCTGCCGGGCTGAGCACCTCAGTAGAGAAAGCTAAAACTGACTTTCATGATAAGGCGCGAGACTGGTCGCTGTTCGGCAAGGTTTTTCGAGTCCTTAAAGACTTATGCCGCTTAGGGCGAGGGGCCAGCTATGCCCGGCTTAAAGGCGTGTATCGCACCCCGAATTCGGCCTTCCGAACACCAGGGGCTTCGCTGAAATTTAAAATTATAGAATTCTATGGCTAAGTGAGAGTGATAAAGCAATATTAGTCCGGTTGCCTTGTTCGTTGTGCTGAGCACCTCCCTCGAAGGACCCAAATATGGGAACAAGAGTGCTCAGGTTTATCCCGAACACCCCAGCACTAGCGGCATGGGGGCAGAAGCCGAGGACTAGCCATCTCTCAGATTGGATAAACAGCCAAACAGAAGGTAATATTTTAAATTCAAACAAGCGTTGCATGGCGCATATGAAACAAGTTTTCACACATACATGACAAAACGAGCAAGTCTCATTCAAATATTACATTTTGTGAACACTCATCCGCGATAAGACGGGCACCCGGCAGAACACCCTCGTAGTACATCTCGGGGTGGCGGTGCTCCTTGCCCTCCGGTGGCCCCTCCTTGATCAGCTTCACGGCGTCTAGCTTGACCCACTGCATTTTTACACGGGCGAAAGCCCAGCGTGCACCTTCTATGCAGACGAATCGCTTGACGACCTCCAGCCGAGGGCAGGCATCCACAAGCCACCTCACCAGGCCGAAGAAGCTGTTCGGAAGGGCGTCGCCAGGCCACAACCGGACTATGAAGCCCTTCATGGCCTGATTGGCCGCCTTATGTAGCTCGGCCATCTGCTTCAGCTGGTCGCTCATTGGCACCGGATGTTCGGCCTCAGCATACTGAGACCAGAACAGATTCTCCGTCGAGCTTCCATCCTCGGCCTGGTAGAATAGTGCGGCATCAGACACACTGCGGGGCAAATCTGCGAATGCTCCTGAAGAGCTCCAGATTTGGGTAAGTAATCGGTAATTCACCTTTACATGCTTTCTTTGCATATAGAAAGCCTTACCCGCCGCTATCTTCTTCATCTCGTCGATCTCCTGAAGGGCCTTCTGGGCCTCGGCCTTGGCACTCTTCGCGCTCTCACGGACCGTGGCAAGCTCAGACTCTCGCGTCTTCAAGTCAAGCTCCAACTCCTCGTGCTTTGTCACGAGAGCCTGGAGCTCTTGCTGCACCTCGCCCATCCGAGCATCATGCCTCTCTCGCTCGGTGCACTCCTTGGCCGCTGTATCTTCGGCCTTGGTCAGCGCTTGCTTCAGGGTCACCACCTCGGTCGTGGCCCCTGGCAAAACATACAATGATCCTGTCATTTTGCAATCGCGTCCTTTTTTATATACATATATCTATAGACGGGGTATTACTTACCTTCGTTCTCCTCGAGCTGCCTCTTGACAAGGCCGAGCTCTTTCTTGGACCCATCGAGGTCCTACTTTAGTACGGCGACCCCCGCAGTTAGTGCGGCGGACGCCAGCAGAGAAGCCTACATATGCATATTGACATACTTATATTAGACTCCTGCGATATTATTTGATCCTCTGTTCAGCTTTTCTTTGCGAACACCGAACAAAGCATCAGGGGCTATTGTCTATGCGGTAACACTTCTACTACATTTTAAAACACTTACCTCGAAGCCTGTTAGAAGGCTAGTACAGGCTTCAGTCAATCCCCTCTTGGCGGACTGAACCTTCTGGATCACTGCACTCATGATAGTGCGGTGCTCCTCCTCGATGGAAGCGCTGCGAAGCGCTTCCAACATAGTGTCCGGCGCCTCTGGATGGACAGAGGTCACCGGCACAGGCGTCTAACCCCCCTTAGAAGGGGACCTCCTGCCCGAGCTCGAAACCGTTGGAGGGTCCGACGCGGTGTTCGGCTGAGGGCCGAACTCGGAGCTCTCGGGGACCCCGTCCCCTCGGCTCCCGGAGTCCGGAAGGTCGTCTTGAGGCGCCTCCGGGACTGTCCCCCTCGATCCGGTGCCTCTTGAGACAGCACCTTGGCGTCGTCGGCTGGAAGAGGGGAGGTGGCGATCAGGACTGGATCGCTATCCATGTCCGACGAGCCCAGGGAGCCGTCCGAGGATACCTCGATATTGGCTCGGGGCGGCCTGCACAATTGAGTTCGGCGTTAGGGAAAGCAATGCGACAAAGGAATCCTATGGGTTACTTTGGTATCCGAAAACTTACTATCTCCCCTGGGGCTTGGCCCTGGGCAACCACTCGTCTTCACTTTCATCGGCGGCGGTGGAGCTGTCCGGAAGGAGCGTCCTTCCCTTCTTGGACTCTCCGGCCTCCCCAGTTGGGGCGGCCTTCCTTTTCTTGTCTCCCCCAGTCGGTGGGGGAGCCTCTTCTTCCTCTTCCTCGTCTTCGGGGGAAGAGTGCGCCGCAGAGTCATCGAACGGTGAGTCTGATGACTCCTGGCGTCGGGAACTCTTTCGAGCTCCCTTGGCCTTCTTGGTCTTCTCCGGCACCTTATAAGGGGCCGGAGTCAACATCTTCGCCAGAAGGGCGTCCGCAGGGCCTTCGGGCAAGGGTGCTGGACAGTCGATTTGTCCGGCCATCTTCTGCCAGTCCTGTTAACGGCACGGGAGTTTAGATCTCGCATAGAGTCAATCTATATAGAAAACAAGTATCCTGTGAAAGGTAAAACAGCTTACCGCACTGGCTTGGCGCTTCGGGCTGAATCCGCGATCCTCAGTAATGGGGGGAGGGACCGCGGCGCCCTTGAACAACACCCTCCAGGCATCTTCATGAGTTGTGTCGAAGAGCCTGTTCAGAGTTCGGTGCTGCGCCGGGTTGAACTCCCACAAGGTGAACTCCCATTGTTGGCACGGGAGTATGCGGCGGATGAGCATGACCTGGACTATGTTGACAAGCTTTAGCTTCTTGTCCACCATGTTTTGAATACACGTCTCGAGTCCGGTCAGCTCTTTTGAATTACCCCAGGGCAGGCCCTTCTCTTTCCAGGAGGTGAGCCGCATGGGGATGCCAGATCGGAACTCGGGGGCCGCTACCCATGCAGGGTCGCGCGGCTCGGTGATATAGAACCACCCCGATTGCCACCCCTTTATGGTATCCACGAAGGAGCCCTCGAGCCATGTGATGTTGGGCATCTTGCCCACCATGGCGCCTCCGCACTCTGCCTGGCGGCCGCTCACTATCTTCGGCTTGACGTTGAAGGTCTTCAGCCATAAGCCGAAGTGGGGCTTGATGCTGAGGAAGGCCTCGCACACGACGATAAACGCCGAGATGTTGAGGATGAAGTTCGGGGCCAGATCATGGAAATCCAGGCCGTAATAAAACATGAGCCCCTAGACGAAGGGATGGAGAGGGAATCCCAGTCCGCAGAGGAAATGGGTGAGGAATACCACCCTCCCATAGGGCCTGGGGGTGGGGATGAGCTGCCCCTCATCTGGGAGCCGGTGCGCGATGTCGTCGGGCAGATATCCGGCTCTCCTCAGTTTCTTGACGTCTCCCTCCGTGACAGAGGAGACCATCCACTTGCCTCCCGCTCCGGACATGGTTGGAGAAGTTTGAGATGGAAGTGAGAGCTTGGGCGCTAGAGCTCGAGTGTGTGGGAGCGGATGAGCAGAGGAGGAAGAACACGTGGATAGAAAGGTGAATCCTTATCCCTTTATATGGGCGGACAAAATTAAGCGTCCCCACTTTCCTGATAAAACTCGCTTATCCCCCAAGCGCCGCAATTGATGCCGCGGTTGGGTTACCCACGCCCGTATTGATGAGAATCCCGTAATAAGGGGACACGATCTCTGCTTTGACAAGACGTGTCGAAAAACTGCCTCGCGTTATGTGCGGGGCTGGTTAAAAGAAACGGTTCGAATAATCACCAGGCCATGACGTAACGTCATGCTGCCGAAACAAGCTAGCAAATTAGATCTGCAAAAACATTATTCTCTCTACGGTGGAATGTGGAACTTATTTTGCAGGGTCGGACACTATCCTCGTATTCAAATTCTTCTGTGATGTCTTCGGAGAAGGAACCCGCCTTGCAATGCCGAAGACAACTACGCGCCGGATTCATCTTCATTGAAGCCTGGTTCAGGGGCTACTGAGGGAGTCCTGGATTAGGGGGTCTCCGGACAGCCGGACTATCTCCATTGGCCGGACTGTTAGACTATGAAGATACAAGATTGAAGACTTCGTCTCGTGTCCGGATGGGACTCTACTTGGCGTGGAAGGCAAGCTAGGCAATATGTATATGGATATCTCCTCCTTTGTAACCGACCTTGTGTAACCCTAACCCTCTCCGGTGTCTATATAAACCAAAGGGTTTTAGTCCGTAGGACAACAATCACAACATACAATCATACCATAGGCTAGCTTCTAGGGGTTAGCCTCTTTGATCTCGTGGTAGGTCTACTCTTGTAACACCCATATCATCAATATTAATCAAGCAGGACGTAGGGTTTTACCTCCATCAAGAGGGCCCGAACCTGGGTAAAACTTCGTGTCCCTTGCCTCCTGTTACCATCCGGCCTAGACGCACAGTTCGGGACCCCCTACCCGAGATCCGCCGGTTTTGACACCGACAAGGAGTTTTATTAAAGGCGAACTGTCAAGGGGTTCCCATTATAACCCAACCCATAAGGAACGCAAAATCAAGTACATAACACCGGTATGACGGAAACTAGGGCGGCAAGAGTGGAACAAAACACCAGGCATAAGGCCGAGCCTTCCACCCTTTAACAAGTATATAGATGCATTAAAGTAAATAATATATAGTAATGATGCCCCAACAATATCCATGTTCCAACATGGAACAAACTTCATCTTCACCTGCAACTAGCAACACTATAAGAGGGCTGAGCAAAGCGGTAACATAGCCAAACAATGGTTTGCTAGGCAAGGTGGGTTAGAGGCTTGACATTGCAATATGGGAGGCATGATATAGAAAGTGGTAGGTATCGCGGCATAGCAATAGAGCGAACAACTAGCAAGCAAAGATATAAGTGATTTTGAGGGTATGGTCATCTTGCCTGAGATCCCGCAAGAAAGAAGAACGAGTCCATGAAGAAGACAAACAGACGTAGTCGAATGAATCCTCACAAACGCGACATTATCGGAACTAACCCGAAGAAGCAACACCGGAAAGAAGCAAACAACATAGTAAACAACCATCACATAATCATGGCATGATGCACAATCAAGTATGATGCATGTCCGGTTTAATGAAGCATGGCATGGCAAAGTGCACAAGCAATCCTACAAATTAAGTGGAGCTCAATATGCAACTCCGTTGCATATTGACGAAACACCACGTGACTTATTTAGCTCGAACTTGTTTATGTACCGAACAATATTAAATGTTGTTAAACATGGCAAGAGGGTGAAGAATATGAAAAACTACCTATCTAGACAAGTTTAAATGAGGCCGGAACAACAAGCAACAAGTCCAGAAAAATCCTCATGTGCAATTTATGGATTTGGTACTGTTCTGCCCTAAACCATATTTTAGAGTTGTTGCACATGCAAAGTGATTCCACCATGTTAAACTAGGCATTTTTCTACCCCATTTACATATAAAGTTTGTTAAGTTTGGAGCTACGGTTATTTAGTTATGAATTAAATCATTTTAGCATGCTATATGAACAAAACTACACAAACATCATTTTATAAATTTTAAACATAGATGAAAGTTTGATATTATTAAACTAGACTAAATTCTTGACATTTTACATATAAAGTTTGTTTTAATCCGATGCACGGTTAATTAGTTAGGATATGCATGAAGTGCAAGGGTGTTTCTGCAAAACTGGCAGTCTCTGGATAAATAGGAAATTCGTAGATCTGGAAAAAAACATGAGCGGGCCGAATCTGGCAGGCTGGCCCAACATGAGAAAAGAAAAAAGGTGGGGCGCAGGGCAGCTCACCCATGGGCCAAGCCCAGCTAGCGAAGAGGGTGGCCGACAGGGGAAGCGGTTGAGCTGCAGCGCCTTGTTGGGACTTGACGAGGCCCATGCGATGCGAGCGAGAGAGAGGGTCGAGCGGCTGCTTGGGACGAGGGAGATCCTGCTGCTCGACACCAACAGAGGCAGCAGCAGCAGTTCATGGCGATGCAGAAGATGGCCAGAGGCAAGATGCAAGGGCAGGGGACCAGCGGGCGCGGCGGATCCGGCCAGTCCGAGGGTCAGGGAGGCGATTCCCGACAACGAGGAACTCCGGTGGGACGGACTTGGCAGGGCGACGGCTCTCGAGTGGAGACGGAGCTTGACAGCGGCGGGGTTCATCCGTCTCAGGGCGTCCACGGCGGCGTGAGTGAGACTTAGGACGAGAGCAGGGTCGCGAGACCCGGTCGGTGGAGACCTTGAAGCTCCGTGGGCGGCGGCGGAGCTCCTTGGATGGCAGCGAGGTCAGGTTTCCATGGCGGCGCGGCTCTTACGAAGAGAGAGGTCAGGGAAGGGGAGGAGAGAACCAGAAGGGAAATAGAGGAGGGGAGGGACAGCCAGGTCCATCCTGGTCGTGTCCTCGTCGGCCGACAGGGTGGAGCTCCGGCGGTGGCTGTCCTCGGCCAGGCAGGAGGCAGGAGCCAGGGATCGCGGGGGAGGTGGACCGATGGGAGTGCTGGTGGAGGTGGTGTGGCTCGCAGGCAAGGGGATCGAGGAGGTGGCACTGGGAGATGCAGTTGGATGGATGGATCGATTGAAAACAATGGGATTGGCCGGCGTTGAAAACAAGGAGAGTGGCGGCGGATGGGAAGGATGGATGGGACAAGGCTAGCATTAGGGTATGATCTGATTTAGTAAGTGGGTGGACTATATATAGGGAAATAGAATTAGGTTAGGACCCTTCGATCTTAATCGGACGGTCCCGGATAAATAGGCTAGGGAGATCAAAAAGAAAAACGGAGATGTTTTGTAGATGTTTGGGGATGATCCGGACACGACGGTAGCGATAGTCCGGGTCGGGTTCGGGATAGCTTTCGGACGCGCGCTCGAGGAGGGCCGTGGGCTGACGAGAGAGGTTAGATTGGGCCTAGGCGGTAAAGAGAGGGAAAGCCCGACGCATGTTTCCGGATACCGAAAACGTCCGATGTATGACCGGCTATACTGCCGCTATAGTTATCCGTTGGGGCATCAAACGGACTCCAAATGCGATGAAACTTGACAGGCGGTCTATCTACACTATAATAAGATGACACACCAACTTTCATCCCATTCCGAGAACATTTTCTGGCCACTTATAAAAATAATATTTCGGACGTGCCGCGGGCGCGTGCAAGTGTGTCTTGGCTCAGAACAGACAACGGACGGAACTGGGGGAATCCGGACGGATGCATGTTTTGAAAACATGCAGATGCAATGCGGATGATGACATGGCAAGATGCAACACGCAAGCGAATGACATGGCAAAGACGGCGAATAACTGGAAGACAACAGGCGCAACGGTCTCGGGGCATCACAATCATACTCGATCATCTTGGATCATCTTGTGCTAAAGCACCGGAACATCATACATACATAACATACTTGGGATAGGAAGTTGATATA
Source organism: Triticum urartu (assembly GCF_056163025.1). Taxonomy (NCBI): domain Eukaryota; kingdom Viridiplantae; phylum Streptophyta; class Magnoliopsida; order Poales; family Poaceae; genus Triticum; species Triticum urartu. Next base: position 388,458,761 of record NC_141878.1, on the reverse strand, counting down.
TTTTGCATATCGTAGGTTTGTGCACAAGTGTCGTATCCGCCTATAGAGCAATTGTGCTAGCGTCTCTCTAGAGTTGGGCAACATAGGCGTTTTCTACTACCTCTTGAGCATGCGTTGGTTTTCCCTTGAAGAGGAAAGGGTGATGCAGCAAAGTAGCGTAAGTATTTCCTTCAGTTTTTGAGAACCAAGGTATCAATTCAGTAGGAGACTACATGCAAGTCCCTCGTACCTGCACAAGCAAATAAGAACCTTGCAACCAACGCGATAAAGGGGTTGTCAATCCCTTCAAAGCCACATGCAAAAGTGAGATCTGATAAAGATAATAAGATAAATATTTTTGGTATTTCTTTGTATAGATTGAAAAATAAAAGGCGACAGAAATAGAAAGTAGATAGGAAAATAATATGATGGAAGATAGACCCGAGGGCCATAGGTTTCACTAGTGGCTTCTCTCAAGATAGCAAATTCTACGGTGGGTGAACAAATTACTGTCGAGCAATTGATAGAAAAGGGCATAGTTTTGAGAATATCTAGGCATGATCATGTATATAGGCATCACGTCTGCGACAAGTAGACTGAAACAATTATGCATCTACTACTATTACTCCACACATCGCCCGCTATCCAGCATGCATCTAGACTATTAAGTTCATAAGAACAGAGTAACGCATTAGGCAAGATGACATGATGTAGAGGGATAAACTCAAGAAATATGATATAAACCCCATCTTTTTATCCTCGATGGCAACAATACAATACATGCCTTGCTGCCCCTGCTGTCACTGGGAAAGGACACCGCAAGATTGAACCCAAAGCTAAGCACTTCTCCCATTGCAAGAAAGAACAATCTAGTAGGCCAAACCAAACTAATAAATCAAAGAGACTTGCAAAGATATTAAATCATGATTAAGAGAATTCAGAGAAGAATCAAATATTGTTCATAGATAATCTTGATCATAAACCCATAATTCATCGGATCTCGACAAACACACCGCAAAAAGAATTACATCGAATAGATCTCCAAGAGAATCGAGGAGAACTTTGTATTGAGATTCAAAGAGAGAGAAGAATCCATCTAGCTAATAGCTATGGACCCGAAGGTCTATGGTAAACTACTCACACATCATCGGAGCGGCTATGGTGTTGATGTAGAAGCCCTTCGTGATCGATTCCCCCTCCGGCAGAGCGCGGGAAAAGGCCCCAAGATGGGATCTCATGGGTACAGAATGTTGTGGCGGTGGAAATAGGGTTTTGTGGTGCTCTTGGATGTTTTCGGATTATATGAGTATATATAGTCGAAAGAAGTAGGTCGCTAGAGCCACGAGGGGCCCACGAGGGTGGGGGCGCGCCCTCCTACCTCATGGACGCCTAGTTGCTTCCTTGACGTCCACTCCAAGTCTCTGGATTGCATTTGTTCCAAAAATAACTCTCCCGAAGGTTTCATTCCGTGTGGATTCCGTTTGGTATTCCTTTTCGGCGAAACACTGAAATAGGCAAAAAAACAACAATTTGTACTAGGCCTTTGGTTAGTAGGTTAGTCCCAAAATAATATAAAAGTGCATAACAAAGCCCATTAAACATCCAAAATAGATAATATAATAGCATGGAACAATAAAAAATTATAGATACATTGGAGACTTATCAAGCATCCCCAAGGTTAATTCCTGGTCGTCCTCGAGTAGGTAAATGATAAAAATAGAATTTTTGATGTGGAATGCTACCTAGCATAATTCTCAATGTAATTTTCTTTATTGTGGCATGAATGTTCAAATCCGAAAGATTCAAGGAAAAAGTTTAATATTGACATAAAAATAATAATACTTCAAGCATACTAACAAAGCAATCAAGTCTTCTCAAAATAACATGGCCCAAGAAAGTTATCCCTACAAAATCATATAGCCTAGCTATGGTCTATCTTCATCACACAAAGTATTTAATCATGCACAACCCTGATGACAAGCCAAGCAATTGTTTCATACTTTTGATGTTCTCAAACTTTTTCAATCTTCACGCAATATATGAGGGTGAGCCATGGACATAACACTATATGTGGAATAGAATGGTGGTTGTGGAGAAGACAAAAAAGGAGAAGATAGTCTCACATCAACTAGGCGTATCAACGGGCTATGGAGATGCCCATCAATAGATATCAATGTGAGTGAGTAGGGATTGCCATGCAACGGATGCACTAGAGCTATAAGTGTATGAAAGCTCAACAAAAGAAACTAGGTGGGTGTGCATCCAACTCGCTTGCTCACGAAGACCTATGGCATTTTGAGGAAGCCCATCATTGGAATATACAAGCCAAGTTCTATAATGTAAAATTCCCACTAGCATATGAAAGTGACAACATAGGAGACTCTCTATCATGAAGATCATAGTGCTACTTCGAAGCACAAGTGTGGTAAAAGGATAGTAACATTGTCCCTTCTCTCTTTTTCTCTCATTTCTCTTTATTTTTATTTGGGCCTTTTTCCTTTTTTATGGCATCTTTTTTTCGTCAGGAGTATCATCTTGACTTGTGGGGGGGGGGGGGAATCATAGCCTCCATCATCCTTTCCTTACTTCGGACAATGCTCTAATAATGATGATCATCCCACTTTTATTTACTTACAACTCAAAAATTACAAAATATGACTCTATGTGAATGCCTCCGGTGGTGTACCGGGATGTGCAATGAATGAAGAGTGACATGTATGAAAGAATTATAAAGGTGGCTTTGGCACAAATACGATGTCAACTACATGATCATTCAAGGCAATATGACAATGATGTAACGTGTCATAATAAACAGAACGGTGGAAATTTGCATGGCAATATATCTCGGAATGGCTATGGAAATGCCATAATAGGTAGGTATGGTGGCTGTTTTGAGGAAGATAAATGGTGGGTTTATGGTACCGGCGAAAGTTGCGCGGTACTAGAGAGGCTAGAAATGGTGGAAGGGTGAGAGTGCGTATGATCCATGGACTCAACATTAGTCATAAAGAACTCACATACTTATTGCAAAAATCTATTAGTCATCGAAACAAAGTACTACACGCAAGCTCCTAGGGGGATAGATTGGTAGTAAAAGACCATTGCTTGTCCCCGACCGCCACTCATAAGGAAGACAATCAATAAATAAATCATGCTCCGACTTCATCACATAACGATTCACCATACGTGCATGCTACGGGAATCACAAACTTGAGAACAATTATTTCTCAAATTCACAACTACTCAACTAGCATGACTCTAATATCACCATCTTCATATCTCAAAACAATCATAAGGAATCAAACTTCTCATAGCATTCGATGCACTTCATATGATAGTTTTCATTATACCCAACTTGGATGTTCATCACATTAGGATTAATTTTATAGCCAAAGAAACTTACCATGCTTTTCTATAAGACTCGAAAAATGATATAAGTGAATCATGAGAGATCAATAATTTCTATAAAATACAACCACCACCGTGCTCTTAAAAAGATATAAGTGAAGCACTAGAGCAAAATTGTCTAGCTCAAAAGATATAAGTGAAGCACATAGAATATTTTAATAAATGCTGATTCATGTGTCTCTCCCGAAAAAGGTGTGTACAACAAGGATGATTGTGGTAAACTAATAAGAAAAGACTCAAATCATACAAGACGCTCCAAGCAAAACACATATCATGTGGTGAATAAAAATATAGCCTCAAGTAAAGTTACCGATGGACGGAGACGAAAGAGGGGATGCCTTCCGGGACATCCCCAAGCTTATGCTTTTGGTTGTCCTTGAATTTTACCTTGGGGTTTCATCGGCATCCCCAAGCTTAGGCTCTTTCCACTCCTTATTCCAAAATCCATCAAATCTTTACCCAAAACATGAAAAATTCACAACACAAAACTCAACTGAAAATCTCATGAGCTCCGTTAGTATAAGAAAACAAACCACCACTTCAAGGTACTGTAATGAACTCATTATTTATTTATATTGGTGTTAAACCTACTATATTCCAACTTCTCTATGGTTCATACCCCCCGATACTAGCCATAGATTCATAAAAATAAGAAAACAACACACGAAAAACAGAATCTGTCAAAAACAGAACACTCTATAGTAAAAAATTCTGAAATGAATTGATGGACGTGTGTAATTTGTTTATTAATCATATTCAAAAAGAATCAACCTAATCCCACTCTCCAGTAAAAAATGGAAGCTGAGCTCGTGAGCGTTAAAGTTTCTGTTTTTTAGAGCAAGATCGCAAAGACTTCCCCCAAGTCTCCCCAGAGGTTCTATTTGGAACAAACACTAATTAAAAACATAAAACCACATCTAAACAAAATCTAGATGAATTATTTTTTTACTAAACAGGAACAAAAATCAAGAAAAAAAATAAAATTGGGTTGCCTCCCAACAAGCGCTATCGTTTAACGCCCCTAGCTAGGCATAAAAACAATAATAGATCTAGGTATTATCATAATAATGGTAGGGAAAATTGCGGAAACTCATCTCATATTCCCTATGTTCAGCAGTAAGTTTTCTTTGTGGAAATCAAAAGTAATCAAAAGGCCTAAATTTAATGGGACAAAAGCCCCCAAGATCAAGCACGGGAGGTATGGGTTCCTCCTTTGGCCCCTTATATTGCACAACCAATTCATCATTATAAAATTCTTTTGTTAATAAGTCATGAGCCTTTGTTCAAGAGGAAAACCTAACCCGTTGTTCTGAATAGCAAAGTCATCATTGAGTTCAGAAATTCTATCAACTAGAACATCGGTAGGAACATTCTTTCTAAGGTTTTCACTATAAGCAACATGATCTAAAGATCGTAAACGCATTAAGTCTTCTTGATTAAAAAGGATAGCTTCTATGGGAGGATGACCAGCGTCCACCCTATAATGCGCAAAAATTTCATTAGCCTCCTTCATTATAAACCTGAACTCATGTGCAAAAAGTCACTGCTCGCTTAACAGAAGAATGCTCGATATTGGAAAATTCTAGAAAAATCCTTTGTATGCAAGGATGCATATGAATAAATTGTCTTTCAAGTTCAACTCCGAGCGAGGATATAGCATTCGCAAGACAACTAGTTCTATGAAGAATAGACCCACCCATAGAGGGCAGGGCACTGACACAAGTAAAAAATCTTGAATAACTCCTTTTCCAATAATATTACCGCTACCAATCCGAAAACTTTTAGTGTGTAAAATAGTAGGTTCTTCATGAGGATCATAAAAAGCATCATAGTTTTCCATGTTATTACCACTATCCTTATCAACGATAACCTCCCCAATTTCAGACATGATGGCAACAAAGTGCACAAAGAACGGGCACACAAAAAGCAAGAAAAAGAGTGGACAAAAAAGAGGGAGAATAAAATGACAAAGGTGAAGTGGGGGAGAGGGAAACGAGAGGCAAATGGCAAATAATGTAATGCGAGGGATTAGAGTTTGTGATGGGTACTTGGTATGTCTTGACTTGTGCGTAGATCTCCCCGACAACGGCGCCAGAAATCCTTCTTGCTACCTCTTGAGCATGCGTTGGTTTTCCCTTGAAGAGGAAAGGGTGATGCAGCAAAGTAGCGTAAGTATTTTCCTCCGTTTTTGAGAACCAAGGTATCAATCCAGCAGGAGACTACACGCAATTCCCTCGTACCTGCACAAACAAATAAGAACCTTGCAACCAGTGCGATAAAGGGGTTGTCAATCCCTTCACGGCCACTTGCAAAAGTGATATCTAATAAAGATAATAAGATAAATACTTTTGGTATTATTGTTGTATAGATTGGAAAATAAAGATTGCAAAATAAACGGCGGCAGAAGTAGAAAGTAGATAGGAAAATAATATGATGGAAGATAGACCCGGGGGCCATAGGTTTCACTAGTGGCTTCTCTCAAGACAGCAAATTCTATGGTGGGTGAACAAATTACTATCGAGCAATTGATAGAAAAGCGCATAGTTATGAGAATATCTAGGCATGATCATGTATATAGGCATCACGTCCGCGACAAGTAGACCGAAACGATTCTGCATCTACTAGTATTACTCCACACATCAACCGCTATCCAGCATTCATCTAGAGTATTAAGTTCATAAGAACAGAGTAACGCATTAGGCAAGATGACATGATGTAGAGGGATAAACTCAAGCAATATGATATAAACCCCATATTTTTATCCTCGATGGAAACAATAAAATACGTGCATTGCTGCCCCTGCTGTCACTGGGAAAGGACACCGCGAGATTGAATCCAAAGCTAAGCACTTCTCCCATTGCAAGAAATATCAATCTAGTAGGCCAAACCAAACTAATAATTCAAAGAGACTTGCAAAGTATGAAATCATGCATAAAAGAATTCAGAGAAGAATCAAATATTGTTCATAGATAATCTAGATCATAAACCCACAATTCATCGGATCTCGACAAACACACCGCAAAAAGAATTACATCGAATAGATCTCCAGGAGAATCAAGGAGAACTTTGTATTGAGATCAAAAGAGAGAGAAGAAGCCATCTAGCTAATAACTATGGACCGAAGGTCTGTGGTAAACTACTCACACATCATCAGAGAGGCTATGGTGTTGATGTAGAAGCCCTCCGTGATTGATTCGACCTCCGTCGGAGTGCCGGAAAAGGCCCCAAGATGGGATCTCACAGGCACAGAATGTTGTGGTGGTGGAAATAGGGTTTCGTGGTGCTCTTGGATGTTTCTGGGTATATGAGTATATATAGGCGATAGAAGTAGGTCGGTGGAGCCACAAGGGGCCCACGAGGGTGGGGGCGCGCCCTCCTACCTCGTGGCCACCTTGTTGCTTCCTTGACGTCCACTCCAAGTCTCCTGGATTGCGTTTGTTCCAAAAATAACTCTCCCAAAGGTTTCATTCCATTTGGATTCTGTTTGGTATTCCTTTTCTGTGAAGCACTAAAATAGGCAAAAAACAACAATTTGCACTAGGCCTTTGGTTAGTAGGTTAGTCCCAAAAATAATATAAAAGTGCATAACAAAGCCCATTAAACATCCAAAAACAGATAATATAATAGCATGGAACAATCAAAAATTATAGATACGATGGAGATGTATCACCCATTCATCTGTCTGCGTATGTGTTCCCGTGTTCCATTAAAAGCTATTGGTCTGCTTGTTTTACTTGCAAATTTGTGAATCGCTTTCAACATTATTGACTCTTTCTACATGTACATTAAATTTTTGTGCCCCTATCCTCACCAAGCTACTCCATAAGACTTATTGTGTAGGTGTGAGAATTGACAAGATCCGGTACCAATTGTGCTATTTACTTAGTACACTATTGAGTGATCATTGATCCATTTTCAACATCGGGTAAGGTACATTTGATCTAGTTCTTCTCTTTATCCCACTCACATTTGCTCGAGTCTTGTGATGGATAGGCAAAGCACATCATCTCCCGTCTTTGATGACAACGATGGCGCAAACAACTACATCCACACTCACCACGTTGGACTACAACGAGCAATGCAAGAGCGCATCGACAACCTCGCCATCAACATACGACACTCCGAAGCAAGGAGAAGAGCTTACATCGACGACACCTTTGACTCCATCAACAAAATGGTGCACAAACACATGGAGGAGCTCCAACAAGTGTTGGCCGACTATAAGTCTTCTTCCCCTTCATCATCTTCGCGGCAGCGATGCTCAAGTCACAAGTCTTCCAAGCGCACAAAAAATGCAAGCGTAATTCATCCACGTCCACATCTTCATGATGACCATTGATGTCTACTACACAACCTTCTTCTTGTAGACATTGTTCGGCCTCCAAGTGCAGAGGTTTGTAGAACAGTAGCAAATTTCCCTCAAGTGGATGACCTAAAGTTTATCAATCCGTAGGAGGCGTAGGATGAAGATGGTCTCTCTCAAGCAACCCTGCAACCAAATAACAAAGAGTCTCTTGTGTCCCCAACACACCCAATACAGTGGTAAATTGTATAGGTGCACTAGTTCGGCGAAGAGATGGTGATACAAGTGCAATATGGATAGTAGATAATGGTTTTTGTAATCTGAAAATATAAAAACAGCAAAGTAACTAATGATAAAAGTGAGCGTAAACGGTATTGCAATGCTAGGAAACAAGGCCTAGGGTTCATACTTTCACTAGTGCAAGTCCTCTCAACAATAATAACATAATTGGATCACATAACTATCCCTCAACATGCAACAAAGAGTCACTCAAAAGTCACTAATAGCGGAGAGCAAACGAAGAGATTATGGTAGGGTACGAAACCACCTCAAAGTTATTCTCTGCAATCAATCCGTTGGGCTATTCCTATAGGTGTCACAAACAGCCCTAGAGTTCGTACTAGAATAACACCTTAAGACACAAATCAACCAAAACCCTAATGTCACCTAGATACTCCAATGTCACCTCAAGTTTCCGTGGGTATGATTATACGATATGCATCACATAATCTCATATTCATCTATTCAACCAACACATAGAACCTCAAAGAGTGCCCAAAAGTTTCTACCGGATAATCACGACGAAAACGTGTGCCAACCCCTATGCATAAGTTCATGGGCGGAACCCGCAAGTTGATCACGAAAACATACATCAAGTGAATCACGTGATATCCATTGTCACCACAGATACACACGGCAAGACATACATCAAGTGTTCTCAAGTCTTTAAAGACTCAATCTGATAAGATAACTTCAAAGGGAAAACTCAATCCATTACAAGAGAGTAGAGAGGGAGAAAACATCATAAGATCCAACTATAATAGCAAAGCTCGCGATACATCAAGATCGTATCACCTCAAGAACACAAGAGAGAGAGAGAGATCAAACACATAGCTACTGGTACATACCCTCAGCCCCGAGGGAGAACTACTCCCTCCTCGTCTTGGAGAGCACGTCAAGGGAGCCACGAGGGGCCCACAAGGGTGGAGGGCGGGCCCAGGGGGGTGGGGGCGCCACCCTGCCTCGTGGCTTCCTCGTTGCTTTCTTGATGTGGACTCCAAGTCTCCCGGGTTGCTTTCCTTCCAAAAATAAGTTCCGTGAAGTTTCAGGTCAATTGGACTCTGTTTGATTTTCCTTTTATGTGATACTCTAAAACAAGGTAAAAACAGAAACTGGCACTGGCTCTGGGTTAATAGGTTAGTCCCAAAAATCATATAAAATAGCATATAAATGCATATAGAACATCCAAGGTTGATAATAAAATAGCATGGAACAATCAAAAATTACAGGTACGTTGGAGATGTATCAGCATCCCCAAGCTTAATTCCTGCTCGTCCTCGAGTAAGTAAATGATAAAAATAGAATTTTTGATGTGGAATGCTACCTAACATATTTCTCTAAGTATTTGTCTTTATTGTGGCATGAATGTTCAGATCCATAAGATTCAAGACAAAAGTTTAAAATTGACATAAAAATAATAATACTTCAAGCATACTAACAAAGCAATCATGTCTTCTCAAAATAACATGGCCAAAGAAAGTTCATCCCTACAAAATCATATAGTTTGGTCATGCTCCATTTTCTTCACACAAGAATGCTCTCATCATGCACAACCCCGATGACAAGCCAAGCAATTGTTTCATACTTTAGTAATCTCAAACTTTTTTCAACTCTCACGCAATACATGAGCGTGAGCCATGGATATAGCACTATGGGTGGAATAGAATATAATGAGGGGGTTATGTGGAGAAGACAAAAATGAGAAAGTCTCACATCGACGCGGCTAATCAATGGGTTAGGGAGATGCCCATTGATTTATGTCAATGCAAGGAGTAGGGATTGCCATGCAATGGATGCACTAGAGCTATAAATGTATGAAAGCTCAACAAAAGAAACTAAGTGGGTGTGCATCCAACTTGCTTGCTCATGAAGACCTAGGGCACTTGAGGAGGCCCATTGTTGGAATATACAAGCCAAGTTCTATAAAAAATTCCCACTAGTATATGAAAGTGAAAAAACAAGAGACTCTCTATCATGAAGATCATGGTGCTACTTTGAAGCACAAGTGTGGAAAAAAGGATAGTAGCATTGTCCCCCTTTTTTGCCTTTTTTTCTTCGGCCTTTATTTTTTCCTTTTTTATTTGGTCTTTCTTTTTTTATTTGGCCTTTTTTTGGGACAATGCTCTACTAATGATGATCATGACACTTCTATTTATTTACAACTCAAGAATTACAACTCGATACTTAGAACAACATATGACTCTATATGAATGCCTCCGGTGGTGTACCGGGATAGCAAATGATGCATGAGTGACATGTATGAAAGAATTTATGAACGGTGGCTTTGCCACAAATACAATCTCAACTACATGATCATGCAGACCAATATGACAATGATGAAGCGTGTCATTATAAACGGAACGGTGGAAAGTTGCATGGCAATATATCTCAGAATGGCTATGGAAATTCCATAATAGGTAGGTATGGTGGCTGTTTTGAGGAAGATATAAGGAGGTTTATGTGTGACAGAGCGTATCATATCACGAGATTTGGATGCATCAGCGAAGTTTGCACCAACTCTCAAGGTGAGAAAGGGCAATGCACGGTACCGAAGAGGCTAGCAATAATGGAAGGGTAAGAGTGCGTATAATCCATGGACTCAACATTAGTCATTAGTCATAAATAACTCACATACTTATTGCAAAAATCTACAAATCATCAAAAACCAAGTACTACACGCATGCTCCTAGGGGGGTAGATTGGTAGGAAAAGACCATCGCTCATCCCCGACTGCCACTCATAAGGAAGACAATCAAATAACACCTCATGTTTCAAATTTGTTACACAACGTTTACCATACGTGCATGCTACGGGACTTGCAAACTTCAACACAAGTATTCCGCAAATTCACAACTACCCAACTAGCTCAACTTTGATATCACTATCTCCATATCTCAAAACAATCATCAAGTATCAAACTTCTCATAGTATTCAATGCACTTATATGAAAGTTTGTATTATATCACTCTTGGATGCCCATCATATTAGGACTAATTTTATAACCAAAGAAAATTACCATGCTGTTCTAAAGACTCTCAAAATGATATAAGTGAAGCATGAGAGCAAATGACAAACTACTCCGAAATATATAAGTGAAGACCAATGAGTAGTCCAATAATTATGCAACTATGTGAAGACTCTCTAACATTAAAGAATTTCAGATCTTGGTATTTTATTCAAACAGCAAGCAAAACTAAATAAAATAAAGTGACGCTCCAAGCAAAACACATATCATGTGGCGAATAAAAATATAGCTCCAAGTAAAGTTACCGATGAACGAAGATGAAAGAGGGGATGCCTTCCGGGGCATCCCCAAGCTTAGGCTCTTGTCACTCCTTATTCCATAGTCCATCAATTCTTTACCCAAAACTTGAAAACTTCACAACACAAAACTTAACAGAAAACTCGTAAGCTCCGTTAGTATAAGAAAATAAATCACCACTTAGGTACTGTTGTGAACTCATTCTAAATTTATATTGGTGCAATATCTACTTTATTCCAACTTATTTGTGGTTCATACCCACTGATACTACTCATAGATTCATCAAAATAAGCAAACAACACATCGAAAACAGAATCTGTCAAAAACAGAACAGTCTGTAGTAATCTGGATCAAACGTATACTTATGGAACCCCAATAATTCTAAAATAAATTTCTTGACCTGAGGAATTTATCTATTAATCATCTGCAAAAAGAATTAACTAAATATCTCTCTCCAAATAAAAATGGCAGAAATTCTCGTGAGCGCTAAAGTTTCTGTTTTTTACAGCATGATCATAGAGACTTCACCCAAGTCTTCCCAAAGGTTATACTTGGCACAAACACTAATTAAAACATAAAACCAAATCTAAATAGAGGCTATATGAATTATTTATTACTAAACAGGAGCAAAAATCAAGGAACAAAAATAAAGTTGGGTTGCCTCCTAGCTAGGCATGATGATTTCAATGATGCTCACATAAAAGATAACAATTGTAACATAAAGAGAGCATCATGAAGAATATGACTAGCACATTTAAGTCTAAACCACTTCCTATGCATAGGGATTTTGTGAGCAAACAACTTGTGGGAACAAGAATCAACTTGCATAGGAAAGCAAAATAAGCATAACTTCAAGATTTTAATCATATAGAGGGGAAACTTGATATTATTGCAATTCCTACAAGCATATGTTCCTCCCTCATAATAATTTTCAGTAGCATCATGAATGAATTAAACAATATAACCAGCACCTAAAGCATTCTTATCATGATCTACAAGCATAGAATTTTTATTACTCTCCACATAAGCAAAATTCTTCTTATTCGGAATAGTGGGAGTATCATAAGAGACTCAAATACTATAAATTGTTTCCACATTGAAAGAGTAATGTTCAGAAAAGGGGTAATCATAATCATGACAAGTTTTATAAATGTAATCACTAATTTTTATAGCATAAGTATCATCACAATAATCATCATAAGTAGGAGGCATGCTATCATCATAACAACTTTGCATATCAAAACTTGGGAGGCTAAAAATATCATCATTATTAAACATAGCATCCCCAAGCTTGGGAAAAACTTTAATTGCAGCAAATATATTCTCAAAGACATCATATTCATCAAACATAGCATCCCCATGCTTGGGCCTTTTCATATCATAAGCATAATTACTCTCATCATTAATAGTATGGATACCACCAATAGTCTTCCAAGCAAGTGCCAAAAAGATTTTCAAGATCATAAGAAGTATCATTATCTTCCACAATTATATTTTTATGAGGCACAATAGTAATAGGAGCAGCATTATTTGGGGGAGATATCTTTTTACCTCTCTTCCTTTTTCTTTTCTTCTTCTTCACCACATCATGTGTGGGTTCAATCCTCTTTTTGGAGCCCCTTATTAATGAGATTGGTGGAATAGGAGGCGCTTCCTCGTAACCTGATTCATCATAAGAAATAATAGGAGGGTATTGAGAAATCTCTTCCCTTTCATTAGTATTCTCTTCATCTTTTTTTCCTTTTCTTTATGTAGTTGGCAATATAAGGATTTTCAATACAATTCACCCCACAATACATATAAATTTTCTCTAGATCAAAATCAAGAAATCTATCAAGATTAAACTTTGGAATACCCTCAGTTATACGTTTCATTTCCTCATACCCCAAAAGAAGACTAAGCTCTTTATGATGCTCAAGGGTAATCAAATTATCACAATTTTTGGATATGATTTGGTCATGAAACTATTTGCATTGGAGATTTAAATGACCATGTTCATTGCAAAGTTCACAAGCGGCACAAAAAATATTGAATTTTTCAGCACAAACATCAAGACTTTCTTGCAACAATTTAGTTTCTAAATACTTATGCCTCTTGCAATATCTATCTTCCCTATTTGGTGTATACTTGCAAACCCAATGCACTCCACAAAAATTGACATGTTTATAGGAGACATTTTCATCATAACTAGTGCAATCATCATTAGTACCATGGATATTCAAGGAGTTCATACAAACAACATTGCAATCATGCTCATCATTTAATGATTTAGTGCCAAACATTTTAATGCATTCTTCTTCTAACACTTTAGCACAATTTTCCTTTCCATCATACTCACGAAAGATATTAAAAAGATGAAGCTATGAGACAAACTCAATTCCATATTTTTTGTAATTTTCTTTTATAAACTGAACTAGTGATAAAACAAGAAACTAAAAGACTTGATTGCAAGATCTAAAGATATACCTTCAAGCACTCACCTCCCCGGCAACGGCGCCAGAAAAGAGCTTGATGTCTACTACACAACCTTCTTCTTGTAGACGTTGTTGGGCCTCCAAGTGCGGAGGTTTGTAGGACAGTAGCAAATTTTCCTCAAGTGGATGACCTAAGGTTTATCAATCCATAGGAGGCGTAGGATGAAGATGGTCTCTCTCAAGCAACCCTGCAACCAAATAACAAAGAGTCTCTTGTGTCCCCAACACACCCAATACAATGGCAAATTGTATAGGTGCACTAGTTCGGCGAAGAGATGGTGATACAAGTGCAATATGGATAGTAGATAATGGTTTTTGTAATCTGAAAATATAAAAACAGCAAGGTAACTAATGACAAAAGTGAGCGTAAACGGTATTGAAATGCTAGGAAACAAGGCATAGGGTTCATACTTTCACTAGTGCAAGTCCTCCCAACAATAATAACAAAATTGGATCACATAAATATCCCTCAACATGCAACAAAGAGTCACTCCAAAAGTCACTAATAGCGGAGAGAAAACGAAGAGCTTATGGTAGGGTACAAAACCACCTCAAAGTTATTCTTTCCAATCAATCCGTTGGGCTATTCCTATAGGTGTCACAAACAGCCCTAGAGTTCATACTAGAATAACACCTTAAGACACAAATCAACTAAAACCCTAATGTCACCTAGATACTCCAATGTCACCTCAAGTATCCGTGGGTTTGATTATACGATATGCATCACATAATCTCAGATTCATCTATTTAACCAACACATAGAACCTCAAAGAGTGCCCCAAAGTTTCTACCGGAGAATCATGACGAAAACGTGTGCCAACCCCTATGCATAGGTTCATGGGCGGAACCCGCAAGTTGATCACCAAAGCATACATCAAGTGAATCACGTGATATCCCATTGTCACCACAGATACGCACGGCAAGACATACATCAAGTGTTCTCAAGTCTTTAAAGACTCAATCCGATAAGATAACTTCAAAGGGAAAACTCAATCCATTACAAGAGAGTAGAGGGGGAGAAAACAACATAAGATCCAACTATAATAGCAAAGCTCGCGATACATCAAGATCGTATCACCTCAAGAACACGAGAGAGAGAGAGAGAGAGAGATCAAACACATAGCTACTGGTACATACCCTCAGCCCCGAGGGAGAACTACTCCCTCCTCGTCATGGAGAGCATCGGGATGATGAAGATGGCCACTGGAGAGGGATTCCCCCTCCGGCAGGGTGCCGGGACGGGTCTAGATTGGCTTTCGGTGGCTACGGAGGCTTCTGGCGGCGGAACTCCCGATCTACTGTGCTCCCCGATCGTTTTAGGGTATATGTATATATATAGGAGGAAGAAGTACGTCAGGGGAGCCACGAGGGGCCCACGAGGGTGGAGGGCGCGCCCAGGGGGGTGGGCGCGCCCCTTGCCTCGTGGCTTCTTCGTTGCTTTTTTGACGTGGACTCCAAGTCTCCAGGGTTGCTTTCCTTCCAAAAATAAGTTCCGTGAAGTTTTAGGTCAATTGGACTCCGTTTGATTTTCCTTTTCTGTGATACTCTAAAACAAGGTAAAAACAGAAACTGGCACTGGGCTCTGGGTTAATAGGTTAGTCCTAAAAATCATATAAAATAGCATATAAATGCATATAAAACATCCAAGGTTGATAATATAATAGAATGGAACAATCAAAAATTATAGATACGTTGGAGACATATCAACCATCATCACATTCATGATCAACATCGTCATGAAGGACATGTAACCTCCAAGCTTCATGTGTAGGACGACGACGAATGACATCTACTACGAGCTGAAGCACGACAACGCCACCATCATCATGAAGATGATTGACAAGCGCAAACGTACATGTCCCAAAAATCCCTACTTCACGCCAAGACCAAGCTTCATGCGCAAAACAGAAGACCGCAAGACGAGCACCACCAAGACAGAGCTACAGCTATAACCACCACTTCTATATCTTCGTGTAGCGTTATCAAGGCATCTTTGCATAGTGAATACATCAACTCCTCAAACTACGGTCATCACCGGAAAGTATCCCGACTATTGTCACTCCGGGTTTTACGGGTCATAACACGTAATAGGTGAATATAACTTGCAAGATCGGATCTATAACATAGATATAATGGAGGAAACATAAACGGTTCATATCTAAAATCATGGCACCCGGGCCCAAAGTGTCAAGCATTAAGCTTGGCAAAGTCATAACAACATCAATCTCAGAACATAATGGATACTAGGGATCAAGCCCTAACAAAACTAACTCAATTACATGATGAATCTCATCCAACTCCTCACCGACCAGCAAGCCTACGAAGGAATTACTCACTCTCGGTGGGGAGCATCATGGAATTGTCGATGAAGGAGGTTGGTGATGACGAAGATCGAAGATCCCCCTCTCCGGAGCCCAAAAGGAACTCTAGATCTGGCCTCCCGATGAAGAACAGGAGGTGGTAACGGCTCCGTATCGTGAAACAAGATAATTCTTCCTCCCTGATTTTTTTCTGGAAATATAGGTATTTATGGAGTTGGGGTCGGGGTCTGCGGGGCCACAAGGTGGGCCCAACCCACCTGGGCACGCCTAGAGGGGGGCACCCTGGTGGGTTGTGCTCACCCAGGGACCCCTCCAGTGGTTCTTGGCTCTAGTATTTTTATTTTATTCTAAAATAATTCTCCAAAAAGTTTTGTTCTAATCCGAGAACTTTTATTTCTGCACAAAAACAACACCATGGTAGTTCTGCTGAAAACAGCGTCAGTCCGGGTTAGTTTCATTCAAATCATGCAAATTAGAGTCCAAAACAAGAGGAAAAGCATTAGGAAAAGTAGATACAATGGAGACGTATCAACTCCCCCAAGCTTAAATCTTTGCTTGTCCTCAAGCAATTCAGTTGATAAACTAAAAGTGAAAAAGAAAAACTTTTACGAACTCTTTTGCTCTTCTTTACATGAATAAGCTTAAGTAGCACCCATGTTTTCAGCAAGGATCATGATTAACCATGGCAGGAATAACTCTTAGAAATTATATTAACTCATATCAATGGCATAATCAACTAGCAAGCAATTATAAGATATCTCAAATGCCAACACTTTGTCAAGACAATCATGATACAATATGACAACAGTGGTAACTCGCTAGCCCTTTCTGATAATACAAAAGATAAATGCAGAGCACCTCCAAAGTTCAAGCAGCGACTAAACATTGTAATTCATGGTAGAAAAGATCCAGTCATGATGCATCCAACATGAACTATACACAATGCATGAGGGTGACAATAGTGCTCTCAGATCTGGTGCTTATTTGAGAAGGTGATGAATCAACATAAAATTAAATAGATAGTCCCTTCACAGAGGGAAGCAGAGATTTGCAGAGGTGCCAGAGATCAAACTTTTAAAAATAGAGATAAATGT
This sequence comes from Triticum urartu, assembly GCF_056163025.1. Lineage (NCBI taxonomy): Eukaryota > Viridiplantae > Streptophyta > Magnoliopsida > Poales > Poaceae > Triticum > Triticum urartu. Next base: position 388,441,641 of record NC_141878.1, on the reverse strand, counting down.
AATTTTGAAAAATGCACCCTTCATGTTTACTTCACGACGTAAGTTATCAATATCTTCCATGCTAAACACATTAGTGGCGGTTCCCAAGTGATAAAAGTAAAGGTTTACTCCCCCTCCACCAAAAAACACACTACATGGCTAGCCGAATCCATGGGTACCGTCCATACCAACATCAGTCCTAGGGGAGTTTTGTTTAATTATTTGCAATTTTTGAATTCGGGACTTGGAATCCCTATTAATGCCCCTCTCGTGCAAGGACGAGTGAATACACACTCATCATGAGAATAACCTACTTAGGATGGAAGATACCAACTACCCCCTGTCGCTCTATGAACAATCGAGGCACACAAAAACATTTGTTTATTTGAAGTTTTTAGGGGTGGCACATGCAAATTTACTTAGAACGGTAGGTTAATACTGCATATAGGTAGATGTGGTGGACTCATCTGGAATAACTTGAGTTTTAGGATTTTGATGCACAAGCAGTACTCTCGCTTAGTACAGGCGAAGGCCAGCAAACATGTTGAGAAGCAGCCAGCTAGAGAGCGAAAATGGTCATGAACATGCATTATGAATAATGAACATTGGATACAAGCATGAGTAGGATATGGACACCATGAACATAAATATCATAGAGGCTATGTTGGTTTTGATTCAACTACATGCATAAACATGTGCCAAGTCAAGCCACTTAAAACATTCAGATAAGGATACCTTATCATCATACTACATCACAGTCATTTTAATGCAATGTTGACATCCAAGATAAATCATTATCCAGTCCTAGCTCCTTAAGCATGGCATGAGAAACTATAATCTCTAATTGTCATTGCAAACATGTTTGATCATAATAGGCTGAATCATGGACACTAGGTTAAACATATTTACAAAAACAGAACAAGTAGAGTTCATAATCATTTCTCTCTACCACACCCAGTTCATCAGATATCTTCATTATTGTCTTTCACTTGCACGACTGAATGATATGAAAATAATAATAGTGAAAAAGTGTCGAGGACTAAGCTAGAATCTGCAAACATTTTATTCAAAAGGAGAAGACAAAAAATTTGGGCTCTTTGTTAGATCAAGAAGAATGCATATGAGAACTACTCAATCATTTTCATCGTGGTCTTCTCCTTAGTATGACTCAATAAAAATAAAAAAAAGTTCACAGAAACACTCTGAAATATTTCTGGAGTTTTTAGTTTTTCTTGAAGAAGGCAAATTAAAATGAAGAAAACAAAATTGAGAAAAATTATTTACATGAGAGAGCTCCCAACAAGCAAGAAGAAGAATTGAGAAATATTTTTGGGTTTTCTTTCCATACTACAACTAATTAAACTAGACAGAAAAACTGAAAAGAAGCAAGAAATATATTTGGGATTTTCTCAAAGTTTTTCAAACACACAAGAAGAAAGCGAGAAAAATAAAAATAAATCTAAGATGGATAATACAATGAGAAAGTGTGAACACCGACAACTGGAATGAAATGTGTGAACATGAATATAATGTCGGTGGAAATATGTACTCCCCCAAACTTAGGCTTTTGGCCATGCTTGGTAATCACCATCCATAGTAGCCATCTGGCCCCATCTCGAAGTGTTGTGGAGCAGGCACCTGAGCGTCCCACTCCTGAGGCTCCTCCTCTGCCACCGCATGAGCGTTCTGGTAGGCAATGTTGTCATCTAGCATGATCATGTATCCGCCCCTGGCAACAGAATCAATCAAAGCAAGTGCAGGCAACAAAATAATATCATGAGTCTCCACACTGTATACCAGGTTGTAAGAAATATTATGAATTGAGTTATCAATATCAGTAAACTAGTGGTCCTCCATCACCTGGTAATCTAAATAAACCTTGGGCAAAGGATGATCATGTTGGTGTATTTGAACGTTAAAGTGACTCGCTAAGCGAGTAGCGTAAATACCTCCATGAATTTTACCCTTGGTCCTGGTGTAAACGGCGTGCAATAATAGCCCCTATACCAAAGGTGTTATCGCCATATAGTGCACGGCGTAAGACAACGAAATCAGGGGCACTAAGTGCACCAACCTTTTCTTTAGGAAGTAAACACTTCACAACGAATAGAGCAAAATAATGCATAGAAGGAAACTGCAAACTAGTGGCAGTGACACTTGATACCCCTCTCTCATCTCCCACCGTCAGAGTACGATAAAATTCTTCAAACTCTGCAAGTCTAGGATCTCTTGTTTCCCCATCAGAAGGGATCAAGCATATGTCACAAAAGTCAGTGAGTGGTATCTGACGGGTTTCAGCATATAAATTAAACTACACCCCAGGGGGATTATTCCTACTCAGAAAATGAAAATTTTGCACAAAGGAATTTGAGAGGAGATGGTATTTGATGATCCACAAGTATAGGGGATCAATCGTAATCCTTTCGATAAGTAAGAGTGTCGAACCCAACGAGGAGCAGAAGGAAATGACAAGTGGTTTTCAACAAGGTATTCTCTGCAAGCACTAAAATTATAAGTAACAAGTAGTTTGATAGCAAGATAATTTGTAACGAGTAAGTAACGGTAACGGCAAATAAAATGCAGCAAGGTATCCCAATCCTTTTGTGGCAAAGTACATGCCAAAACGGTCTCTTATGATAAGCAAAGTGTTCTTGAGAGTAAATGGGAATTTCATCTAGTCACTTTCATCATGTTGGTTTGATTCGTGTTCACTACTTTGATAATTTGATATGTGGGTGGACCGGTGCTTAGGTGCTGTTCTTGAACAAACCTCCTACTTATGATTAACCCCCTCGCAAGCATCTGCAACTACAAGAAAAGTATTAATATAAAATCTAACCATACCATTAAACTTTTGGATCCAAACAAGTCCCTTACGAAGTAGCGCATAAATTAGGGATTAAGCTTCTGTCACTCCCGCAACCCATCATCTAATAACTACTCCACAATGCATTCCCTTAGGCCCTAATAAGGTGAAGTTCCATGTAGTCGACATCCACATGACACTACTGAGGGAATCACAACATACATATCATCAAAATATTGAACACATATCAAGTTCACATGATTACTTGTAACAAGATTTCTCCCGTGACCTCAAGAACGAAAGTAACTACTCACAAATGATAATCATGCTCAAGATCAGAGGGGTATTAAATAGCATAATGGATCTGAACATATAATCTTCCACCAAATTAACCATAGTAATCAACTACAAGATGTAATCAACACTACTAGTCACCCACAAGCACCAACCTAAGGTTCCGGTACAAAGATTGAACACAAGAGATGAACTAGGGTTTTGAGAGGAGATGATGTTGTTGAAGATGTTGATGGAGATTTCCCTCCCCAAGATGGGAGAGTTGTTGGTGATGATGATGATGATGATTTCCCTCTCTGGGAGGGAAGTTCCCCCGGCGGAATCGCTCCGCCGGAGGGCAAAGTGCTACTGCCCAAGTTCCGCCTCAAGATGGTGGCGCTTCATCCCAAAGTCCCCCTTATTTTTTCTAGGTCAAAATGACTTATATACCAGAAGATGGGCACCGAAGGTGGGCCAAGGAGGGCACAACCCACCAGGGCGCACTTGGGGGCCCTGGCGCGCCTAGGTGGGTTGTGCCCACCTAGTGGCCCCCTCTCGTAGCTATTTGTTCCAATAATTATTAAATATTCCATAAAAAATCTCCATGAAGTTTCAGCTCATTTGGAGATGTGCAGAACATGTAACTCTGATGTAACTTTTCCAGGTCCAAAATTCCAGCTGCCGGTTGTCTCCCTCCTTGTGTGAACCTTGCATATTATGAGAGAAAAGGCATTAGAATTACTCCAAAAAGCATTATTATGCATAAAAGCATTATAAATAATAGTAGGTAAACATGATGCAAAATGGACGTATCAACTCCCCCATGCTTAGACCTTGGTTTAACCTCAAGCGAAAACCGAAATCAAAAAACATGTCCACATGCTTAGAGAGAGAGAGAGGTTTTGATAAAAATAAAATACGTACATAGAAGCATCATGTGTATTGTTATAACAACAACAAACTTTTTATAGAACTTTTATCACATAACTTTTATCGTAAACTTCTCATGAACAAGTAAAAATTCATCACAACATCAAAGTATAAAGCATAATCTCTATTGAAAACCAACAAACTATGTTCTCAGTCAACTTTGCAACTACAATTCATCATCTTTTAAGGAAGGGTCACATATTGGAGCCTTTTGGCAAGTTCACATACTCAACCATCATATAGTCTTCTATAATTGCTAACACTCACCGTTTACACATGAGCAAAAAGTTTCAACTGGACATGTTGGTGATATAACTATTGAGTATAAACCACCCTTGAGGGGCCGGGTTATGCTCATAGTGATTCACCCGTATAGAAGCCGATGAAGACATGAAGGATGGCGCTTTACAAAGGAGACTTAATAGTAAGGCCCAAAGCCCAAAGGTGGGTTAAGGCCCATATATGTAAACCACCATAAGGAGTATCACTTGTATTATAAGATAGGAAAGAGTGAGAGACCAAGCCAGACATGTTTATGAGTCGGCCGAGATTCTGTGAATCGACCGGGCGTCAACCTGTGTATATAAAGGGACGACCCGGCGGCGGTTTAGGGACAGGAAAACAACAGATCGAGAGCCAGGTCAAGCGTATTCGCTCCCTGGTCATCGAAACCCTAGCAATACCACCTCAACTGGATTAGGCCTTTACCTTCACTACAAGGGGCCAAACCAGTATAAAATCCTCGTGTCCTTTGTCCTGATTAACCCCTTTAATCTAACCTTGTTGTGATGGCTCCACGACTAAGTCCTCACACTAGGACATCTGCCATGACAATTCCACGACAGTTGGCGCCCACTGTGGGGCCAGCGCACGGTGGTTTCGAGTTCTTAAAGGGAAGCTTCGAAGGGATCAAGGGATACGCCCTGGGCCGGATGACCAAGAGTCATCGCGGCAAGCTCTACATCGATGACGTAGGCTGGGGCCCGGAGGATGGCTCAATTGAGTACGAGTACCGGGTCCCCTTTGGTGGAATTCATGTATTCATTGGCAAGATCAGCAAACCGGGCCCTGAGCCGGACATCTGCACCGACATCATCGAAACGGCTCAGCGTGCAAGATCCGCCCGAGTTCAGCCTGTCATGAAGCGTGCCTTCGCGGGATTAATCAATGGTGCGAAATCTAAATCAGTATCTAACGGTGAGATGGTTATTTATTCAGATGGGGAGTCATCTACCGGTGAGACCGAGTCGTTGCATCAATTGCAAGATGGACGGCTTGGGGGCTGTTCCGATGGCGACAGCATTCCAGACCCCCGTGAACCGCCAAATAGGGTTGCAATCTTCATGGCCGGTACACAGCCAGTACAACACTCCTCAACTGCAGCGGCGCTGATTTTCGGGTCAGCAGCGGCAACGGCAGCCAGGGCAGGAGGCCCAGCGCGCCCGCTGGCTCAAGTCTTTTTCGGTTTACTAGACACCTTGACACCACTGTTGACGACGGAGGTTAACCCGGCCAATCAAGATCAGCATAATGCGGAAGTCGCGAAATTGCGGGATCAGATAGCTCAAGCTAAGGAGGACCTAACAGCTGAAGACGCCAGGATGACCGTGGAGCGGGTTACATTGGATGCTCAGGCACAACGGATTCAATCAGAGTCTTATCGGCTCATGTTAGATCAGAACGCCTCAAATGACGTCATGAGGAGGAGGCATTAGAGTCGTTTGCCGCCGTTTTATGAAGGAAGGAATCTCTTTAACACACCCAGGGCAGGAGCTAGTAACCTGCCAATGGTAGAGCGGGTTGAAACACCTGGGACAGGAGCGTCGGTTCAGCCGCGTGCCATGGACCTGCCTCGTCAGAGCAATGTCCCATCACAACATGTGCCAACACCACCGGGTCATTACTCTAATCCGTTGGATACCATAATCACAAGAACATCACGATTGGCAGCCCTTCCAGTTGAAGGCGAGTCTCCAGTGGCAGTTGAAACCCGGAGAGCTAGAGAGCTGTTGTAGACGGGGTTGGTTCAGCAGCAGGCTTATTCTTACAGTCGGGAAAGGATTCATTCCACCCCTCGCCCAAGCCGGAGTTACAACAGGCATATAGATGAACCGGCTGTGTCAAGCAGTGCACGGAACCGTCACCCGCCGCGTGAGCATAACCCGACGGGCGGTGGTGCTGATGCTCAGAATGTAGTGGATCAAGGTAGAGCATGTCGAGAGGCCGAGTTAGCGGCACAGTATGCGGCCCGTCAACCTTCGCCGGTTCGTCCGACAACTTCGTTGGAGCCAGGTGTAACCTTCAGGAATTTGGGTGTGCCGTGCTTAGTGCCGGCTCTACGTAATGAGCGTCTGCCCAAGGATTTCAAGGGTCCCCGTAAGGTGCCTAACTACATAGCTGATTTGCCTCCCGAAGCATGGATCGAGAGCTATGAGATGCCCATCACTACAAAAAAATACACTTCCGTGATGATACGTGTTTGTCACAGTAGGTCGCGTTTTTTGTCATGCATGTACATCCATGGCGATTTTATGACAGAATCAAGATAGTCATACATGTGCTGTTGTAGAAGTGTTCCACGACATTACCAAAATTATCATCACGAAAGTGTCCACTTCCATGACGATAAATCACGCGTCACAAAAGTGCTTTCCTCAAGGGTGACCGACAAGTGGCATCCACCGTAACGGAACGCCGTTAAGCTATCGTGTCAGATTTTGGATCCGATAACCCGTTAACAGCCCTAACCAACGGGAAATTTCCACATGTAAAATTCTGATTGGCCGAAGGGAACACCTGTCAGCTCGTCAGTGGGCCAGATGTCGCCCGTCCATTGGAGGAGACATGCCTATGATACGTCGACACGTGGCTGGGCCCAACAGAGGCCCATATAGGTTAAAAAGGCCAGCCCAGTCAAAGGCCCGTAGAACTTAATCAGGTACTAGTGGGCCAGCCCAATAACGGCCTGCTTAATAAAGACCCATTTACGACCCGAAGCTAGATCTGGCCCGTTAATTGTTCGCCCAATATTTGGGCCCATTTACGGCCCGAAGCTAGATCTAGCTCGTTAATTGTTCGCCCAATATTTGGGCCCATTTGCAGCCCGAAGCCAGATCTGGCCCGTTAATTGTTCGCCGAATATTTGGGCCCAACTACAGCCCAATGACTTTTGGCCTGTTAGAGGCTTGATGTAGACATGGGCCCATTTCAGCCCAGTGTGACTTTCGTCCTGGGAATGGCCCATGCTGCCCATGGGCCATATATGGTCCGACGGGACATCGGGACCACTAACGACCCGTGCTAAAGGTGGCAACAGTTAAGCCCAACGTGACTTTGGGCCTGTTAAAGGCCTGTCACATAATTCGGCCCGTTGATGCCTGTGCTAAGCTTTCGGCCTCTTAAAGGCCCATGATATCAGTGGGCCAACTAAGGCCCGAGATATGTTTCGGCCTGGTAACGGCCCGTGAGCTAACTGGGCCCAAAATGGCCCGGTCTACATCTCGGCCTACTGAAGGCCCGTCGACGACTAGTGAAAATTGAGGCCCAACATGCATTTTGGCATGCTAAAGGCCCGTGGTTTCATCTCGGCCGTAATAGGCCAGTACTATATTCAGCCTGTTATTAGCCCAACTCTACCTGGGCTAAACTAAGCGCTGGGTCGACAAAAGGCCCAACTAAAATATAGGCCGGTGTAAGTTTGGGCCCGGCGCAATGTGTGAAGGCCCCAATCATTCGGGCCCAAGAAAGACGCAGGCCGACCCAATTATGGCCCGCTAAAAACCTGGCCCGTTAGAGTCGAATGTTTCGGTCCGGTCGACTACATCTGATTTTTTTAGATAGCGAATGATGGCAGTAACTAGTAGGAATTAAGAACAAACCTACTCTATACAATAAACAAAGTATGGCATAGTAACTAAGAATAAACCTACACTATACAATAAAGGATTTAAGGTATATTACATCCACTAGGCATCGAAGTTCGCCACCAGTGACCATAAAGCGCAACAAAGAAGCAGATTACAAAAACTGGGCACCATTGCAGCGTAACAAAATAATACTGAACCGAGACCACTTCCAAGACAGTTCAAGAAAGGTTAGCCTTGCGGGGGAACTGCTGCGCAAGCTGATGAGCAAGGCTGTGAGACCGGCCTAGCATGTCGGTCATAGCTTCCAGGTGTAGCTGTTTAGCGATGACGTTCTCATTGGTGTTCTCCGCAATCTTTCTTAGAGATAGGACTTCAAGTCGAAGTTGAGTTGCAGAATGCCTTTCTGCTAGAAATTGCGACTGAAGAAGCCGAACTGATTCAGACAACGAATTCTGTGAGCTTGTCTGACTGTTAGTCTCAAGTAACTTGAACACCGCATCAAGACAAGACTTTGGGGTTGTCTTGCTATCTTCAAGATGTTTTGCCTTCTTTGCTGCAATATATGTTGGGTTTGTCTCACAGCCTTCAACACACTTATGCATGCCATCAGGCATATCACCCTGAAACAAAGCAGAGAGATGACAGGTTTTGCACGTGTATAAACAAAGATGATAATTGTTGTGTCAATTCTATCCAATTTCAAATTAGAAAATAAAGAGTAAGTTCAAAATATCAATAGCATAATTTGGCATTGTTCATAATGTGGGGAGCTTCACCACACTACTGGATTACCATGTCAACATAACAAGCATAAATGAAGGGCAAAGTAAATCATTGTATCGATTTTGGATAATGTGCATGGCATGTTGTTCATATCATCAGCCACATCAGTAAGATAAAACAGGAGATGACAAAGTGCAAACGTGGTCTGCTTCACCACACACTAGATTATAGATCCACAAAAACAAGCATACATATAGGGAGTATTAAGTAATGTGCATGGTATCAATAAGGAATTTGGTTTTACTAGTAAAACTTAGAACTTATGGTTCTTACGAACATGCATTTTGGTTGAAACAGCAAACTAAACAGCAGTAAATGATAGGGAGTATGAGCAAATTAAACAGCAGTTGAGGATAAAGGCTTTAGAAGGACTGACTTACATTAATAGTTAACATCGGCTTTATAATGCCCTTCTCCATGTCAAGGGAAGGATAACTCAAGAATTTCATCACAGAATCTTCTTCATAAGCATTGCCTGTACTCTACATTTTGTAGAGAGTAATTATAGATATGATAATACTGGAAGGGATAGAGGATAATGAAGATAAGATGCAGATTGATGCTACATAATCAACTACCAATCCTTGGAAGTACAAGCGTTGCAGGACAAAATGTACTGACAAGAGCAATGGGCTACACTTCTGCACTGGCATTGTCTGTGTATTCTACTGGTTGGTAAGATTAAATATAGATCTGATCTTTTTTAGTAAATGCTAGGCAAAGGAGATAAGATGCGGAATGCTACAAAATGAACCAATCCCTCTTCCCATAATACAAGAGTATTTTGAACACTGGTGTACTGTACAAAATGTTCTTATATGGGACGGAGGGAGTAGCTGTTAATGTAAGTACAATGGTAGGCCACGTTCAGTCCTTACAAGAGGACTACAGAGCTAAACCTCTTCAAAAGCATTGGGTTGATTCTAAATTTATGTAAGAGTCCATACGGATCTTATAATGTCCACCAAATGGACTATTACGAGGCTAACATGTGCAGTGATGCTACATAATCAAACAGCTACGAAAGTAAGTATGGTCATACAGGGGAAGCGGTACTCACAAGAGCAATGCAGTGTGCAGTATAGTTGCGAGATTCTGTGGTCCCTTGAGAACGAATGTTCTTCTGCTAACAGTTTTCGTACAAGTGAGACATTAAGGCAAATGCAGAATTGTAGTTCAAATTGTGATGTGATATCATAGATAGTACCTTACGCTGCAGCCGGGACCAATGTGTAACAAGATTATTCCAGTCACCATCGGATAAATGTAGCACCGGAGACTTTACAGAAATTTCGTGCAGAGGCTTGCCATCGAAGTACGCTTGCCTCAGGTAGGAACGATACTTCATCAACGAGTGCTTGAAAAGCGCAACCAACCCTTGCTCGTCATCACAATCCAGTTTGCTCCTCGCCTATTTAAAAGAATGAAATCTTGTGTCTTCTGTCAGCAGAAACATATGTAGTAATGACCATGAATAACATTAGTACATTACTTACGCGTAAGTTACGGAGGAAGACTAGAAATTGTTCTGTGTTTGCGGTATAATCTTTCCATGAAGAAAAGATGCGCACAAAGTTCCTGACAACAACATAAGCTTGGTCTTCTAAACTGGGAAGAAGTGGAACAGGGGTCCTATTTGCTGCAATTGGGGCTCTCTCTGGTTCAAAAAGGGATTTGGCAACTGGATTCGGTGTACTCTTTGCTGAAATGGGGGTTTTGCGTCGTACAACTGGTGCTATGTCAACTGGCATAATCATACTATTTGCTGCAGTTGGGGTCTGCTGAGTTGGGGCATCAGAAATGACCAGTGTAGTAGGGCTAGAGTCTGCTAGAGTTGGGGTATTTTGTGGGTCAGGTGATATTGCAACTACACCTAATGGGCTATTTGATTTATCAGGTGCCACTACCTTTTCCAAATACTTTGCTTGTGCTCATCCACGATCAGCAATCGCCCTCTTCCTTTTGAACGTGTGATACACAAGAACAACATTTGAATGGATAAATATGGTATGATGACAGATGGAATATGTACTGAAAATGGATAGGCAGGGCGTATTCACATACACGATGTGTAAACTAAGCTAATGGCAGTTCAACAAAGTAGAAGCAATGCAAAGCATCAGTTGCAAGATATGTGCGAGCAATGTAACCTTGGAAAGTTAGAGAAAGTACCTTGATGGGTGAATAAGATAGGGCATCTTCCTCTGACTCCTCCACTAGGGAGCTACATTGACTTAGGTCTCCCTCTAGCTCAGAATCACTGTTAGGATCATATTCCGAGCATGAATCTGTCGGTGGAGAGCGTTTGCATTGCATTGCATCCAGACTTGATTTCAGTCCCTTAATGCCAAGGTTGATAGCCATGGCATTGTTCTGCTTTATTCTTTTCATGCGCGCAAGCTCATAATCATTATGATGCTGTTCAGAATCTGAGATTCATGAAAACATAAAAAGTAGTCGAATTATCTATGGAATGCATTGCAGATTCAACTCGGAGAGTGTCTCCCTATAAACCCCCGCATGTGCAATGTTCACCTCCCCAACCGTGCTGACCATACCACACACAGAAATACAAACCCCTTATGTCTCTATAACAGGCAGACACACATTTCAAAACTGAAGTAGGAACATTAGAATCATAAGAAATTTGTATTTGAAAAAATAAACTAAGCAATTACGAGTGGCGTAATGTTTAGCTTCAAGGGTGGAGTGTTGGTAGTGCGACACAAAGCAAGTAGGCAGATTGTATTCCATGTAAAAGATCGAAAGCTATGTAAAATCTGGAAATTACACTTTCTTTCTATACAATGTAGTGTTCGTTACCCACACATGATGGAAGAGATCACATAGAGAAATACTATTCACTCATGTCTACGGTTCTAGTATTTAGAAACAGGATGGTCCACCCTAAAAGAATATTGACAACAAATATGACAAGGCAAGCATAGATGTCGTGAATCAATCATTTACTTGTGAGCTTACTAGGACAAGTATGCAGAATTGTAACTGCAGTAAGAGACCGTCCAAAATCTGAATGAAGAAGTTTGTCTAGCACTTATTGTTTGCAACTAATCGACGTGAATAATTGGATATTATATCGAATGAGTAAGAAAGACAAGTAAAATTGTCAACAAACCTGGCTTGCAGTAGTAATCTGGGTCAATGTCACTACGACCAACAATCCAAAATGACTAGTTTCTGTTCCGAGGGCAGGAATTTTGAAAACCCTGTGAACATTAGAGGTACTAAAGATTACCGAAATACATGTGAACCATTAAGTGTAGGTAGCACTGAGCACACAACAAACCCTAATGACAGTCCTGCCTAATGAGTAATGAATCAATTAGAAAATAGGTGATGAGGAGTGGCTGCTGAGTGTTGAGGACGTATCTCAGGATAAATCAGGTTGGCTTGGTGGGTGCTGCATGCCTGAGCCCTGAACAGACTGGGAAGGTAGGCACGGCGGCGTGCCCGGGCAGCGGTGACGCTGTTGGGCGAGTGGCTCCTGGCCTCCTGTTAGTCCGGCGTCTCCTCCTAGAGTCATGCCGTCCGGGGACGGCAAGTCGCCGGCGAGGCAGGTGGCTGGGGGCGAGTAGAGATCGGAAGCGCGTAGCAGAACCGAGGGGAATCGGGGCCTGGGACGACCCAAAATCCCAGGGTGGGCCGGCCCATCGTGGGCACCTGTAGAGATACACACCCAAGTGGCGAACATGCATTTTTGAAACTAATTTAAGAACATTTAGCTAACCAATTAAATAACTCTGTTTTAATAATATTAGATTTGTATTTGAACAACTAAGCTTGTTTAGCTTGATGGGTGGAGCAGTGTTATTATGACACGAAGCACGTATTCTGATCGTATAGTGATCATAAAAGGGGGAAACTCTAAGCATATTTTTTTAGAAAAAGAGGGTTTCCCCTCCGATTTATATTAAACAAACCACCACGGAACCAACATGATCAATTAAACCCTAAGCATGATCAATTAAACCGTACTATGGCTGTACCATGGCAGATTTGAAGCTGCAAACTGGAGAAATGATATTTAGCATCCATTGTTTGCTTCGAACTAAGAACTAAATTCTAAGAGCTGAAAAGAAAGTAGAGTAACCAAGTTAAGATCTATTTTCTGGTTGAGATCAAAACGTTGAGGAGATATGAAGTGCCACCTCTCTTGCGGCGCCGTGTAGGCATCGGGGGTGCAATGGCTGTCGGTGGCGTTGAAGCAGATCTGCGACGGTAGACGGGTGCATCGGGGGATAAGACCCGTTGCGGTGGAAGAGAAGGTCGTGTGAGCGGCCCCGGCAAAGAGGACGACAGCGCCGATGAAGCGAGAGGATGCGGTGCAAGGCTATTGGTCCGTCGCCGTGGATGAGAAACGTCCATCTCTAGCAGTGGACGACGCGGTCTTGGTAGGCACTCCGGCATGGTGGAGGAAGGTGGCGATGGATGTGGTGGAGGACGGTGCCGATGGATGGGGTGGCGGACGGAGGCTGGTGTGGGGATGGGGTGTTCTAGCGCGGACAGTGTATGAATGGAAAAATGGAGGGAGAGGTACAGGGAACCATGTTTTTGGGACGGGCCTGTCTGAAATATGGGAAAGTTACGAACTTAGCCCCCGTTTAAAATTTGGACGTCTCGTCAGTTGGGGATAGGACGGTAATCTCGCATCTCGCCAATATTTTCCTAGAGCGATTTCGGGCGAGGAGAGGGTGGTTGGCGCCCATGGTGTATGAACGGGGCTGACCGGTAGGGAGGTTGTGTCATGTCTGAGTGAAGTTACAAACCTGCCCGTATTGAAAATTTTTGCCTACATCGATTTCGGCCAACTCGAGTTTGTTTTGCCGCCCACCGTGTATGAATGGGGAATGGAGGGAGAAACAGAGGTCTTTCGGACGAGCTTGAATCAAATGAGTTTTGCCGCCCATGTTTGACGCGCACCGTGTCGGAATGGGCTCAGAGGCGGTCGTGTCACGTCTAATTGAAGTTACTAACCTACCCCTATTTAGAGCAGTGGAAATCAGGCTGATGGATTGTCTGTGTAATGGGTAGACAGTAATTTCCATCTCCCAAACACTTGGCTTCGGGCAGCCGACGTGGGAGTGGACATTTTGCTGCTTCTTTCAAATTTTGGGACAATAAGCATCCGCATTTACCCTGGCAACTAAATTCGAATCCATTTTGTATTCCTATATGAATCTTTATAAATCATTCTATGTGTTTTTACATATCTTCAAAAGGACGACAAAGATGTATTCCACTGTTGTATATGAATATTGTTTACAAATGTCGATACTCAAATTCAGAAACTAGAATCTAGTCTAAGGTGAATTCGAGTATTTGGAACACTTCATGTCCAACTCAAATGTCACACGCAGCATAATGTGTACTCCCATTTAGATCTGTACACAAGCAATGTATCAAGATTCAAATACCGAGTCAATCAACCAAGAATGTACAAAACTAACACACATATAAACACTTATAGAGTATATGGATCAATAATATCAACTAACATACATAAGTCAGGTCGCTGTACTTTTTTGGCTACAACAACATCCTTTTTTTAGCCAGCATCTTGGCCCTTTCCGATGTGTGCCACTTATGGTCCATCTATACTACTACTATTGTTGAATGCACATTCAGCCCGATTGGCATATTTGTAGGTCTGGCACAGCAATCCAAATGAAATGTCTCCGAGTCTTATCAATTAATACATACTTGTGCTCAAATAAAATTACAAACCAAAAAAAAACAATTATTACATGATCTCTAAAACAAATGGTTTGATTTATTACATGAACAGACAACACAAAGGTTATTCAACTATGGAAAGAACATTTCACCTATGATTTACCAAGTAGGAAATTAATTTGCTTTTTTGCTTCAGGACCTTAACAATCTGGTCAGTCTCAGCTTGCTTCGTTTTCAAATCCACCAAATATTTAATGGTTGTCTTGAGTACTGCTTGTGATTGTGTTGTTTGCTTCCTCAACATGTCAACTTCATCTCTAAGTGCAGAAGCAGAATTTCTTTCTACCACTAGTTTAGCCTCTAGAGCATCAGCGGTTGGCAATTCATAATGCATGATTGGGCTGGTGCCACTGCTGTGGGATGATGCAACGTCCATGGGGACCTCGCTCTTTGATCTTGGGGTAACATGTTTTGCCATTAAAGTTCCGATTGGATTCAGAAAAGTTGAAGTTAGCAAAACATCTCAACTGGGAGTTATAACAGCAAACCAGTTAAACAAACAAGGAATTGAAGAGTTTCAAGTGGATGCAGAAAAGTAGTTATTAACATCATTGTAACCCGCTGTTGAAGCAGCAAAGCAGTTAAACAAACAAGTAGATATTTAAGTTAAGGCAAACAGGTAATTCTTAACAGTAGGTATCAAACACATACATAGGCGCGGTCTACAATATGATTAACAGGCTGTGCCATTATGTAATCAGTAGCAAACTAAATTTAGCCAAGCAACGTAATTGAACAATTCTGCAATAAGTGGCTAACTAAAATTCCGAGAAGCAGGTAACTGAACTTACACTAGTTCTTTGTACAAGCACACTGCAACTTCTTTTTCGCTTACAAGGTTGTACGAAGGAGTCCATGGCATCAATTGCTTGGATACGCAGTCCCAATACTTCTTTCTTCCCACACTGCATGGGTAAGTCGAATGGTTAATCTGGTAAGATGGTGCGTCCTTGATATGTTATATGAGGACGTGTAGTCAGACTAGTTGTAGCCAAACACATCACACTGGCATTTACTGTATATTTCATGTGATTACTTTTGGCATATCGAGATCTAAGCAATCTACAATAGGATGAGAAGACTGGTATCCTTCACATTATTGGCGAACTCAGTTCATAGAAACAAGCAATTCAACCATTCTGTGGGTAAATCAAAAGCGCCACTGGAATATTTTTCACTATCCAATCATACATGCAGAAGGGGCGACGCCACCATAGGGGCTGGTATGGGCGGCTGCCTCAGGTGCCTGGAAAGTGTGCACCTAGTTTGAGTCATCCAGGTTGGCCCATGCTAGTTTTGTTCGTCCCAACGCACAAGCAGGCAATGTAAAAAATGAAGAAAAATGTTTCAATTTGGATGGGCCAATAACATAAGTGCAAGGCAGGCCCTATAGCAGGCTCGCGGCCCAAATGAGCGCCTCCCATCTCAATCGACATCAGGAAAAATCTCAATTCATTAGCTCCAGCCTCCAGTCTGGTTCGCTCCTAACCTAGCCGCCGCTGGACAAACCGACACAGCACTTCCTCGCACTCTCGTTGGATGGCGGTCGCCAGGCTTCAAGCGAACGGAAGGACAACAAGATGAAGATCCAACCCTGGGTGTAGCCTGTGTCGGAGGCAGCGGCGGCAGCACATGCATGGCATCGAGCTTGCGCAAACGGACAGGCGCAGCTTGCAAGAGTAGCATGCGCAACGAGCAAGTACATCACATCCCTGATTATATCTAATTCAACTCTTCAATTTCTGGCCAATAGTTAAACCCGACGGTGTTGTAAAACTGCTTGTATATAGGAAATCTATGTGAAAATGAGACCAATTTCTACTTATTTTATAACTCCCGCAATCAGTAGTGAACTGATTGAATATGATGTATCTAATCAAGTTTCTGGTGCAAACATACAAGCTCATGTTGTTCTTGAGCCTGAAGTGTCTAATGAACAGACTGCTAATGAAGGATTTGATGCAAACATTTTACATGCTCCTGGTGATGAACATATAGTGTCTAATGAGGGATCTAATGCAAGCATTTTGCAAGCTCATTGAAGGATTTAGTGTCTAATGATGATCTACTATGTTGAGAGAGACAGAGATTTGCAGGCATTGATGACAAGCAAATTATAGTGCATTTTCATAGCTTGAGGAAACGTCGAGGCCATCTACCAGAAAATCCCTGTATCATGACAACATAGCATAAATACTTTTCTAATCTGTTGTTTGAAACTATTGGCATACTTGTGCAGGATAGATATATTGATATGCAGTTTGCGCACTGGTTATACGTGCAATTACACTTCGATATTTTCAGCCAGAGAACGAATAATTCAAGCAGGTACAGACCATGTTTGTAGTCCTTGTACACCATGTTGCATTTTGTGTTTTTTGGTGCTTGCATCATTTAGTGTTTATAATCTGAACTACTTTGGATCATTAGCTGGTTTTCAAAGTGCATGTAGCTTCACATTTCTCAAGTTATGTTGATTTCTGGAGTGCAAGTGCCTTCGTATTTTTTAAGTTAAATGTTCGCCCCTGGTAACTTGAATTCGTGGATCAGCCACTGCACACAAATCATACACGAATGCCAGTACGAATTAAATGAAATACAGGGACTTACACTAGCTCATTGTACAGGCTCACTGCAGCTCTGCTTGCGCTTGGGATGTTCCATGTACAAGTCCATGTTACCACTTGCTTGGATGTGCAGGCCTTGTGCTCCTTGCATCCCCCTCTGCATTTTTGACACGGCGAATGGTTGATCAAATAAGGGGAATCGACCTTGATGTTGTACTGGAGGACAGATACTTACAAGGTTATACGGGTGTGCAGGATGTGTACCAGATCCCGTAGCGCCGTCATGCTTCGCTAAAAAATGGATTTGCTTGTTTCAGATGATATCTCCAGAAGAAATAAGAGTTAAAGTCAGAGTTGCATAGGCGTGTAAGCTAAGAGAGCTATGAAAGGATATCCAAACATCGTCGGAACATTGCACAAGGGAGTGATGTGTGGATACCTAGTTCGGGCCGATGTTTGGGCATGCTCGCCTAGCTATAGTGCGGGTCACTTCAGAGCCGTTGAGGGTGATGCGCTGGCGTTGGCTGGCCACGCACGAAAGCAGATCTTGAGTGGCAGCGGAGTGCTACGATGTGGTAGACAAGACCGTTGGTGAAGTCCCAACGGCCTCAGGGGGCGAAGGTGCGACGATCTGCTCGGTGAAGTAGCCCCGGTGAGCTGGGAGACGGCGTCGGTGAAGTGCACCTGATGCGGTGGAACTTGGTGTCTGTGAGGCACGTCGGTTGCGGCGGCCGACGTTGTCGGTGGACCACCCGGTGCGGTGGACGAGGGCGTAGATGAGGTAGCTCCGGTGCGGTGGTGAAGCATGACCGTCGTCTTCGTCGTCGTCGTCCGGCACAGAGGTGGGGAATGGTGGGGAAAGAGACGAGACGAGGGGCGATTCGAGGGTTGGCAGCGAATTAGGAATTTGAGCAAAATCTGGGCGCAGAAGGGGACGGTGGAGAAGAGAGATTTTGCAGGGCTGGAATTGGGGCCGCAAGATATTTCAATCTGAAATGTGGAAGCGCGAACTTATATTGTCGTCGTCCTTTTTTCGGGGGGGTGGGGGGCTAGGTGGCTGTGTGCTACGCGTCCGTCTGACACACGCGACGACCCCGACAGGACTATGCTTCGGTGCCTTAAGGCACCTGCCTTTGTGTCCATGACATGTGGGCCCAACAGGTGGCTGGCCCATATGTTAGTGACCCAAAGGCAGTTGCCTTTAAGGCACCGAAGCAGCGTCCACCCCGCACGATCCTGGCCTGCCTGGTGCGCCTACATTTGAGAATGGAAACGGATCTTCTTTCATTTGCAAACGAATCTGTATGTATTACCATGCCCGTGTTTTCCTTGCAATAATTACTCATTCGAAACGAGATACTCCATCTGTTCACTTTTGTAAGTCGTTTCAGACAACTTAAAATGAACTGTTTTGCACATTGTCTGAAATGTCTTCAAGGTCTTATAAAAGTGAACAGAGGGAGTACTATAAATTAATTAAGGCGGAGTTATTTGAAAAAATCGAAACGGTACCCACGCTAACGTGGATTAGAGTGTGTGTCACATAATTAGTTATTTGAATTAGAGTGTGTGTCACGTAGTTAGTTATTTGAATTAGAGTGTGTGTCACGTAGCGATCTCCAATTATAACGTGGATTTCACATTTCACTGTATCCATGCTACTTTTTTAATACAAATTCATATGTATATGATGAACACCATGGTAGTGAGAAAACTTTTGGATGGATTCAAACATATGACCTACAAAATAGCACAACAAACTGGGTCAACGTCAACTTTTCGAAACTTAGTATGGCACGAATTCGAAATAATTACCCGTATGCCTGGTCCTCGGTTCAAATCTTACAATGTACACCGAATTGAAACATCGATATTAAGTCTCGTACTATGTACATTCAAATGTTGTTTTTAGCCCCCCCCCCCCCCCCGCACAAACGCTACATACTTCCTGTATCGGTCAATCTTCCTCTCCTAACCACCTTAGGAAGATATCGGTTTCCAACACACGTTCATTCTTTCTCTCCATGTTTCGATATCTAAGTCTCTCAACTACACAACCCCTTTTTCCACTCTATTACCAAATGTATTTACCTCACACACCCGCCATTGCACCCCATGCCGAGCTCTCTCTCTCTCTCTCTCCCCCCCCCTCTCCCTCTCACCCTCTCACGCTAAATACATGCATTCCCTATCTAGCCCCCCAACCTATCGTGCGCACGCACGCACGTTGTATATCTAGGTCACTCCCTCGAGACTATCTCACTCTTTCTTCCGCACGGGGGGCCACACTCGCTCAATCTCGCTCTCTTTATATGAGTCTCGTTTAACCTTGTTTTCTTTCACGCACAAATGATATATCTCCCTGTTCGGGCCTCGATCGACACACTCTATACTCTCTCACACCGATTGTCTATCTAGGTCAGTCCATCCTAGCCGCCGCCACTCTTTCGACCTCATGGTGGGCCACGCTCACTCAATCTCTCTCTCTCTCCGTATGTCTCGATTGACCTTGCTCTTTCTCGGACAAAAACAATATATCACCATGTTTGAGCCCAATTCGACCTATTCACATTGTATACTCTCTCACGCACATCGTCTATCTAGGTCACTCTCTCCAACCCGTCTCACTCTTTCGATCACACGGCGACCCTATGTGATCGGTTGACCTTGCTTTCTCCCACGCACAAAATATATCTACATGTCTGTGACTGGATCATCTCTCAAGCTCTATCTTACAGCCCTCACCCTTGCCAAAAAGCTCAATCGGACAATATCTCCCCAGAGCATATATATTTGTTTAATGAACGTTGGACGACACTCACTTTGTCTCTCTATCTATATGTCTCTTGATTGACCTCGCTTTCTCACACCATATCTTCCACGCGTTGAATCTACTACCTCTCCATCCCTCGCAAAGCCGGAGCTATTTACATTGCGTGGGGCACTCCAACCTTGGATTAATTTGTGTAGGCATTTATTCCGGTTGGTTTAGATTATATTTTCGTAGCATTCGGCCCACAACTACTCCAAACACCGTTGCAACCCACGCAACTCCCCTAGTTGATTTCCCTCTGGCTCGGTCATCGCTCTCTCGCACGTCCTTTCTCACCTTCAACGTCGCACCCTGGTATTATTGAAAAAACTATGTTGTTCTCTTTAATTATTATAAATAAGCTACAAAACTACACACCGATAGTCCACTTGGAATGGAACAAATTTCGACCCACAAATTAAAGTGCTACAAACTACACACCGAGGGGCCTGTCGTGGATCTAAGACTGACAGTAGAATGGGGGGTAGGTATGAGCAGGCAAGATCCTAGCTATGGAGTAGTTGTACACACGAGTTTTACGAGTTCAGGCCCTTCTCGGAGGAAGTAACAGCCCTACGTCTCGGTGCCCTGAGGCGGTCGACTGGATTATATGTGTGTGTGTGTGTGTGTGTGTTTACAAAAGTGCGAACCCTTGTCCCAGAGGAGGGGGGTGGCTTATATAGAGTGCGCCAGGTCCCCAGCTCCCCTCCGTTACACAGGGTTCAATGTTCATAAAGGTGGGGCGTTACTGGTAACGTCTACAATAAAGTGTTATAAATGCCCATAATGCTATAGTTTAAGTCACGACCGTTGCAGAGTGGGGGCCTTCTCGTCTTCTGGTGGTCGAGTGTCTTCAAGGTGGTCGAGTGTCTTCAAGGAAGTCGAGTGAGCATATCTTCATGGTCGAGTGGATGATGTTTTCTCTTCGACTGCTTCTGATTCATTGTAAAGATGTCCTCGGGGAGGGTATGCTGGACAGGTCCATGACCCTACCCTAGGTACATAGCTTCATCATTAGCCCCCGAATGGATCAGGGTTCGAGTGAGGAAGGGGTTGAGAACACTTCCGACCCACTCTTTGTGCTATGAATATGCCTTGTCCTGAAACAATGAGTTGAGGAGACAACGTCGACTCCTATCTCAGTCGCCTTGGTCCATTCTTGGTTGTTGTCGAGTGAACTTTCATGGTTGAATTCCGAATGATGATGTAGAGGGTGTTTGTCTTCAGTCTGACAGGTTGTTCCGCTCTCCGTGGATCTCGTGGGATTCGAATTTTGGGAAGCGTGCCAGACGGGAGGAAACGAGGTTATCGGGACAGATTAGGTAAGTCTCCTCGATCCCCGCGCCACCTTTTTCGCCACGTACTGCGTGCGCGACTGTTGCGGGATTTGTTTAGATCGCTTGGGTCCACTAGTCAGCCACTCGGCAGAAGGTCTTATAAAAAGGTCTCAGGCCAGGCCTCTGCTCCGCACGCCCCCATTCTCTCTTCTCTTTCTCCTGATCTCTCCGCCACTCTCGCTTCCGCCTCGTCGCCGGACCTCCGTTCGAGCTCGTTCTGCCACCATGGGGAAGGATAAGACGGCGGCGCTGGAACGCGTGAAGAAGGCGACCGCGAAGGCGAAGGGCAAGCGGACCAGCCAGGGAGGATCCTCGTCGAGGTCCGGCCTTCCGGCGGGCTGGATCCAGGGCGACTGGATCCGCTCGGCAATCACGCAGGATGACCTCGATGACCTGGTGGAGGGGGGATTGATCCCCCACAAGTCGGCTCGGCTCCCGGGGGACGAAACCGAGCCGCAGCCTAGAGAGGGTGAGTGTTTCCTCCTAGCAACCCACGTAGATCGCGGATTCTTGCTGCCTCCCCACCCTTTCTTCCGGGGTTTTTTGAACTTCTTTGAGGCTCAGCTCCACCATTTCACTCCGAACACCATAGTCTATCTGGCTGCTTTCGTGTCCATGTGCGAAAACTTCTTGGGCTGTCGACCGCACTGGGGGCCTTTCAAATACATCTTCACTTGCCGTTCTCAGTCGGTCAAAAAGGCCAAGTCGAGTGACGAGAGGACGCGGGTGATCTAGATGTGCGGTGGTCTGGGGATCCAGATGAGGAGCAAGAGTACTTTCCCAGTGATGATCCTTCCTGACTCGGTCCGGGGCTGGTAGTCGACTTGGTTTTACTGCAAGGATCAGCCAACCCCTGGCCAGTCGACTGGACTTCCTCCTTTTTCCTTGGCTCGAGTGGAGAAGCCTTCTCCCCTGAAGGTAGTTCCAGAAGAGAAGGCGCAGGTCAAGGAGCTGGTTGAACGGGTCGTCCAGCTTGTCCGCGACGGAGTGACCGGGATGGATCTTCTGGAGGTCTTTCTTGGTCGACGCATCCAACCTCTTCAGGCGCGCGATCATCCGATGTGGATGTACTCTGGGCTCGAGGATACCACTTGGATCCACCCAGAGGAGGTCAGCGAGGATATCTTGGAGAACTGGTTGAGGGGAATCACTAGCAACAAAGACAACCCTCGGGGATCCAGGAGGGTGATTCCATTCGACAACTCGCGCCAGCCGGAGCAGGTATATTTCTGTTTTATCAAGTATCTTTCCGATGCACCATGTGATGTCCCGTTTGTGGTCGACTGAATGTCTTTTGATTGTTATCCTTTCAGGCCCTCATTGAAATGTACTCGATGCCCAACGGAGTGCAGGACCCCGGCGCTGAAGAAGAAGGGAGCGGGGGCGAGAGCGGCGAGGAGCATTCGGAAGCCGAGGAGGACGAGGAGAGCGATGAATCGACCGATGCGGAAGAAGTCGACTCGCCTCCTCGCAGGGAGAGGAGGTCCAAGCACACTCATGACCCGACACACGCTCCGGACTTGGTGGCTGCGCCGATCGGGCAATCCTCGAAGCGCCCCAGGATGTCTTCCCCGACGCTGACTGAGAAGCCTCCAAAGCAATCCAAGGTCGCGCCGCTTCCAGCGCCGAAAGTGCCGAAAGCCATCTCTTCCAAACTGCCCAAAGCTTTGCCTCGGATCAAACTGACCGTTCCTACTATCTCCGGGTAACCATCTAACTTGTCCTTTATGTGGTTTCGATTAACTGGGTGTAACCGATTGAATGCGGGCCTTTGCAGTGCTGCTATGTCAGGGACCTCTTCATACCAGTACCGGGACGAGGAAATGGAGGATGCGGTAACCTCTAACCCAGGTATGAACTCTTGCGATTTCGATTCTTGATCCTTTTAGGGTCGAGTGGTTCAGTTGGGGTCGAATGTTCTGTCTTGCAGCTCCACCCAACATCATTGACCTTCCGGACGATGACGAAGATGTGACTCCTAAGCCTAGGAAGAGCAAGAAGGTAACGGCTGGCAGGGTGGCTCGGCAGGAACCAACTGCAACGCCTCCTGTCTGTCAAGCTGAAGATGCGAGCAGGGCGCTGTGACGTTCGCTGCACCCTTGCCGAGTGGGCATCCCACGCGGTCGACCGCGCCTGTGGTTCCTTCAACTATCCAACTCCACACCACGGAGCCTCAAGCAGCTGCACCTCGGTCGTCTGCACATTTTTTCACCAGCTACCCCGTCCCAGACAACCAATCGTGTCGTGGGTTTGTCACGGCAGATGTCCTCGTGAAAGGACTTAATTGTGGAGCCATCGCAACGGGTTAGCTTAAAGGGGTTAAACCAGACAAGGGGACACGGGAGTTTATACTGGTCCGGCCCCTTCGATAAAGGTAAAAGCCTACGTCTAGTTGTGATTGGTATTGCTAGGGTTTCGAAGGCCAGGGAGCGAATCCGCTTTGTCTGGCTTCCGAGTTGTTGTTCTCTGTCCCTAAACCACGGCCGGGTCATCCCTTTATATACATAGGTTGACGCCCGTTGGGCTACAGAGTCCCGAAGCCGGTTTATAAACGTATCCAGTTCGGCCTCTCTCTTTCTATCTTACTATACAAGTTACATGACTAGGCCGGTTTACATTTACATACTGTAACTCGCCTTTGGGCCCTCCGTAAAGCGCTAGCATCTTTACGTCTTCATGGGCTTCTAATCTTCAAGGAGTCAACCCGGCTACATAAGCCCGGTTTACCTCCAGTAGTAATATCCCCAACATTAGGCCCCAGATTGGTTTGAACTTGTTCATGTCAATCTTCCACACTTTAGAAAATATCTTCTCTCTTGTCTTCATTTTTGATCTTGTAAACCGCCGTGACGTCATTCTTCAAAATTACGATAAACCGTCCTGACGTCATCCGTCCATTGATATCGGAGATTTCCTTCATTTAATATATATCCAGTTGTCGAGGTGACACCTTTATTAACTTATCCATTTTTTGGACTCCTCAACTCCCGCACTTGCCATTTTTCACTTCGTCTTATAAATAGGACCAGGTGTCATTTTCACCGTTTCCCCCCATACCTCTTCGCATCGTCTTCCTCGCGCCGCTCAGCCTCTGGAACTCCGCCGCCACCGTCGACCGTCGTTTCTGCTCCGACCTCGGCCGCTGCATCGCCCTGAACGCACTAGAGAACTGCGGCGCCCTTCCGCTTCCTCACTAGCTCCGGTAAGTTCTCTGCTTTTTCACCATAGATCTGTTCTAGGGTTTCGATATTCCTCACAGTTCTTCCGAAGTTCATCAGTGCTATTCTTCCATGTTCTTCCTTTAATAGATGGACACTTCATGCTTGATACATCTCTTACCGTAGCTTACCTACCATGATCATCACAAATCTTTATGCGCAAAGAACTGATCTGTCTGTCAAAAATTGCTTCAGTTCTGCACCCCTTCAAGATCCAATTATTTTTGCTTTTTCGTCTTATCTCTAGATCCGAAAGTTTTATACATCACTGTGAAATCTGTTTCTCCTCGCACCAATATAAGCGATTTGATATTGGATAAATAGTCTATGCCATTAGCCCTCTGATAAACCGGAAGAGCATGTTACCTTCATAATTATGCTCTGGTTTAACAGTGTCTGATCAATCCTGCGCTAGCATTACCTTCTTTCTCATCATACTAGTCTCCGGGTTGTACCATTTATTATATCAGTACGTTTCTTACTCCCTTGTATCTTGTGTATGATCATGCATAATTTATAAACCGACCTTTTATTTTCAGTTTGTTCGCTTTGCAATGGCCAAACAGTTCACTGCCTGCAACTGGGCTCGTTCCCGGGTTACTGAGGCTCAACTGGATGAGATAGTTAGCATCGGCTCTCTGCCTAAGAAAACGGAGATCAAATGGCGAGCCCCAGGAACTGAGAATCCTCCAACCCCAAGACAAGGCGAAGTGGTAATCTTTGTTGACCATATAAGCCGTGGTTTCAAACCGCCAGGGTCCAAATTTTATCAAGATGTGCTTGCCATCTTCCAACTGCATCCACAAGATATTGGTCCCAATTCAGTCTCCAACTTATGCAATTTCCAAGTCTTCTGTGAAGCCTATTTACAGGAAGAACCAACTGCAGAATTGTTCCGGGATTTCTTTCACTTAAACCGGCGAACAGAATTTGTGAATGGCCCAAATATAGAGCTTGGTGGTGTTTCAATTCAAAAGCGGAAAGAAGTGGAATTTCCTCATGCCAAACACCATAGCCACCCAAAGGAATGGAACCAAACATGGTTCTATTGTAGAGACACTTCGCCTGAAGATGAAAATCCCCTCCCCGGCTTCCGAGATCATAGATTATCCAATACTCACCCAATGCCACAACGCTTGAGCTCCTCAAAAAGGGCAAAATATGGTCCTTAAATTGCCAAACTCCGGGCCTTTATGGAAAACGGTTTAACAGGTGTAGATTTTGTACGCTGTTGGATATCCTGGAGTATCTTGCTGCTAAGCCGGCGTCCCGGTTTAATGTGCGAATATACTGGTGAGGTTGACGATCCTCAACGCCACTTCAACATCCAATTATCTGAGGAAGAAGTTACTGAAGGTGTAAAGAAGATTTTGAATGAATCGGAACTGGTCTATAGTCAAACCGGCCTGAGTCCCTTCTACACCAAGAACAAACCGCCTGCTATAAGCATTACACTTCCTCTTCATCTCTAATATCTTTGACTTATACAAGCTTTAACCCTTCTCCTTTATATGTATAGGATGATGACCCCTTCTGGAAACGGAAATCCATAGAGAGAGCTGCAAAGCCAACTGGAGACAAAGTGGCCAAGCCAACCCGCCTGAAGATCAAAGCCGTAAAACGGACGTCAAAGCGGAAAACGGCTGACCGGATTAATATGGAGCTTGATGATGATACTGATGACCCAGAAGCTGAGGTAGAACTTGACTCACTTCGCTCTCTTTTTATGCATCTTGTTAACAATGATCTTCCTCAGGAGGAGGTCGAAGCTAGTCAGGCTGAGGACGTAGAGGTAATTACCCTTTCCTCCGGTTCAGACTCTATGACAACACAAAAACCTCGCCAAACAATTCGAAAAGTAAGCTTTTCTCATCCTCTTGCTCACTTGGACCCAACATTTATTTTCAAGACTCAACAGCATGAGGCTCGCCGGACAACTCGGCACAGTGGCCAACAGGTCACCTCTACCGGTTTACCTGATACTCCGGTTCGGAAGCGTCGGTCTGAGGTCTCTCCTACTTCTGACCATTCTTACCCCAAGGCATGTTATTTCAGACAGCCTCTTAATCCGTCCGATTCAAATTATCAGGTGACACCTCCTTCCTCTTCTGGTGAATCGACATCAACTCAACTCCCCCCTTTGAAAACTGTGGCTGGGTGAGTTACGAAAAACCTTTCCTTTCAATGCGCCCTACATCTTTTGAACATGATGTTAACCCTTTTTATTCTGTTTGCAGGGCCAAAGCCAGACCAAGCAAGAAAGCTCCGGTCACCAATCCGCCAGAAGACCCTATTGCTGAAGAAGAAGAACCAAGAGTTGAACTGGAGCAAACAGGAGAACCGGAAGGCCTCCATCCTGAAACAATGTTTGATGATCCGCCCCTTGACGGCCAACATACTGACGAACCCACAGATGTTGAGCCTGCCGCCCCTAATGCTGAACCGGCAGAACCAAACCGGGCTAATCCAATGAAAGACGCTGAAATTCCATCATCATCCGCCCAAAATCCTGAAGGCCAAGGCGATGACGTTATTATTACTGGAGCAGGCCACAGTTCTCCTGGTCATCCCGTCATTTTGGCTCAGCATAGTGCCAAAGAAGAGTAAATTGCCAGGGATAAAGGTAAATGGAGCAGCGACTTATCAAACTATGCTCATCTTAACGCTGATGAGCTTCATTCCGGCTTCTTGAACCGTCTGCACTCAAACCGGGTTGGTGAATTTGATGAAAGAATGATGTGAGGTAAATTCTTGTCCCTTGCATATTGATTTATAGCTGAAATACTATTCCAAGTAGCCCCCAAGAGCCGGTTTATGATTGTCAATCATAAATCGGGTCCTTGTAACACTTTAAGCATCCCATCATTAATCCTTGCCAAGGCGTGTCTTCAATCATATATAAAACTCATGTTTGAAAAATGACATAACATTCTGTAGCATAGCCCCCAAAGGCCGGTTTAACTTGGCAAGTTAATCCGGTTTTTAATCCACGCCGCCAGTTTAGAACAAACGTACATTAGCCCCCAAGTGTCAAGGATAATGCCTGCATTGTGCTGGAGACTTGCATAGAAGGTAGTATTTGAGAGCAAATAAGCATTAGCCCCCAAGTATGAAGTGGATAACTTGTTATATGCTTTATACTTAGTGCATATATATATGTTGTTTTGTTGAAGATACCTTCAATGTTGCAGGCTGAACTGAGAAGCAAAGATGCCAAAAACTCTGACTTGCAAGAAAATGTGAAGTCGCAACAAGCCGAAGCTGCAAAAGCCAAAGAGGAGCTGAACCAGGCCCTGGCCAAAATGGAAAAATTGAAAGAATCCTTCAATCAAGATCGTGCTGCATGGGAGACCGAAAAAGCCGGTTTGACCAAAAGAGCCGTAGATGCCGAGGAAGCCCTGAAACCGGTGGCTGAAGAACTAGCCGGTTTGAAGCGCCAAATCAACGCTATGACCTCTGCTATCTTTGGTAAGTATCTGCTTATGTATGTTGCATCAGTCAATGAATCATAAAACTGACAACGATGTGGAAAAAATCTTTGGCAGGAACTCGGATTACTCATCTTGGTGCAGATATGCGGATGAAGCTCAAAGCGGCATACACATTGGTTGAGCAGCTATACTCTGGATCTCAGCGAGCCATTAGTACAGCAGCTTATAACAAACCGGCACCAACGTTGATTAAGGAAACCCTTGAGAAGCTGGGTATGTTATCGGCGCATATTGCTGAGTTGAAAAGAGCCGCTGCAAGAGCCGGAGCATTAACTGCCTTTATTCAAGCCAAGGGCTGGATTCCAGATCTTGAAGCGGAGGATATCATTAAAGGGTATCCATGTGTTAAAGAAGACGGCTCAAACTTTGACAACGATGATCTTCGGTGGTTGACCAAACAGATGCGGCCAGCGGCCAGCAAATTAGCTGAAGACACCGATTTGTCCCATTTTCAACCGTTTTATGATGCATAAGGGAAAAGACAGCCGGCCAAGATCCATGAAGTCGAAAAACTTGTGCCTCCGATTCGTAAGCACACTTATGCCCCTGATATTAACCCTTCTGATCTAATCCATTAAGAAGTAGTATTCCGAGCTTTAACCGGAATCGATTGGTCAACGGCTGATTTCCAGCGGCTGAGGAGGGATGAAGAAGTGCGTACACCAACTAATCCGCAACCGTCAAACCGTCGTGATGAAGACTCCTGATCCGGTCGCCGGTTTATAGGGCTACTGTGAAAAACAATGGCACTGTTGAGCCGCTTTAAAGCTTCATGTAATAGGATAACTGAAACTTTGTTTATCTGCCATGCCATCGAGCATGCTTCATATCCCTTTGTGACAATCTGTGCCGCCCTTCAGGATATATTTTATGCATAGTCTATGATGACTTGTCTTCCTGGGCACAAAAAACTTAAAAGTGTCTAGCGGTTTACCGCTAAACATGTCATAATATCCAAGAAGTATATAGTACTTGAGCTGAATAATCAAGTGTTTGTACAAAAAATAATGTACAGAACATACCTCATTGAGTGAGCAAACGTGTATACAGCAAAGGTGTTTAACACCAACCCGATACGTTTGATAATCTCATCTTCATAATGCCGGTCTATCTATTAAACTGGACCGGTATACCTACCGGATTTTCTTCATAACACTGGTGATTTAGTCAAACCATACCAGGTCAGTGACCACCGGTTTATAACTGATCATGAGCCAACAGCTGGTGGTTGGAAAGCAAGCCGGATCAAGGATGCCGGTTGATCAAAAAAATACTTATGATTGTCAACAAAAAATTTCAAATAGGAAAATATGCGAGGCTTTTTACGAGCTACCAGGCTCCAAATCGAGGCTTTTCATGGGTTGCCAGGCCTCTGAGTTAAACCATTTAACAAAGCCTTTTAAGATGGGCCTCCAATTAACCAATCACCATTTTAACTATGACAAGTTCAGGGTCTGTAAAAGATTGACTTGTCAAACGTTCGATGGGTCATGCCAGGATTACCTGGATAGGAGTGGCTTACTTGATGAAGGCAGGTTAACCCAGGGTTTTAGGTGAATACACCAGGCTTCCAAGCCATGCTTGATAGCCAATTACGAGGGTCCTTTCAAACTCTTTGTTGCTGTGCAAAAAAGAGCCCCCAAGTAACTTTGTGAGCGATGCTTAGCGTGTGCCTATGTTTGAGTTTGTACAGTGCACAATACTCTCTTTGGCTCCACAAATTTGTCCTTGTGTGGCTGAAAAGCCTATCAAGAGGTGTAGCTGTGGTTCAAACATGGCCAAGCCCCCTAGTGATTTTCTTTATCTTTATGCAGTTGCTAGATCCGGTTTAACAAAGACTCCGCTTTGACCATTAACTTGTAAAAGCACACATATGATATAAGAAAGAACAGATACCCCGCTTATAAGAGAGGCTCCAGTTTATTATATGGTATATACACTGTCATAAATATGTACAGGTGAAAAAGCCTATGGCTTCAAGTATAATAAGGCCGAAGGAGAGCTATGTTCCATGGACGCTTTGTCTCCTCCTCCGATTGACGTGAGTCATCATGCTCTCGAACATCAATGAGGTAGTAGGATCCGTTGTGCAGATTTTTGCTGACCACAAAGGGTCCTTCCCAAGGGGGGGGATAACTTATGCATATCAGTCTGATCCTGGATGAGCCGGAGCACCAAATCACCTTCTTGAAATGTTCTAGTTTTAACCCGGCGACCGTGATAATGTCGAAGATCTTGTTGATAAATCGCCGAACGCGCTGCTGCAAGATCCCGCTCTACATCCAACAGGTCCAGAGAATCCCGACGTGCCTTTTCATTATCAGCTTCAATATAAGCTGCCACACGGGGCGAATCGTGATGGATGTCACTAGGAAGAACCGCCTCTGCTCCATAAACCATGAAGAACGGCGTGTAACCCGTAGACCTATTGGGTGTGCTGTTGATGCTCCATAACACAAAAGGTAGCTCCTCGACCCAACAACCCGGCGTCCGCTTTAAGGGAACCATAAGCCTTGGTTTGATACCCCGCAGAATTTCTTGATTTGCCCTTTCCGCTTGACCATTAGATTGGGGGTGAGCCACCGATGCTAGATCAAGCCGGATGTGCTCACGTTGACAGAATTCTTCCATCTTTCCTTTTGACAAGTTAGTGCCATTATCTGTTATAATGCTATGTGGAAAGCCAAACCGGAATATCACCTTTTTGATGAATTGAACCGCTGTGGCTGCATCACACTTGCTGACTGGCTCTGCCTCTACCCATTTAGTGAATTTATCAACTGCTACTAACAGATGGGTCTTCTTGTCCTTGGAGCGCTTGAAGGGTCCAACCATATCCAGCCCCCAAGTGGCAAACGGCCACGTAATTGGAATCATCCGCAACTCTTGAGCCGGAACATGCGCACGGCGGGCAAACTTTTGACATCCATCACATCTTTTGACCAAATCCTCCGCATCAGCATGCGCCGTGAACCAGTAAAAACCATGGCGAAAAGCTTTAGCAACCAACGACTTTGAACCGGCGTGATGACCGCAATCCCTTTCATGAATTTCTCGCAAAATCTCGCAACCTTCTTGAGGAGAAACGCATCATTGAATCTCTCCTGAAACACTGTAATGATGTAACTCCCCGTTGAGTATGGTCATGGACTTGGAACGCCGGATTATCTGTCGGGCCAACGTTTCCTCAGCTGGTAACTCGCCCTAGTTCATGTAATCTAGATATGGGATCATCCAATCCGGTATGGCATGCAAAGCTGCCACCAATTGAGCCTCCGGATCAGGAACAGCCAAATCTTCTTCGGTTGGTATTTTGACTGACGGATTGTGCAACACATCAAGAAAGACAATGGGCAGAACCGGTTTACGTTGGGAACCAAGACGACTTAAAGCGTGCGCCGCTTCATTCTTCCGCCGGTCTATATGGTCCACCTGATAACCTTTAAAGTGACCAGCCACTGTGTCCACCTCTTGCCGAAGCACTTAACCCGGCTCAAATTCATCTCTTTAGCCAACCGAAGACCATGGAGTAAAGCCTCATATTCAGCTGCATTGTTAGTACAAGCGAACATTAAACGGAGGACATAACAAAACTTATCACCTCGTGGGGAGGTTAATATGACTCCAGCCCCCGAACCCTCTAGCTGTCTGGACCAATCAAAATGAATAGTCCAATATGTATTATCTGGTTTCTCCTCGGGTGCCTGTAACTCCGTCCAATCGTTGATGAAATCTACGAGTGCCTGGGACTTGATCGCCGTGCGGGGTATATATCTGAGCCCGTGGGGTCCAAGCTAAATGGCCCACTTGGCAATCTGGCCAGTTGCCTCTCTGTTTTGAATGATGTCACCCAGAGGAGCTGAACTGACTACTGTGATAGGATGGCCCTGAAAATAGTGTTTGAGCTTCCGGCTTGCCATAAACACCCCATACACCAGTTTCTGCCAATGCGGATACCTCTGCTTTGACTCAATGAGCACCTCACTGATATAATAAACCAGCCGTTGAACCGGATACTCTTTGCCAGGCTCTTTGCGCTCTACCACAATGGCTACGCTGACAGCCCGGGCATTAGCAGGCACATATAATAATAAGGGCTCTTTATCGATCGGTGCTGCCAGTACGGGCGGTTCCATGAGCTGTTTCTTCAGATCTTCAAACGCCTTATCAGCTGCTTCACTCTAGACAAAGTTATCCGTTTTCTTGAGCATCTAATATAAGGGAATGGCCTTCTCTCCAAGGCGGCTGATAAACCGGCTCAAAGCTATAATCCGGCCGGCTAGACGTTGCACATCGTTAATACACGCCGGTTTAGCCAAGGACGTAATCACTGCAATCTTTTCCGGATTAGCCTCAATGCCTCTGTTTGAAACCAGAAAGCCTAAGAGCTTGCCTGCCGGGACACCGAAAACACACTTCTCCGGATTGAGCATCATCTTGTAGACCCGGAGATTGTCAAAATTTTCCCGTAGATCATCTATCAACGTCTCCTCCTTTCTGGATTTGACCCCAATATCATCTACATATGCATGGACATTGCGCCCAATTCGCTTATGAAGGCAATTCTGAACACATTGCTGGTAAGTTGCCTGGGCACTCTTGAGTCCAAAGGGCATGGAAACATAGCAGAAGGCTCCAAAGGGAGTTATAAAGGATGTCTTCTCCTGGTCCTTAACTGCCATTTTGATCTGATGATAACCAGAGTAAGCATCCAAAAAACACAAACGGTCACAACCCGCCGTAGCATCAATTATCTGATCAATGCGAGGGATAGCAAAGGGGTCTGTAGGGCAAGCCTTGTTTAAATCTGTGTAGTCCACACACATGCGCCAAGTGACGTTATTCTTAAGAACCAGCACCGGATTGGCTAACCACTCTGGATGAAAAACTTCAACAATAAACCCAGCAGCCAACAAATGGGCGACCTCTTCACCTATAGCCTTGCGCCTTTCCTCGTTGAAGCGGCGGAGGAACTGTCGGACTGGTTTGAATTTCGGATCAATGTTGAGTGTGTGCTCAGCGAGGTCTCTCGATACACCTGGCATGTCAGAAGGTTTCCATGCAAAGATTTCCCGATTCTCACGGATGAACTCGATGAGCGCACTTTCCTATTTGGGATCCAGGTTAGCGCTGATGCTGAACTGTTTGGATGAATCGCCAGGGACAAAGTCAACCATCTTAGTGTCTGTAGCTGATTTGAACTTCAATGCTGGATCATGTTCCGTGGTTGGATTTTTTAAGGAGGTCATGTCTGCCGGATCAACTTGCTCCTTATAGAATGTTAACTCCTCCGTGGCACAAACCGACTCGGCATAAGCTGCATCGCCTTCTTCACACTCCAAACCAATCTTTCTACTTCCATGTACTGTGATAGTCCCCATATGACCTGGCATTTTAAGCTGCAGGTAAACATAACATGGCCTTGCCATAAACTTAGCATAAACCGGTGTAGGATCGAAAGTATGTCTAGAGGGGGGGTGATTAGACTACTTGACCAAATAAAAACTTAACCTTTTCCCAATTTTAGTTCTTGGCAGATTTTAGCTATTGTAGGACAAGTCAAGCAATCATCAAACAATTCAAGCAAGCACGCAAAGAGTATATTGGCAGCGGAAAGTAAAGCATGCAACTTGCAAGAATGTAAATGGAAGGGTTTGGAGAATTCAAACGCAATTGGAGACACGGATGTTTTTCCCGTGGTTCGGATAGGTGGTGCTATCCTACATCCACGTTGATGGAGACTTCAACCCACGAAGGGTAACGGTTGCGCGAGTCCACGGAGGGCTCCACCCATAAAGGGTAATGGTTGCGCGAGTCCACGGAGGGCTCCACCCACGAAGGGTCCACGAAGAAGCAACCACCCACGAAGGGTCCACGAAGAAGCAACCTTGTCTATCCCACCATGGCCATCGCCCACGAAGGACTTGCCTCACTAGCGGTAGATCTTCACGAAGTAGGTGATCTCCTTGCCCTTACAAACTCCTTGGTTCAACTCCACAATCTTGTCGGAGGCTCCCAAGTGACACCTAGCCAATCTAGGAGACACCACTCTCCAAGAAGTAACAAATGGTGTGTAGGTAATGAACTCCTTGCTCTTGTGCTTCAAATGATAGTCTCCCCAACACTCAACTCTCTCTCTCATAGGATTTGGATTTTGTGGAAAGAAGATTTGAGTGGAAAGCAACTTGGGGAAGGCTAGAGATCAAGATTCATATGGTAGGAATGGAATATCTTGGTCTCAACACATGAGTAGGTGGTTCTCTCTCAGAACATATGAGTTGGAATTGTGTATGACTGATGGCTCTCTCCACGAATGAAGAGGAGGTGGAGGGGTATATATAGCCTCCACACAAAATCCAACCGTTACACACAGTTTTCCAATCTCGGTGGGACCGAATCAACAAACTCGGTCGGACCGAAAAGGTAAACCTAGTGACCGTTAGAGATTTTCGGTGGGACTGACATGCAACTAGGTGGGAACGATATGGTTAGGGTTTGGGCATAACGTAATCTCGGTGAGACCGATTACACAAACTCGGTGAGACCGAATTTGGTAATTAGCTAACCAGAGAGTTGGTCAGGCAAACTTGGTGGGACCGATTTGCTCTTTCGATGAGACCGAAAAGTTACAAAAGGAAACACTGAATTTACATTGCAATCTTGGTGGGACCGATCCGCTCTTTCGGTGAGACCGAAAAGTTACGAAAGGGAAACAGAGAGTTTGCAATCCCATCTCGGTGAGACCGAGATCCCTATCGGTAGAACCGAATTGCTAGGGTTTGGCAGTGGCTTATGACAAGTGAAACTCGGTGGCGCCGGATAGAAAGAATCGGTAGGACCGAGTTTGGCTTAGGGTTTAGGTCATATGTGGATATGGGAAAGTAGTTGAGGGTTTTGGAGCATATCACTAAGCACATGAAGCAAGAGGCTCATTAAGCAACACCTCATCCCTCCTTGATAGTATTGGCTTTTCCTAAAGACTCAATGTGATCTTGAATCACTAAAATATAAAATGAAGAATCTTGAGCTTTTGAGCTTGAGCCAATCCTTTGTCCTTAGCATTTTGAGGGTTCCACTTTCACCATCCATGCCATGCCAATCATTGAGCTTTCCTGAAATAATCATCTTGGAATAGCATTAGCTCAATGAGCTATATGTTGTTATGAATTACCAAAACCACCTAGGGATAGTTGCACTTTCAATCTCCCCCTTTTTGGTAATTGATGACAACATATAGATCAAAGCTTCGACAAATGATAATAAGCATGAAATATATTGTCGCTTTGAGAAGTATGTGACAAGTAAGAGCTCCCCCTAAATTTGTGCATATTTAAAATTTGCTTTGGACTGCAAATGCACAAGGAGTTAGAGTCATGGGTTACTCTTCCATGTCATATATTCTTGGTGGAGCGCTTAAAATGATAAGAATGAAATACATGCACTCATCACCAAGAAAAGTGAATGATCACATAAGATAGATAAGATAATAGCATTAAGCAAACATTAAGTGTAGCTTATTATCAAACACATGATCATCAATGTCTCACGAGCAATGACATAGTATCTCACACAAAAGCCAACAAAGTTCGAAAAACCACCAAATAAAGCAAGAGAGAAAAAAGCAACACTCTCTCTCGAAGCCTATGATCTATACATTTTTCTCCCCCTTTGGCAACAAGTTACCAAAAAGTTCCTAGAAAATGCATAGTGCTAGATCGATGCTCAGGCTTGATCTTCTGGTGGTGGTGGAGTCCGGAGCACTCCAAGGACGAAGCCTTCTATAGACGTGGTTGGAGTTGAGGCTGAAGTGGACGCTGGAGCTGGTGGAACTGAGGCTGTAGCTGGTGCAGACATGGTGGCTCTAGGGTCAGCAACTGGCACTGCAGACGACCTCGGACCTCGTGGCACTCTGGCAAAGGCATCAGTTGTAGTCCTGCCTCTCCTCTCCTGCATGTCATCTTGGAGCTGCTCCACTGCAGTCTGAATCTCTGTCACCTTGACATCCAAGTCATAGAACTTTTGTTCCATGATTCTCTCTAGGCTTGCCTGGTTCTGAGTTAGGGTGGCTAGTCCTTTCTCAATCCGCAGGGTGGATGCAATCAAGTAACCAAGCTGCTCTTGTTTGGTTTTCAAGAAATACTCAGATGCCTCCTCTTGAGTTGGCATCTTGGCAGCTTTCTCCTTCCTTGCCTTCTCCTTCCTTGCTTGTGCTTGGGCAGATGATGGTTCATTCTCAGTCATAACAACTTGATTATCTTCAAAATCTGGACGGATGGGCAGGTGTTCCTTGTCCAATAAGTATATGCCTGTGCCCATCTTGGAGTTAATGAGCTCCTGAATTTGTGGGGCATATCCACAGCTCCTCTTCTGGTCTGCTGCTGTCCTCTTGATTGTCTCTACCATGAGGCTCATCACCTTGAACTTCTGTGGCACATCAAAGATATGTAGCAAGTTGATTGCATGGCCTCTGATCATCTTGTGATCTCCATACTTGGGCAATAAGGTGTGCCTCGGTATCCAATTAATAGTTGGCAGCCCTGACAGAAGATAATGCACTGAGCCAAATTTGAAAGTTTCAAGAGCTTCATTTGGAATTTCCTTGTACATATTGGACATAGAGTTGTGGTCCATCTTCTTCTTGGCATAAATGTCCAAGTCATCTGCTTGCTCCTCTGGGGCATTAATCAGCTGAGCCCATTCAGTAACTGTAGACTGGTACCTGGTACCCTCTGACATCCATGTGATCCTGCCATCTGGATAAAAATGTGCTGTGGAGTAGAACTGCATGATAAGCTCCTCATTCCACTTTGTGAGCTTCTGCCCAACAAAGTCCTCTACTCCACATGCCTTGAAGCTGTCCTGCACTCCAGGGTAGTACTCTTCATTGTCCTTGATGTATTGCCGATCAACCCATCTCATATCACATACAATTGGCTTCTTGTCCAACAAAACTGTCTCATAGAAGTCCTGCTGTTCCTTGGTGTGAAATCTGTAATCCATAGCAGTTCTTCTCCTTGAAGCATATGGATCTGCTTCTCTCCACTTCCTCAGCCCTGAGTCTCTCCTGAGCTTCATATCCTCAGCCACAGGATGAGCATCGTTGTGGTCTGGGATCTTGGGCTTGAGTTTTCTAAGTACTTGCTCTTCATCATCTTCTTCAACAACAGTCTCAGGCACTGGGGCCTTGTTCTTCTCAGTTGCAGGTATGCTCCTCGTATTTCTCTTTGGTGCAGACTTGGGCTTGGAGGCAGCTTTGGGTGCTTCTTTGGGCTTAGATGTGGCAGCCCCTGATCTTATAGCATCACCCATCAGCTTTGGTGCCTTAGGTGCTGGTGCAGCAACCTCTTCTTCTTCCTCTTCTTCCATGATGGAAGCCTTTCCAAGCACTCTGGCTACGGTCTTCTTGACCCTTTCCTTCCTTTTCTTTCCTTCAGCAGCAACTGGCTCTATGGTTGCAGGCTTTTCAGGAATCTGAGTTGAGGCTCTGGCCTTTGACATAGGCTGCCTACCTGCTGGCCTATTGACTTTCAAGCCTGGCTTTATGCCTTGTGCTGGCTCAACTCTCTTGGAAGTTGCTTCCCCTTCTGCCACATAATCTTCATCCTCAGAATTTGAAGTTCTCTTCTTCCTTTGTCTGGTGGCAGCTTTTGGCAAATTGCTTGGGGTACTCCTGCTGCCATCATCTGAAGAACTTGAGGGACTAGTGCCCTCACTCATCTGCACTTGCTCTTCTGATCTGTTCTGGCTGTCACTTTGGTCTGACATGATGAACAAGCTGACTGCTGACCCTGTGAATAGTTTATAGATGAGATAGAGTGGATGAGCATCACAAAATGCAGAGATTTTTGCAAAAGAATGATCCAAAAACTTAGTTTTAGTTTCCCACTGAAATCATCTCGGATCTACCGATTTTTAAACTCGGTGATACCGAAGCAGTTTTGGAACCTAAACTAGTGAACTCGGTCAGACCGAGTCACAGTTCGGTGGCACTGAGACTGCTAGGGTTTCACAAAGTTCCAAAATCGGTCACACCGATAAGTAATTCTCGGTCAGACCGAGTCTCACTTGTGTAGTGGCATAAGCCAAATCGGTGGGACCGAGTTTTTCAACTCGGTGGGTCCGAGATGGTTTTGGCGGAAACCTAACCCTAAAATTTTAGAATCAAAACTAATCTACGAACGCATTGACTGGATAGGAGTGTTTCAATCGTGGCAAGAATCATGATAATCACAATGTGCTAAGAATCGGATTGGAGAATAGCACAAAGATCGAGTCCATACCCTAGTTCGGCGGAGACTCGCTACGGCGGCAACGGCGGGGTAGAATTCCGTTCACGGCGATGGAGACCAGCGACTGGA
This sequence comes from Triticum urartu, assembly GCF_056163025.1. NCBI lineage: Eukaryota > Viridiplantae > Streptophyta > Magnoliopsida > Poales > Poaceae > Triticum > Triticum urartu. The sequence goes on along the minus strand of NC_141878.1, from coordinate 388,403,467 downwards.
GGCGGCTGGCAGCGAGGAGACGATCCGGAGACCACGTTGGCAGAGCAGGCTATCGCGCGGGCGAAGGGGTTCGGAGAAATTACCAAATTTTTGCCCGTGACTATATATAGCCCGGCCCTGTCGGTGTGACCGAGTGGAACGACTCGGTGGCACCGAGATTCATAACTGCAAGCAGTTACTGAAACTTGGTGTGACCGAAAGGTTCAAATCGGTTGCACCGAGATCGAAAACCTAGATCAACTTAATGATCTCGGTAGGACCGAAAGTGGGGTATCGGTCAGACCGAGAATCATAAAGAGGTTTTGGAAGTTTAAGTCTATGACGAATCGGGGACTCCGAGCGCTCCTCACACAGAGTGGTTTGAATCTGACTTGATCAAATTTTGTGATGTAGCATGAATAGAGTTTGAGACGAGAAAAGCATAGATAGCTAGAGGAGGTTCTTAGGCATTCTTGTCCATCCACTTGGCAAAAGGAAATAAAACCAAACAATCAAAACAACAAGTGGATGTCCTCGAATGAGTAAAGTATGCAACCAGCATGCTCACACAATAAGATGGCAAATGAAATATGTGACAAGGCATGCACAACCAATTCTAGTATCTATCAAGCAATTTGCGATGACAAGGTCACCTATATAAGAGTATATTGACTTAGGAGTCAAGTGAGAACACTTGATCATAGGTCATACTCATCGTTTAAGCTCAAGTGGGGTTACCACTTTTACGTAAAGCATTGTTGTGTTCACATCTTTAGAGTTGCTTTAGCTCAAGTCTTAGAGTAAAGCTCCCCCTAGATGTGATATCCCCCCTTAGAGGGATGAACTAACCTCGGGTTTTGTCGATGATGACTTCATGTAGATGTTGAAGATGTGGATGCTCAATGTTGATGTAGATCACTTGGAGCTATCCATTTGAGTGAATTGCACTTTCAATACCTACATGGGTTAGTCCCACAAGGAACAAACAAGGATATCCATAGACATAGAGTGATGCACACACAAGATGATGTCCATGAAAACTTTTAGGTTACCTTGTCCCTTGTCTTACCAACAAGAGGGTTTGTGACTCCTTGAACTAGTGCAAGATGTGGAAGTTGATTGCACTTGTTCTTGCCAAAATGATAAGAGTGAAGTATGTTGGCGGAGTCACCCTCAAGAACTCTCTAGTTCTTCTTCTTTTGGATCCACACCATCTTGATGGGAATCCTTGGATTTGTAGTCGTACTTGATGAAGTGGAACTTGAAGTAGTCTTGGGAATCCACTTGACTAAGGTCTTAGGAGCTTCTTCAAATGCATCAATTTCCTCTTGAAGCTTGTCCTTGCCTTTTTGCTTGTAGTCTTGTGGTGGAAGATCATCTTGAGCTTGTGTCCCCTTGAAAGAAGTATCATACTTCTCTTGTTGAGGAACAAACTTTGTCTTGGGGTATTGATCTTCTTCCCACTCAACTCCATTGGCATTGAACTTTCGTTCAAAACCACCTTGATTCTTCCGGTGCATTCCTTGCTTGCGCACAATTTCCTCGAATTGCTTACTCCCGGCAAGGCTTTTGTACACTCCTTTCTCTATAATTCCCTTCAATAAGCTATTTTCTTGCTCAAGTGTAACTTGGCTAAGAGAATCATTAGTGGAATCAAGAGAACTACTAGAAGCAACAATATTGGATTTAGCATGATCATAGTTACTGCTAGAGGAAGAATTTTTCTTGTTCTTGTTACTAGACTTGACTTGAGGCATGTAAGTGGATAAGAGTAAGCGCTTGGCAATGTAAGAAGAACTTTTCTTGCGGAGATCATCATTGATTGCTTTTAAGAACTCATGCTCTTGCTCAAGATTGAGATTTTCAAAGCGTAATTTCTCATGAGCTCTTAAAAGTTCTCGATGATCTTCGAAGATAGTTTCATGAGCTAACTTAAGAGTGTTTAGTTCTTTAGTTAGAGCCTCAATCTTCTCCTTATCATTGTCATTCGTTTTATCTTGATTAGCATGATTAATTGACGTTTCATCATAGTATTCATCACTAGAGTTGTCAACAAGCAAATCATCACCTAACAAGTCATCTTCATCACTATTGAAATCAACATACTCGGGGTGTGTTACCTTAGGACCTTTGGCCATGAAGCATCTTCCAATTCCTTCATTTGGTGAGTCAAATATGTCGTAGGAGTTGGTTGACACAAGTGCTAGACCGGCAACACCTTCATCTTGAGTATCTTCGGAGTCGGAGTGATAACTTCTCTCGGAGTGGCTGTCGGAGTCGGAGCCGGATACCCATTCACCAACATGAGCTTGATGTCTTCGTTTTGTGTAGCTCCTTGATGATTTTTCCTTCCTTTCTGAATCCTTGCTTCTCCGTGAGTATCTTCGTTCATAACGATCATCTCTACTCCTTCTCTCTCTTGGTGGTGATTCTTTCCTTCTTCTTTTTGGAGAATCTTCTCTTCTCTTGTAGGGAGCTGTACACTCATTGGAATAGTGTACGGGTCTTCCACAACTGTAGCAGTTTCGCTCTCGAGTAGAAGATCTTTGTCATTGTAGGACCTTGACTTGAAGCTTCTATCTTTGCTTCTACTCTTGTAGAACTTGTTGAAGTTCTTCACCATTAAGCTCAATTCTTCATTGAAGTTTTGTTTCTCAGTTGATGATGTAGGGGCTTCACATGAGGCTTTGTAGGCACCACTTGATTTGTTGTGAAGTTCCTCTTTATCCTTAAGTGACATCTCATGAGCAACAATCCTTCCAATCACCTCTGTTGGCTTGAGATCTTTGTAATTGGGCATCATTTGGATCAATGTGCACACGGTATCATATTTTCCATACAAGGCTCTTAGAATCTTCTTGATGATGAATCTATCGGTCATCTCTTCACTTCCTAAGCCGGCAATCTCATTTGTGATGAGAGCAAGCCTAGAGTACATTTCAGCGACACCTTCACCATCCTTCATTTTGAACTTGTCAAGTTAAATTTGAAGCACATCCAACTTGGATTCCTTGACGGAGTCGGTACCTTTGTGCATATCAATCAAAGTGTCCCAAATTTCCTTTGCATTCTCAAGACGGCTGATTTTGTTGAATTCTTCGGGGCACAATTCGTTGAAGAGAATATCACAAGCTTGAGCATTGTATTGAAACATCTTCAACTCATCCGTGGTAGCTTCACGGTTTGGTTCTTTCCCATCAAAGAAGTCACCTTGCAAACCAACACACACAATAGCCCAAACGGCGGGGTTATGTCCAAGAATATGCATTTTCATTTTATGCTTCCAACTAGCAAAATTAGTACCATCAAAGTAGGGACCTCTACGGTGATAATTTCCCTCGCTAGACGCCATAGTCTCCTAGGTTGTGAAACCAAGGCTATGACCACCAAAAGCTATGGAGATCAAAGAAAATGGAGACCAAAGCTCTGATACCACTTGTAGGATCGAAAGTATGTCTAGAGGGGGGGTGATTAGACTACTTGACCAAATAAAAACTTAACCTTTTCCCAATTTTAGTTCTTGGAAGATTTTAGCTATTGTAGGACAAGTCAAGCAATCATCACACAATTCAAGCAAGCATGCAAAGAGTATATTGGCAGCGGAATGTAAAGCATGCAACTTGCAAGAATGTAAATGGAAGGGTTTGGAGAATTCAAACGCAATTGGAGACACGGATGTTTTTCCCGTGGTTCGGATAGGTGGTGCTGTCCTACATCCACGTTGATGGAGACTTCAACCCACGAAGGGTAATGGTTTCACGAGTCCATGGAGGGCTCCACCCATAAAGGGTAACGGTTGCGCGAGTCCACGGAGGGCTCCACCCACGAAGGGTCCACGAAGAAGCAACCACCCACGAAGGGTCCACGAAGAAGCAACCTTGTCTATCCCACCATGGCCATCGCCCACAAAGGACTTGCCTCACTAGCGGTAGATCTTCACGAAGTAGGCGATCTCCTTGCCCTTACAAACTCCTTGGTTCAACTCCACAGTCTCGTCGGAGGCTCCCAAGTGACACCTAGCCAATCTAGGAGACACCACTCTCCAAGAAGTAACAAATGGTGTGTAGGTAATGAACTCCTTGCTCTTGTGCTTCAAATAATAGTCTCCCCAACACTCAAATCTCTCTCATAGGATTTGGATTTTGTGGAAAGAAGATTTGAGTGGAAAGCAACTTGGGGAAGGCTAGAGATCAAGATTCATATGGTAGGAATGGAATATCTTGGTCTCAACACATGAGTAGGTGGTTCTCTCTCAGAACATATGAGTTGGAATTGTGTATGTGTTCTGATGGCTCTCTCCACGAATGAAGAGGAGGTGGAGGGGTATATATAGCCTCCACACAAAATCCAACCGTTACACACAGTTTTCCAATCTCGGTGGGACCGAATCAACAAACTCGGTCGGACCGAAAAGGTAAACCTAGTGACCGTTAGAGATTTTCGGTAGGACTGACATGCGACTCCGTGGGACCGATATGGTTAGGGTTTGGGCATAACGTAATCTCGGTGAGACCGATTACACAAACCCGGTGAGACCGAATTTGGTAATTAGCTAACCAGAGAGTTGGTCAGGCAAACTCGGTGGGACCGATTTGGTCTTTCTGTTAGACCGAAAAGTTACAAAAGGAAACACTGAATTTACATTGCAATCTCGGTGGGACCGATCCGCTCTTTCGGTGAGACCGAAAAGTTACGAAAGGGAAACAGAGAGTTTGCAATCCCATCTCGGTGAGACCGAGATCCCTATCGGTAGAACCGAATTGCTAGGGTTTGGCAGTGGCTTATGACAAGTGAAACTCGGTGGCGCCGGATAGAAAGAATCGGTAGGACCGAGTTTGGCTTAGGGTTTAGGTCATATGTGGATATGGGAAAGTAGTTGAGGGTTTTGGAGCATATCACTAAGCACATGAAGCAAGAGGCTCATTAAGCAACACCTCATCCCTCCTTGATAGTATTGGCTTTTCCTAAAGACTCAATGTGATCTTGGATCACTAAAATATAAAATGAAGAGTCTTGAGCTTTTGAGCTTGAGCCAATCCTTTGTCCTTAGAATTTTGAGGGTTCCACTTTCACCATCCATGGCATGCCAATCATTGAGCTTTCTTGAAATAATCATCTTGGAATAGCATTAGCTCAATGAGCTATATGTTGTTATGAATTACCAAAACCACCTAGGGATAGTTGCACTTTCAACCGGCCGCCCAAACAGAGCGTGGTACGGACTTTTGATCTTCACCACCTCAAATGTCACTGTTTCCGACCTTGAATCGTAGTCATCTCCAAAAGCTACCTCTAAAGCTATCTTACCAACAGGATATGCAGACTTACCAGGCACCACACCAGGAAATACCGTATTCGATGGTTTAAGATCCTTATCTGTCAACCCCATACGGTGGAATGTATCATAATACAAAATATTGATACTACTTCCCCCAACCATGAGCACTTTAGTGAACTTGTATCCCCCAACTTGAGGGGCTACCACCAAGGCCAAATGACCTGGGTTATCAACCTGGGGCGGGTGATCCTCTCTGCTCCACAAAATAGGTTGCTCCGACCAACGTAAATACTGAGGTACTGCCGGCTCAACAGAGTTGACTACCCTTTTGTGAAGCTTCTGATCACGTTTGCACAAACTAGTAGTGAAGACATGATATTGCCCACTGTTCAACTGTTTGGGATTGCTCTGATAATCCGACTGTTGCTGCTGCTGCTGATTCCCCTGATGGTTGTAACCTCCCTGGTTGCCTTGGTGTCCTTGATTGACGTGTCCGGTTTGATTGCCTGGAAACCCTGAACCGGAACCACCACCTCCATAACTCGACCCGTGGAAACATCCTCCTGAACTGCCGGGCGGGCCATTGTCATGTTGGAACATATTGGAATTCTTGAAATCCCGCATGATATAACAATCTTTCCAGAGATGTGATGCCGGTTTCTCCTTTGATCCATGCTTTGAACAAGGCTGATTTAACAAACGCTCCAAATTGTTGCCTGGACCTCCACCCCTCTAGGGCTGCTTGCCTTTACGGCGCTGGCCATTCTCCTGTGCGTTGGTATTTGCAACAAAGTCCGAACCACTGTCGGCCTTACGCTTACCAGTGTTTCCATGGCCTACCGGATTGTGTTGTTGGCCTTTGGTATTGCCGGTCTTCTTACCCTTCTCCGGTTTGTCCTCCTCTGAATCCGGATCCTTGGTATTATCTGAATCGGCGTATTTAACCAAAGCAGCCATGAGTGTTGACATGTCGTTGCAGTGACGTTTGAGCCTTCCCAACTTCTGTTTCAACGGTTTGAAACTGCAATTACCCTCTAACGATAGCACTGCGGTGTCTGCGTTGATACGATCTGACGAATGCAAAATCGCCGAGACCCGTTTGACCCAATGGGTCATGGACTCCCCTTCCTCTTGGACACAAGAGGCCAGATCTACATTTGACATCGGCTGCTTACACGTATCCTTGAAGTTCTGGATAAACCGGTGCTTCAATCGGCCCATGATCCAATAGAGTTGGTCGGCAAGCTCTTCAACCAAGTGCGAGCGGTCCCTTCCAACATCATGGTGAAATATTTAGCACACACCGCCTCGTCCACATCTAAAATCTCCATTGCCATCTCATAGCTCTCCACCCACGCCTCTGGCTGCAAATCGGCGGTATAATTCGGTACCTTACGAGGTCCCTTGAAATCCTTGGGTAGTCGCACATTACGCAAAGCAGGAGATAAACACGGTACCCCTAAGGAACCGAACATCGCCCCCGGCTCCACGGAGGCAGTGGGGTGAACCGGAGTATGCTATCATGCCTCGTGTCGAGCTGTCAACTCGGCCTCTCGACGTGCGCGGCCATGATCCACAACATCTTGTGCATTAGCACCTCCCCCAGCTGGGTTGTTCCCTCGTGGAAAATTTCGGCGGCGTGCACTACTGGACACGGCTGGTTCGTCTTCCACATGTCTGCTATAACTCCAGCTTGGGCGGGGAGTGGAGTGAATCCTCTCACGGCTGTGTGAATATGCTTGCTGTGGATTTAGCGCTGTCTGAAGGAGATCCCTGGCCCGACGTGCTTCCAGTGCCACTGGTGACTCACCGTCGGTTGGGAGGGCTGCCAGGCGTGATGCAGCGGCCACAATGTTGTCCAACGGGTTGGAATAATGCCCGGGCGGCGTTGATGGTACAATGTTGTTCCGGCAAGGCAGGTCCGTCGTGCGCGGCTGAACCGGCGCTCCTACTCCCGTCGCCCCCGCCTGGTTTAGTGTGGGTTGGTTACCAGCCCCTGCGCCTGGCGTGTTGAAAATATTTTGCGGCTCATAAACCGACGGGAGACATGATCGGTACCTTCTTCTCATGACTTCCTCTGAAGCGTTCTGATCTAGTCTAATCTGGTAAGCCTGTGCTTCCAACTCGGCCCGCTCCGTAGACATCCTAGCGTTCTCTGCTGCCAGGTCCGCCTTGGCCTGGGCTATCTGATCTTTCACCTTTGCGATCTCCGCATTGTGTTGATCCCTGGTTGCTGCGTCTACCTCCGCGGTCATCAATGTTGCCAGAGCATCGAACAAATCAGATAAGACTTGGGCCGGAGGTAGTGCCGAGCTTCCTGCCCCTGCTGGTGTGGCTGTTGTTGAACCAGAGAGCATTGCTGTGGCGGTAAATGAATGAGGCGCTGATTGTGTGCCGGCCATGAAGATGGCGGCCCGGTTTGGCAGATCGGGGGAATCCGAAATACTGTTGCCCTCGGATCCTCCCTCAATCTGGCCGTCCTGCAACTGGTAAAGCGATTCGGTTTCTCCAGAAGACTCGTCATCAGAGCAGACTACGGTTTCTCCTTCGGACACCGGTCCGTCCTCGTGCCCTGATCCATGGACGACACGAAAACATGCCTTGCCTCGGGCTGAACCGGCGAAGGACTTGCACGCCGAGCCGTTTCGAAGAGGTCGGTGCAGATGTCCGGCTCGGGGGCCGGTTCGCCGATCTTGCCGATGAAGACGTGAATCCCACCAAAGGGGACCCGGTACCCGTATTCGATTGAATTGGCCTCGGGACCCCATCCTGCGTTGTCGATGTAGAGCTTGCCGCGGCGACTCTTCGTCATCCGGCCCACAGCGTATCCCTTAAGTCCATCGAAGCTGCCCTTCAAGAACTCAAAACCATCGTGCGATAGCCCCACGGTGGGCGCCAACTATCGTGGGTTTTTCACGGCAGATGTCCTCGTGAAAGGACTTAGTTGTGGAGCCATCGCAACGGGTTAGCTTAAAGGGGTTAAACCGGACAAGGGGACACGGGAGTTTATACTAGTTCGGCCCCCTTCGATGAAGGTAAAAGCCTACGTCTAGTTGTGATTGGTATTTCTAGGGTTTCGAAGGCCAGGGAGCAAATCCGCTTTGTCTGGCTTTCGAGTTGTTGTTCTCTATCCCTAAACCGCGACCGGGTCGTCCCTTTATATACATAGGTTGACGCCCGCCGGGCTACAGAGTCACGAAGCCGGTTTATAAACGTATCCGGTTCGGCCTCTCTCTTTCTATCTTACCATACAAGTTACATGACTAGGACGGTTTACATTTACATATTGTAACTCGCCTTTGGGCCCTCCATAAAGCGCTAGCATCTTTACGTCTTCATGGGCTTCTAATCTTCAAGGAGTCAACCTGGCTACACAAGTCGGAAGCAGCTGCGGAAGCCATCCGACAGGCTGATATGATGATGGAGCGGGTGAAGATAGTGCACGCGAGCAGTCAGGCTGCCTACGACGCTAGTGCCGCTCTTCGGGCCAACGTCCAGGTGAGTAGACTTTCCGACTGTTTTTGTTCTCGAAAAATGAGCACCCACTGGGTGTTGTTGTCGTTTTTGGTAGTTTCGCTCTTCCACTCGGTCTGGGCGAGTGGGATCAGAACTGGTGGGGGCACGCCAAGTGCACCCACTGGGTGTAGTCCCCGAGACCGCGGTCGACTGCTGGCAGTCGACTGTGGTCTGAGTTCTTCTTTTCTTGACGGCGCAATTGTTCTTTCTCTCTCTTTTTTTTCTACTCCTTGCACTCGACTCCGGCGGGCCGGGCGAGTGGGATCAGAACCGGTGGGGGCACGCCAAGTGCACCCACTGGGTGTAGTCCCTGAGACCGTGGTCGACTGCTGGTAGTCGACTGGGTTTGAACAACTTGTTGTCCACTTCTTTAGGTCTTATTCACTCGAAAATGAACTGCTTTCGAACCTATCGATTGACCTGTCTCTTGCCTCCTGCAGAAGTCTTGTACTCTTATCTCCAAGTTTGCCAAACTCGAAGAGAAGCAGAGGCAACTCAACTTAGACTTGGAATTGGCTCAGCAAAATCTGAAAAAGCTCAAGACGAGGCCGCTGGTATGGAAGGTAACTGATTGCCGACTGAATTTCAATATATCTCTTTGATCTCTTTTTTTGATTCGATTATTTCTTTTGCAGAGAAAATGAAGTTGGCTCTGGACAAGAAGGACTCGGACCTCGCCGCCATGCAAAAAGCAGCCCAAGACAAAACCGCTCTCGCAGACAAGAAGCTTGCTTCAGTCGGAACGCTTGAAGGAGAGGTGACTAGACTGACATCTTGTCTTAATGAAGCTAACCGCGAAGTGACCAGCCTGAAGAAGGATAAGGTCGCCCTGAACGAAAAGTTGGAGTCTGCGATCCGCAAGAGGAACGATACAGAAGCTTATCTGAGGACCCTCGCCAAGAAGCTTTACCTCGTGCTGGGAGGTATTTCTTTTAATCCGACTGTGTTGATGATTGCCATCGGATTTTGCTCGGTTGATTGAACTGACTTTTGGCTGCAGAACTTTGTCAAGACTTTGACGAAGAAACTGGAAGGGTCGAGACGGGTCTGGACCCTATCGCTTCCCCGGTCCGCGATGAAACTGCGATGAACGTGCTCCGACTGGAGTCCCATATCGCCAGCGCCACAAGCTACCTCGCACGCCTGAAGGAGGTTGTCTCTCGAATCGATTCGATGCTTTGGCCGGAGGCGATGCTTCAGAATGATCTGGAATCTCTGATGACTCGACTGAACGAGATCCCTGACCGAGTGCAAGAATGGAAGAAATCCTCCGCCCGGTGTGGTGCTGACGTGGTGCTGTCCTTGGTGCGAGTCCATTGCAAGGAGGTTCGTGAAGACAAGCTAGCTGCGATCAAAGTCGCTAACACCAAAAAGCACGACTTCTAGTCCTTCATGGAGACTTTCATTGCTGCCGCTACTTGGATCGCTGATGGGATCGATCTGGACTCATTCGTGGAGCCTGCCAGTCCTCCTCCGGCTGAGTGAACAATCTTATGAAACTTGGACATGCTTTAAATTTGCCTTAGAATGCCGAGTGGTTTCTGTAACCGTTAAACTCCTTCGGGCTTGGTGCCCGAGTACTTTTGATTCGCTTCTTGGAACCTTTTAGTATTTATCTGAATTTGGTTTATCTCCGAATGTGCTTGTGTTTGCCTTTGGATGGACTTTTCTTGCTGCACCTCTTCGTCCTTGCGGATAGGGATGGAGCAGACATTGTATTTGTGCCGCAGCTCCGAAGGAGAAGGTGGCAGTCGACCTGCACCTCGTCGTCCTTGCGGATAAGGATGGAGCGGACGTTGTATTTGTGCCGCAGCTCCAAAGGAGAAGGTTGCAGTCGACCTGCACCTCGTCGTCCTTGCGGATAGGGATGGAGCGGACGTTGTATTTGTGCCACAGCTGCAAAGGAGAAGGTTGCAGTCGACCTGCACCTCGTCGTCCTTGCGGATAGGGATAGAGCGGATGTTGTATTTGTGCCGCAGCTCCAAAGAAGAAGGTTGCAGTCGACCTGCACCTCGTCGTCCTTGCGGATAGGGATGGGTCTCAAACTTAGGCGAGTACTGGACTGCAGCTAAGCCTCCGAGTGGGAGGATTGCTCTCCACTCGGTAGGATTTTTCCAAACTTAGGCGAGTGCTGGACTGCCATTAAGCCTCTTAGCGAGAGAACTTAGGCAAGTGCTCAACTGTAGCTAAGCCCCCGAGTGGGAGGATTGCTCTTCACTCGGTAGGATTTTTTCAAACTTAGGCGAGTGCTGGACTGCCGTTAAGCCTCTTAGTGAGAGAACTCAGGCGAGTGCTCAACTGCAGCTAAGCCCCCGAGTGGGAGGACTGCTCTCCACTCGGTAGGATTTTTTCAAACTTAGGCGAGTGCTGGACTGCCGTTAAGCCTCTTAGCGAGAGAATTTAGGCAAGTGCTCAACTGTACCTAAGCCCCCGAGTGGGAGGATTGCTCTTCGCTCGGTAGGATTTTTTCAAACTTAGGCGAGTGCTGGACTGCTGTTAAGCCTCTTAGTGAGAGAACTCAGGTGAGTGCTAGCTAAGCCCCCGAGTGGGAGGACTGCTCTCCACTCGGTAGGATTTTTTCAAACTTAGGCGAGTGCTGGACTGCCGTTAAGCCTCTTAGTGAGAGAACATAGGCGAGTGCTCGACTGCAACTAAGCCCCCGAGTGGGAGGACTGCTCTCCACTCGGTAGGATTTTTTCAAACTTACGCGAGTGCTGGACTGCCATTAAGCCTCTTAGTGAGAGAACTTAGGTGAGTGCTCGACTGCAACTAAGCCCCCGAGTGGGAGGACTGCTCTCCACTCAGTAGGATTTTTTCAAACTTAGGCGAGTGTTGGACTACCATTAAGCCTCTTAGTGAGAGAACTCAGGTGAGTGCTCGACTGCAGCTAAGCCCCCGAGTGGGAGGACTGCTATCCACTCGGTAGGATTTTTTCAAACTTAGGCGAGTGCTGGACTGCCATTAAGCCTCTTAGTGAGAGAACTTAGGCGAGTGCTCGGCTGGAGCTAAGCCCCCGAGTGGGAGGACTGCTCTCCACTCGGTAGGATTTTTTCAAACTTAGGCGAGTGCTGGACTGCCGTTAAGCCTCTTAGTGAGAGAACTTAGGCGAGTGCTCGACTGCAGCTAAGCCCCCGAGTGGGAGGACTGCTCTCCACTCGGTAGGATTTTTTTTTCAAACTTAGGCGAGTGCTGGACTGCCATTAAGCCTCTTAGTGAGAGAGCTTAGGCGAGTGCTCGACTGCAGCTAAGCCCCCGAGTGGAAGGATTGCTCTTCACTCGGTAGGATTTTTTCAAACTTAGGCAGAACGGATTCGCGACTAAGCCCACCCACTTGGGGATTTCAGGAGTAAATAAGAAGAACACAATCGAATGAGAGAACCGTAAGCTCTTGTCTTTGATAAACGAATTACAAAAGGTGTTGCTTATTACATTTTATTCGAACGAGTGTTTAAGTGTAAAAGGGGCGGAGTAGCTCCGCGTTCCAAGCCCGTGGCTCGTCTTTCTGATGCTCGATACTGTAAAGATTGTATGCTCCATTGTGGAGAACTTTGGTGACGATGAAGGGGCCTTCCCAAGTTGGAGCGGGCTTGTGTGGTTTCTGCTGATCCACTCGAAGAACCAAGTCTCCTTCTTGAAAGGCCCGACCCCTCACATTCCTGGCGTGGAATGGACGCAAATCTTGCTGATAAATGGTCAAGCGGATCGAGGCCATCTCTCTTTCCTCCTCTAAGAGATCGAATGAATCTTGCCAGGCCTGCTCTGCTTCTGCTTCGGAGAAGAGTTCAACTCGGGGTGCGTTGTGGAGCAAGTCACTTGGAAGAACAGCTTCGGCTCCATAGACTAAGAAGAAAGGAGTTCTTCCAGTCGATCGATTAGGAGTTGTCCTTAAACCCCACAGAACTGACAGAAGTTCATCAACCCAAGCACCTGCTGCGTGTTTGAGATCACGCATCAGTCGGGGCTTCAGTCCTTTGAGAATTAGGCCATTGGCTCTTTCTGCTTGTCCGTTCGACTACAGGTGAGCAACAGAAGCATAGTCGACTCGAGTGCCCTGAGAGGCGCAGAAAATTCTGAACTCATCGGAATCGAAGTTCGATCCGTTGTCCGTGATGATGCTGTGTGGGACTCCATATCTGAACGTCAATTCTCTGATAAAACTGACAGCGGTGCTAGCGTCAAGGTTCTTGATGGGTTTGGCTTCGATCCATTTGGTAAACTTGTCGACTGCAACAAGCACGTGAGTGAAGCCGCTTCTGCCGGTCCTCAGCGGTCCAACCATATCCAGTCCCCAAACAGCTAAGGGCCAGATGGGGGGAATGGTCTTCAGGGCTGACGCTAGCTTGTGAGACATATCGGAGTAAAATTGATAGCCTTCACATTTGTCGACTATATCTTTCGCCATCTCATTTGCTCATGGCCAATAGAATCCAGCTCGATATGCTTTAGCCACGATGGCCCGAGAGGACGCATGGTGGCCAGAGGTCCCCGAGTGGATGTCATTGAGGATCATTCGACCTTCTTCTGGTGTTATGCACTTCTGACCGACTCCAGTCACACTTTCTCTGAACAGCTGTCCTCTTATCACAGTAAAAGCTTTAGATCGGCGGACGATCTGACGAGCTTCTTCTTCATCCTCAGGGAGCTCTTTCCTGAGGATGTATGCAATGTAGGGCACCGTCCAATCGGGAGTAATGGCCAGAACCTCCATGATTAGGTCGACCACGGCTGGGACCTCAACTTCAGTCGGATCCGTGGCGCTCTTGGGTTGTGGGGGCTCTTTAGTGAAAGGGTCTTCCTGAACTTCCTGCGTGTGAATATGCTCCAAGAACACATTGCTGGGAATGGCTTCTCTCTTGGAACCTATCTTTGCCAATTCATCGGCTGCTTGATTTTTCAATCGGGGGACGTGGTGGAGTTCTAACCCCTCGAACATCTTCTCAAGCTTTCTCACCGCATTGCAGTAACCAGTCATGGCTGGGCTTTAGACGTCCCACTCCTTCATCACTTGATTAACTACCAAATCCGAGTCGTCATAGACCATGAGGCGACGGACGCCGTGTGAGATGGCCATGCGCAATCCATACATGAGTGCTTCGTATTCTGCTTCATTGTTGGGGGAATCAAAGTGAATCTAGAGGACATATCTGAGCTTGTCTCCTCGGGGGGATACCATAACTAGTCCATCAAAAGAACCTCTCAACATCTTGGATCCATCAAAGAACATGGTCCAGTGCTCAGAGTGAACTTGAGTCGGCAGTTGTTGTTCGATCCACTCGGCGAGGAAATCTGCTATTGCTTGGGACTTGATAGCTTTCTTTGCCTCAAACTTGATATACAAGGGAAGGAGTTCAATCGCCCATTTTGCCACTCAACCAGTTGCATCCCTGTTGTGCAGAATCTCTGACAGTGGAGCGTCGCTGACAACTGTAACAGAGTGATCTGAGAAGTAGTGTGCAACCTTCTTTGTGGTCATGTAAATTCCATAGACAAGCTTCTGATAGTGAGGATATCTCTGCTTTGACGGGGTCAGGACTTCGGAAATATAATAAACTCGGCGTTGAACCTTGTACGCTTGTCCTTCTTCTTCCCGCTCGACCGTAAGTACTCTACTGACGACTTGTCCAGTGGTTGCTATATAAAGCAAAAGAGGCTCTTTGCTGATTGGAGCAGCAAGCACCGGCTGGGTGGAAAGCAGGGCTTTTAGCTCTACAAATGCTGTATCAGCTTCTGGAGTCCACTCGAACGTATCTGATTTCTTCATCAGTCGGTAAAGAGGCAGCGCCTTTTCACCGAGGCGAGAAATGAATCGAATTAGGGCGGCCAAGCAACCAGTAAGCTTCTGGACATCATGCACACGCACAGGGCGTTTCATTCGGAGTTTAGCGCCTACTTTCTCTGGATTAGCATCGATTCCTTGTTCGAAAACAAGAAAACCGAGTAACTTTCTGCCTGGAACTCCAAACGTGCACTTTACTGGATTGAGCTTGATAACATACCTTCTAAGGTTGGCAAAGGTTTCAGCGAGGTCAGTCAGCAGGTCGGAACCGTTACGTGACTTGACCACAATGTCATCCATGTATGCATCCACATTCCGACTGATATGAGTGAGCAGGCACTTCTGAATCATTCGCATAAATGTGGCTGCGGCGTTCTTCAAGCCGAATGGCATTGTGACATAACAGAAGCACCCGAACCGGGTGATAAAAGCTATATTTATTTCGTCGGGTCCGTACAGACGGATCTGGTGGTACCCGGAGTAAGCATCGAAAAAGGACAAACGATCGCACCCAGTAGTCGAGTCGACTATCTGATCGATGCGAGGGAGAGGGAAGTGATCTTTCGGGCAGGCCCGATTGATATGTGTCGATGTCAAAACCGGCTGATCTCGGGTAGGGGGTCCCGAACTATGCGTCTAGGCCGGATGGTAACAGGAGGCAAGGGACACGAAGTTTTACCCAGGTTCGGGCCCTCTTGATGGAGGTAAAACCCTATGTCCTGCTTGATTAATATTGATGATATGGGTAGTACAAGAGTAGATCTACCACGAGATCGGAGAGGCTAAACCCTAGAAGCTAGCCTATGGTATGATTGTTGTTCTGTATGTTGTCCTACAGACTAAAACCCTCCGGCTTATATAGACACCGGAAAGGGTTAGGGTTACACAAAGTCCGTTACAATGGTAGGAGATCTACATATCCGTATCGCCAAGCTTGCCTTCCACGCCAAGGAAAGTCCCTTCCGGACACGGGACGAAGTCTTCAATCTTGTATCTTCATAGTCCAGGAGTCCGGCTGAAGGTATAGTCCGGCCATCCAGACACCCCCTAATCCAGGACTCCCTCAGTAGCCCCTGAACCAGGCTTCAATGACGACGAGTCCGGCGCGCAGATTGTCTTCGGCATTGCAAGGCAGGTTCCTCCTCCAAGTACTTCATAGAAGATTTTGGACACAAAGACAGTGTCCGGCTCTGCAAAATAAGTTTCCACATATTGCCATAGAGAGAATAATATTTACACAAATCTAATCTGCTGACGTATTCCGTAGTATGACAACACCACGGCCAAGCCTTTATTCGAATCATTTCATTATCCCACCTCAGCGTGTCATGCGAGGCGGTTTCCTTGGCACGTCTTGTTAAAGCAGAGATCATGTCCCCTTATTCCGGGATTCTCATCAATACGGGCGTGGGTAACCCAACCGCGCCATTGATTACGGCGCTTGGAGATAAGCGAGTTTTACCAGGCTGGTGGGGACACGTAGTTGCGTCCACCCATATAAGGGGATAAGGATTCACCTTTTCACCTACACCTTCTTCCTCCTTTGCCTATCCATTTTCGCGCACTCGAGCTCCAGCACCCAAATCCACACTCCCCACCTCAACCTTCTCCAGCCATGTCCGGAGCGGGAGGCAAGTGGATGGTCTCCTCCGTCATGGATGGACACTTCAAAAAACTAGGAAGGCCGGATACTTGTCTAACGACATCGCGCACCGGCTTCCCGAAGAGGGGCAGCTCCTCCCCACCCCAAGGCCCCATGAGAGGGTAGTGTTCCTTCCCCACTTCCTCCGCGGACTGGGCTTTCCTATCCACCCATTCGTCCGGCGACTCATGTTCTACTATGGCCTGGATTTCCATGATTTGGCCCCGAACTTCATCCTCAACATCTCGGCGTTTATCGTTGTGTGCGAGGCTTTCCTCTGCATCCGCCCCCATTTCGGCCTATGGCTCAAGACTTTCAATGTCAAGCCGAAGGTGGTGCGCGGCAACCAGGCGTAGTGTGGAGGCGCCATGGTGGGCAAGATACCCAATGTCTTATGGCTCGAGGGCTCCTTTGTGGAGACCCTGAAGGGGTGGCAATCGGGGTGGTTTTACATCACCAAGCCGCGCGACCCTGAGTGGGTCGCAGCCCCCGAGTTCTGGTCCGGACCCCCAACGCAGCTCACGTCCTGGAAAGAGACGGGCCTTTCATGGGCAGCAAAGGAGAGGTGATTGGACTGCAAACATGCATCCAAACCCTGGTGGACAAGCAGCTCAAGCTTGTCAACGTAGTCCAGGTTATGCTCATCCGCCTGATCCTCCCGTGTCAACAACGGGCCTTCAATCTATGGGAGTTCAACCCGGCGCAGCACCGAACTCTGAGCAGGATCTTCGACACGACGTACGAAGATGCCCGGAAGGTGCTTTTCAAGGGCGCTGAGGATCGCGGATTCAGCGCGTAGCGTCATGCTAGCGCGGTAAGTTGTTTGTACCTTTTATAGGGTATTAGTTTTTCATAGTTTAACTCGATGCGGGATCTAAGCTCCCTTACCTTTGACAGGTTTGGCAGGAGAAGTCCGGACAGATCGACTGTCCGGCTCCTTTGCCCGAAGACCCAGCCGATGCCCGCTTGGCGAAGCTGCTAGTTCCGGCACCCCATGTGGTGCCGGAGAAGAAGGCCACGAAGAAGGCCACAGGGACTCGAAAAAGTGCCCGGCGCCAGGAGGTGTCGGGTTCATCATCCGACGGCTCCAAGGCACATTCCTCTCGTGAAGACGAGGAAGAGGAAGAAGATACCTCTCCCCCTCCAGTGGCGGGAGAGAAGAAAAGGAAGGCCGCCCTCACTGGGGAGGCCGAAGGGTCCAAGAAGGGGAAAACCCTTCCTCCGGACTACTCCACCGACGCCGACGACGGCGGAAAGGAGTGGCCGCTCAGGGCCAAGCCCCTGGCAAAATCGTAAGTATCCGTATACCAGAATAATTCATAGTATTGCTTGATTGCACAGCTTTCCCTTATGTCGAATATGGTTATGCAGCCCACCCAAAGACCGGCTCGACATGTCGTCAAGCGGTTCACTGGACTCGTCGGATGTGAATTCGCTTCTGACGGCTTCCTCCCCCCGCCCTACGGACGACGCCGAAGTGTTGTCCCAACAGGTTCCAAGCCAGGAGGAGGTGGTCCTGGAGGCGCCGCAAGGCGACCTCCCGGACTCCAGCAGTAAAGGGCATAAAACCCCCAGGGCTCCAAGTCCGGCTCTAGGTCGGACACCGCTCCGGAACCTTCAAAGGTTCCAGAGTCTGGCGGGCGACCTCCTTCCAAGAGGATCAAGCCCACCATGCCGGTGACCCCCGTCCAACCGGAGGCACCGGACAATCTGTTGGAGGTGCTCAAAGGCGCCTCCATCGACGAGGAGCACCGCACCATTATGAGTGTGGTGGTCCAGAAGGTTCAGTCCACCAAGAGCAGACTGACTGAAGCTTGTACTAGCCTTTTAACAGGCTTTGAGGTAAGTAAAGAATGTGTAAATAATATTACCGCATAGATAGTAGCCCCTGATGCTCTGTTTGGCATTCGGGAAGAAAAGCCGAAGAGAGGATCAAATAAAATTCGCAGGAGTCTAACAAAAAGGAGTCAATATGCGTATGCAGGCTTCTCTGCTGGCGTCCGCCGCACTGACTGCGGAAGTGGACACGCTGAAGCAGAACCTCGAGCAGTCCGAGCAAGAGCTCGGGCATGCCAAGAAGCAGCTTGAGGACAAGGAAGGTAAGAAATACCTTGTTTAAATATATATAAAAAAGGTGCAATTGCAAAAAATGACAGGATTATCGTGGCTATTGTAGGGACCACGTCGGAGGTGGCGACCCTTAAGCAAGCGCTGGTCGAGGCCGAGAAGAGGGCGGCCGTGGAGCGCACCGAGCGGGAGAAGTATGAGGCCCAGGTTGTCAAGGTGCAGCAAGAGCTCCAGGCTCTCATGAAAAAACATGAGAGTTTGGAGCTTGACTCAAAGACGCGAGCGTCCGAGCTCGCGATGGCTACTGAAAATGCCAAGTCTGCCAAGGCCGAATCCCAGAAGACCCTCCAGGAGTTGGATGCGGTGAAAAAGATAGCGGCGGGTAAGGCATTCTTTATGCAAAGCAAACACATAAGCGTGAGTTACTTGTTACTTACCCGAATCCGGAGCTCTCCAGGAGCATTCGCAGATCTTCCCCGTAGCGTGTCTGATGCCGCTGCATTCTATCGAGCCGAGGAGGGCAGCTCGACAGAGAAGGTGTTCTGGTCTCAGTATGCTGAGGCCGGACACCCCGTGCCCCTGAGCGACCAGCAGAAGCAACTGGTCGAGCTCCACAAGGCGGCCGAACAGGCCATGAAGGGCCTCATAGTTCGGCTGTGGCCTAGGGAGGCTCTGCCTGGGAGCTATTTCGGGCTAGTGCGGCGGCTGGTGGGGGGCTGTCCAAGGCTCGAAGTCATCAAGCGCTCTGTCTGCATTGAAGGTGCCCATAGGGCCCTTTCCCGTGCTAAGGTGCACTGGGGCAAGCTGGATGCTGAGAAGCTTGTGAAGGACGGGCCACCGCCGGGGAAAGAGCATCGCAAGCCAGAGAATTATTATACGAATGTTCTGAAGGGTGCCCGCCTTGTGGCGGATGAATGTTCCAGGGATGTAATTTTTGAGTAAAACTCGCTCGTTTTGTCCTGTGCGCTGAAAACTTGTTCATATGCGCTAAGCAATGCTGTTGGAATTTAAAATATTACCTTCTGTGCGGCTGTTTATCAATTCTGAGAGATGGCGAGTCGTCGGCTTCTGCCCCCGTGCCGCTAGTGCTGGGGTGTTCGGGGATATACCTGAGCGCTCTTTTTCCCATGTTTGGGTCCTTCGAGGGAGGCGCTCAGCACAATGAACAAGGCAATCGGACTATAATGCGTGAACACTCTCACTTAGCCATAGAATTCTATAATTTTAAATTTCAGCGAAGCCCCTGGTATTCGGAAGACCGAGTTCGGGGCGCTATCCACGCCTTGGCCGGACAAAGCCGACTCCTCGCGCTAAGCAGCATAAGTCTTTAGGGACTCGAAAAACCTCTCGAACAGCGACCGGCTCTCGCTTCATCATGATAGTCAGTTTTAGCTTTCTCTACTGAGGTGCTCGACCCAGCTCAACTGGGGCACAATCGCAGTAGTTCTCCTAGTGCTACCTTAGCCGATATAGCGGAACGTAAGGCACCAAAACATAGGAGCCGGGCAAACCCAACTATTGACCGAAGACATGATTCGGAGCCGATGCATATAATGCCATAAGTTTGGGGTGCCGCACTTGTTAAAGTGTTCAGACTTCTCACACCATATTGAGGGGTACTAAAGCCCCTAGCGTATTTTGGCCGTACCAAAGTGTATGGGTGCAACATGTCGTTAAGGAACATATATTTGTAAAAAAAAGAGTACTGCAAAAATAGACAAAAGCTATGCATTGTTTATTAACAAGGGCTGCGACCAAAGCAGAACGATACAAATAATGCGATAAGCAAAAGGTTGGACTATTTAACATGTCAGTTCTAGGGGCAGGCTGCGGAATGGTATGCGAAACAGGTATACTGCTCGTGATAGAGACCACCTGGGAGTTCCGTAATGCGGCATGGCTTGTCTACTTCCCTGGTTCTTGCATCGTTTGTGTGGCAATTGAACTGCCGAACAGGCCTTCCGAAGAGTGGAGTCGTGAAAGTAAGAGAAAATTAAAAAATCGGCAGCCCCTGGTGCGGTTTAAGCCGTGTTTCGGGCGTGCCGTGATGGTGCCCCTCCCCCTGTACCCATGGTATTTCTAGAGCGTAGTTATGTACGCGAAGTACTGATGTCGCATTTTTGCGAGGGCTGGGGTTGGGGCCGCATTGCTACGCCTGCTCGGAACGTGCCAGGCGGTCTTGTTGTAGGTTACTCCGGGCGCGCTTGATGGTGTCCGGGCGTTTAATGGCCAGACTGGAGAATTGCCTGGAGAGGCTGCTTTGTACTTCCGCTGCAAGGGCCGCCATGTGCTCCTCCGTTCGGAGAGAGCGTTCGGTGTTTCCATTGACCGTAATTACTCCTCGAGGGCCTGGCATCTTGAGCTTAAGGTATGCGTAGTGCGGTACCGCATTGAACTTGGCGAATGCGGTTCGCCCGAGCAGTGCGTGATAGCCACTGCGGAATGGGACTATGTCGAAGATTAACTCCTCGCTTCGGAAATTATCCGGAGATCCGAAGACCACTTCAAGTGTGACTGAGGCTATACAGTTGGCCTCTACACCTGGTATTACGCCTTTAAAGGTCGTTTTGGTGGGCTTAATCCTCGAGGGATCTATGCCCATTTTCCGCACTGTATCCTGGTAAAGAAGGTTCAGGCTGCTGGCACCGTCCATAAGGACTCTAGTGAGATGAAATCCGTCAATGATTGGGTCTAGAACCAATGCGGCGAATCCGCCATGACGGGTGCTAGTGGGATGGTCCCTTCGATCAAAGGTAATCGGGCAGGAGGACCATGGGTTGAACTTTGGGGCGACTGGCTCTACCGCGTATACGTCCCTTAATGCGCGCTTCCGCTCCCTCTTGGGGATGTGGGTTGCATATATCATGTTCACCGTCCGCACTTGTGGGGGAAAACCCTTCTGTCCACTGTTGTTCGGCGGCCGGGGCTCTTCGTCATCATCTCTTTGCAGCCCCGTGTCTTTATTTTCGGCATTTAACTTGCCTGCCTGCTTGAACACCCAACAGTCCCTGTTGGTGTGATTGGCCGGCTTTTCAGGGGTGCCATGTATCTGGCACAAGCGGTCGAGTATTCGGTCCAAACTGGATGGGCCCCTATGATTTCTTTTGAATGGATTTTTCCGCTGACCGGATTTATAGCCTCTGAATCCGGCATTAACTGCCGTATCCTCAGCATTGTCGCCGTTAATGCGGCGCCTCTGCTTGTTGCGACGCGGCCTGCCACTACTGTCCCTGGTATCCGAATTACCAGGGTTCTTGGTCATATTGTTGCTACCAGCAAGCCAGCTGTCTTCTCCCGTGCAAAAGCGGGTCATGAGTGTCGTGAGTGCTGCCATAGATTTCGGCTTTTCCTGTCCAAGGTGCCGGGCAAGCCACTCGTCACAGATATTGTGCTTGAAGGCTGCTAGGGCCTCTGCGTCCGGACAGTTGACTATTTGATTTTTCTTTGTTAGGAACGTTGTCCAGAATTGCCTGGCCGATTCCTCTGGCTGCTGAATTACGTGGCTTAGGTCATAGGCGTCTGGTGGTCGCACATAAGTGCCCAGGAAATTGTCGAGAAATGCGGCTTCCAGGTCCTCCCAACAACTGATTGATCCTGCTAGCAAGCTGTTAAGCCAATGCTGAGCTGGTCCTTTAAGCTTGAGTTGGAGGTATTTGATGGCGTGGAGATCATCGCCGCGGGCCATGTGGATATGAAGGAGAGAATCCTCGATCCATACCGCAGGATCTATTGTGCCATCATATGATTCGATGTTTACGGGTTTGAAACCCTCGGGGATTTGATGATCCATTACTTCGTCTGTGAAGCATAGTGGGTGTGCGGCGCCTCTGTACTGGGCTATATCACGACGTATCTCCAATGAGCTTTGTCTACTGTGTTCGGCCCTACCGGATTTGTCTCCGGCGTGATGGTTACCGTCTCGAGTCATGGGGCGCCCACACGATCCGTAGATCGATCTTGTTTGCCTTGCCTTGTCCTCCAACATATCTCGCAGGTCTAGCGCATTTTCCGGTGCCTTGGTACGGGGTGCGGCTTGAGTGGAGGGCAGAGAGGCCTCTCTATCGCGGCCACGAGGTGGCCTGTCGGCCGTATCAAGTGCTGGTGATGTAGGTTTAAGTGCTTCCTCCTCTAATCGGGGTAGCAACCTGCGCTTTGGGTAGCTCATGGAGGGGCATTCGAGTTTATGCTCTTCGGCCGCAAGGACTTCATTCCATCTGTCGACTAGCAAATCTTGATCAGCTCTAAGCTGTCGCTGTTTTTTCTTGAGGCTTCTTGCCGTGGCCATAAGCCTGCATTGAAAATGCTCTTGCTCGACGGGATCCTCTGGCACGACGAATTCGTCGTCGTCAAGGCTTGCCTCATCTTCGGAGGGAGGCGTATAATTATCGTCCTCGACCTCTCTGTCTACCGCTCTCTCATGAGGGCTGGCTTCTCCATCCTCCTGTGCTGAATCTTGCTGGAGGGGGTTTTCTTCGGCACTCTCCGGAGTATTATTATCTCCCGTGCTGGAATTGCCGTATTTGCTTCGGCGAGATTTTGAGTGGCGCCGCTGACGCCGACGCTTAGGCTGTTTCTTGGAGGGCTCATCCTCCGCTGTTCCATCGCCATCTCCTTCTTTTGGGGTGTCCACCATGTATATGTCTTCAGAGTCGAAATCGAGCATGTCGATTAAATCGTCGACAGTGGATACAAAGTGGGTGGTGGGTGGGCTTTGAATTTCTTCATCGTCCGTATCCCAACCTTGCTGACCGTAGTCCGGCCAGGGCTCTCCTGATAAAGAGAGAGACTTTAGCATCTTTAGAATATCGCCGAAAGGCGAGTGCTGAAAGATGTCTGCGGCAGTAAACTCCATGATCAGCGCCCAATCGGATTGGATCGGTAGGGGCGCGGAGGGTTCGGAGTCCGGAGAGGAGTCCGGCTCCTTGGAGTCACGAGTCTCGCGGAGTGCGGGGATGGTGTTCGGCTTGATCGCCATTGAGATCGCAGCCCCCGAGGCGGCGTCCAACCACCCATCCTCGATCGGCGCAGTTGGCTCCGAATTAAGGGTCGAAGCCGATGCGGGTGCGGCCTCCAGGGCACTGTTCGGCGGCAGAGCTAGATCATGCTCGTCGTTACAGTGCGGCGCGCTCGGCAATGGCTCAAATCCATCGAGGATCAAGTCCCCGCGGATGTCAGTCGTGTAGTTTAAACTTCCAAATCTGACCTCACGGCCAGGGGCATAGCTTTCGATCTGCTCCAGATGGCCAAGTGAATTGGCCCGCAGTGCGAAGCCGCCGAAGACGAAGATCTGTCCGGGGAGGAAAGTCTCACCCTGGACTGCATCGCTATTGATGATCGTAGAAGCCATCAAGCCTAACGGCGACGACACAGAGGAACTCTCAATGAAAGCACCAATGTCGGTGTCAAAACTGGCGGATCTCGGGTAGGGGGTCCCGAACTGTGCGTCTAGGCCGGATGGTAACAGGATGCAAGGGACACGAAGTTTTACCCAGGTTCGGGCCCTCTTGATGGAGGTAAAACCCTACGTCCTGCTTGATTAATATTGATGATATGGGTAGTACAAGAGTAGATCTACCATGAGATCGGAGAGGCTAAACCCTAGAAGCTAGCCTATGGTATGATTGTTGTTCTGTATGTTGTCCTATGGACTAAAACCCTCCGGCTTATATAGACACCGGAGAGGGTTAGGGTTACACAAAGTCGGTTACAATGGTAGGAGATCTACATATCCTTATCACCAAGCTTGCCTTCCACGCCAAGGAAAGTCCCTTCCGGACACGGGACGAAGTCTTCAATCTTGTATCTTCATAGTCCAGGAGTACGGCTGAAGGTATAGTCCGGCCATCCGGACACCCCCTAATCCAGGACTCCCTCAATATGCTTGAAATCGATGCACATGCGGAGTGAGTTATCTTTCTTTGGGACCATGACAACATTGGCTAACCACTCGGAGTGGTAAATCTCTCGGATGAACTCAGCTGCCAAAAGCCGAGCCACCTCTTCGCCGATTGCTTTTATTTTCTAGACGGTGGACCGTCGAAGATGCTCTTTGACTGGTTTCACTTTCGGGTCGACTCGCAAACGATGCTCAGCCAGTCCTCTGGGAACACCTGGCATGTCGGAAGGCTTCCATGCAAAGATGTCCCAGTTCTCATGGAGGAACTGGATGAGTGCTTCTTCCTATTTGGAGTCAAGTGTGGTCGAAATGTGGGTCGGAGCTGCATTGGGGTCCGTCGGGTGAATGTGAACAGACTTCGTCTCGCCAGACGACTGGAATGCTGAATCCGTGGCTAGCTTCTTGGCTCGCAACAAGTCACTTGGGTCTGCATTTTTTGGTACTCTTGCAATTCTGCCACGGCCATCTGGGCATTGGCGATCTTTGAGCCCTTCTGGAAACACTCTTCTGCCTTTTTCTGATTACCAGAGATAGTGATCACTCCTCTGGGACCAGGCATCTTCAGTTTGAGGTACACGTAACAAGGTTGAGCCATGAATCATGCATAAGCTGGCCTGCCCAGAATTGCATGATATGCACTCTGAAAATCCACGACTTCAAACATCAACTTTTCTTTGCGGTAATTTTTGGCATCACCAAAAACCACGTCGAGTGCAATCTGACCGAGGGACGCAACCTTCTTGCCTAGGATGACCTCATGGAAACTCATATGGCTTTCACTGAGTCTGGACATCGGAATGCCCATTCCTTTCAACGTTTCTGCATACAGAATGTTCAGGCCACTGCCACCGTCCATCAGGACCTTTGTCAGTCGAGTGCCTTCGACCACCGGGTCAACCACCAGCGCTTGCCTCCCAGGGGTGGCGATGTGCGCTGGGTGATCAGACTGGTCGAACGTAATGGCAGTCTGCGACCATTTCAAGTAACTGGGTGTCGTCGGAGTGACCATGTTCACTTCTCTTTTGATGACTTTCAAACGACTCTTGTTTTCAACATTAGCAAAAATCATTAGAGTGGAATTCACGTGAGGATAACCATCATCATCTTCTCCTTCACTCTCAGCCTTGTCTGCCTCCTTCTCCTTTTCCTTGGGCTGTTTCTCTCAGAACTGCTGGATCAGGAGCCGACACTGTCGAGTGGTATGCTTTGGGTAAATGAAATTACCTTCTTTATCTTTTTTGGTGTGGATATGGCACGGCAGATCCAACACGTCATTTCCATCTTGATCTTTTACTTTCTTGGGGTTCCACGGCCCTTTGGGCTTCCCCTTGAACTTTCCTTGAACCACAGCCAAGGCGTCACCTGGAGCAGCTGGTTCGGCCTTGTGTTTTTGTTTCCGACTGGAGTTTCCTCCTCCGGCATCGTGGGTGACTGCTTTGTGCTTGCCGCTCCGCAGTCGCTCCTCCTCTTCACCATTGGCATACTTGGTGGCGATTTCCATCATCCAAGTCAAAGTCATGTTTCCTGTCCGACCGAATTTCAGATTCAACTCCCTGTACCTGACGCCTTCCTTGAAAGCAGAAATTGCCTGATGATCAGACACATCTTCCACCGTGTGGTGCAGGGTGATCCACCTCTGGATATAATCTCTCAAAGTTTCATTCGGTTTCTGGACGCTACACTGTAATTCTGTCAAACCTGCTGGCCGCTTGCAAGTACCCTCAAACGTTCTGACAAACACTCGGGCGAGATCTTCCCAAGTATAGATGCTGCCCGGCGCCAACTGATTCAGCCACGCCCTAGCCGAGCCCTCCAACATCAGAGAAAGGTGTTTCATGGCCACCTCATCATTGCCGCCACCAATCTAGACAGCCACTCGTTAGTCTTCGAGCCAAGTGTCAGGCTTGGACTCTCCGGTGAACTTACTGACTACAGTCGCCAACCTGAAGTTGGGGGGAATCACTGGAGCTCTGATAGCTCTGCTGAAGCACTCAGGGCCAGAGACATGCACCCTGTTGCTAGTTTGCGGGCCTCTGTCATGGCCATCTCGGCGAGCTCTGTTTCTGTCGACCAAGCCTTGTACGAGAATAGATCTCGTATCAAAGCCTGGCTCCCTGGGGTCGACTGGAATACCTCTTCCGATGCTGTTAGGGCGCTTGTCCTCATGTGGCCGCGGCACGTACGACCCACTCCTTGGAGGAGGCGTGGGCACTCGACGGCGACCATCGCGATCGGCTCGGCGATCATACTTCTCCTGGTTTATGTACTGATCATGCTGCTCTCCACGCCCCTCACGCCTCGGGGGTGATCTCGGGCTATGGGCCAACTGGACCGTATCTGCGACCACAAATCTGCTATGGATCCTATCCCGCGACTGAGACACGGTCGTATTCTGCTCTCCTGCCGCCCGGAGCAGGGCCCTGATCTGCCCTAGACCTCGGCCAGCTTCTGACTGGGAAGGTTGAATCGACTCTGCTATCCGGGCAGCAGTTGCTAGGTTTTGGATCGGTGTCCGGTATACCTGAGCCGGAGGTGGAAAAAGTTGGCGTCGGCTGGACTCAGGAGCACGTTGACGAGCGCGATCATCGAGTGCGCGCTGTAGGTTCTCCAGCCGAGTGCGCTCAGCCAGATTGGCCAAGCGAGCCTGTTCCAAGGCCTGGGCCTTAGGCGTTTCTCCAACTATAGGAGTATGCAGGGCATCCATGTTTCAGCGACGAAGTTCTTCTCTCTGCTGCGAGGAGAGAGGCTCGGGGCGGTACTCCTCGTGAACGCGCGCCTGTCACCTCCGTCTTCATGATCGAAGCCAGGAGGACCGCATGGTCCATTGACCATCAGGAATTCCGCTGCCGAGTCATTGCTGCCGCACTCGGATGCAGTCTCTACGGAGACAGTCGACAGATCGAACAGGCCATAGAGAGACTCGTCGGGCTCGAGCGCCACGACTTGAGGGGTGGCCGACTGGTGGGCCACCGCATGCTTCACGCACCGTTGAACCCTTGACCGACCGGTGGGCTTATTCCGGTGGGTCGCAGGGAGGGGGAAAGCCGTAGGAGTCGACTGGTACTGGGTCGACGGTTGCCGCAGGAGGACGCCGTGGACGCACGCGTGAAAGTGCGTCGCCCCGCGGGCAGGGAGCGCATCCACGTCGAGTGGTGCCTCCTGAAGCCAAGTGGAGTCGTCGGCAACAAACACGAGCGTGCTGAGACAGATCTCGCGGCCCTCAGTCAAACCTCCACCTGGAACCATGATGATGGGGATCAGAAAAATTGCAACTTCTCCAATAAGTCGCTAAGACACCTGCCCCACGGTGGGCGCCAACTGTCGTGGATCTAAGACTGACAGTAGAATGGGGGGTAGGTATGAGGAGGCAAGATCCTAGCTATGGAATAGATGTACACACGAGTTTTACGAGTTCAGGCCATTCTCGG
Source organism: Triticum urartu (assembly GCF_056163025.1). Taxonomy (NCBI): domain Eukaryota; kingdom Viridiplantae; phylum Streptophyta; class Magnoliopsida; order Poales; family Poaceae; genus Triticum; species Triticum urartu. The sequence goes on along the minus strand of NC_141878.1, from coordinate 388,375,885 downwards.
AGGAAGTAACAGCCCTACGTCAAGGTGCCCTTGGGCGGTCGACTAGATTATATGTGTGTGTGTGTTTACAAAAGTGTGAACCCTTGTCCTAGAGGAGGGGTGGCTTATATAGAGGGCGCTAGGACCCCAGCTCCCCTCCGTTACACAGGGTTCAATGTTCATAAAGGTGGGGCGTTACTGGTAACGTCTACAATAAAGTGTTATAAATGCCCATAATGCTATAGTTTAAGTCACGACCGTTGCTGAGTGGGGGGCTTCTCGTCTTCTGGTGGTCAAGTGTCTTCAAGGTGGTCGAGTGTCTTCAAGGAAGTCGAGTGAGCATATCTTCATGGTCGAGTGGATGATGTTTTCTCTTCGACTGCTTCTGATTCTTTGTAAAGATGTCCTCGGGGAGGGTATGCTAGACAGGTCCATGACCCTACCCTAGGTACGTAGCTTCATCAGGGCCCACATGTCATGAAACAAATTTGGACCCATATACAAATTAAAAAATAAAGGACGAGGATCGAACATGCGACCGGGCCTTCAAGTTGCACGCCAATAGGCAACATACGTAGAATAGCAATGTTTGTTGTACCCCCTTTGTTCACATAATGTTTTTATATTACCACAGCCTAATTAATGGATAACATGTAATATTATTTTTAGTACTATTCGCCTTCACTTACTGGTGGGTTCCACGTGTGCTCTCTCTCTCTCCTCCCCTTCTACATTTAGACGCACGGGCAAACAGGAAGAACTCGCGGGCGATGTTGCCGTTGACCATATCTGGACGCGTTCACAAGTCATGGCACCAGTTTCACGTACTAGCGGCACTAGTAAGTGTGTATGTGCAATGCACGTCAATTTGGAAGTATATTAAGTGCATGCGGATATTAACTACTAGGATATTATTTGTGTGTTGTCATGTGATTAGCATTATTTTTGGCATGAAATTAACTGCACGCTAAACGTGTTGAGCGCTCGACATTGAAGCAGTCTAGGTCGTTGGATGACAAGGAATACATGTGGCTTGATGATGTTTTATATTTAATTTGATATGGCTCTAGCAGAACATTCAATCGATCAAACCATACATTCCGTTCAGTCTGACTCTGACTTTAAATTATACAACGATCAATATAAAATAAACGGAAATGATAAACGTTCAGATTTTAAGCATGGCAATCCGAACATTTTCATGGCAAATTTAGATTACGCGGCGACGGCAGGGGCGTCTCACGGTGGGAAGCGGCTCCTCTGCCGTGCTCTATGTGTTGTCGGGCCACTGACCGACGGCGACGGCGTCGTCTTGCGCCGTTGTTGGGGTCCTCTTGGATGTTGGCCTAGCTTCAAGGAAGACCAAAATGTTCTGGACTTCGGAGCGAGTCAACTGGCGGGAGGAGGCGACTGGCACTGGTGCAAGGAAGCGGGCGACGGCGGCCATCCATGCCGCTGAGGGGGCACTGGCACCCGCGCGTGGACAGGCGCTGTCAACGACGCGACGGAGACATTCGTGTGCACGGGCACCGGCACAGGTGCGCACGTCAGTGCACGCGCAGGCGCATGCACTGGCAGGTGCACGGGGACCGGCACGGGTGTGCGCGTCAGTGCACGTGCAGGCGCATGCGCTGGCAGGTGCACGGGCGCGTGAAAGTCGGCGGGGACCTCGTGGAACCCCGTGGGATCAAGCTCGGCGACAATGTGCGGCTCCCAGCCCATCATTGCCATGGGGATGGGCGCTGGCGCAGTCAGGGCGACGGGAGCCGGAACGGGAGCGGGGACAGGCGCGGCGTCTTCCCTTAAGGCCAGTTCAAGCTCGTCCCAAAGCGCCTTATGTTCTTGAGACTCTGGCCGGGTGTCTTCCTCAGGAAACTGGAACACTAAGGGCAGACCATCGTGATGCGGCATGGCGTACGTTTAGGTCAAGCTAGTTGGAGGTAGAAAACAGGAGAATCGGAGAGGAAGAGAGAGGATTGAAGCGATACCGGGTAGTTCGGGGTTGATTTTAAACTGTGGCGCTGGCGACATTTAAAGTGGGAGCAGTTGGGACGACGGTGGGTGGCGGAGTCTGGTGACCCTGCATAGAGGTCTACTCGCACGCCTCCCTGACAGACGGCGCAGCGGTCTGCTCGCACGCCTCCCGTCGACTCACACGCTTGCTCAGACGGCACCTGCCGAGGAGAAGCGGGGACTCGTGGCGGCACGTAAGCGCCCACGGTTTCAATAGTGAAAGCGTTCACCTTAACGTGACAGGTCTTTGTTCCAAAATACCTTGGCTCTTCATTTCTGCAACTTGTCATAAGCAGCTTGTCCCAAATTGAAGAAAAAACTTACGAAGTAATATTTGTGCCATATCACGTGACCATGCTTAGTTTCAAGAATTTATGCTCACTTTTGGATTTTCTGAAATTTAAGATCCAGGATTCGAAACAATATCATAACCTACATCATGCAATAAATTTTCAAGCCATACATCTGTCCTGTTGTATTTCTTAAGAAAGGATTTGGTCAAACATTTTGCTTAGTTAGACTTTAGACAAGTTATATATGTAGAGTAAAAGGATAATCCCTCCGTACCAGTGCATTGCCTGCTATATTAACTCAAGTACTAGGCACGAACAAACGGGCTCAATTCTATGCTCATCTTGGTGTTGTAGTAGTAGTAGTAGTAGTAGTAGTAGTAGTAGTAGTAGTAGTAGTAGTAGTAGTAGTAGTAGTAGTAGTAGTAGTAGTAGTACTAGGCAATGCAGTTGACGGGTGACCTTGACGAGCGGCGACCGAGGGAATTGAACCGTGCTCGGCACGGTAAGTAACATTGTCTAGTTAATAAAGCATCCCTCTGTTGTTCATCGGTAGTCATTATGGACCAGGGACATGAGGGGAATTTCCTAGGGCTGGAATTCTGGCCGCCAGATATTTCGACTTGAAACGCCGAGGCTCGACTGGTTGGGGTTGCCTAATGTGCGTACCACGCACGCCACCGAAGGACACGAGCCTGGTTTTTTTAGGATCAACACGAGCCAAGGTCTGGCTGGTACGCCGTTGGGTCCTACCATTCGAGAATACGAAAGGAACCTTTTAAACTGCCGAATGAATCTATGTGTATTACAATACCCGTATTTTCCTTGCAAATACTAATCTCAACGTGGTAATTGATTTATGACGAGTTGTTGAATTAGAGTGAGTTTGTGATATAGTGATCTCAACGTGGATTTCACATTTCATGGTATCACTAGTAAGTTTTCCAATGCAAATTCAAATTTAAAAGATGAACAATACGGAGGTGAGAAAACTTTGTATGTATCAAGCATATGACCACACACACACACAGACACACACGCACGAACACAACAACAATCAAAAAAGTATAGTGCATCTATTTTTCCAAACCATGCATGTATGACACGAATTCAAAAATACTCCTTCTATTCCTAAATATTAGTCTTTTAGAGAGTTCAACAAGTGACTACATACGGAGCAAAATGAGTGAATCTAGACTCTAAAATATCTCTATATACATCCGTATGTGCTAGTACATTTGAAGCCTCTTGAGGGAGTCCCGGATTAGGGGTCTCCGAACAGCCGGACTATATCTTTGGCCGGACTATTGGACTATGAAGATACAAGCTTGAAGACTTCGTCTCATGTCCGGATGGGACTCTACTTGGCGTGGAAGGCAAGCTAGGCAATACGGATATGTATATCTCCTCCTTTGTAACCGACCTTGTGTAACCCTAGCCCCCTCCGGTGTCTACATAAACCGGAGGGTTTTAGTCCGTAGGACAACATACAATCATACCATAGGCTAGCTTCTAGGGTTTAGCCTCTCCAATCTCGTGGCAAATCAACTCTCGTAATACTCATATCATCAATAATAAATCAAGCAGGACGTAGGGTTTTATCTCCATCAAGAGGGCCCGATCCTGGGTAAAACATCGTGTCCCCTGCTTCCTGTTACCATCCGCCTTAGACGCACAGTTCGGGACCCCCTACCCGAGATCCACTGGTTTTGACACTGACATTGGTGCTTTCATTGAGAGTTCCTTTGTGTCGTCGCCGTTAGGCTTGATGGCTCCTACGATCATCGATAGCGATGCAGTCCAGGGTGAGACTTTTCTCCCCGGACAGATTTTTGTATTCGGCGGCTTTGCACTACAGGCCAATTCGCTTGGCCATCTGGAGCAGATTGAAAGCTACGCCCCTGGCCATCAGGTCAGGTTTGGAAGCTTAAACTACACGGCCGATATCCGCGGAGACTTGATCTTCGACGGACTCAAGCCCCTGCCGAGTGCGCCGCACTGTCACGATGGGCATGATTTAGCTCTGCTGCCGAACAGTGTCCTGGAGGACGCACCCGCATCCGCTCCGACCTTTAATTCGGAGCCAACTGCGCCGACCGAGGGCGGGTGGCTAGACCCCGCCGCGGAGGCTGCAGCCTCAACGGCGATCGAGCTGAACACCAACCTTATCCTTCGCAAGGCCCGTGACTCCACATTGCTGGACTCTCCTCCGAACTCGGAACCGTCCGCGCCCCTGCCAATCGAATCCGATTGGGTGCCGATCATGGAGTTCACTGCCACAGATATCTTTCAGCACTCGCCCTTCGGCGACATACTGAATTCACTAAGGTCTCTCTCTTTGTCAGGAGAGTCCTGGCCAGATTATGACCAGCAGGATTGGGATGCGGACGACGAAGAAATTCGACGCCCACCCACCACCCACTTAGTAGCCACTATCGATGATTTAACCGACATGCTCGACTTCGACTCCGAAGACATCGACGGTATGGACGACGATGCGGGAGACGAAGAGGAACCACTGCCCACAGGGCACTGGACAGCCACCTCATCATACGATATATACATGGTGGACACACCCAAAGAAGGCAATGGCGACGAGACAATGGAGGATGACCCCTCCAAGAAGCAACCCAACCGCCGACGTCAGCGACGTCGCTGTAAGTCCCGCCAAAACAAAAGTGGTGATACCGGCATAGGAGATAATAGGACTCTGGACAGTGCCGAAGATGGCAACAATCCCCCCAACACAATTTAGGGTAGGAGGAGGGAGAAGCCAGCCCTCCTGAGAGAGCGGCGGACGAAGAGGAGGAGGATGATAATTACATGCCTCCCTCCGAAGACGAGGCAAGCCTCGACGATGAAGAATTCGTCATGCCAGAGGATCCCGTCGAACAAGAGCGCTTCAAGCGCCGGCTTATAGCTACAGCAAATATCCTTAAGAAAAAGAAGCAGCAGCTTCAAGCTGATCAAGATCTGCTAGCTGACAGATGGACTGAAGTCCTAGAGGCCGAGGAATATAAACTCAAACGCCCCTCCAAGAGTTACCCAAAATGCAGGTTGCTACCCCGACTGGAGGAAGAAGCATATGATGCGGATGATCGGCCACCCCGTGGCCGCGACAGAGAGGCATTCCAGCGAAAAGCTCAGCCTGCACCCCGACGCCATTCAAATAAAAAAGGCATGGGGAAATACGCCAGACCTGCGAGACATATTGGAGGACAAAGCAAAACATGCTAGATCGATCTACGGATCACGAGGGCGCGCCACTACGCGAGACGAAAATCGTCACGCCGGATACAGCAAAAGTAAATTTGGCCGGGCCGAGCACAGCGGGCAAAACTCATTGGAGCTGCGTCGTGATATAGCCCAGTACAGAGGCACCGCACACCCCTTATGCTTCACAGACGAAGTAATGGATCATCAAATCCCAGAGGGTTTCAAACCCATAAATATAGAATCATAAGATGGCACAACAGATCCTGCGGTATGGATCGAGGATTCCTTCCTGCGTATCCACATGGCATGCGGTGATGATCTACACGCCATTAAATACCTCCCACTCAAACTCAAAGGACCAGCTCGGCATTGGCTCAATAGCTTGCCAGCAGAGTCCATTGGCTATTGGGAGGATCTGGAAGCCGCATTCCTCGACAACTTTCAGGGAACTTATGTGCGACCACCAGATGCCGATGACTTGAGCCACATAATTCAGCAGCCAGAGGAATCGGCCAGGCAATTCTGGACACGGTTCCTAAAAAAGAAAAATCAAATCATCGATTGTCCAGATGAAGAGGCTCTAGCAGCTTTCAAGCATAACATCCGCGACGAGTGGCTAGCCCGGCACCTTGGCCAGGAAAAGCCGAAATCTATGACAGCCCTCACGACACTCATGACCCACTTTTGTGCGGGAGAAGACAGCTGGCTTGCTTGCAGTAACAACATATCAAAGAACTATGGTACTTCGATACGAAGGATGGCAGTAGCAGGTCACATCGCAACAAACATAAGTGCCGCATTAACAGCGACAATACCGAGGATACGGCAGTCAATGCCGGATTCAAAGGCTCTAAACCCGGTCAACGGAAAAAGCCATTCAAAAGAAGCACTCCGGGCCCGTCCAGTTTGGACCATATACTCGATCGCTCGTGTCAAATACACGGCACCCCCGACAAGCCAGCCAACCACACCAATAGGGATTGTTGGGTGTTCAAGCAGGCCGGCAAGTTAATTGCCGAAAACAAAGATAAGGGGCCACATAGCGATGACGAGGAGGAGCCCCGGCAGCCGAATACCGGAGGACAGAAGAGGTTCCCCCCACAAGTGCGGATGGTGAACATGATATACGCAACCCACATCCCCAAGAGGGAGCGGAAGCGTGCGCTCAGGGATGTATATGCGTTGGAGCCAGTCGCCCCAAAGTTCAACCCATGGTCCTCCTGTCCGATCACCTTCGATGCAAGGACCACCCCACTAGTATCTGTCATGGCGGATTCGCCACACTGGTCTTAGACCCAATTATTGATGGATTTCACCTCACTCGAGTCCATATGGATGGCGGCAGCAGCCTGAACCTGCTTTACCGTTCTGAAGTGAAGAGTTAATCTTCGATATAGTCCCGTTCCATAGTGGTTATCATGCACTGCTCGGGCGAACCGCATTTGTGAGATTCAATAAGGTACCGCATTATGCATACCTCAAGCTCAAGATGCCAGGACCTCAGGGGGTCATTACAGTTAATGGAAACACAGAGCGCTCTCCCCGAACGGAGGAGCACACTGCGGCCCTCGCAGCGGAAGCACAAAGCAGCCTCTTAAGGCAATCCACTAGTTCGGTGTTTAAGGACCCGGACACCTTCAAGCGCGCCCGGAGTAATTGGCAACAGGACCGCCTGACACGTTCCGAGCTCGCATAGCAATGCGGCCCCCACCCCGGCCCAAGCCAAACGGCGAAACTCGTGCCACGCGTACATAATTACGCATTAAAAATACCATGGGCACAGGCGGGGAAGGGGGCACGATTACGGCACGCCCCAAGACGCGGCTTAAACCTCACTAGGGGCTTCCCGCTTTGTTATTTTCCTCTCTTTCAGGACTTTAATCTCTGGAAACCCTGTCCGACAGCATGATTGCCGATGCTGCAGCATCCAAGAAGGCAGAAAGCTACGTCACACCGTGGAACTCCCAGGTGGATTACAACAACGAATGAAATATTTGCTTAAATATTATTCCTCAGCTTGCCCTTGGAGGGGACATAGTCCTACTTTTTGCTTATCGCACTACCTGTATCATTCTGCTTTAACGCACGTTTTTTGAATAAACAATGCATAGCATTAAGGCCTTTTATTGCATTCTTCTTTTATATAGATATATATATATATATGTTCATTCATGACATCCAGCACCCGTACACTATGGTACGGCCAATACTCTAGGGGCTTAAGCATACCCCATAATACGGCGTGAGAAGTCCGAACACTTTCGACAGTGCGGCACCCCGAACTTATAGCATTATATGCATCAGCTCCGAATCATGTCTTGGGTCAATAGTTGGGGTTGCCCAGCTCCCATGTTTTGGTACCTTACGTTCCGCTATATCGGCTAAGGTAGCACTGGGAGAACTACTGCGATTGTGCCCCGGTTCTGCTGGGCTAAGCACCTCAGTAGAGAAAGCTAAAACTGACTGTCATGATAAGGCGAGAGACTGGTCGCTGTTCGAGAGGTTTTCGAGTCCTTAAAGACTTATGCCGCTTAGAGCGAGGAGTCGGCCCCGTCCAGCTTAAGGCGTGTATCGCGCCCCAGATTCAGCCTTCCGAATACTAGGGGCTTCGCCGAAATTTAAAATTATAGAATTCTGTGGCTAAGTGAGAGTGATAACGCATTATAGTCCGATTGCCCTGTTCGTTGTGCTGAGCACCTCCCTCGAAGGACCCAAAAATGGGAACAAGAGTGCTCAGGTTTATCCCGAACACCCCAGCACTCATGGAATGGGGGAAGAAGCCGACGACTAGCCATCTGTCAGATTTGATAAACAGCCAAACAGAAGGCAATATTTTAAATTCAAACAAGCATTGCATAGCACACATGAACAAGTTTTCATAAATACAGGATTACACGAGCGAGTTTACTCAAATATTATATCTTTAGCGCACTCGTCCGCTACAAGACGAGCACCCTTCAGGACACCCTCATAGTACATCTCGGGGTGGCGATGCTCCTTGCCCTCTGGCGGCCCTTCCTTGATCAGCTTTATGGCGTCAAGCTTGGCCCATTGCACCTTCACACGGGCGAAAGCCCGGCGTGCCCCTTCGATGCAGACGGACCGCTTGATGACTTCTAGCCATGGGCAGGCATCCACAAGCCGCCTCACCAGGCCGAAGTAGCTGTTGGGAAGGGCGTCGCCAGGCCACATCCGGACTATAAAGCCCTTCATGGCCTGTTCGGCCTCCTTGTGTAGCTCGACCAGCCGCTTTAGCTGCTTGCTCATAGGCACCGGGAGTTCGGTCCCAGTATACTGAGACCAGAACAGCTTCTCTGTTGAGCTTCCCTCCTCGGCCTGGTAAAACTGTGTGGCATCCGATACGCCACGGGGCAAATCTGCGAATGCTCCTGGAGAGCTCTGGACTCGAGTAAGTAACAAGTAATTTACTTTCACATGCTTGCTTTGCATATTGAATGCCTTACCCACCGCTATCTTCTTCATTGCATCAATCTCCTGGAGAGCCTTTTGGGCTTCGGCCTTGGCATTCTTGGCACTCTCAAGGGCCCCGGCAAGCTCGGACTCTCGCGTCTTCAAGTCAAGCTCCAACGCCTCATGCTTCGTCTCGATAGCGTGGAGCTCTTGCTGCACTTCGCCCACCCGAGCCTCTTGCCTTTCTCGCTCGGTGCGCACCTTGGCCGCTTTTCGGCCTCGGATAGTGCTTGCTTCAGGGTCGCCACCTCGGTCGTGGCCCCTGGCAAATTTACGATGATCCTGTTATTTTGCAATCGCATACTTTTATATATGTCCATAGACTAGGTACTACTTACCTTTGTTCTCCTCGAGCTGCCTCTTGGCAAGGCCGAGCTCTTCCTTGGACCCTTGAAGGTCCTGCTTCAGTGCGGCGACCTCCACAGTCAGTGCGGCAGAGGCCAGCAGCGAAGCCTGCATACGCATATAGACATACTTATATTAGACTCCTGTGATATTGTTTGATCCTCTGTTCGGCTTTTCTTTGTGAGCACCAAACAGAGCATCAGGGGCTACTGTCTATGCGGTAATATTTCTCCTATATTGCAAAAACTTACCTCAAAGCCTGTTAGAAGGCTGGCACGGGCTTCAGTCAGTCCGCTCTTGGCGGACTAAACCTTCTGGACCTCCGCACTCATAATAGTGTGGTGCTCTTTGTCAATGGAAGCGCTGCGAAGCGCTCCCAGTAGATTTTCCGGTGCCTCTGGATACGCAGAGGTCACCGGCATAGGCGTATTGCCCCTCTTGGAAGGAGGCCGCCTGCCAGAGTCCGGAACCACTGGAGGTTCCAGCGCGGTGTTCGGCTGAGGGCCGAACTCGGAGCCCTCGGGGGCTTTGCTCCCCCTGCTCCCGGAGTCCAGAAGGTCGCTTTGAGGCGCCTTCGGGACTGTGTCCCCTCGACCCAGTGCCTCCTGACACAACACCTCGGTGTTGTCCGTAGGTCAAGGGGAGGTGGCGGTCGGAAGTGGATCGCTATCCATATCCGACGAGCCCAGGGAGCCGTCCGACGAGGATACGTCGATACGGGTTCGGGGCGGTCTGCACAATCATAATTCGGCGTTAGGAGAAGTAGTGCGACAAACGAATGCTATGAGTTACTCTGGTATCCTAATACTTACGACTTCGCTAGGGGCTTGGCCCTGAGCAGCCACTTGTCTTCGCCTTCGGCGGCGGTGGTGGAGCAGTATGGAAGGAGAGTCCTTCCCTTCTTCGACCCTTCGGCCTCCCCAGTTGGGGCGGCCTTCCTTTTCTTGTCTCCCCCGGCTGGAGGGGGAGCATCTTCATCTTCCTCCTCGTCTTCGGGGGAGGAGTGCATCGCGGAGTTATCGGACGATTAGTCCGATACCACCTAGCGCCGGGAACTCTTTCGGGTTCCCTTGGCCTTCTTGGTCTTCTCCGGCACCTTGTAAGGAGCCGGAGTCAGCATCTCCGTCAGGAGAGCGTCTGCTGGGCCTTCGAGCAAAGGAGCCGGACAGTCGATCTGTCCGGCCATCTCCTGCCAATCCTGTCAAAGGTATGGGAAAAACGAGTATCCTGTCAGAGGTAAAACAGCTTACTGCGCTGGCTTGGCGCTTCGCGCAGAATCCGCGATCCTCGGTAGTGGGAGGGGAAACCTCGGCACCCTTGAATAGCACCTTCTAGGCATCCTCGTGTGTTGTGTCGAAGAGCCTGTTCAGAGTTTGGTGCTGGGCCGGGTCGAACTCCCACAAGTTGAAAGCCCATTGTTGACACGGGAGGATCCGGCGGATGAGCATGACCTGGACTACGTTGACGAGTCTGAGCTTCTTGCTCACCATGTTTTGGATACATGTTTGGAGTCTGGTCAGCTCTCCCGAACTACCCTAGGACAGGCCCTTCTCTTGCCAGGAGGTGAGCCGCGTGGGGATGCCAGATCGGAACTCGGGGGCCGCTGCCCATTCAGGGTCACGCGGCTCGGTGATGTAGAACCACCCCGATTGCCACCCCTTTATGGTCTCCATGAAGGAGCCCTCGAGCCATGTGATGTTGGGCATCTTGCCCACCATGGCGCCTCCGCACTCCGCCTGGCGGCCGCTCACTACCTTCGGCTTGACATTGAAGGTCTTCAGCCATAAGCCGAAGTGGGGCTTGATGCGGAGGAAGGCCTCGCACACGACGATAAACGCCGAGATGTTGAGGGTGAAGTTCTGGGCCAGATCGTGGAAATCCAGGCCGTAGTAGAACATGAGCCCCCGGACGAATGGGTGGAGAGGGAATCCCAGTCCGCGAAGGAAATGGGTAAGAAACACTACCCTCTCTTGGGGCCTGGGGATGGGGATGAGCTGTCCCTCATCTGGGAGCCGGTGCGCGATGTCGTCGGGCAGGTATCCGGCTCTCCTCAGCTTTTTGATGTGTCCCTCCGTGACGGAGGAGACCATCCACCTACGTCCCGCTCCGAACATGGTTGGAGAAGGTTGAGGTGGGAAATGCGGACTTGGGCGTTGGAGCTCGAGTGCGCAAGAGTGGATTAGCAAGGAGGAAGAAGGCGTGGGTAGAAAAAGGTTAAACCTTGTCCCTTTATAAGGGAGGCCGAAACTATGCGCCCCACTAGCCTGATAAAACTCGCTTATCCCCCAAGCGCCGTAATCGATGGCGCGGTTGGGTTACCCACGCTCGTATTGATGAGAATCCCGTGATGAGGGGAACACGATCTCTGCTTTGACAAGACGTGTCAAGAAACTACCTCGCGTTATGTGTGGGGCTAGTTAAAGGAAACGGTTCGAACAATCACCGGGCCATGATAAAACGTCACGTTGACAAAACGAGTCAGCAGATTAGATTTGTGGAAATATTATTCTCTCTACGGTGGTATGTGTAACTTATTTTGAAGGGTCGGACATTATCCTTGTATTCAGATTCTTCCGGGGTGTATTCGGTGGAGGAACCCGCCTTGCAATGCCGAAGACAACACTGCGCGTCGGACTCATCGTCATTGAAGCCTAGTTCAGGGGCTACTGAGGGAGTCCAGGATTAGGGGTCTCTGGACAGCCGGACTATATCCTTTGGCCGGACTATTGGACTATGAAGATACAAGATTGAAGACTTCGTCTCGTGTCCGGATGGGACTCTACTTGGCGTGGAAGGCAAGCTAGGTAATACGGATATGTATATCTCCTCCTTTGTAACCGACCTTGTGTAACCCTAGCCCCCTCCGGTGTCTATATAAACCGGAGGGTTTTAGTCCGTAGGACAACATACAATCATACCATAGGCTAGCTTCTAGGGTTTAGCCTCTCCGATCTCGTGGTAGATCAACTCTTGTAATACTCATATCATCAAGAATAAATCAAGCAGGACATAGGGTTTTACCTCCATCAAGAGGGCCCGAACCTGGGTAAAACATCGTGTCCCCCGGCTCCTGTTACCATCCGCCTGAGACGCACAATTCGGGACCCCCTACCCGAGACCCGCCGGTTTTGACACCGACACCTCTAAAAAGACTAATATTTAGGAACGAAGGGAGTAAAATGTAATACATCCATGGTCCTCAATTCAATATTTAAAATGAACATGAAACTGAAACATGAATATTAAGTCTAGTACTACAGTACATGCAAATGTTGTGTTTAGGCGGAGCTATGATTGTCGGGGGTCAACCCCTCGACCTTAGATACAATTGTGGAGCTCTGTTTAGGGTTGTTTAGATTATATTTGTCCCGACCCTCCCAACCACCGATTGGTTGTGCACCCCCACCCCTCCTCCCCGGGATAATATCATGTGCCCCCATACCTTAGATGCTATATGCCGATACGAGTTACTTGGAGCTTGTAGATCTGAGATATAGCAGCTCACATGATGTGTCTTAATATTTTTGCAGGAAACCTTGATGAGTTTGAGAATTTCACATAATTTGTAAAAAAACTACTTAGATGCCCTTTGATCCCATATCCAACGACCTCGAAGCTCGTATCACCGTAGCATCTAAGATGAAGGAGGACATCATATTCTCCAGTATGTAAGAATATCATGTGCTACCACACCTTAGACGCTTTGGTGATACAAGCTCTTCGGAGGCGTTGGATTTGTGACCCAACACCTCCTCGGTGGTTCGAATGGTTTTTTCCAAAAAAATCCCCAAAAGAGTTCGGCCACTGCTTACGAGCACAAAGACTGCTCAGATGCCATTGGATCTCAGATCAAACGACCTCCAAGCTCATATCACCGTAGCATCCAAGCTGCGATAGCACCATATGTTTTCTCGCACGGGAGAGTATGAGGTTCTCCTGCACCGTAGATTCTATGGTGATACGAGTTCACTGAGATATAACGGCCCACAGTAGGAGGTTTGAATGTTTTTGCAATATACTGCTGATAGAGTTTGGGAAATGCGCAGAAAGTACAAGTACTACGCATATGCCATCTGATCACTGATCATACGACCTAGATGCTCATATCACCATAGTGGGTAATTAAGCTACGGGGAGCACCTAATATGAGCACCGGGGAGCCGTTGGATCGAAGATGCAGCGGCACACACGAGGCCTGAATGTTTTATTTGCAAAAAAACCTTTGGAGAGTTTGGAAATTGCGCATAATTACAAAGACTACTCCCAAGCCATTGGATCTCACTTCCAACGGTGTAAAAACTCATATCACCATAGTATCTAAGCTGCGGGGTGGATGTGATTTTCTATGCCGCTGTCATTTTTGTTCATAAACTTGCAAAAAACGTGTAACTCGTGCCCTTACTTGTCTAACTGCGCAAAGTGTTTGTTCAAAAAAACCATCCTACACTGAAATATCAGAACAACACACGGGGGTCCCACTTGTCATTAATCAAATTTGGACCTAAAACTAACAAATCTGAAAGACGAGATTCGAACTGGCAACCTGGACTACAAAGCATAAGTCGATAGCCTGAAAAAACTAATGGTTGTTGGCTTTGTCCCATAACTTGATTTTATACAGTACTTGCATTGAGTAGAGTAAAGGGAGTGCCTTGTCAACACGTGCATGACCGTTGTCTCACTTACTGGTGGGTCCCAGGTCTGCGATCTCAATCTCTCTTCTCTCCATCGTCTAACCTTTGCACGGGCACACACGAAGAGCGGCGCTAGCTTGCCGTGGTGTTATTACAACTAAAAAAGCTTGGAAAATAGAAGAATCGCCTAGAACAAGAGACGTTGTGGCTGGTCGAGACGGAGCTAACCAGATCTATCCTCCGTGCCACGTTTGCATGATGAAGCTGTGTGGCTAGTGGGGTGTTTTCGACCGACTAGCTGGGTCCCGAGGTCGAACCATAGGTACTACGTCTGATACAGTATATTTTTACACGCACATTTTTCCTCCGTGCCGAGATGTGGCACACCCTACCGCATGGTTTCGGGTCCTCCCGGGTGGTGCACGCATATATTCTTCCTGACGTGGGACGCCCTACCGCGCGTTTTCTGGGTCCTCCTCGGTCGTAGCGCCGAAGCAAGTAAATGAGTCGTCAAATCACGAAAGACCACCTTTCCCGCCGAGTACATCAGTGAAGCACGGTGGCTAGCTAGTTAGCCTAGTTCGACCGATTAGCTAGGCCGCCGCCACATTTGTTTTTTCACCCCTTTTTTATGTACTTCCCGGCAGGTAAATTTAAATATCCACCGCGGCGTTGCTCTAGTGTTTGGGTGCGGCAGGATTTTTAATTTTTTGATTGATTGGAGCAGGCGTGTCAGGATTTTTAATTTTTTGATTGACGGGAGCAGGCGCGGCAGCAATTAGTCACGATGACTCCGCCTGTAAAAACCCATTGCTCCCTGATGTGAGAAGTCACCGACTGGTGTTTTACCATGGTGAAAACCAAAAGATTCCCCGCTCCCTCCGCCTTCCCGTAGATTGCATTGCCTTTCAGCTGTTTCGCCCCCTTTGCTTCCTCTCCCCATTGCTTCTACCTGGTGCCATGGCGGCATAGCAGATCACGGAGTCCGAGGTGAGGCGCCTGACACTGGCTCCCGTCGACCGGGAGCGGGCTCTGCGGACAGTTGCACCCTGCATCACCAACATCGTGCGCCTCGAGAAGCAGAGGGACTTTAGTGCTGTTTAGACGCCCTCTGCATGGGCATGTCCATGTCTCGGCGCAACATGACCGTTGGATCAAACTCAGACGGTGCAGATCAGTCACTGTAGCACAAAGCGTGTGGGTGTGTTTGGTTGCATTCTCATCTCAATATAGTTGTTTCCTCTTCGTGTATTTTTGTCAACCTACTAGTGTGGACTCATGCAGCCTTCATGCACTCTGCCAAACACCCCAAAGTGGGTCGAGAAGGGAACTTTTTCTCCCATCCCGTGCACCCTTCATACACCCTGCCTAACACTATTCGTGCTTCATATGGTTCATGTTTCATGGAGTACTGTAGCACCGTACTCTCCGTGCGCTGTGGACCTAGTTCTGTTAACATTGATCTCACCGTTCATTCTCGACCGGACAGTTGAAAAAGCGGTATGTCGAACCATATAGGAGTAGTTGACATGCGCACAACATCATTTGTTATCGTCATATCTTACTACACTAGCAACAAGATTGTGTAGTACTGACATATGAACCACTACACATGCCTAGTAGTAGGAGCACTGTGTATGTTCAAGTGGCTGCCGTGTTTCGCACTCCTCCGTCGTAAGAGTGGAAACGCTTGCTGTAATCATTTTTTTCTTCAGAAAAACAGTGCACACGCTCTACCATGCGGATCCTCCTCCAGCCATGCACTAAATTACTCACTTTCGTCGAGGTGTGGGACAGCCAGCACCTGGGTCCACCAGCCATGCACTAAATTACTCCGTAGTAGAGTGACGGTAGACTACCCCGATCGAACCGTCGTAGTAATGCCCAATGAGCCTTCAAATCACAAAACCCCCTCCTTTCTAGCATTAAGTTGGACGGACAAAGCAACCATCATTTCACTCTTCTCTCTCAGCTTCCTCTCTTGAAGAAAACCCCCACTCGCTTCGCTTCTCCCTCATCTCATTCCTCCTTTCACTCTTCTCTCTCAGCTTCCTCTCTTGGATGGACGCCGGAGCACCGGCAGACGTGATGTCTATGGCTCTGGCCAAAACCGTCGAGGCTCATGGTACGACGAAGCGCAAGCACCTCGCTGAGACTACCGCAGACAAGCTCAAAGTCATCGCCCTGTCCAAGCCCCCCTCTCCGGGATCCCTCATTAAGCAAGTCCAGGCAATGTCTCTTGTTGACGATCTTTTTCTCGATCTTGATCGTGTTTTTCCATCTAACACGTAGTACTAGTACCGGTAGTACAACTTTCTGGGTGATCTTGCATGTGATTTTAGTGTACCAAATGACGGTTCTAAATTCCTCTTTTGACCAAAACATGCGAGAGGTTGACACTGATTTCTTATAGATTACTTTCAACTACTCCCTCTATCCCAAATTTCTTGTCTTAGATTTGTCTAGATACGGATGTATCCATATCTAGACAAATCTAAGACAAGAAATTTGGGACGGAGGGAGTACTTTATGAACATCAATGCTACCTTTTAAGAGGGTATATTTGCCTCAGTAACTTGTGTTATGGATATTGCATGTAATCCCTCTGCTCTCATGCCTTTGAAGACATGTTCTAGTGTATTTGTTCACTCATTTCTGTGTGTATATGTAGTCTTATATGGAGTATAATATCGAAAATCATCTTATATTTCTGAACGGAGGTAGTAATAAAATATGGTTTCTGCTTGAATTAGAACCAGGTCCGCGGTGGAGATGAAGTTCTCAAAGTCATGCCGTGTGAACTGGAAGACCTGATGATGAGTTCTATTGCTGAACTATCCAGCTGATGTGTCCTTGTCGCCACGTGTCCCGAACTAGTGTTTTCCTGTAGCATTGTCGCCAGGCGTGTTCTCGAGGCTGTACTTGACCACAACAATTTCCTGGTTGTGCCTTAGATTACGAAGGGTGTGGTTCTTGTAAAGCTTCCCAACAAATATGATGCGGCCTGTCTTCATCATCATGTTTATGAGTGGAAAGACCACTCTGTTAGCTTCTCCAAGGTTGACAAGATGGTGATGGTGCATGTAGACATCTCACACGAAGTCCATGGCCTAGTCAGTTATGCGGGGTTCATCCCATAGGTCGGTGGCAAGAAATAGTCTGCAGAGTTTAGTTAGTGCAACTTTGCTTGTCTGTAGTAAGTACTATTGTTCCGTACTTGATTTGTGTTTGTGAACCCTGTATTGTTTATTAGTACTTCCGCTTTTGGTGTGTGGTCAGTCCTGAGAGCGGTCTATGTTAATGTCTGTCCACTCAATTCAGTTTGTATATTTTGAAGTATCCAGATCATATTTTTTGTGAGGACGGTTTATCAATTATGGTTACACTCCAATATTTGTATGCATTGCAGGGTTTATCGCACCCACCAGGATTTCCAGTCCCATGGATGTTCGGTGCATACGATTTGTCACGACCTTTGGACTGTCCTGCTTGTGGGAGTAGGCGGGGCCCCTGCATGCCACGCATAGTTGGACGATCAATCTTCTGTTTAGTACTTCAACATAGTGATTTCCTAGTAAGGATTCACTCGTGTCACATCAAGTAAATCTTATTGATTTACTGTCTAAATCTTATTGATTTAATGTCATGTTTTCTTTCTTTTCCTGCAATTTTACGATGCAGGTTTTGCCATGTGACATTCATCACAGAATAAACCGTTTGGTTTGCTCTACGATGGCTATTTTTGCAGGTTTCACTTCTTATGTTGTGTCAGTAACGAAGGCACTGTCCATCACTTATATTACTGGAAAAAATTGGATCAGTCTGTTGTCTGAGTACAAGCTGAATCCCTATGATGAACTACAGTTTGGTTTAACAAAAATGCCACAATTAGTCCTTCTCGCATTTAAAAGAAATGAAGAAAAAAACTGGATCGCGGTCACGGATCCTAGTCAAGTTAGAAAGCTGATCATAGCAGACCAGACACGATCGCTGCTGTCTCGCACAGATCGAGCACCGGCAGTTGCTCTAGCACTGACAGCGGCAGCAACTCAGTCTGATCCAGCTGAGGATTGGGCACCGACCGTGTCAGCGGATCAGTCTGATCTACCGGAGGATCGGGCATCGACACCGGCACCAGCTCTACAAGGAGCACCATCTCCGATAGCAGCAGCGGCTTCGGCACCTGGACCAACATTTGCACTTGCATCTGCTCCGGCCCATGCAGTTGCACCAACAACAGACTGGGCTGCAGTTCACACTTCATATACCAAAGTCCTTACAAAAAATGACATTTCCACCTTCTTGGTAAGCATTGGCCGCCCAAGTGCTTCGTTCTTTTTTCTTTCCATGTTGTTTCACATGATTCACTGTGTTGATCTAACTGTTTGGGTATGTCTTCTTGTTTGCAAACAGAGAATTTCTAGAGCAACGAGGGATTCGTTCAACAATCCGGGCGACCGCGGCCAAGTTTCTCATACCATGCGCAACCTTGGTGTGAATGAACCTTCTCAATATACCATAAGTACAAAGGATGGTCGCATGATGATTGATGCTAAAGGATGGTCAAGGTTCAAATCTAAATCATATCTTGCGGTAGGGGATGATGTCAAAATCAAACTTTCTCGGCAAGGAGAGCTGGTCCAAATCAACTTTGAAATTCTTCAGTAGCAGCACGCAACTGCTGAACTGATCTATCCTCCGAGAGATTTTGATGTAATAATCTGGCATGGTGAAACAAGTGTCCTGTGTGTATAAGTAGTACGACAGTATTATTTATCACATGGTATATAGTTGATAGAATTGCAACTCTGATTGCTAGTTAGGAACTGTCGTTCGATTTCATTCCAACAGCTGCCGTGCTTTATTCAATTTTGTGTATTCGCCTTGCGACAGCATCTAAAACCAGCGTTGTACTGATCGCTTGCAATATGAAAAGCGCTGAGGTAGAACACATGGGCCCCCAAACATGCAGGGTCGGCCTGCGGCTCAAATTCCAAAACCGTGAGCCTATCTGAGTATTATATTCTCAGCTGAACCCCCATAAAAAAGCTGAACCCCCATAATGCCCGTGCGTTGCAGAGGGAGTATATTTCTCGGCAAGGTGAGCTTGTGATATAAAAGATTTGTATATTTCTTTACAGAGGGAGTATCTCTCTGTCAAAAAATATATTTATGTGTAACTAGTTACTCCTGTCTTTCTACTTCCTTTCGCTGATATGTGGGGCAACCGGCAACGGGGTCCATGTTCCATATGCACAAATTAGAGTGCACAACTTCACGATAGACACACCCCGGTCGTAGCGCTGCAGTAATGCCTAATGAGCTGTCAAATCACAACCCCCCTTTCCAGCTTTAGCAGTAAGCTGGACGGACGAAGCGGTAATATTTCACTGGGCCTGAATCCCCTTTTCCCTCGTCTTCTTGTTCAGAGAAACCCCCCTCTCGGCGGTTGCATAGTGTTTTCTCATGGAGAACCAGGTATGAATTCTTCATCCATCCCCGATAAATCCAAGTCCCTTGGTCGCAAGTAATGTTAGGATGGCAGCCACCGCCGTTGATGCATTTTTCTTCCTACTGAATCTAGTGTGTTTCATTTGCAGTGCCCAAAGTGCGAGTACCCTACAGGTTCTATGCCCTCGGCGAGATGCCACACTTGTTCCTTCTCATCCTAACACAACATTTTGAAACGCGCACAGTATGTTCCTAGAATCCTCTTTTCTATCCGGGAGGGTGGGGGGTTTTTGAACATGCTGTGTTCTCATATTATTTTTCCTGTAGTGTATTATTTTCTCTACTAGAACACATGTACTCAAGATGCTCGGCCTTGCCATAACTGAATACACTAGTTTAATGGTCACAGTGAAGACAAGCCATGGATATAAGTTCCGAGATGGGTTCATGAACCAAGAAGATCGCTGCTTTTTTATGGCCGAACTTGGATAAACTTTCTCATGTGTTACAGACTGAAAGTTGGCGCATGAATGTTGATGGAAATAGAAGAACCTGGTCTCATCTTCACTGTGATCTTCCACCCCGACGTCATTCCAATTGTTCATCCATGTTAGTTTTGTATCTGGTTCTTGCTTGTTGCCTCGATTACTTCTTAATCCACCTATTCTGTCTAACTAATCACAATTTAACTTTAGAAGTAGCAACGAATCTCTCACGAAGATGCTACTTCTAACTAATATTTTCTTATAATTGGTGGCACGTGTAGGTTTTTTTTAGAGTTAAGCAGTCTGCTCGTTTGTTACTCTGTAATAACTCGGCTGTTACTAATGGCACTGAAGTTGACTGGATCGACATCCACAAGTTCCTACACTTTATTGATCGTCTTGAGGTCCTTGTGGGGCGTTTCAATGGTGGAAGGCCACGTGGGATATGTGTGCCACTGCTGCACTCATTGAACATGTCCAACTGTGTCGAGAAACTTATGGTACGAGCTGTTTTCTGTTATATATGTTGTTCATAAACTATTTCTTATACACAGTTTTACAGCAGTGATCTTCTTGAAATAGGAACTGCTGAGTTCTATTGTTCCTATACAGATGCCTGACCATGGTCGGGTCAGACTTGCGCTTGGTCACAACATGATGTTTATGTCGACCTACTCAATTCCCCTTGGAGGTGAAAAGATACTTATTCATGGGTGGTCTAAAATAATGAAGGCCCGACCATCTTGGAGAATAGGACAGAAGATTCTGTTCATGCTTTTCCATGGCTCTAAAGCGAATATCCTGTTTATTGACCACGTTGCGAGATGAAGCCGCTTTCAGAACGTTGTGGATGCGCGGGATGGCGCCTGGGCCTTGTCCTGGGGCTTGGCGGCCTCACCCTTGGTTAACTGTAGGCAAAGTAGCACTGTTCGAGGCATGCTTTGTATGATTGAACCTGTATAAGTACTCATACTGCTTTCAGATTTGGTTGTTAAGTGCCCCTGCTAGTTTCAGTTAAGGTTGTTAAGTACTCCTGCTGCTCTTACAGTCTGTCGTGTTTCTTCAGTCCTGTCTTCTTCCAGCCGCCAAAACCAAACCAGCGCCAGCGGGGCCGCCTACTTCCGCCTCCCACGGCTGGCTGCGCCTTAGCGCACGCATCGCCGCTCCCACCGTCTCCTAAATCGTTAATGCCGACGTCCTCCGCGCGCTTTGGTGCGCTCGCCGCGGCGCTGCCCTCTCGCGTTGTCAACATGGTCAACAAACAACAGGAATCGGCAGAAGTACGTGGAGAGGCTGACTGTAGGGGACCACCACGTCAGCGTATGGAAAAATAAAATGCTTCCTCCTAGTGCTTTCCTGACATCTGGGACCCACGACATTGTGAGCGTACATAGTCAATAGACAAGAGAACAGAACAAGATCAGCTGACACCTGGGACGTAGCTACTCGAGCAGTATTTTTTGTTTGGTATTGTTGAGATGGAGCAGGGTTTGAACTGGGCTGTGGCCCGTCTAGCCCAGGCTTATATTTTATGTTCGCCATGTGACCAACCCAACTATTTTTTCTTTGTGAAAATGAGCCCAGTTTATTTTTTCTGAAGAATACCCAATCCAGGCCTACTTATTTTTCGACACGCTGATGGGCTACAACTCTTTCAAGACGCCTGCAAATCTTGAAAGTAATATGAAATGGGTTGTAAATATAAAAACAGATGACAAATTGGAAATTACTTTATAATTTCTGAATTTTTTCACATTTTTGGATTCCTATTTCACTGGGCATTAACCTAATTTAAATATATCTTCAAAGTACTTTAAATCTGGCTCGACATTTCGGTATTAAAAATAGTTTGGAACCCATAGAAATATGCGAAATTGGCCCTGGCCAACCAAAAAATGACTGCAATAAATTGCATAAGAAGTTGCCATGAGCTATATATAAATTATTAAAAAAGAGGGAGTGGTCTGACTTGTGGGCCTGTTTAGTTGACGCGTATGCAAGATTTTTTAGTTATTATATACCTCAACAAACGATTCTAGCAGACGTAACCGTTGGATGTCAATCCAACGGCCGTCGTGTTTCTTCAATCTCTGATCTTCTTGCTCCAGCCGCCAAAGCAGCGCCGGTGGGACCGCCTACTCCCACCTCCCGTGGCCGGCTGTGCTGCCACGCAGGCCTCAGCGCCCCCTACTACTCCCACCGCTGGCCAGGGCATCCCTCTACTCACCCACACCACCTGTTATTCTGTGGCGACGGCAGCCTCACACCGCAGCCGAACTGGTGAACCCTCGTACTCCTCTCCGCGCGGGCTTCCACTGCCGCGTCTTCCCCGGCTCCGTTGCGTCCCCTTCCTAGGCCTCGCCGTCGTCCACCGCCGTGGTGCTCTTGGCGTGGCGTGGTCAATGTGGTCAACGACCGATTTCCATCGGAAGAGTACTGTACATGGAGAGGCTGACAGTTGGGTCCACGGCAGCCGCAAAGAAGTGCCTCCTTATTACGCGGAAAATAATTATTCGTCCACCTGACAGCAGGGACCCACCGGATGGGCCACCAGTATTTCGCGAAAAAACATTTCCCCCAAACTGCTGGGACCCACAGGACGGGCCACCGTATTTCGTGAAAAAAACATTCCCCCCGCTGTCAGCTCGGACCCACCGGAAGTGCCTCCTTATTACGCACAAAAAAATGAATACCCCTGCTAGCTGGGACCCACCTTGGTGGGAGGCTGACTTGTGGGCCACCTAAGTTGACTGGGACGGAGGCCTTTGTCAACTTTAGTCAATATATGAACGATTCTAGCTCCAGTGACCGTACGATGTCCATCCAACGACCATAGTGCTTCTTCAACCTCTGGTCTTCTTGATCTAGCCACCCAAAGCAGCACCGGTCGTGTGATGACCCACAAGTATAGGGGATCTATCGTAGTCCTTTTGATAAGTAAGATTGTCGAACCCAACGAGGAGCAGAAGCAAATGATAAATGGTTTTCAGCAAGGTATTCCCTGCAAGTACTGAAATAAGTGGTAATAGATAGTTTTGTAATGAGATAATTTGTAACGAGCAACAAGTAACAAAAGTAAATAAAGTGCAGCAAGGTGGCCCAATCCTTTTGGTAGCAAAGGACAAGCATGGACAAACTCTTATATAAGGAAAAGCACTCCCGAGGACACATGGGAATATCGTCAAGCTAGTTTTTATCACGTTCATATGATTCGCGTTCGGTACTTTGATAATTTGATATGGGGGTGGACCGGTGCTTGGGTGATTTCTTACTTGAACAAGCATCCCACTTATGATTAACCTCTACTGCAAGCATCCGCAACTACAACAAAAGTATTAAGGTAAACCTAACCATAGCATGAAACATATGGATCCAAATCAGCCCCTTACGAAGCAACGCATAAACTAGGGTTTAAGCTTCTGTCACTCTAGCAACCCATCATCTACTTATTACTTCCCAATGCCTTCCTCTAGGCCCAAATAATGGTGAAGTGTTATGTAGTCGATGTTCACATAACACCACTAGAGGCTAGACAACATACATCTCATCAAAATATCGAACGAATACCAAATTCACATGACTACTAGTAGCAAGACTTCTCCCTTGTCCTCAGGAACAAACGTAACTACTCACAAAGCATAAACATGTTCATAATCATAGGGGTATTAATATGCATAAAGGATCTGAACATATGATCTTCCACCGATTAAACCAACTAGCATCAACTACAAGGAGTAATTAACACTACTAGCAACCTACTAGCACCAATCCCGGACTTGAAGACAAGAATCGGATACAAGAGATGAACTGGGGTTTTGAGGTGAGATGGTGCTGATGAAGATGTTGATGGAGATTGCCCTCTCCCGATGAGAGGAGCGTTGGTGATGATGATGGCGATGATTTCCCCCTCCGGGGGGAAGTTTCCCCGGCAGAACAGCTCCGCCGGAGCTCTAGATTGGATCCGCCAAGGTTCCGCCTCGTGGCGGCGGAGTTTTATCCCGAAAGGTTGCTTTTTATTTTTTTTCTCGATGGAAGACTTCATATAGGAGAAGATGGTCATCGGAGAGCCACTAAGGGGCCCACGAGGCAGGGGGGCGCGCCCTAGGGGGGCGCCCCCCACCCTCGTGAGAAGGGTGTGGGCCCCCTGGTCTTCATCTTTGGCGAGGATTTTTCATTATTTATTATAAGGTGTTATGTCGAGTTTCAGGACTTTTGGAGTTGTGCAGAATAGGTCTCTAATATTTGCTCCTTTTCCAGCCCAAAATTCCAGCTGCCGGCATTCTCCCTCCTTATGTAAACCTTTTAAAATAAGAGAGAATAGCCATAAGTATTGTGACATAATGTGAAATAACAGCCCATAATGCAATAAATATCGATATAAAAGCATGATGCAAAATGCACGTATCAACTTGTGCAATGAATTTGGCTAGCATGAGGGGGAAAGGCAAGCTCAACATGTTGGAAGATCCAAGACAATATAATTTATCTCAGATGTAAGAAAACATCACCCATTACATTGTCTTCCTTGTCCAATGTCAACTCTTTAGCATGTCATATTTTAATGAGTGCTCACAATCATGAAAGATGTCCAAGATAGTATATCTATATGTGAAGACCTCTCTTTATTTATTACTTTCTAATAATTGCAACGATGACCAAAACTATGTTTGTCAACTCTCAACAACTTTTATTCATCATACTTTTTCTATGTGAGCTCATTACTCTCCATGAGATCCATATGATCTCTTTGTTTCCTTTTATTTCTTTCTCTTTTCTTTTATTCACTTTGGATCATGGCAAAACAATCAAGCCCTTGAATCAACACTAATCTTTATTATATAGCTCACAGACTAGATTACAAAGAAGGATAATAAAGAGAAACTCACAACTAGATCATGCCACAAACTTTATTCTACTAGATCAAAATACTACTAATAAGATCGAACTAAGGAAAACGGTGAAGATAGGAGTTGTGATATGATACCGGGGCACTCCCTCAAGCTTGGCAGTTGCCAAGTGGAGTGCCCATACCCATGTGATTATGTCTCTCTTTTCGGGGATGGTGATGTGATGTTTTTGGCGATGATGCCCTTCCAAATATGATTCTCCTCCTCAAGCTTGTTGACTTGCTGCTTGAGATCCATTATTTCCTTTCAGAGTTTTCCTGTAACAGCCAAAGCTCCCTGCACCCAAGGGTGCTGCATAGCTGCAGGAGAACCAGCGACACTCTTTTTCATATTCTCATAAGAAAGAAATCTAACATTGGAAGGGATAACCGAGTTTGGAATAGCTGAGCTCTGCAGTTCTCCCATTGCGAATCCAGCTTGGAAGCGAGAGGTGACTTCTTGATCCTCCATGGAATCTACCCTCATTAGGTTAGCCTCCATCTCTTCCTCCGTTGCTGGCCCAAAGTGGTCAGGGTCGCTGTTTTCCCTTGGTTACGGTATCGGATTAGATACTCGGCTCTCCCCGACTGACTCTTGAGAAGACATCTTGCTCTAATCTGCAGTAGCAACAGCTCAAAACAAAAACAGAGGATTTTTGCGTGATACGGGAGTCAAAACCCCCGGGAGATTATATAATGAATTTTTACCGACGAAAATACATATCGTGCAAGAAAACAGAGTCTGGAAGGCACACGAGGTGCTCACGAGGTAGGGGGCGCGCCCAGGGGGGTAGGGCGCGCCCTCCACCTTTGTGAGGCCCTCGTGTCCTTCCCGAACTGCTACTGAATTTTCTATTTTCTAAAAATTCCAAAACGGAGAAATATTGCCTTAAAAATTGTTTTGGAGTCGGTTTTCTTACCATACCACATACCTGTTCCTTTTCGGAGTCTAAAACGTTCTGGAAAGTGTCCCTTATGTATTTCTCCGGGGTTACGGTTTCAATAATATTGGTTTCAACATTTATGGGATACCTGAGATATAATGTTTGATTCTTTGACCGTTTACCACCTTCGCATTTGTGCCTTCGAAGTTGTTGATTTTTATGGCACCGGAACGATAGACCTCCTCGATAACATAGGGGCCTTCCCATTTAGAGAGAAGTGCTGCAAAAAATCTTAAACGAGAGTTGTATAGCAATACATAATCACCTACATTAAACTCACGCTTTTGTATCCTTTTGTCATGCCATCTTTTAACCTTTTCTTTAAACAACTTGGCATTTTCATAAGCTTGGGTTCTCCATTCATCAAGTGAGCTAATATCAAATAACCTCTTTTCACCGGCAAGTTTGAAATCATAGTTGAGCTCTTTAATAGCCCAATATGCCTTATGTTCTAGTTCGAGAGGTAAGTGACATGCTTTTCCATATACCATTTTATACGGAGACATACCCATAGGATTTTTATATGCAGTTCTATAGGCCCATAATGCATCATCAAGTTTCTTGGACCAATTCTTTCTAGACCTATTGACAGTCTTTTGCAAAATTAATTTGAGTTCTCTATTACTCAATTCTACTTGACCACTAGACTGTGGATGATACGGAGATGCAATTCTATGATTGACATTGTATTTAGCAAGCATTTTACGGAAATCACCATGAATAAAATGTGAACCACCATCAGTCATTAAATATCTAGGGACTCCAAACCTCAAAAAAATAACTTCTTTAAGCATTTTAATAGAAGTGTTATGATCAGCACTACTAGTTGGAATAGCTTCTACCCACTTAGTAACGTAATCAACAACAACTAAAATATGTGTATATCCATTAGAGGCAGGAAAAGGTCCCATATAATCAAAGCCCCAAACATCAAACGGTTCAATAACAAGTGAATAATTCATAGGCATTTCTTGACGTCTACTAATATTACCAATTCTTTGACATTCATCACAAGATAGGACAAACTTACGGGCATCCTTGAAGAGAGTAGGCCAATAAAAACCGGATTGCAATACCTTATGTGCAGTTCTATCTCCTGCGTGGTGTCCTCCATAAGTTTCGGAGTGGCACTTGCGTAGGATCTGTTCCTGTTCATGCTCAGGTACACAACGTCTAATAACACCATCTACAGCATAATCACTAGCATCACACATAATTTCAAAGGGTAAATTCCAATCAGGTGGCTGAACAATAGGTGCAGAGACTAATACTTTCTTAAGTATTTCAAATGCTTCTACACAATAATCATCAAAGACAAATGGTATATCTTTTTGTAATAAATTAGTCAGATGTAACATCCCAAATTTTCAATTTGGAATGTTATACATTAGATCACACGGAGAGAGTTGGGGATTTCGTTATTTTCATATTTGAGTTTTCTCAAAAATTGAGAATAGGATCATTTGATTTTAATTATTTATCATCAATTATTTCTCTTACAAAAATATGAGAGAGGGAATAAAATGACTTTCCCAAAATAAAGAAATATTGAGGATTTAATAATAATATCAAGTAAAATTTTATTTCGGAGTTTTTTGGTATTTTATTTGAATTTAGGAAAAATGTGTGTTTTTCAAAATTGCATTTAGGCCCCAAATAAATGTTCACCTTTTGCGGCTTGATTTGAGAAGCCCAGGAAAATTTATTTCGGGATTTTTGGAGTCCGTTTAGTATTTCTTTTTATTTTTCTTCTGCGCGTAATTATTTAAAAAAACGCGCACCGACCTAACCGGGCCGTGTCCGACTAGGACTCCTGGCCCGGTAGGCTTTATAAGCCGCAGCCCAGCCCCGGGCCAAACCCTAGCCGCCAGCCCCGCCCGCCCTCGAGCCCCGCGCCGCCGCCGCTCACGCCGCCGCCGTCGCGCCACCGCCCGCCGCCGCCCGCCGCCGCCGACGCCTCGCCGGATCCCGCCGCCGCCTCGCCGGACCATGTCGCCGCCGACCCGCTGCCGAGGTGCCTTGATTTCCACGCCGCCGTTTTTCTCGAAAAAAATCATTCGGTTTTTTCGTCGGTTTTTTTAGTTTCCGTTTTTTTATTTAGATCGGTTTTTTCGGTTTAGGTTAAATAGCGAGCGTTCGCTCGTTCGTTCGTTTTAACGAATGTATTCGTCATTTAGATCCGGTTAACGAACGTTCGTTCGTTATTCCGTTCATCGTTTTTCTTTTTCTCGGATTTTCCGCAATAATTTTTTGATCGCGATTTCTGATCCGATTTTCGTTTTAGTATAACTTTTCGCTCGTTTATCGGAATCAAGCAATTCAAGTGCCTGGAGTTTCGTCTCGAAACCCTCTATCCGTCTAACCAACTTAAACAAGTTTTTGCCACTGTAAAAATTTCCTTAGATCCAGATTAGTAGAACAAAGTTGTTTTCTTTCGCCGTTTGACTTTCGTTGCTTCGTTCGATTTGATTCTTTTTGCAAACCGGAGTTCTTAAGTTGAACTTTCTGGTTAGATCTCTTATTTGAGTTTTACCTGTGCATTAGATGAGTACTTATTGTATGCTTGTTGTTTGTCTGCGATAGAATACCCGGAGTGCGCCGCCTATTACTTCGAATCTCTAGGTTTCGCGGATCATCAGCAAGGCAAGTAACACTTGATCATACCTTTCCTACTACCCAGTTTATTGCATTAGATCAAATCCTCAAACATTGCATGATTAGGATCTAATTAAATTGTGGGATGGGAAGTAGTTGAGGTAGTACCTATTACCTGTTTATTATCAAACCTTTGGGAGTTACTTCTACTTTTGCTTATTATTGCTATGCTATGCTAGTAGACGTGGATTGGGTGAGTGATATCCATGACAGATGTGAGTGTGTTAATTAATGGTTTATCTAAGGTGGCAACTTAAACACACATCTGGGTGGATTGAGGCACCTGGGTAATCCAGGATTTGCCTATTTTCTTTTGGACCACCACCCAGGCTCAAAGGGATCATGAGATTTTTCATGCTAGAAACTTCTGTGTGCAGCCACAAGCTATTATGGGCTCTAGCATAGTTGACTAAGTCATGCAAACTCTTACAGTGGTAGACTAGCAGATGTAGGGGATGTAGGTGGTACGGTCTACCCGATCGTAAGGTGCTAGCGCTTCTGAAAGACGATGTCTCGGTCATCCGTCTTCTCAAACACCATGTAGTGCGAGAAACCAAACGGAGGCGATCGAGTCTTGTGGGGAAAAGTGCGTAAACCTCTGCAGAGTGTATAAACTAATCATGGTTAGCCGTGTCCCCAGTTATGGAAATCTTGAGTATCTAGTACATGGATTATCATGTGAATCTCAACATGTTACCCTAATTTAATTTGGTTGGGTTTTGTTTAATGATGTTTAATTGGGATTGAGAATGTTGTCAACCATTCTCAATGTTTAACAACCACCATGATAGTTAAATAAATTTATTCCTTTGCAGTAGGGAAAAATTGGCTTTTCGCAAAAACTGTAACCATAGAGCTCTCCACCAGCCAAATATGCATATAGAATAGTTGTTTCATTCCATTATTCTCTATGTGTTACATTGCCAGCATATTCCATGTGCTGACCCGTTTTCGGGCTGCAACATTAATGTTGCAGACTTTTTAGATGATGATTAAGGAGTTTTAGGTCGTGGTTCTATACTCAGTGATGCCGTTGGAGTTGATGGACTCTCTTATCTTCCAAGCCTTCTGATGTTATCGTTATTAGATGGCCTTAAGCCATGTTTATTGTAATAAGTTCTCTATCAAGACACTCAATGTAATAAGTGTGTGATTGCTACTCTGTTATAAATCCTCCGAGTACTGTGTGGTGTCAGCATTACTGATCCAGGGATGACACCGGAGCAGAGAGATTGGACCGTTTGAGGTCTGTTCGCTACATCAGAGGCCGAGAAATTTTTGAGAAGTCCTTGATGAACCTCCTATAAAATCCGGCGTGACCAAGGAAACTTCTTATACCTTTGATGTCCTTGGGACATGGCATCTTTTCAATAGCATCAACCTTGGCTTTATCAACTTCAATACCTCTTTTAGAAACTTTATGCCCAAGACAATACCTTCATTAACCATAAAGTGGCACTTTTCCCAATTCAAGACAAGACTAGTTTCTTCACATCTCTGCAAAACTCGATCAAGATTGCTCAAGCAATCATCAAAAGAAGATCCATAGATGGAAAAGTCGTCCATGAAAACCTCACAAATCTTTTCACAAAAGTCAGAGAATATAGCCATCATGCATCTTTGAAAAGTAGCAGGTGCATTACATAAACCAAAAGGCATACGTCTATAAGCAAAAGTACCAAAAGGGCATGTAAATGTAGTCTTTGATTGATCTTTAGCCAACACATGTATTTGAGAGAAACCAGAATAACCATCTAGAAAACAGTAATGTGTATGTTTGCATAATCTTTCTAGCATTTGATCGATAAAAGGTAAGGGGTAATGATCTTTCTTAGTAGCCTTATTTAATTTGCGGAAATCAATTACCATCCTATAACCGGTAATAATTCTTTGTGGAATCAATTCATCTTTATCATTAGGAACAACAGTAATACCTCCCTTCTTAGGGACACAATGAACAGGACTTACCCACTGACTATCAGCAACGGGATAAATTATACCTGCCTCCATAAGCTTTAGTATTTCTTTTCTTACCACTTCTTTCATTTTAGGATTCAAACGTCGTTGAGGATCACGAACTGGTTTGGAATCTGCTTCCAAATTTATTTTATGTTGACATAGAGTGGGACTAATGCCCTTAAGATCATCAAGAGTATATCCAATAGCAGCATGGTGCTTCTTCAGAGTATTCAATAATATTTCTTCTTCATGCTCTGAAAGGTTAGCACTAGTAATAACAAGATATATCTTCTTTTCATCAAGATAAGCATATTTAAGATTATCAGGCAACGGTTTAAGCTCAAACACAGGATCACCCTTAGGTGGAGGAGGATCCCCTAGGATTTCAACAAGCAAATTGTGTTTTAGCATAGGTTCTTGTTTAACGAATACTTCATCTATTTCCCTTCTTTCATTCATAAACATATCATTCTCATGGTCTAGCAAATATTATTCTAAAGGATCATTATGAGGTACGGCAATAGAAGCAAGACCAATAATTTCATCCTTACTATGCAATTCTTCTACACAGTGTTGTTTACTAAATTTAGAGAAATTAAACTCATGAGTCATATCATCCAAGCCAATAGTAACAACATTCTGTTCGCAGTCTATCCTAGCATTAACTGTATTCAAGAAGGGTCTACCAAATATAATGGGACAAAAGCTATCTTGTGGAGAACTAAGAACAAGAAAATCAGCAGGATATTTAGTTTTCCCGCACAAGACATCAACATCTCTAACAATTCCCATTGCTGAAATAGTATCTCTATTAGCAAGTTTAATTGTGACATCAATATCTTCTAACTCAGCAGGTGCAATTTCATGCTTGATTTCTTTATACAAGTCATAAGGTATAACACTAGCACTAGCACCCATATCACATAAGCCATGATAACAATGATCTCCTATTTTAATAGAAATAACAGGCATGCCTACCATAGGTCTATGTTTGTCTTTAGCAGAACGTTTAGCAATTCTAGCAGTTTCACCGCAGAACTGAATAACATGCCCATCAATATTATCAGACAAGAGATCCTTAACAATAGAAATATTAGGTTCAACTTTAACTTGCTCAGGAGGTGTATATGTTTTAATATTGCTTTTCCAAACTATAGTTGAAGCTTTAGCATGATCCTTTATCCTAACAGGGAAAGGTGGTTTCTCAACATAAGAAGTAGGAACAATAGGATCATTATAAGTGACAGTCTTTTCTTCAACTTTAATAGGTGCAACTACTTTGACTTCTATGGGAGGATGATATTTAAACCACTTCTCCTTAGGGAGATTAATGTAAGTAGCAAAAGATTCATAGAAAGAAGCTACTATCTCAGAATCAAGTCCATATTTAGTGCTAAACTTACGGAAAACATCGGTATCCATGAGAGATTTAACACAATCAAACTTAGGTGTCATACCTGACTCCTTACCATTGTCGAGGTCCCAATCTTCAGAGTTGCTTTAATTCTATCCAATAAATCCAATTTGAATTCAATAGTCTTCATCATAAAAGAGCCAGCACAAGAAGTATCAAGCATGGTGCAATTGTTATCAGAAAGCCGAGCATAAAAAATTTGAAGAATTGTTTCTCTTGGAAGCTCATGATTGGGGCATGAATATAACATTGATTTAAGCCTCCCCCAAGCTTGAGCGATGCTTTCTCCTTCGCGAGGCCAAAAATTCTATATATAATTGCGATCACGATGAACAAGATGCATAGGGTAATACTTTTGATGAAATTCCAATTTCAATCTTCTATAGTTCCATGATCCCATATCATCACATAGCCTATACTATGTCAATGCGTCTCCCTTCAAAGATAAAGGGAAGACCTTCTTCTTAGCAACATCATCGGAAATACCTGCAAGCTTAAATAATCCACAAACTTCATCCACATTTATTAAGTGTTCATCAGGATGCTTTGTTCCATCTCTTGTAAAAGGATTAGCTAGCAGTTTTTCTATTATACTCGAAGGATACTCATAAGGAATTTCATTTTCAATAGTTTTAGTAGGTTGAGGAGCAACTCTTTGCTCTACTGGTCGGGGTGAAGATACCTCAAACAAGCCCCTCAGAGGATTACTTTCCATTGTAACAAGTGACAGTAAATTTCAGCACATTATATGAATTTTTCCTTACCAAATTCCACCTACCAAAGGCGCTTCACTCCCCGCAACGACGCCAAAAAAGAGTCTTGATGACCCAAAATTATAGGGGATCTATCGTAGCCCAAAAGTAAGAGTGTCGAACCCAACGAGGAGCAGAAGGAAATGATAAATGGTTTTCAGCAACGTATTCTCTGCAAGTACTAAAATAAGTGGTAACAGGTAGTTTTGTAATGAGATAATTTGTAATGAGCAACCAGTAACAAAAGTAAGTAAAGTGCAGCAAGGTGGCCCAATCCTTTTTGTAGCAAAGGACAAGCCTGGACAAACTCTTATGTAAGGAAAAGCGCTCCCGAGGACACATGGGAATATCGTCAAGCTAGTTTTCATCACGTTCATATGATTCACGTTCAGTACTTTGATAATTTGATATGTGGGTGGACCGGTGCTTGGGTGCTGTTCTTACTTGAACAAGCATCCCACTTATGATTAACCTCTATTGCAAGCATCTGCAACTACAACAAAAGTATTAAGGTAAACCTAACCATAGCATGAAACATATGGATCCAAATCAGCCCCTTATGAAGCAACGCATAAACTAGGGTTTAAGCTTCTGTCACTCTAGCAACCCATCATCTACTTATTACTTCCCAATGCCTTCCTCTAGGACCAAATAATGGTGAAGTGTTATGTAGTCAACATTCACATAACACCACTAGAGGCTAGACAACATACATCTCATCAAAATATCGAACGAATACCAAATTCACATGACTACTAATAGCAAGACTTCTCCCTTGTCCTCAGGAACAAACGTAACTACTAACAAAGCATAAACATGTTCATAATCAGAGGGGTATTAATATGCATAAAGGATCTGAACATATGATCTTCGATCGATTAAACCAACTAGCATCAACTACAAGGAGTAATTAACACTACTAGCAACCTACTAGCACCAATCCCGGACTTGCAGACAAGAATCGGATACAAGAGATGAACTAGGGTTTTGAGATGAGATGGTGTTGATGAAGATGTTGATGGAGATTGCCCTCTCCCGATGAGAGGAGCATTGGTGATGACGATGGCGATGATTTCCCCCTCCGGGAGGGAAGTTTCCCCGACAGAATAGCTCTGCCGGAGCTCTAGATTGGATCCGCCAAGGTTCCGCCTCATGGCGGCGGAGTTTCATCCCGAAAGGTTGCTTTTTATTTTTTTTCTCGATGAAAGACTTCATATAGGATAAGATGCTCATTGGAGAGGCACTAGGGGGCCCACGAGGCAGGGGAGCACGCCCTAGGGGGGGCGCCCCTCACCCTCGTGAGAAGGGTGTGGGCCCCTGGTCTTCATCTTTGGCGAGGATTTTTCATTATTTATTATAAGGTGTTCCATCGAGTTTCAGGACTTTTGGAGTTGTGCAGAATAGGTCTCTAATATTTGCTCCTTTTCCAGCCCAAAATTCCAGCTGCCGGCATTCTCCCTCCTTATGTAAACCTTGTAAAATAAGAGAGAATAGCCATAAGTATTGTGACATAATGTGAAATAACAGCCCATAATGCAATAAATATTGATATAAAAGCATGATGCAAAATGGACGTATCATCGTGCCGCCTGCTCCTGCCCCCTGTGGCCGGCTGTGATGCCGCGGAGGCCTCACCGCCCCCTACTACTCCCACCGCTGGCCAGGCCATCCCTCGACGCACCCACACCCCCTGTTATTCTGCGGCGACGGCAGCCTCACACCGCGGCCGAACGAGTGAACCCTCATACTCCTCTACGCGTGGGCATCCACTACTGCGTCTTCCCCGGCTCCGCGTCGTCCCCTTCCTAGGCCTTGCTGTCGTCCACCGCCCATGTTCTCTCGGCGCGGCATGGTCAACGTGGTCAAGGAATGGCTTCCATCGGACGTGGACTGTACGTGGAGAGGCTGACAGCTGGGTCCACGGCTGCAGCAAGGAAGTGCCTCCTTATTACGCGCAAAATAATTATTCCTCCACCTGACAACGGGGACCCACCGGATGGGCCACCATATTTCATGAAAAAAATGTTTCCCCCGGACTACTGGGACCCACCAGCTACATCTTCACACGCCAGGAAGTGCGTCCAAAAAAAATGATTCGCCTCCCTGACTGCTGGGACCCACCAGCTACATCTTCGCACGCAAGGAAGTGCATCCGAAAAAAAAGATTCGCCCCCCTGACTGCTGGGACCCACCAGCTACATCTTCACACGCAAGGAAGTGCGTCCGGGCAAAAAAAAAACAAAACGATTCCCCCCCTGACTACTGGGACCCAGCAGCTACACCTTCGCACGCAAGGAAGTGCGTCCGGGTAAAAAAACAAAAACAAAACAATTCGCCCCCTGACTGCTGGGACCCACCAGCTACATCTTCGCAGGCAAGGAAGTGCCTGACAGTCGGGACCCACCTGGTCGAAGCGTACGTAGCGTTGTCATTCTGGTTGCAAACGTGTACGTACATATATACTGGTCAATGTAGAGGCGCACACGTGTCGTAGTAGAGGCGTGTACGTGTCGTAGTAGAGGCGCGCACGTAGCATGTACACGTACGTACAGCGGCCAAGGTGCAAGAAAGAAAATACGGCCACGTACGTACATACTGGCAGGGTCTCGAACGCCTACTCGCGCATACGTACGGCCAGGGCTTGTGTACATGGTTGGGTCAGAACGGAGAAACAACGTCATCGTCGTGTTCATGGGGTGGCAACGGAATGCGTCGTGTTCATGGGGAGGCAACATAATGCGTCGTGTTCATGGGGAGGCAATGGAATGCGTCATGTTCATCGGGAGGCAACGGAACGCATGGGAGCCAACTGGCTGGTTCGGAACGGAATGCATGGTCGTGTTCATCGGGAGGGCTTGGACGAAATAGGCGATGGAAACGAGGCCTGGCGTACCGTAAAACGGAGGAAACGGCCTTGTGTTTGACCGGCCACGTTCGAAACGGGATCCTGTTCATCGGGAGGGGTCTGGCGTACTGCAAAACGGAGGAAACGAACCTCCTACGGTCGAAACAGGGGTCCTGTTGATCGGGAGGGGTGTGGCATACCGCAAAACGGAGGAAACTGACTTGTGTTGGAGCGCTACGGTCGAAACGGGGTCCTGTTGATCGGGAGGGGTGTGGCGTACCGCAAAATGGGACTCCACGGGATACTGTTCATCTCCACCGTCGACCTCCTCCAGCCTCCACCGGCTACTGTTCAACCACCCCTCCACGGTCACCCCTCCACCATCTACTGTTCATCCAGCCCTCCACACCATGGGGTCCTATTCAACCACCCCTCCACGGGCACCCCTCCACTGTCTACTGTTCATCCAGCCCTCCACACCACGGGGTCCTATTCAACCACCCCTCCACGGGCACCCCTCCACCGTCTACTGTTCATCCAGCCCTCCACACCACGGGGTCCTGTTCAACTAGAGGCAATGCCACAGCTCACTATTCATCCAACCCCCCTCCCCCCGCAACGCTCACTGTTCACCCAATCGATCGGCTTCAGTTAGCAGCAGTAGCGAAGGAATCGCTCGATCGGGTTCAGTTAACAGCCATCGATTGATCGCTCGGGTTCAGTAATGCGTAGCCTGTAGTGCAATCGCTCGGGTTCAGTTAGAGCCCAATGCCTCGCTCGGGTTCAGTTAGAGCCAATGCCTCGCACACACGCGCGTACGTGTACGAGTGAAACGAGCATCGCTCGGCCCCCGACCTCCCACCGTAACCAGGAACTCCCCGAAATTTTCCTCCCCCTCGCTTCTACCATAGTTTTTTCCGTCATGGTCGGCCCAAAGAATGTCATGCAGCTGCGTCTCCAGCCCGCCCAGGATGAAAAGCCCATTTTCTGTCATGATTTTTTGTCATAGAAGTCGGAGCCCACCACATCTATGATGATACCGGGTTTTGTCACAATTATCGTCATAGAAGTGTCATATGTATGACAGAAAAAAAATTCGTTCGGCCCAAAATGTCACGGATGTGTCTTTTTTGTAGTGCATGGAGTTGCTAGATGTTAGCGAGGCGGCATGTGCTAAATATTTCCATCTAATGTTGGAGGGAACGGCCCGCACTTGGTTGAAGGGGCTCCCTGCCAACTCCGTAGGGTCATGGGCCGAGTTGAAAGACCAGTTTATCCAGAATTTCAAGGACACATGCAAGCAGCCTATGTCAATTGTTGATTTAGCCTCCTATGTCGAGGAGGAAGGTGAGTCAACGACCCATTGGGTGCGCCGGGTCTCAACAATCCCGCACTCGTCAGATCGCATCAATGCAGATTCAGCAGTGTTGATGCTGGAGAACAATTCCCGGTTCATACCCCTGAAGCAGAAATTGGGATGGCTCAAACATCACTGCAATGACATGGGGATGCTCATGGTGGCTTTAGTTAAGTATGCTGACACGGACGGCACTAAAGACCCTGAGTCTGACGATGATAAACCGGGAAAGAGAAAGAAGAGCAGTAACACCAAAGGACAGCAGCATAATCCGGCGAATCAGGGAGGTAATGGTAAGCACAAGTCCGATAATAGTTTGGACTTTGTGGCAAATACCAATGCACAGAATAATGGCCAGGGTCATAAGGGCCGACTGCCCCCATAGACCGGAGGATCAAGCATTAATCTATAGCAGCTGTTGAATCAGCCCTGCCCAAGACATGGTACACGACAGAGACCATCCAATCACCTCTAGAAGGATTGTTTTATTATGAAGGAGTTCAAAAATTCAAATCTGTTTCAAGGCAACCACGGGCCGGGTGGTGGCTCGGGTTCTCAGGGTCCAGGTTACGGCGGTGGCGGTTGCTACCTCTTGAGCACTGCGTTGGTTTTCCCTTGAAGAGGAAAGGGTGATGCAGCAAAGTAGCGTAAGTATTTCCCTTAGTTTTTGAGAACCAAGGAATCAATCCAGTAGGAGGCCATGCATGAGTCCCTTGCACCTACACAAACAAATAAAATCCTCGCAACCAACGCAATAAAGGGGTTGTCAATCCCTTCACGGTCACTTACGAAAGTGAGATCTGATAGATATGATAAGATAATATTTTTGGTATTTTTATGATAAAGATGCAAAGTAAACAAAGCAAAATAAACAGAAAAGGAAATAGCTTATTGATGGAAGCTTAATATGATGGAAAATAGACCCGGGGGCCATAGGTTTCACTAGTGGCTTATCTCGAGAGCATAAGTATTACGGTGGGTAAACAAATTAATGTTGAGCAATTGGCAGAATTGAGCATAGTTATGAGAATATCTAGATATGATCATGTATATAGGCATCACGTCCGAGACAAGTAGACCGACTCCTGCCTGCATCTACTACTATTACTCCACACATCGACCGCTATCCAGCATGCATCTAGAGTATTAAGTTCAAAAGAACAGAGTAACGCTTTAAGCAAGATGACAGGATGTAGAGGGATAAACTCATGCAATATGATATACACCCCATCTTGTTATCCTTGATGGCAACAATACAATACGTGCCTTGCTACCCATACTGTCACTAGGAAAGGACACCGCAAGATTGAACCCAAAGCTAAGCACTTCTCCCATTGCAAGAAAGATCAATCTAGTAGCTCAAATCAAACTGATAATTCGAAGAGACTTGCAAAGATAACCAATCATACATAAAATAATTCAGAGAAGATTCAAATATTTTTCATAGATAAACTTGATCATAAACCCACAATTCTTCGGTCTCAACAAACACACCGCAAAAGAAGATTACATCGAATAGATCTCCACAAGAGATGGGGAGAACTTTGTATTGAGATCCAAAAAGAGAGAAGAAGCCATCTAGCTAATAACTATGGACCCAAAGGTCTGAAGTAAACTACTCACACTTCATCGGAGAGGCTATGGCATTGATGTAGAAGCCCTCCGTGATTGATGCCCCCTCCGGCGGTGCTCCGGAAAAGGCCCCAAGATGGGATCTCACGGATACAGAAAGTTACGATGGTGGAATTAGGGTTTTGGCTCCATATCTAGTAGTTTGGGGGTACATAGGTATATATAGGACGAAGTACATCGGTGGAGCAACATGGGCCCCATGAGGGTGGAGGGCGTGCCTGTGGGGGGGTAGGTGTGCCCCCTACCTCGTGCCCTCCTGGTTGCTTTGTTGACGTAGGGTCCAAGTCCTCTGGATCATGTTCGTTCCGAAAATCACGTTCCCGAAGGTTTCATTCCATTTGGACTCCGTTTGATATTCTTTTTCTGCGAAACTCTGAAATAGGCAAAAAACAGCAATTCTGGGCTGGGCCTTCGGTTAATAGGTTAGTCCCAAAAATAATGTAAAAGTGTATAATAAGGCCCAATAATGTCCAAAACAGGATATAATATAGCATGGAACAATCAAAAATTATAGATACGTTGGACACGTATCAAGCATCCCCAAGCTTAATTCCTGCTCGTCCTCGAGTAGGTAAATGATAAAAACAGAATTTTTGATGTGGAATGCTACTTGGCATAATTTCAATGTAATTCTCTTAATTGTGGTATGAATATTCGGATCTGAAAGATTCAAGACAAAAGTTTAATATTGACATAGAAATAATAATACTTCAAGCATACTAACTAAGCAATTATGTCTCTTCAAAATAACATGGCCAAAGAAAGTTATCCCTACAAAATCATATAGTCTGGCTATGCTCCATCTTCACAACACAAAGTATTTAAATCATGCACAACCCCGATGAGAAGCCAAGCAATTGTTTCATACTTTTGGTGTTCTCAAACTTTTTCAATCTTCACGCAATACATGAGCGTGAGCCATGGACATATCACTATATGTGGAATGGAATGGTGGTTGTGGAGAAGACAAAAAGGGAGAAGATAGTCTCACCTCAACTAGACATATCAACAAGCTATGGAGATGCCCATTAATAGATATCAATGTGAGTGAGTAGGGATTGCCATGCAACGGATGCACTAGAACTATAAGTATATGAAAGCTCAACAAAAAGAACTAAGTGGGTGTGCATCCAACTCTCTTGCTCACGAAAACCTATGGCATTTTGAGGAAGCCCATCATTGGAATATACAAGCCAAGCTCTATAATGAAAAATTCCCACTAGTATATGAAAGTGATGTCATAGTAGACTCTCTATCATGAAGATCATGGTGCTACTTTGAAGCACAAGTGTGGTAAAAGGATAGTAGCATTGTCCCTTCTCTCTTTTTCTCTCATTTTTTATTTGGGACTTTTCTCTTTTTTATGGCCTCTTTTTTTTAGTCCGGAGTCTCATCCCGACTTGTGGGGGAATCATAGTCTCCATCATCCTTTCCTCACTTGGGACAATGCTCTCAAAATGATGATCATCACACTTTTATTTACATACAACTCAACAATTACAACTCAATACGTAGAACAAAATAAGGCTCTATGTGAATGCCTCCGGCAGTGTACCGGGATGTGCAATGATGCATGAGTAACACGTATGAAAGAATTATGAACGGTGGCTTTGCCACAAATACAATGTCAACTACATGATCATGCAAAGCAATATGACAATGATGGAGCATGTCATAGTAAACGGAACGGTGGAAAGTTGCATGGCAATATATCTCGGAATGTCTATGGAAATGCCATGATGGGTAGGTATGGTGGCTATTTTGAGGAAGGTATATGGTGGGTGTATGATACCGGCGAAAGGTGCGCGATATTTGAGAGGCTAGCAATAGTGGAGGGGTGAGAGTGCGTATAATCCATGGACTCAACATTAGTCTCAAAGAACTCACATACTTATTGCAAAAATCTGTTAGTTATCGAAACATAGTATTATGCGCATGCTCCTAGGGGGGAAGATTGGTAGGAAAGGACCATCTCTCGTCCCCGACCGCCATTCATAAGGAAGATAATCAATAAATAATTCATGCTCCAACTTCTTCACATAACGGTTCACCATACGTGCATGCTACGGGAATCACAAACTTCAACACAAGCATTTCTCAAATTCACAACTACTCAACTAGCACGACTCTAATATCACCATCTCCATATCTCAAGACAATTATCAAGTATCAAACTTCTCATAGTATTCAACACACTCATAAGAATTTTTTTTTAATCTTGAATTCCTAACATAATTAAAGCAAATTACCACGCTGTTTTGTAGGACTCTCAAAATAATCTAAGTGAAGCATGAGATAACAATAGTTTCTATAAAACAAATCCACCACCGTGCCCTAAAAGATATAAGTGAAGCACTAGAGCAAAAACTATATAACTCAAAAGATATAAGTGAAGCACATAGAGTATTCTAACAATTTCTGAATCATGTGTGTCTCTCTCAAAAACGTGTGTACAGAAATGATGATTGTGGAAAGCTAACAAATAAATACTCAAATAATATAATACCCTCCAAGCAAAACACATATCATGTGGTCAATAAAAATACAGCTCCAAGTAAAGTTACTGATGGAAGTAGACGAAAGAGGGGATGCCTTCCAGGGCATCCCCAAGCTTAGGCTCTTTCCACTCCTTTTTCCATAATCCATCAAATCTTTTACCCAAAACTTGAAAACATCACAACACAAAACTTAAAGTAGAAAATCTCGTGAGCTCCGTTAGCGAAAGAAAACAAAACACCACTTCAAGGTACTGTAATGAACTAATTCTTCATTTATATTGGTGTTAAACCTACTGTATTCCAACTTCTCTATGGTTTATAAACTATTTTACTAGCCATAGATTCGTCAACATAAGCAAACAACACACGAAAAACAGAATCTATCAAAAACAGAACAGTCTATAGTAATCTGTAGCTAACGCAAGTTCTGGAACCCCCAAAATTCTAAAATAAATTTCTGGACGTGAGGAATTTATCTATTAATCATCTGAAAAAATAATTAAATAAATAGAACTTTCCAAATAAAATGGAAGCAATTCTCGTGAGCGCCAAAGTTTCTGTTTTTTACAGCAAGATTAAAAA
The DNA here is from genome assembly GCF_056163025.1 of Triticum urartu. Taxonomy (NCBI): domain Eukaryota; kingdom Viridiplantae; phylum Streptophyta; class Magnoliopsida; order Poales; family Poaceae; genus Triticum; species Triticum urartu. Next base: position 388,334,478 of record NC_141878.1, on the reverse strand, counting down.
GACTTTCCCCAAGTCTTCCCAACAGTTCTACTTAGCACAAACACTACTTGAACACAAAAAACACAACCAAAACAGAGGCTAGACAAATTATTTATTACTAAATAGGAGCAAAAAGCAAGGAATAACAATAAAATTGGGTTGCCTCCCAACAAGCGCTATCGTTTAACGCCCCTAGCTAGGCATAAAAGCAAGGATAGATCTAGGTATCGCCATAATAATAGGATAGATCATTAAAACTCATTTCATATTCTCTATGTTCGCCAGCAAGTTTTCTTTGAGGCAAGCAAAAGTAATCAAAAGGGCTAAATTTAATGGGACTAAAGTCCCCAAGATAAACTTTAGGAGGTATAGGTTCCTCCTTCGGCCCTTCGTATTGCACAACCAATTCATCATTATAAGCATTCTTTTGACATTACTTTGTGAGCCTATACTCGAGAGAATATCCTAGCTCATTATTTCGAATAGCCAAATCATTATTAAGTTCCGAAATTCTATCAACTAGAACATTGGTAGGAACCCTTTTTCTAAGATTTTCATTGAAAGCAACAAAGTCTAGAGATTGAAAACGCATGATTTCTTCTTGATCAAAAAGGATAGGCTCTATAATGCGCAAAGATTTCTTTGGCCTCTTTTATTATAAATCTAAACTCATCAGCCAAAAATATAATAGCGGCATGCTTAACAGAAGAATGCTCAATATTAGAAAATTCTTGGAAAATCCTTTATATGCAAGGATGCATGTGCAAAAACTGTCTTTCAAGTTCAACTACAAGCATGGCGATAGCGTCTGCAAGACTACTAGTTCTATGAAGAATAGAACTACCCATAGAAGGCAAAGCACCGGCACAAGTAAATAAATCTTGGATAACTCCTTCCCTGATAATATTACCACTACCAATTTGGAATTTTTTGTATGTAAGATAGGGGGTTCTTCAGCAGGAGCATCAGAATTTTCCATGATATTATTATTGTCCATATCGACAATAATTTCCCCAATAACGGTAGAAAGTGCAAGGGGCAAAAAGAAGGAGGAAGGCGAACGAAAAGAAGGGGCGAATAAAACGGCAAGGGTGAAGTGGGGGAGAGGAAAACGAGAGGCAAATGGCAAATAATGTAATGCGGGAGATAAGGGTTTCTGATGGGTACTTGGTATGTTGACTTTTGCGTAGACTCCCCGGCAACAGCGCCAGAAATCCTTCTTGCTACCTCTTGAGCACTGCGTTGGTTTCCCTTGAAGAGGAAAGGGTGATGCAGCAAAGTAGCGTAAGTATTTCCCTCAGTTTTTAAGAACCAAGGTATCAATCCAGTAGGAGGCCACGCACGTGTCCCTTGCACCTACACAAACAAATAAAATCCGCGCAACGAATGCAATAAAGGGGTTGTCAATCCCTTCACGGTCACTTACGAAAGTGAGATCTAATAGATATGATAAGATAATATTTTTGGTATTTTTATGATAAAGATGCAAAGTAAAGAAAGCAAAATAAAAGGAAAAGGAAATATCTTGTTTATGGAAGATTAATATGATGGAAAATAGACCGGTGGCCATAGGTTTCACTAGTGGCTTCTCTCAAGAGCATAAGTATTACGGTGGGTAAACAAATTACTGTTGAGCAATTGACAGAATTGAGCATAGTTATGAGAATATCTAGGTATAATCATGCATATAGGCATCACGTCCAAGACAATTAGACTGACTCCTGCCTGCATCTACTACTATTACTCCACACATCGACCGCTATCCAACATGCATCTAGAGTATTAAGTTCAAAATAACAGAGTAACGCTTTAAACAAGATGACATGATGTAGAGGGATAAACTCATGCAATATGATATAAACCCCATCTTGTTATCCTCGATGGCAACAATCCAATACGTGCCTTGCTGCCCCTACTGTCACTGGGAAAGGACACCACAAGATTGAACCCAAAGCTGAGCACTTATCCCATTGCAAGAAAGTTCAATCTAGTAGGCCAAACCAAACTGATAATTCGAAGAGACTTGCAAAGATAACCAATCATACATAAAAGAATTCACAGAAGATTCAAATATTGTTCATAGATAAACTTGATCATAAACCCGCAATTCATCGGTCTCAACAAACACACGCAAAAGAAGATTACATTGAATAGATCTCCATAAGAGAGGGGGAGAATCAGATCCAAAAAGAGAGAAGAAGCCATCTAGCTAATAACTATGGACCCGAAGGTCTGAAGTAAACTACTCACACTTCATCGCAGATGCTATGGTGTTGATGTAGAAGCCCTCCGTGATCGATGCCCCCTCTGGCGGTGCTCCGGAGAAGGCCCCAAGATGGGATCTCACGGATACAGAAAGTTACAGCGGTGGAATTAGGGTTTTGGCTTCGTATCTGGTAGTTTGGGGGTACGTAGGTATATATAAGAGGAAGAAGTACGTCGGTGGAGCAATGTGGGCCCCACGAGGGTGGAGGGCGTGCTTGGGGGGCTAGGCGCGCCCCCCCTACCTCGTGCCCTCGTGGTTGCTTTCCTGATGTAGGGTCCAAGTCCTCTGGATCATGTTCGTTCCAAAAAAACCACATTTCCGAAGGTTTCATTCCGTTTGGACTTCGTTTGATATTATTTTTCTGCGAAACTCTGAAATAGGCAAAAAAACATCAATTCTGGGCTAGGCCTCCGGTTAATAGGTTAGCCCCAAAAATAATATAGAAGTGTATAATAAGGCCCAATAATTTCCAAAACAAGATATAATATAGCATGGAACAATCAAAAATTATAGATACGTTGGAGACGTATCAGCGGTTCCAGCTCTGGATTCCAAGGCAATCAAGGTCATCAAGGCAATCAAGGTAATCAGGGGGGCTACCATCAACAGTCAGATCAGGGGAATTAGCAGCAGAAGTTTGGGTATCAAAGTAACTCGAAACAGTTGAATAGTGGGCAGTACCACCTCTTTACCATGAGTTTATGCAAGCGGATCAGAAACTTCATAAAAGGGCAGTGAACTCCGTTGAACCGGCGGTTCCCCGTTATTTGCGCTGGTCTGAGCAGCCCATCATGTGGAGTCGGAAAGATCACCCGCCCGGGTTGATAATCCGAGTCATCTGGCTTTGGTGGTTGCACCTCAGGTTGGAGGATATAAATTCACCGAGGTGCTCATGGACGGAGGGAGCAACATCAATATTCTTTATTATGAGACTTTTCGGCGCATGGGATTGACAGACAAAAATCTTAAACCGTCAAACACTGTTTTCTATGGTGTGGTGCCTGGTAAGTCGGCATACCCAGTTGGTAAGATTGCTCTGGAAGTTGCCTTCATAGATGATCATGACTCTAGATCAGAGACCTTGACCGTTGAAGTGGTGAAGTGGTGAAAATCAAGAGCCCTTATCATGCTATGTTTGCACGACTGGCTTATGCTAAGTTCATGGCTAGACCCTGTTATGTTTATCTGCAGCTCAATATATCAAGTCATAAGGGGACTGTCGTGGAATTGTCACGACAGATGTCCTAGCGAAAGGACTTAGTCGTAGGGCCATCGCAACTAGGAAGCTTAAAGGGGTTAATCGGGACAAAGGACACGAGAGGTTTTATACTAGTTCGGCCCCTTACGATGAAGGTAAAAGCCTACGTCTAGTTGTGTTGGAATTGCTGGTGTTTCGATGACCAAGGAGCGAATCTGACGGCTTGGTTATCGATCTGTTTTTCCTTGCCCTAAGCCGCCGCCAGGTCGTCCCTTATATACATGGGTTGACGCCAGGCGGCCTACAGAGTCCCGGCCGGCTCATAAAATGCGTCCGTCTCGGTGACTTCTTTTATATACCTTTCTTTACAAGACTTTTCTTACATACGACGGTTTACAATATTGGGCCTTAAGCCGCCTCTGGGCTTAGGCCTTCTATAAGTCTTAATAAACTATCGCCTTGAATGTTACTGGGCTTCTTTTGTGACCCGCCATTGGAGCTGACCCAGCCCCTCCTGGGCGGGTCTTACCTGGTAGCTATATTCCCAACATTAGGCCCCGGGTTGACTTTGAACTTTGTTCTTTGTCAATCTTCATACTTAAATAAAATCCATCTTCCTCTCTCTGTAGAAATTCTGTAACCTGCCATGACGTCATTGTCAGAAAACACGAAAGAACTGCTCTGACGTCATCCTCAATGGATCTTTATCATTTAATGTCTTCCGAGAATTGAGGCGTCCGTTTAGTGGGATAGTCATTATTTGGGTCTTCCTTGATTTTCGCGCCCGCCTGTTTGCTTACCCCCTTATAAATAGGCACACCCCGGTCCTTCTCATTCTTCTCTCTCTCCGTGTTCTTCCTCTCGCAACTCCACCGCTGCTCGAGCTCCGCCACCGTCGCAGAGCTCCTCGTCCCCGTCGACCTTGGCCGCTGCATCAATCGGAATCATTCCAGAGAACGGCGGCGACTCTCCGCGGAAGATTCGTGGCTGTAAGTGTTTTGCCCTCCTGTTCCTCAGATCCTCATTAGGATTTCTAGGTTTTCTGTGTGTTCTTCATAGTTCATCTTAGTTTCTTCATAGTTCCTCCACTGCAGCTTCTTCTTGATCCAAAAAGAACATATACTCATGCGGTAGTTGTTTTGTGCCCATCCATGATACCAGTATATTCCTTCTCTGGTTCAAAGGCCTCATTAGAGCTCATGAACTAATCTGTGCTAGATTTTTAGGTCTAGAATATTTTTCATTTTGAATGACCCTTTGATCTAGAATAATATCAAGAAATTAGGAAAGTTTTGCTTCAACACTTAGCCAATTCTGTCTCTGATTTCCTTCAAATGTCTGTAGTCATGGCGGCTTACGACGCCGGCTTACTTTTCCCTTATGTGACATTAGCCCTTACTTAAGCCTCCATTACCTATTTGCACCATCATCATTTAACTGTTAATTTCACCATTGAACTGAACCGGTACGTTATTTTCCTTTCAGTTCGTCTTTTGATCAACATGCCGTCAAAAGCACCGACCGTCTGCAACTAGGTCCCTTCCACAGTGACTGAGGACAATCTGAAGGAATTCTTCACCATAGGTTTTTTGCCAGGGAAGAATGTTATGTCTTACCGTGCACCTGACCCGGATGAGGAACGGCCTAATCCCAAAGATGGTGAAGTCATTGTCTTTTCTGACCACATGAATCGGGGTTTTTCACCTCCCGGCTCAAAATTCTTCAGAGACGTCCTTCACTTTTTCAAGCTTCACCCTCAAGATCTTGGGCCCAATTCCATATCCAATATCTAAAATTTCCAAGTTCTCTGTGAGGTGTATCTTCAAGAAGAACCGACTGTGGAGCTCTTTAGAGAGTATTTTTATCTGAACCGCCAGAACGAGTGTACCAATGGCCCTAGCTTAGAACTTGGAGGCATCTCAATTCAGCGTCGATAGGGCGCTGTCTTCCCCCTAATAGTCTTGCCGAGTCATCCCAAAGACTGGAATCAGACCTGGTTCTACTGTCAAGACACTTCACCAGCCAATGAGAAACCACTACCGGGTTATCGCTCGGATCGTCTAGATTCCAAATTTTTGCTCCCTGACAAGCTTACTGCCGCTAAATGCAAGAAGCTTATTCCATCAATTAAAAGGATTAATGCCTTACTGGGGAACGACTTAACCAGAGTTGATTTGACTCGTTGCTGGGTCGCATGGCGGGTCATCCCTCTAAGCCACCGATCCAAATTGATGTATGAATATGGTGGGGGCCCAGATGACTCTCTTCGTCATAGCTCCGTTCAATTAACTGAAGAAGATATTGTTTCAATGTCGACCCTTCTGGTGAACGGAAAATATGAAGACTACAGTAAAGTCGGGTTAAACCCCTTCTGCAAACTTAACCCGATGCCAGAGGTAAAGAACCCCTGACCTCTTTCTCTTTGTATTTTCGTCAGCAGTCTTAAATACTTGCCTGACCTTCCATCTTGTTTTACTTGTTTACAGGACAAATTTGACTTCTGGAAAGCCAAGTATGATCATGAAGCCGCCAAGAAGGCCAGAGCCGACACCATAACTGCCAAGAAGACGACCCGGAGGTCCAAAAAGAAAAAGAGCACTGCGGAGGACCTGTTGAAGCTTGACGATGATTCTGAGTCGGAGGTAGCCCTTGACTCCCTTGGCCAGTTTTTTAATAACCTTATTAACACTGACTATTGCCAGGATGACACGGGGGCTGGTTAGGAAATAGAAGAAGAGGTAACTATTTCCTCCGACTCAGCCCATTTGCCAAGACAGAAAGTTCGACTGGTAACCCAGAAAGCAAGGTTTTCGCACCCTTTAGCTTATTTGGACCCTCATTTTCTTTTGAAAAACAGCAACATCAGAGTCGCTGTCAGGCCCGGAACGACGATGAATCGCCTTCCATTGTACAACAAACTCCTCAAAAACGTCAGAATGAGGTCTCTTTTAACTTTATCTTCTGCTTTTATTAATGAGTCTATTCTCTTGCATTACTTACTTTATTTTACCTTTGCAGGAGGTTTCTCGCTCTTCTGGCGACTCATCTCAGACTAAATTTCCGGCCTTCAAGACTGCCCCTGGGTAAGGAAGAATTCATCTTTCCTCCGTGTCTTTCAAACTGCATCTTTGTACCAACTGTCTCATAACCTCTTTCTTAGTGGTCAAGCCAAGTCCAAGAAGGCCAAGGTGACTAAGCCGATGGAAGACCCGTCAGTCCTTGCACCTGAACTGGCCATGCCAACTTCACCCCCTCAAACTGAAGCACCAGAAGACTCGGCTGCCAATGCTCAATTGGATCCTGAGCCATCAAGTGATGATACCGTCGTTAACCCCTCTACTGCCAGACCATCCAGCTCGGCCAACCGCCATCATCGTCTGACCATGACGTTCTGATCACTGGAAGCCGTTTTGTTGAGCCGGGGACTCCCACCGTGTTAGCTCAACACACCGCTAAACAAGAAGCCCTAGAGAGACAGAAAGTGCGTTTTGATATCTCTCACTATAGCCATCTAAATGCTAATGACATATTGTCCGGCTATCTCAGCCATGTTCATTCTAGCCGTGAATCAGAGATTGAGATGGTCAAGCAACTTCAGCTAAAATATGAGGTATGTTCTCCGGTTTACTTATATTCTGCCAGCCCCCAAGTCTTCAGATGATGATCCTGAATGATCTGGAGACTTTATGCTATAGATGGATACTTTCTCTCCAAACTTTTCAAAAGTCCAATAAAATAGTGTAAACTTCACCTGTAGTCCCCAAGTGCCGGCTCAATTATCTGAAAGGAACCGGTACTTTAACTTTATAGCTGTTCTTTTGCCGAACCCAACAAATATTGTAATCCGGCTTAATCTTGAGAGACTTGCTGAATATCATGCATTAGCCCCCAAGTGCCAAGTGTTGTTACTTTGTAAGGTACTTGGGACTTGAAATATATTAGAGTCATAAGAAATTGTTTTGGCAGACATTAGCCCCCAAGTGTCAAGTGGTATTGCAATGCAAAGTACTTGAGACTTGAATCTTGAACTTTGGTTTAAACCTTGACACAGCTGTGTATGTTTTGTAGAACGCCCTATCTAAATTGGGTTCCCAATTATCTTACGCTAAGACCCGGCTGGCGGATCAAGAGGCAGAAATCAAGTCTGCTGATTCTAAACTTCAATTAAGTCTTGCTGAGACGGAAAAACTGAAAACCAGCTTGACTGCCAAAAAGAAATCTTGGGCTGAAGAAAAGATGATGCTAACACAACACGCCGAAAAAGCTGAAGCGGCTCTTGAGGAGGTTACCACGGAGCTGACCGGCTTAAAGAACCTGGTGTCTCAAATGGTTTCCGCCATCTTTGGTAATCCATCTTTACTGATATTTTATACCTTCTTTGGACCCAGAATATAAACCGCCTGCTGACCCCTTGTTTAAAAAATATGTGCAGGCCCGCGAAGCAAGAATCTGAGCCAAGATATTGTGACTAAACTGAAGGCGGTCTATACCTTAGTGGAGCAGTTGTACACTGGCGCTCAACGAGCACTTGCTGCTATCTCTCCTGCCAATCAAGGACCCAACCAGCTCAGTGATGTCTTGAATAAATTGTCAATCTTACCCACCAGGTTTCAAGAAGTCAAACGACCGTGAAGGAAGACGGGTCTCTGTTTGAGCAGGATGACTTCGTTGCTTGCGTGAGGGAAGTTCGACCTCAAGCTACCATTCTTGGAGATGAGACCAACATTGACAAATATCAGCCGGGTTTTGATTTGGAAAATAAGAAGATGGCGACTCCCTCTTACAAGGTGATAGACCTTATCCCGCCAGTTCGTCAACGTACGTTTGCTCCGGAAGTTGATCCGGCTGGCATGATTGATGATGAAGCAGAGTTCATTGCTGTGAATGGTTTTGACTGGTCCAAACCTAGCTTCCAATCAGAAGAAGGAGGTGAACCGGCAAGGGAAGAGTCATAACCATCTTGTGGGCTCTTTGAAGCCTTGTAATAAATTTAGCTTGAAACAACTGCATATTTTGCCTATGCCATCGTGCATAAGATGCCGTGTGTGACTCTTTGCTTCCTGATGTCAATATATGTGTCATATTTATGGTTATCTCTATCATATTTCGGCTCTTTTCCTGTAGAAAAAGAAAAAACTGGCTTGGCGGTTTTAGCACCGAACGGGTCAGAACACCCGGTACATGACCAATGGTTTTATCATAGTAGAAAAAACAGATATAGATATAAAAATAACAAGGTTGAAATAAACTTTGATTAACAAAAAACACAGAAAAATTGTTCATAAATAATTGTCATACATGTATTCTTTGCATCTGGACCACCGGTTTATATGACCCGGGTGATGAGGTTGATGATCCAATCCTTTTTTGAGAAGTCAATGCTTCTTCATGCCTGATGACCATTATGCCTTGGCGGTTTATTGTCAAATAATCAAGCTGGTGAAAATACTGTCCTGACCGTTTAAATTTGAGACAACAAAGACCAGTAAGACAAATAGCAAATTGCAAATAATATAAATTAACTTTGTAACTGAAAGTTGGGGGTTTCTGATTCGAATACGATCAGTAAACCGGACCAAAGGGGTTTAAGCTAAGATTTGAATATGATCATATAGCCCCCAGTGGCTTTGGCGTTGCGCCGATCAAGAGGGTACCGACAACTATGTTCTCTTTGGTTCGAATACGACCTATGTTTGAACAGGAAGCCCCCAAATGACCTTGAGAGGTTTTTAACGACCCTGATTCGAATACGATCCAAGTCGGACCCAAAAGGGGTTAAGCTATGATTCAGATACGATCAAGAAGCCCCCTAGTGAGTTTGGCTTTGAGCCGATCAAGAGGGTTACGACAGCTATGTTCTCTTTGGTTGAATACGACCTATGTTTGAACAGGAAGCCCCCAAATGACCTTGAGATGTTTTTAATGACCCTGATTCGAATATGATCCAAGGCGGACCCAAAAGGGGTTAAGCTATGATTCGGATACGATCAAGAAGCCCCTAGTGAGTTTGGCTTTGAGCCGATCAAGAGGGTTACGACAGCTATGTTCTCTTTGGTTCGAATACGACCTATGTTTGAACAGGAAGCCCCCAAGTTATCATGAGGTTTACAGCTAGATTCGTATATGATCATAAGCCGGACCATAAAGTTGAAGCTAAATTCAGATATTATCAGCTCCTTAATAGTCATGAAAAATAGTAAAGATATATGACCTTTGAAGAGGAAAAAAGGACAGAGGTCCTGCTTTATTACTTATCATAGTATACACAATGTCAAAGTATGTACATGATGAGAGCCAGTGGCTCAATTGTAGTATGGACGAAGTTGAGCAATGTTCCATGGTCGGCGGGTCTCCTCCTCCGACTTACGTGAGTCTTTGTGCTCTAGAACATCAATGAGGTAATATGATCCGTTGTTTAAGTTCTTGCTGACCACAAAGGGTCCTTCCCAAGGCGGAGATAGCTTGTGCGCATCTGACAGATCCTGGATGAGCCGGAGCACCAGGTCACCTTCTTGAAAAGTCCTGGACTTAACCCTGCGGCTGTGATAACGGTGCAGGTCCTGTTGATAAATTGCTGATTGAGCCGCTGCTAAGTCTCTCTCCTCATCTAACAAATCAAGTGCATCCTGTCTGGCTTGTTCGTTATGAGCTTCAACATAAGCCGCCACACGAGGCGAGTCATGACGGATGTCACTAGGCAGCACCGCTTCCGCTCCATAAACCATGAAGAAAGGTGTATAACCTGTGGACCTGTTAGGAGTGGTGTTGATGCTCCACAGCACCGGGGGTAACTCATCTACCCAGCAACCCGGCGTCCATTGTAAGGGAACCATGAGACGGGGCTTGAGACCTTTTAAGATTTCCTGATTTGCTCTCTCAGCCTGCCCATTATATTGAGGGTGGGATACAGAAGAAACATCCAGCCAGATGTGCTCTCTTTGAAAAAACTCCTCCATAGCCCCTTGGGACAAATTAGTGCCATTGTCAGTGATAATGCTGTGCGGAAAACCAAAGCGAAAAATCACTTTTTTCATGTACTAAACCGCTGTGGCTGCATCACACTTACTCACTGGCTCTGCCTCAACCCATTTTGTGAATTTGTCAACTGCCACTAAAAGATGTGTCTTTTTATCCTTGGACCTTTTGAAAGGTCCAACCATGTCCAGCCCCCAGACTGCAAACGGCCAGGTGATTGGAATCATCAGCAATTCCTGAGCCGGCACATGTGCTCGTCGTGCAAATTTTTGACATCCATCACATCTACTGACCAGATCCTCTGCATCAGCGTGAGCCGTCAACCAGTAAAAACCATGACGAAAAGCTTTGGCCACAAGAGATTTTGATCTGGCTTGATGACCACAATCCCCTTCATGGATCTCATGAAGTATTTCTTGGCCATCTTCAGGAGAAACACACCGCTGAAATGCTCTAGTGACGCTGCGATGATATAACTCTCCGTCAGAAATTGCCATTGACTTGGACTGCCGGGTTATCTGCCGGGCCAGGGTCTCATCCTCTGGCAACTCGCCCCGGGTCATGTAAGCCAAGAACGGTACTATCCAATCTGGGATGACGTGAAGAGCCGCCACCAACTGTGCCTCCGGGTCAGGAACGACCAAATCTTCCTCTATAGGTAACTTAACAGACGGGTTATGCAAAACATCGAAAAAGGTGTTAGGTGGCACTGGCTTACGCTGAGATCCCAACCGTCTTAAGGCATCGGCTGCTTCATTATTTCTACGATCAATGTGTTCCACTTGATAACCTTTAAAATGTCCTAGAACAGCGTCGACTTCACGGCGATAAGCTGCCATGAGAGGATCCTTGGAATCCCACTTGCCTGACACCTGTTGAGCCACCAAATCTGAATCGCCAAGGCACCAGAACCGGCTCAGACTCATTTCTTTAGCCATTCGAAGACCATGGAGCAAGGCTTCATATTCTGCTGCGTTGTTAGTACAAGGAAACATCAATCGCAACACATAACAAAACTTGTCACCTCGAGGGGAAGTTAACACAACTCCAGCCCCCGAGCCTTCCAACTGTCTGGACCCATCAAAGTGAATCGTCCAATATGTGTTGTCTGGTTTCTCCTCTGGCATCTGCATCTCTGTCCAGTCATTAATAAAGTCAACCAGTGCTTGAGATTTGATCGCAGTACGTGGCACATACTTCAACCCATGAGACCCCAGTTCAATGGCCCACTTGGCGACTCGTCCAATAGCTTCTCTATTTTGAATGATGTCTCCCAAAGGAGCAGAGCTAACCACAGTGATTGGGTGACCCTGAAAGTAATGTTTGAGCTTCCGGCTTGCCATGAATACCCCATACACGAGCTTCTGCCAATGCGGATATCTTTTTTTAGATTCAATCAACACCTCACTGACGTAGTAAACCGACCATTGGACCGGATGCTCCTTGCCGGCCTCCTTGCATTCCACCACAATGGCCACACTAACAGCTCATGAGTTAGCAGCTACATATAACAATAACGGCTCTTTCTCAATCGGAGCAGCAAGAACCGGCGGCTCAGCAAGTGTTTCTTTAGATCCTCAAAGGCAGAATTTGCAGCTTCACTACAAACAAAGTCATCTGTCTTTTTCATCATCTGATACAAAGGCATTTCCTTCTCCCCCTAACCTGCTTATGAACCAGCTCAGAGTAGCAACACGACCTGCCATCCGTTGAACGTCATTGATGCATACTGGTTTGGCCAGGGAGGTGATCGCCTTAATTTTCTCCGGGTTAGCTTCAATACCTCTATTAGATACCAAAAAGGCCAAGAGCTTGCCAGCTGGGACTCCAAAAACACACTTGGCCGGGTTAAGCATCATCTTCTAGACCCGAAGGTTATCAAAGGTCTCCTTCAGATACGTTACCAAGGATTCCTCTTCTCTGGATTTCACCACTATGTCATCCACATAAGCATGAACATTACGCCCAATCTGATTGTGAAGACAATTCTGTACACACCGTTGATAAGTTGCCTGGGCACTTTTAAGCCCAAAAGGCATAGACACATAGCAGAAGGCTCCAAATGGAGTGATGAAAGCTATTTTCTCCTGGTCCTTAACTGCCATCTTGATCTGATGATAACCTGAGTATGCATCCAAAAAACTCAAACGCTCGCAACCCGCCGTATCATCAATGATCTGATCAATACGAGGGAGACCAAAAGGGTCAGCCGGAGAAGCTTTGTTCAAATCGGTGTAATCCACACACATACGCCAAGTGTCGTTCTTCTTGAGTACAAGCACCGGGTTTGCCAACCACTCCGGGTGAAAAACTTCAATGATGAACCCGGCCGCCAAGAGCCGATCCACCTCTTCTCCAATGGCCTTGCGCCTTTCCTCGTTAAACCGTCAGAGGAACTGCCTGACCGGCTTAAACTTTGGATCAATATTAAGAGTGTGCTCAGCGAGTTCTCTTGGGACACCCGGCATGTCAGAAGGTTTCCATGCAAAGATGTCTCAGTTCTCACGGATGAACTCGATGAGCACGCTTTCCTATTTTGGATCCAAGTTGGCACTAATGATGAACTGCTTGGATGAGTCGCCAGGCACAAAATCGACCATTTTGGTGTCATCAGCTGACTTGAATTTTAACACCGGTTCATGCTCCGTAGTTGGCTTCCTTAAAGACGTCATGTCTGCCGGGTCAACATTATCTTTATAAAACTTTAACTCCTTTGTTGCACAAACAGACTCAGCATAAGCGGCCTCTCCTTCTTCACACTCCAGGGCTATTTTCTGGCTTCCATGTACTGTAATGGTGCCTTTATAACCCGGCATCTTGAGTTGCGGATATACATAACACGGCCGAGCCATGAACTTGGTGTAAGCCGTCCGTCTAATTCCAGGTCAATCTTACCAACTGGGTACGCTGACTTGCCAGGCACGACACCGTGAAAAACAGTGTTGGATTGGTTAAGACTCTTATCAGTCAACCCCATCTGACGGAGTGTCTCATAGTAGAGGATGTTGATGCTACTGCCTCCATCCATGAGCACTTTAGTGAATTTATATCCACCAACCTGAGGTGCTACCACCAAGGCTAAGTGACCCGGATTATCAACCCGGGGAGGATGATCTTCTCTGCTCCACACTATAGGTTGTTCTGACCTCCTCAAATAACGTGGAATCGCCGGCTCAACGGCATTGACAGCCCTCTTATGAAGCTTCTGGTCCCTCTTGCATAAACTAGTGGTAAATACATGGTACTGCCCACTATTCAACTATTTTGGGTTGCTCTGATATTCAGACTGTTGCTGCTGATTACCTTGGCCGGGTTGTGGATTATAACCTCCCTGGTTACCCGGATGGCCCTGACCGTGAAAACCGCCTCCACCTGAACCGGCGCCCGGGCCATGAAAGCCGCCTCCTCCGCCAGGCCCGTGACTTCCATCAAATGTGTTGGAATTTTGAAATGCCTTCATGATTGTACAGTCCTTCCACAGATGGGTGGCTGGCTTCTCCCGGGTGCCGTGTCTTGGGCAAGGTTCATTCAATAGTTGCTCGAGGGTGGGACCTGACCCGCCTGACCGAGGGGGTTGCCTACCCTTGCGTCGTTGGTTGTTTCCCTGTGCATTGGTGTTAGCCACAAATTTGTTAGCCTTATGTTTATTACATCCTTGGTTTGCCGGGTTATGCTGGTGACCCTTGCCGTTGCCGTTCTTCTTTCCCTTCCCTGTTTTTTCTTCATCAGACACGGGATCCTTGGTACTGTCAGAATCATCATACTTGACCAGAGCCGCCATCAACTGGCCCATGTCATTGCAGTCACGCTTGAGCCGCCCAGCTTCTGCTTCAGAGGTTCAAAACGGCAATTTTTCTCCAACATTAAGACTGTCAAGCCGGCATCCATCTTATCAGATGAATGTATTATCTCCTTGACCCGGCGCACCCAATGGGTTGTGGACTCACCTTCCTCTTGCTTACAATTAATTAGGTCCACGATTGACATAGGTTGTTTACATGTGTCTTTGAAGTTCTGAGAACCAGGCCTTCAACTCCGCCCATGAGCCGATGGAATTGGGTGGTAACCCTTTCAACCAAGTGCGAGCCGTTCCATCCAACATCATGGTGAAATACTTAGCCATTGCTGCATCGCTGACTTCCAACAGCTCCATTGCCATCTCATAACTTTCAATCCACGCCCCAGGCTGCATGTCAGCTGTGTAATTAGACACTTTACGAGGTCCCTTAAAGTCTTTAGGTAAGCGCTCATTACGTATAGCCGGCACTAGGCAAGGAACACCTCCTGTTCTTGTGGCTACTCCTGCCTCAACAGAGGTTGCTGGATAGGCCGGAAAAGTTTGATGAGCCGCCTGCTCAGCTGCCAGTTGAACCGCCCGCTCAGCCTCTTGACGGATCCTCTCCTGATCCACTAAGTTAAGGGCTCCAGCCTGCACCGGCTCATGCTTGTGCAGTTGGTTACGGCGTTGAGCGTTGCTTGACATATCAAGTCCATATGCCTGCTATAGCTTGGGCTCCGGCTCTGGCTCAGGCGAGGGGTTGAATGGATTCTGTCTCGACTGTAAGAGTACGCATCCTGCTGCGCCAGGGCCGTCTGAAGAAGTTCCCTCACCCTTCGTGTTTCAATTGCTATTGGAGAGTTGCCTTCCATCGGGAGAGCTGCCAAACGAGCCGAAGCAGCAATGAGGTTTTCCAAAGGATTGGAGAAGTGACCTGGTGGTCTTGGCGCATAATGAGGCGGAGTGGTACTCATACGAAGTGGTTCCATGGCCCGCGGCTGAACCGGCGCTCCGGGTGTCGTGATCCGATTTGCCTCTGGTGGGTTACTTGGACCGGCCCGGGTGTGTGGAAAAGGTTCCTAGGATTGAGCGTCACAGGTAGACGTGACTGAGTTTTCTGATGCCTTCTCCTCATGACCTCGTTTGACCCGTTCAGATCCA
This sequence comes from Triticum urartu, assembly GCF_056163025.1. Lineage (NCBI taxonomy): Eukaryota > Viridiplantae > Streptophyta > Magnoliopsida > Poales > Poaceae > Triticum > Triticum urartu. The sequence continues at coordinate 388,319,121 of NC_141878.1, read as the reverse complement.
CCGAGAGCCGGAAAGTCTCCCCTTGAAGCTGCTGAGCACGATCATCAAAAGCCGCCTGTTCCGCGGCCATCCTGACCTCTTATGCTGCTAAATTTTCCTTGGCTTGTGCCATCTCTTCGCATACCCGTGCCACCTCCGCGTCATGCTGGGCTTTCTCCGTCGGCTCTACCACGACAGTCAACAGAGCCGTCAGCTTATCCATGAGGTCCATTAGCATCTAAGCCGAGGGGCGCGCGGGGTCTCCTAACCCGACCGCTGCCGACCCGGTGGTTGTTGCTGCTGCAGCCGTGGAGTTCTACCCGGGCTGAGTGCCTGCCATGAAGACTCTGGCTCGATTCCGTGGCTCAAAGGGGTCCGGAATACTGCTGCCATCGGAACAGCCCCCATGCATGCCATCCTGCAGGTGATACAAATAATCCGTCTCGCCAGTTGATGACATAGCATCAGAACAGATGGCCGTCTCACCGCCATCTACTGATCTTTCTGAGTATTCACCTCCATGGATGCAACCCACAAAGGCATGCTTTACGACAGTTCGGGCTCGGGCGGGCCTTGCGCGCTAAGCCGTCTCGATGATGTTGGTGCAGACGTCCGGCTCAGGGCCCGATTCGCCGATCCGGCCAATGAAGACATGAATCCCGCCGAAGGGGACCCGGTACCCGTACTCAATTGAGCCAAACTCGGGGCCCCAGCCTTCGTCGTCGATGTAGAGCTTGCCGCGATGACTCTTGGTCATCCGGCCCACAACGTATCGCTAGAGCCCTTCGAAGTTGCCCTTCAAGAACTCAAATCCACCGTGCGCTGGCCCCACGGTGGGCGCCAACTGTCGTGGAATTGTCACGGCAGATGTCCTAGCGAAAGGACTTAGTCGTAGGGCCATCACAACTAGGAAGCTTAAAGGGGTTAATCGGGACAAAGGACACGAGAGGTTTTATACTAGTTTAGCCCCTCACGATGAAGGTAAAAGCCTACATCGTTGTGTTGGAATTACTGGTGTTTCGATGACCAAGGAGCGAATCCACCGGCTTGGTTATCGATATGTTTTTCCTTGACCTAAGCCGCCGCCAGGTCGTCCCCTTATATACACGGGTTGACGCCTGGCGGCCTATAGAGTCCCGTCCGGCTCATAAAACGCATCCGGCTCGGTGACTTCTTTTATATGCCTTTCTTTACAAGTCTTTTCTGACATACTGCGGTTTACAATATTGGGCCTTAAGCCGCCTCTGGGCTTAGGCCTTCTATAAGTCTTAATAAACTATCGCCTTGAATGTTGCTGACTTCTTTTGTGACCCGCCATTGGGGCTGACCCGGCCCCTCCTGGGCGGGTCTTACGTGGTAGCTTGATACGTCTCCAACGTATCTATAATATTTGATTCCTCCATGCTATATTATCTACTGTTTTGGACTATATTGGGCTTTATTTTCCACTTAAATATTATTTTTGGGACTAACCTATTAACTGGAGGCCCAGCCCAGAATTGTTGTTTTTTTGCCTATTTCAGTGTTTCGGAGAAACAGAATATCAAATGGAATAAAACCTTCGGGAACGTGATTTTCTCACCGAACGTGATCCAAGAGACTTGGACCCTACTCCAAGGAGTCAAAGAGGCGGTCACGAGGGTGGGGGCGCCACCCCCCCTAGGGCGCGCCCCCTGCCTCGTGGGCCCCTTGGTGCTCCACCGACGTACTCCTTCCTCCTATATATACCTACGTACCCCCAAACGATCAGAACACAAGACAAAAACCTAATTCCAACGCCACAACTTTCTGTATCCACGAGATCCCATCTTGGGGCCTGTTCCGGAGCTCCGCCGGAGAGGGCCGTCATCACGGAGGGCTTCTACGTTATCATAGCCTCTCCGATGAAGTGTGAGTAGTTTAGCTCAGACCTTCGGGTCCATAGTAAGTAGCTAGATGGCTTCTTCTCTCTTTTTGGATCTCAATACAAAGTTCTCCCCCTCTCTCGTGGAGATCTATTCGATGTAATCTTCTTTTTGCGGTGTGTTTGTTGAGACCGATGAATTGTGGGATTATGATCAAGTCTATATATGAATAATATTTGAATCTTCTCTGAATTATTTTATGTATGATTGGTTATCTTTGTAAGTCTCTTCGAATTATCTGTTTGGTTTGGCCAACTAGATTGGTAGTTCTTTCCATGAGAGAAGTGCTTAGCTTTAGGTTCGATCTTGCGGTGTCCTTTCCCAGTGACAGAAGGGGCAGCAAGGCACGTATTGCATCGTTGCCATCAAGGATAACAAGATGGGGTTTATTTCATATTGCATGAATTTGTCTCTCTACATCATGTCATCTTGCTTAAAGCGTTACTCTGTTTTTAACTTAATACTCTAGATGCATGCTGGATAGCGGTCGATGAATGGAGTAATAGTAGTAGATGCAGAATCGTTTCGGTCTACTTGTCATGGACGTGATGCCTATATACATGATCATGCCTAGATATTCTCATAACTACGCTCAATTCTGTCAATTGCTCAACAGTAATTTGTTCACCCACCGTAGAATACTTATGCTCTTGAGAGAAGCCACTAGTGAAGCCTATGGCCCCGGGTCTATTCTCATCATATCAATCTCCATCACTTTAATCTTGCTTTGCTTTTTACTTTGCCTTTTACTTTTCACTTTGCATCTCTATACCAAAAATACCAAAAATATTATATCTATCAGATCTCACTCTCGTAAGTGACCGTGAAGGGATTGACAACCCCTAATCGCGTTGGTTGTGAGTAGCTATTGTTTTGTGCAGGTACGAGGGACTTGAGCGTGGCCTCCTACTGGATTGATACCTTGGTTCTCAAAAACTGGGGGAAATACTTACGCTACTCTGCTGCATCATCCTTTCCTCTTCAGGGAAATCCAACGCAAGCTCAAGAGGTAGCAAGAAGAATTTCTGGCGCCGTTGCCAGGGAGTCTACGCAAAAAGTCAACATACCAAGTACCCATCACAATCCCTATATCTCTCGCATTACATTATTTGCCATTTGCCTCTCGTTTTCCTCTCCCCCACTTCACCCTTGCCATTTTATTCGCCCTCTCTTTCCCAATCTCCTTCTCCTTCTCTTTCTTCGTTTGCCTCTTTTGCCCATTTGCTCTTGTTTGCTCGTGTGCTAGTTTGTTTGCTTGTCATCATGGCTAGTCTCATATCTTCTCCGTTGTCTCCCGAGAATGAAGTTCTAAATTTTAAACAAAGGTAGGGAGAAAATCGAAAAGATGCTTGGTATAGAATTTGCAATGCTCAAAATAGATCTACCAGGAAGCAATCTACTTCAGTTCTTCTCCGCAATTTTTATGTAGGTGTTAATCCTTGGTATAGATATATCCTCGATACCAATACCGGAGGGAACTTCTTGGGTAGCCATACTTTTGATTCTTATAATGCTATGCTAGATTTATTTGGCTCACCACCTCTTTTGGTTAATGGAACCATGTTAACTTTGGAGCATGTTATGCAAAGACTTGAAATTATTGAAAATAAAGTTGCTACTATTGAATCAATTGAACATCTAGATAAAAAGATCCACAATCAAATTACTCAATATGGATCTAAGGTAGGAATGACTTTGAAAAATATTAAGGAAAAGGAACCCATAGTTAATGAGAAGATAAACTTAGATTCTACTAGAATTGATAAACTTGAGGGTATCATTACAAACTTGGGAACCGCTTTTTCTTCCATAAAGAATACTCCAAGTCCCCCTACTAAAATTGCCAAGCTTATGTATGTTCCTAAAAATAAGGGTGAATCATCAAGTAAGGAAACTGTGGATCTTAAATCTATAAGTATTCATCCCAATCTTTTTGCTATCATTAAGGAACCAATTGCTACAAATGAAATTTTCGATCTTGTGCCTAAAATTTTGATAATCACTAGAAAGAAAGAAGTTCCTAAGGGAAATAGATGCCTCATCGAAGAATTGCCAACCAAAGATGGCAATACCTTGATCTATCCTCGCTTTTATGCCTAGCTAGGGGCGTTAAACGATACCGCTTGTTGGGAGGCAACCCAATTTTATTTTTATTCCTTGATTTTTTCTCCTGTTTAGTAATAAATAAATTATTTAGCCTCTGTTTTGGTTGTGTTTTTTGTGTTTAATTAGTGTTTGTGCCAAGTAGAACCATTGGGAAGACTTGGGGAAAGTCTTGTTGAACTTGCTGTAAAAAACAGAAATTTAGCGCTCACGAGAACTGCTGTAATTTTTATTTGGAGAGTGCTATTTAGTTAATTCTTTTTTCAGATTATTAATAGATAAATTCCTCACGTCCAGAAATTTATTGTAGAATTTTCGGGTTCCATATCTTGCGCTAGCTACAGATTACTACAGACTGTTCTGTTTTTGACAGATTCTGTTTTTCGTGTGTTGTTTGCTTATTTTGATGAATCTATGGTTAGTAAAATAGTTTATAATCCATAGAGAAGTTGGAATACATTAGGTTTAACACCAATATAAATAAATAATGAGTTCATTACAGTACCTTGAAGTGGTTTTTTGTTTTCTTTCGCTAACGGAGCTCACGAGTTTTCTACTTTAAGTTTTGTGTTGTGAAGTTTTCAAGTTTTGGGTGAATTCTTGTGATGGATTATGGAACAAGGAGTGGCAAGATCCTAAGCTTGGGGATGCCCATGGGACCCCCAAGATAATCCAAGGACACCAAAAATTCAAAGCTTGGGGATGCCCCGGAAGGCATCCCCTCTTTCGTCCACTTCCATCGGTAATTTACTTGGAGCTATATTTTTATTCACCAACATGATATGTGTTTTTCTTGGAGCGTCTTGTATTATTTGTGTCTTTGTGTTTTAGTTTGCCACAATAATCCTGTCTGTGCACACCTTTTTAGAGAGCCATACATGAATTAGAATTTGATAGAATACTATATGTGCTTCACATATATCTTTTTGAGCTAAGTAGTTTTGCTCTATGCGCTTCACTTATATCTTTTGAGCGCTATAATTTTGCTCTATGTGCTTCACTTAGATCTTCTAGAGCATGGTGGTGGATTTTTTTTAAAGAAACTATTGATCTCTCATGCTTCACTTAAATTATTTTAAGAGTCTTAATAGCATGGTAATTTGCTTAATAATAACATGCTTGGTATTCAAGATTTGTGAAACTTTCTTTTGAGTGTGTTGAATACTAAGAAAATTTGGATGCTTGATAATTGTTTTGAGATATGGAGATGGTGATATTAAAGTCATGCTAGTTGAGTAGTTGTGAATTTGAGAAATACTTGTGTTGAAGCTTGTGATTCCCATAGCATGCACGTATGGTGAACCGTTATGTGATGAAGTCAGAGCATGATTTATTTATTGATTGTCTTCCTTATGAGTGGCGCTCGGGGACGAGCGATAGTCTTTTCCTACCAATCTATCCCGAGCATACGCATAATACTTTGCTTTGATAACTTCTAGATTTTTGCAATAAGTATATGAGTTCTTTATGACTAATGTTGAGTCCATGGATTATACGCACTCTCACCCTTCCACCTTTGCTAGCCTCTCTAATACCGCACACTTTTCACCGGTATCATACACCTACCATATACCTTCCTCAAAACAGCCACCATACCTACCTATTATGGCATTTCCATAGCCATTCTGAGATATATTGCCATGCAACTTTCCACCGTTCTGTTTATTATGACACACTCCATTATTGTCATATTGCTTTGCATGGTCATGTAGTTGACATCGTATTTGTGGAAAAGCCAGCATTCATAATTCTTTCATACATGTCACTCATGCATCATTGCATATCCCGGTACACCGCCGGAGGCATTCATATAGAGTCATATTTTGTTCTAAGTATCGAGTTGTAATTGTTGAGTTGTAAGAAAAATAAAAGTGTGATGATCATCATTATTAGAGCATTGTCCCAGTGAGGAAAGGATGATGGAGACTATGATTCCCCCACAAGTAGGGATGAGACTCCAGACAAAAAATAAATAAAAGAGGCCAAAGAAGCCCCAAAAAAGAGAAAGAAAATAGGCCATAAAAAAGGACCAAATAAAAAATAAAATGAGAGAAAAAGAGAGAAGGGACAATGTTACTATCCTTTTACCACACTTGTGCTTCAAAGTAGCACCATGATCTTCATAGTAGAGAGTCTCTCATGTTATCACTTTCATATACTAGTGGGAATCTTTCATTATAGAACTTGGCTTGTATATTCCAATGATGGGCTTCCTAAAATTTCCCTAGGTCTTCATGAGCAAGCAAGTTGGATGCACACCCACTTAGTTTCTTTTTGATCTTTCATATACTTATAGCTTTAGTGCATCCGTTGCATGGCAATCCCTACTCACTCACATTGATATCTATTGATGGGCATCTCCATAGCCCGTTGATACGCCTAGTTGATGTGAGACTATCTTCTCCTTTTTGTCTTCTCCACAACCACCACTCTATTCCACCTATAGTGCTATATCCATGGCTCATGCTCATGTATTGCGTGAAGATTGAAAAAGTTTTGAAAAAGTTAGAGTATGAAACAATTGCTTGGCTTGTCATCGGGGTTGTGGATGATTTAAATATTTTGTGTGGTGAAGATAGAGCATAGCCATCCTATATGATTTTGTAGGGATAACTTTCTTTAGCCATGTTATTTTGAGAAGACATAATTGCTTTGTTGGTTTGCTTGAAATATTATTATTCTCTATGTCAGTATGAACTTTTGTCTTGAATCTTCCTAATCTGAATATTCATAGCACAATTAAAAATATTTGCATTGAAATTATGCCAAGTAGCACTCCGCATGAAAAATTCTCTTTTTATCATTTACCTACTCGAGGACGAGCAGGAATTAAGCTTGGGGATGCCTGGTACGTCTCCAACGTATCTATAATTTTTGATTCCTCCATGCTATATTATCTACTGTTTTGGACTATATTGGGCTTTATTTTCCACTTTTATATTATTTTTGGGACTAACCTATTAACCGGAGGCCCAGCCCAGAATTGCTGTTTTTGCCTATTTCAGTGTTTCGGAGAAACAGAATATCAAACGGAGTCCAAACGGAATAAAACCTTCGGGAACGTGATTTTCTCACCGAACGTGATCTAGGAGACTTGGACCCTACTCCAAGGAGTCAAAGAGGCGGTCACGAGGGTGGGGGGCGCCCCCCTAGGGCTCCCCCTGCCTCGTGGGCCCTTCAGTGCTCCACCGACGTACTCATTCCTCCTATATATACCTACGTACCCCCAAACGATCAGAACAGGACCAAAAACCTAATTCCACCGCCGCAACTTTCTGTATCCACGAGATCCCATCTTGGGGCCTGTTCCGGAGCTCCGCCTGAGAGGGTCGTCATCACGGAGGGCTTCTACATCATCATAGCCTCTCCGATGAAGTGTGACTAGTTTACCTTAGACCTTCGGGTCCATAGTTAGTAGCTAGATGGCTTCTTCTCTCTTTTTGGATCTCAATACAAAGTTCTCCCCCTCTCTCGTGGAGATCTATTCGATGTAATCTTCTTTTTGCGGTGTGTTTGTTGAGACCGGTGAATTGTGGGTTTATGATCAAGTCTATCTATGAATAATATTTGAATCTTCTCTGAATTCTCTTATGTATGATTGGTTATCTTTGCAAGTCTCTTCGAATTATCCGTTTGGTTTGGACAACTAGATTCGTAGTTCTTGCCATGGGAGAAGTGCTTAGCTTTGGGTTCGATCTTGCGGTGTCCTTTCCCAATGACAGAAGGGGCAGCAAGGCACGTATTGCATCGTTGCCATAGAGGATAACAAGATGGGGTTTATTTCATATTGCATGAATTTATCTATCTACATCATGTCATCTTGCTTAAAGCGTTACTCTGTTTTTAACTTAATACTCTAGATGCATGCTGGATAGCGGTCGATGAGTGGAGTAATAGTAGTAGATGCAGAATCATTTTGGTCTACTTGTCACGGACGTTATGCCTATATACATGATCATGCCTAGATATTCTCACAACTATGCTCAATTCTGTCAATTGCTCAACAGTAATTTGTTCACCCACCGTAGAATACTTATGCTCTTGAGAGAAGCCACTAGTGAAGCCTATGGCCCCGGGTCTATTCTCATCATATCAATCTCCATCACTTTAATCTTGCTTTGCTTTTTTACTTTGCCTTTTACTTTTCACTTTGCATCTCTATACCAAAAATACCAAAAATATTATATCTATTAGATCTCACTCTCGTAAGTGACCGTGAAGGGATTGAAAACCCCTTATCGCATTAGTTGCGAGTAGCTATTGTTTTGTGCAGGTACGAGAGAGTTTAGCATGGCCTCCTACTGGATTGATACCTTGGTTCTCAAAAACTGAGGGAAATACTTACGCTACTCTGCTGCATCATCCATTCCTCTTTCGGGAAATCCAACGCAAGCTCAAGAGGTAGCATAGCTATATTCCCAATAGGGACCATTACAATACATGGGAGCCGGAAGATAACTTTGGAGTGTGAAGAGGGCGATGCAGCATATGCTGAGTCGGTTTGTGCAACAAAGGAGTTAAAGTTTTATAAGGACAATGTTGTTCTGGCAGATATGACCTATTTGAAAAAGCCAACTACGCAGCATGATCCGGCCTTGAAGTTTAAATCGGCGGATGATACTAAGTTAGTTGATTTCGTTCCTAGCAATTCATCCAAGCACTTCAGCATCAGTGCTAACCTGGACCCGAAATAGGAAAGTGCGCTCATCGAGTTCATCCGTGAGAACCGGGACATCTCTGCATGGAAACCTTCTGACATGCCAGGTGTACTGGGGGAACTCGCTGAGCACACTCTCAATATTGATCCCAAGTTTAAACCGGTCAAGCATTTTCTTCGTCGCTTCAATGAAGAATGGCGTAAGGCCATTGGTGAGGAGGTAGCCCGTCTCTTGGCGTCTGGGTTTATTGTTGAAGTTTTTCATCCTGAATGGTTGGCTAACCCAGTGTTGGTACTTAAGAAGAATGGCACTTGGCGTATGTGTGTGGACTACATGGATTTAAACAAGGCTTCTCCGGCTGATCCTTTTGCTCTCCCTCATATTGATCAGATTATTGATGCTACGGCGGATTGTGAGTGTTTGAGTTTTTGGATGCTTATTCTGGCTATCATCAGATCAAGATGGCAGTTAAGGACCAGGAGAAGACAACTTTTATAACTCCCTTTAGAACCTTCTGCTATGTGTCTATGCCTTTTGGGCTCAAGAGTGCCCAGGCGACTTACCAGTGATGTCTGCAGAATTGTCTTCATAATCGGATTGGGCACAATGTTCATGCTTTTGTGGATAATATTGTGGTGAAATCCAGAAAGAAGGAGGCGTTGATAGATGATCTGAAGGAGACCTTTGATAATCTTTGGGTTTATAAGATGATGCTGAACCCGGCCAAGTGTGTCTTTGGTGTACCGGCAGGCAAGCTCTTGGGCTTTCTGGTATCTAACAGGGGCATTGAAGCTAATCCGGAAAAAATCAAAGCTATTACTTCTCTGGCTAAACCGGCGTGTATCAATGGTGTTCAACGTCTGGCGGGTCGTATTGTGGCGTTAAGCCGGTTCATAAGCCGTTTAGGAGAGAAGGCCATCCCTCCGTATCAGATGATGAAGAAGACAAATAACTTTATCTGGAGTGACGTGGCTAATGCGGCGTTGGAGGACATGAAAAAGTAGTTAGTCGAGCCACCCGTTCTTGCAGCCCCTATTGATAAAGAACTGTTGCTGTTATATGTGGCTGCCAATGCTCGGGCTGTCAGCGTGGCTATTGTGTTGGAACGAAAGGAGGCATGCAAGGAATATCCGGTTCAATGACCGGTTTATTATATCAGCGAGGTGCTTATTGAGTCCAAGCAGAGATACCCGCATTGGCAGAAGCTTGTGCATGGAGTTTTCATGGCCAGTCGAAAGCTTAAGCAATACTTTCAGGGTCATCCTATCACTGTGGTCATTTCTGCTCCGTTAGGGGATATTATTTAGAACAGAGAAGCCACAAGTCAGATAGCCAAGTGGGCCATTGAACTCGGACCTCATGGTTTGAAGTATAAGCCTCGCACGACCATCAAGTCTGAAGCGCTGGTGGATTTCATCAATGACTGGACAGAGCTGCAAAAGCCCGAGGAAAAGCCGGATAACACATATTGGACTATTGACTTTGATGGGTCCAGGCAATTGGAGGGCTCGGGGGCTGGAGTTGTGCTAGCTTCCCCTCGAGGTGATAAATTTTGTTATGTTCTCCGTTTGATGTTCCCTTGCACTAACAATGCAGCTGAGTATGTGGCCTTACTCCACGGTCTTCGGATGGCTAAGGAGACGATCTTAAGTTGGGTAAGGTGTTTTGGTAACTCGGATTTGGTTACTCAATAGGTCTCTGGTACTTGGGATTCCAAGGATCCACTCATGGTGGTTTATCGACGAGAGTTGGATGTTATTGCTAGTCACTCCAAGGGTTATAAAGTTGAGCATGTCGACCAGAGAAAGAATGAAGTGGTTGATGCCTTAAGTCTTTTTTTTCGAGGGATTGATGCCTTAAGTCGGTTGGGTTCTCAGCGTAAACCGGTGCCACCTAATGTTTTTCTTGACGTTCTTCATAACCCGTTGGTCAAGGTACCTACAGAGGAGGATTTGGATATTCCTAACCCGAAAGCTCAGTTGGTGGCGGCTCTTCATGTTATCCCTGATTGGACAGTTCCATATTTGGCATATATGACCCGGGGCGAGTTACCTGAAGGTGAAACGTTGGCCAGGCAGATAATCCGGCGGTCCAAGTCAATGACTATTGTCAATGGGGAGTTACATCATTGCAGTGTCACAGGGGCATTTCAGCGTTGCGTTTCTCCTGAAGAAGGTTGTGAGATTCTATGTGAGATCCACGAAGGAGATTGTGGTCATCATGCCGGTTCAAAATCTCTGGTCGCCAAAGCTTTTCGTTACGGTTTCTATTGGCTGACGGCTCATGCTGATGCTGAGGACTTGGTCAGAAGATCTGATGGTTGTCAGAACTTTTCACGTCGAGCTCATGTTCCGGCTCAGGAGTTGAGGATGATTCCAACTACTTGGCCATTTGCAACTTGGGGGCTGGCTATGGTTGGACCTTTTAAGAGATCCAAGGATAAGGAAACCCACCTTTTGGTGGCGGTTGACAAGTTTACTAAGTGGGTAGAGGCAGAGGCAGTTAGTAAGTGTGATGCAGCAACGGCGGCTCAATTCATGAAGAAGGTGGATTTCCGTTTTGGCTTTCCACACAGCATTATAAAAGACAACGACACTAATCTTTCCAAAGGTGCTATGAAAGAATTTTGTCAGCGTGAACATATTCAGCTTGATGTGTCATCAGTGGCTCACCCCCAATCTAATGGTCAAGCTGAGAGAGTGTAACACCCACGATGCGGCTATATCTCCCATGTGTCGGAGCACGACTTAGAGGCATAACCACATAGTAGGCATGTTGCAAGAGGGGCAATCTTTACACATCCCATGTACTGAATAAGAAAGGGATAAAGAGTTGGCTTACAATCGCCACTTCAAACAATACATAAATATCATACATCATCCAGAATACAATCAAGGTCCAACTACATAACCAAAATAAAAGAAGACCACCCGTAATGCTAGATCCCCGATCGCCCCAACTGGGTTCCTCTACTGATCGAAAGGCAACGAAACAACACAACGAACACGATCTTCATCGAGCTCCCACTTGAGCTGGGTTACATCACCTGCACTGGCATCATCGGCACCTGCATCTGTTGGGAAGTAATCTGTGAGTCACGGGGACTCAGCAATCTCACACCCGTGAGATCAAGACTATTTAAAATTATGGGTAGGAAAGGGTAGTAAGGTGGAGCTACAGCAAGCACTAGCATATATGGTGGCTAACTTACGCAAATAAGAGTGAGAAGAGAAGCAATGCAAGGGTCGTGAACTATAAATGATCAAGAAGGGATCCTGAGTCTACTTACGTTCAAGCATAACACGAGACTGTTTTCACTTCCTGGACTCCGCCGGAAAGAGACCATCACGGCTACACACGCGGTTGATTCATTTTAATTAACTTAAGTGTCAAGTTCTCTACAACCGGATATTAACAAATTCCCATCTGCCCATAACCGCGGGCACGGCTTTCGAAAGTTCAAACCCTGCAGGGGTGTCCCAACTTAGCCCATCACAAGCTCTCACGGTCAACGAAGGATATTCCTTCTCCTAGGAAGACCCAATCAAACTCGGAATCCTGGCTACAAGACATTTCGACAATGGTAAAACAAGACCAGCAAAGCCACCTAAATGTGCCGACAAATCCCGATAGGGGCTGCACATATCTTGGTGTCAGGGCACACTGGATTTTCCAAACTTCCGATAGGCCAGCCCAGAGTTTCCCCTGGTGGCCACCGCCGGCTGACAAGTTGGACCAACACTCGGAGGAGCACTGGCCCGGGGGTTAAAAATAAAGATGACCCTTGAGTCTGCAGAACCCAAGGGAAAAAGGCTTAGGTGGCAAATGGTAAAACCAAGGTTGGGCCTTGCTGGAGGAGTTTTATTCAAGGCGAACTGTCAAGGGGTTCCAATTATAACCCAACCGCGTAAGGAACGCAAAATCAAGGAACATAAGACCTGTATGATGGAAACTAGGGCGGCAAGAGTGGAACGAAACACCAGGCATAAGGCCGAGCCTTCCACCCTTTACCAAGTATATAGATGCATTAAAGTAAATGCGATATAATAATGATATCCCAACAATAAACATGTTCCAACAAGGAACAAACTCCATCTTCACCTGCAACTAGCAACGCTATAAGACGGGCTGAGCAAAGCGGTAACATAGCCAAACAACGGTTTGCTAGGAAAGGTGGGTTAGAGGCTTGACATGGCAATATGGGAGGCATGATATAGCAAGTGGTAGGTATCGCGGCATAGCAATAGAGCGAACAACTAGCAAGCAAAGATAGAAGTGATTTCGAGGGTATGGTCATCTTGCCTGCAAAGTTCTCCGAGTTAACGAAAGCTTGATCCTCATTAGCGTACTCAACGGGTTCCTCGATCACGTACTCGTCTCCCGGCTCTACCCAAGGCAAGAACACAAGCAAAAGAAACCACAATCAACCACGGTGCAATGCGCAAGCAGCATGACGCAAAACATGGCATGATATGCGAGATGTGATATGCAATATATATGCAGGCTCCCGAAGGAAAAGATTGATCAAGGACTCAAGTTGACAAACCAAGTGTGCCGTTGGAAAGATGAGTTGATTTCGGCCGAAATCGATATAAAGATCACCGGAATCGGATGCATGGTTTGCAAACGGCAAGCAAAAACAATAATGGCACAATTCTGCGATTAACAGCACGATGCCAGCTAGAATGCAACAAGAAACTAATCTACTGCACTCCAACATAGCAACAAAGGACATGGCAGTGATCTACTCAAGATTCTTGACAAAAGATGAACACTGAGCTACGGCTAAATCACAAAAGAGCAGGTTCAAACAAGCATGGCAAAAGTGCAAAAGATACCAGCTTCACAGACTTAGTGAAAATACTAACATGTCAGGAATTAACATCAGGAAGCAATGTTTAGAGTAAGCAAACAACATGCTATAGGAACAGAACATAGCAAACAAAGGCATGGCATGAATCTACTCAAAGCATAGAACAAAAGTCCCTTACTGACCATAAGCCAAGAAGGAACAGAAGATATGATGGCACCCATGTAAACATAGCAAGTTTCGTTAACAGATTCAGACTTTGCAGAAAACTGGGCATGGCTAAAACAGAATTATGAAGGCCGCTTTGCGAGCTCGATTCACTCATCATAAGGCATTGCATGACAATATAAGCATAGAAATAGCAATAAGACATGTTCATAAGGCTAGCTATGGCAAGAACAAGTTCATAGCAAGCATGGATCAACTACAACAACCTTGGCAAAATTGATTAACATGTAAACAATCTGCCAGGAACATTTTATAGCAAAAGTAGAGCAAGATTAAGCCGTTCTAGGTCACTCCATAAATCCAAACAGGGGCATGGATGGATAGAGCATAACCATATTCCCAGATCAGCCTTACTGAACATACTCAAAAGAAGCATGGATCTCACTATAGCAACAAGAATACATGGCATAAAAATAACAGCAGACAAAGACTTAGTGAAATTCCAAGTCTGTGAAATCAGCAATATCACGAGAGCTACTTTTCATGCAAGTGCTAGTCACCACAAAGATCACAAACATACATGGCAAGCACCCCTGTAAAGATGGCATGGCGTACACCAAAACACATGTAGAGCACATGCCCATATGCAGCACACAACAAATGTAAAAAAATGACAAATGCTCATACTCTGCTAAGAATCAGCACCTAACATTTTATAGCACTCTTGCATCAATGATTTGGGCATAAATATGGACTCAAACAAGCATGGCACAATGGAACAAAATGAAGAGCACATCCTGATGAACATTTTGATATATTGCACGCAGAAAACGGAGCAACGGTCATGAAGTTATGGTATGATGAATAGAGCATTAAAATATGTGCACAGAAAAGACTTAGACGAAAATAACCTTCCAGATCTCAGATCTAGGGTTGCACGTTCTTCGAGGATGGTCGGGGAGCTCGCCGGAGTTGGAGAAATAGATGACCGGAGAGGCACCGGCCGGGTCGGGCCGGACTAGATCGGGCCGGACCCGGCCGGAGTTGGTGCGGGCGGCGGCGGAGGTCGAGGCTGGCGAGTGCGGGGCGGCGCCGGGCGGAGGAGCGGGCCGGGCGAGCCGGATGGGAGGCGGCGGCTACCGGCGTGGGAGCGTGGCGAGGGAACCGGTGAAGGGCGAAGGCGGCGGCGCGGGGAAGGGCTCGGGCAGCACGGAACGGAGCCGGCCGGGCGGAAGTCGGCGCTAGGAGGCGCGCGAGCGAGCCGGGAGGGCCTGGCGGCGGGGAGGAGGGAGAGGACGCGGGCACGGGCGAGGTGGCGCGCTACGGTTGCTGGAGAGCGGCAGCAGGGTGATGTGGCGTCTCCTGGTTGGCCGAGGTGAGGTGGCCGGCGGACATGTCCGGCGCTGACGGATGTGTCCGGCGGCGCGGTGGAGAAGGGGCTAGGGTTTGTACTGCGCGAAAAATGGAAGGGGGGTGTTTATATAGGTAGAAGGAGGTAGGGATGTCCAAATGAGGTGTAGTTTTCCCCCACGCCATCGTGATCCGACGGCGGAGGACATGGAAGGGGTTTGGATGGGTTATTGGGCCGTTTTGGAGGGGTGTTGGGCTGCAACACACACGAGGCCTATACGGTGCCCCGGTTAACCATTGGAGTATCAAACGGACTCCAAAAGTCACGAAACTTGACAAACGGTCTACCGGTGGTGTACCAAGGCCGCTTGGCAAATCTCGGTCCATTCTGAGAACGTTTAACACCCACACATGAAAAGAGACAAGAGAGGGGTGCTAGAGGACGTAGGAGTGTCGGATTGCAAAACGGACAACGGGGAAAAAGCTCGGATGCATGAGATGAATACGTATGCAAATGAGATGCACATGATGACATGATATGAAATGCATGACATGAACAAAAGCAAAACGAAGCCAAAACCCAACCACGAAGGGAAACTCATATCGCATCTCCGGAAAAGGCAAGAGTTGGAAATTCGTATCCAGGGTGTTACAACACTCCACCGCTATGAGAGGATCTCGTCTTGAGATCTAGGATGGCACCGGAGGGAAAAGGAAGAGGAGGAGGAGGAGAGGTAAAACTAAGTTGCTTCTTTGACAAACGAGTGAAACCAAAGAACCTTGAGAGGTTGAACAACTTGAAAGAAAGAAAACAACGAAGATGAACAAAGTTGAAAAACACTCCGTTATAAAAGAGGAACAAGGAACATTACGAGAACCTTGTAGGTTGAAAGACATAAGAAAGGGGTTGCAATGGATAATAAGTACATGCAAGCACTCCGGTTGAAACAAGATGTAAGACTTGATAAGGCGAAAAGAACTTGAGCAGAGGGCACAACACTCTGGTTAAATGGATAAGCAAAGGAAAGAAGATGATCTTTGGAAAAACAAGATGATTGGTCGAAGAGAGCAACATCACAATGCCTCCGGAAGAAATGAAAGAATGGAATGGAATGGAAAGAACAAAGGGAAACAAGATCTTGAGGGAGCATGCTTACAACAAATGCTAGAACGGAGTTGTTGGATTATCAACAACGAAAGGATAAGCTTGATATGGGCTTATGGAATACATCTCAAAATTATGAGGTGAAATTCTGCCACTGACGAAAAACAATTGCTTGCTTGAGATCAACGAAGAGATGAAAACTTGTTCCACCAAGAGGATAAAGAGCAAGCTTGGGTCACTGAGAAGCACCACAATAGCAACATTCCTTAGGGAAGGCTTTAGGTGAAATATACTCCAAGATAACTCCAATGAAGAGATTGATGGATTTAAAATATCTCATTCTTGCCAACATGTGAATCATGAAACACGAAGGAAAATTATCAAGAACGACATAACACCACCTGAAAAGATAAGATAGAAAGAATCGCACTTTGGGATGCAGGATGAAGAATGCTTGAGATCCTTTGAAAAGAATCTCGATGAATACTTCGAGAAGGAATTAAATCCTTTATGAACCATCATGTAGAGCCTCCATGAAGAACTCCAGTAGTAAAAGAATGATCAAACGAAAAGGGACAGTTAAAAAGAACTTCGGGATAAACCTTGCAGTGATTAGATGAAGCTTTGAAATGATATACCCGAGAAAACTTGGAACTCCGAAAAGAAAGATGAACAACTGAAATCAAGAATTTGATGAGCCTCCGGAATAAGGAATTAATCAGTTGGATGAAACAAGAGTAAGAGTTATGTTATGCGAATCCTTCACCAATTAAATTGATGACAAGCAACAGATTGCATACAACTTATTCTCGTAGAAAGGATTAAGATAGATACGGCGCAAACTTGAGAAGGTCTTCTGCGAACCACCGGTAGGACTGAAACAACGGATAAATTAATATGATAAAGAAGGAAGAGAAATCTTGGACAAACCACCGTAAGAATTGAAAATGAAAGTAGCAAAAGCACAATTCATCGGGAAGAATTAATAATGAATGAAGAGACTTGAGGGAATTTAGATACATGAGAACGAAGAGATCACGAGCTGATTAGAGAATACTTGAACGATGCACCGGTATGATTTGGAGAATGAGAGCTGAAAGCTGAGAATGAATAAATCTGAGATGAAGGGCTCCAGAGAATCAAACTGAAAAGACTCCTGATTTGCTTCAGATGGGTGAAAAGAATTCTCACAATCGAAAACAATTATGAGAGGATGGCAACAATTTAGAATCACGAATCTTGAAGAGAATGGAGCAAGATTTAAGAGAAACTCTTCTTCGGTCTTCAAAATTCAAGAATGATGACGAGAAACACCACCATGAATTATTGAGATACTCCGGGAGAATGAAAAACGAAGAGGATGAGCCAATAATGAATAGAATTTGAAAGATCTTGGAGAAACCATCTGACTAATGATGATTCATTCTCACGTCAAACTTGGAAAAGAATTTGAGAGTAACTCCGGGAAACAAAAGAGTTAGGTAAGATCCTGGGAAAAGACCTGTGGGTTAGGGCCCACTCAAAAGAAATATCATTGAATGATTACTTGAAAGGAAGGTTGCACCGGTTGATTTAAATGGCTTGAATAGAGATAACATCCTCAAAAGAACTTGAACGAATGCAAAGTGGAAACATGAATCTTCGAGATATCTTCAGCACTCCGAAACAATTGAATAACGAGAAGTGGATGATTAAGAGGTGCACCATCATGAGAAGACATTTGAAATGAGGTAAGGATATGATCGACAAAGCTTGAATTAAATCCACTAGAGAAGAAAAGAGAACGAAGAGTGATGAACTTGAAGCTCCGTTAGTGTCTTCCTGAGAATCACCGGATAAGAACACTGAAAGAAAAGAATGAATAGACTCCACATCCATAAAAGGATACTTGAATAAGAAATCTGAGTCCTCGAAGAAAAAGGGTGGGAGGGCAGGAAAAACAAAGGAAGCTTGGGACGACTGAAAAGAACACCATTGAGAAGAACTGATAATTGATCTTGCTGATGTTGAAATGATCGGATCCACTTGAAGAGAAGAACACCAGTGAAAAGGATTGACATGACCATCTCGATTATCATGTATTCACATAGGAGTATGAGAACACCGCTTAGGAAAGGTATGGAATCAACATTTGTCTTTGAAGCAACTCGAATACCACAACTGAAAACAAAACAAAGGATTGGCTTCAGAAATAAGCCGGAAAACAAACATATGATAGACCCCATATCGTATCATGTGTCTGTTTGAAAGATATCCTACGTGATACTTGAATTCCCACTTATAAACTCTCGAAATTTTTTGGTTATGCAATCAGGTGTTGGGGATACAGGGGAAGCACAATATCTCACCCAAAACTAACAATACCTACATCCAACTGTATCCATCCTTCAACACATAACCAAGAAACCTTCGAAAATCATTTACCTCAACCTTCGAAAAGCATCCGTTATACGAGTTATGGCAATACTCCCAAACTCCCGCCCCAGTACTGGGTGGCGTCGAGGTTATCTCACCAACAACTGCATAAAAGAGATTTTCTATGTCGGCGAACTCAGGTATTCCAGAACTGCAACGATAAAATTGTGACGACAACACCTCAGAGCTCAACTCCCCGGGACACTGCCACAACCCCTAAATGTGAGGAGGCACCAAGAATAATGTTCTCGTCACAAAACCATCGAAACGATTCCAAGATACCCGCGTGATCCTAAAATTTTTTTCGTGAAATTCGAGAAGAGAAGAGTCAAAACTCTACATCAGGAGGCCTCACCAGAGCAACGAAGGGACTAAGGAGTAAAAAGAATCCTACTCTCCGACATATATAGTCCTATAAGACTCAAAACATTTTTCTAGACTCAACAACGTCAGCGATTCGATCAAGCAGGGGCTCCTAAGTCAGGGAAGGCTCTGATACCAACTTGTAACACCCACGATGCGGCTATATCTCCCACGTGTCGGAGCACGACTTAGAGGCATAACCGCATAGTAGACATGTCGCAAGAGGGGTAATCTTTACACATCCCATGTACTGAATAAGAAAGGGATAAAGAGTTGGCTTACAATCGCCACTTCAAACAATAAATAAATATCATACATCATCCAGAATACAATCAAGGTCCAACTATGGAACCAAAATGAAAGAAGACCACCCCTAATGCTAGATCCCCGATCGCCCCAACTGGGTTCCTCTACTGATCGAAAGGCAACGAAACAACACAACGAACACGATCTTCATCGAGCTCCCACATGAGCTGGGTTACGTCACCTACACTGGCATCATCGGCACCTGCATCTGTTGGGAAGTAACCTGTGAGTCACGGGGACTCAGCAATCTCACACCCGCGAGATCAAGACTATTTAAGCTTATGGGTAGGAAAGGGTAGTAAGGTGGAGCTGCAGCAAGCACTAGCATATATGGTGGCTAACTTACGCAAATAAGAGTGAGAAGAGAAGCAATGCAAGGGTCGTGAACTATAAATGATCAAGAAGGGATCCTGAGTCTACTTACGTTCAAGCATAACACGAGACTGTTTTCACTTCCTGGACTCCGCCGGAAAGAGACCATCACGGCTACACACGCGGTTGATTCATTTTAATTAACTTAAGTGTCAAGTTCTCTACAACCGGATATTAACAAATTCCCATCTGCCCATAACCGCGGGCACGGCTTTCGAAAGTTCAAACCCTGCAGGGGTGTCCCAACTTAGCCCATCACAAGCTCTCACGGTCAACGAAGGATATTCCTTCTCCTAGGAAGACCCGATCAAACTCGGAATCCTGGCTACAAGACATTTCGACAATGGTAAAACAAGACAAGCAAAGCCACCTAAATGTGATGACAAATCCCGATATGGGCTGCACATATCTTGGTGTCAGGGCACACCGGATTTTCCAAACTTCCGATAGGCCAGCCCAGAGTTTCCCCTGGTGGCCACCGGCGGCTGACAAGTTGGACCAACACTCAGAGGAGCACTGGCCCGGGGGTTTAAAATAAAGATGACCCTTGAGTCTGCAGAACCCAAGGGAAAAAGGCTTAGGTGGCAAATGGTAAAACCAAGGTTGGGCCTTGCTGGAGGAGTTTTATTCAAGGCGAACTGTCAAGGGGTTCCAATTATAACCCAACCGCGTAAGGAACGCAAAATCAAGGAACATAAGACCTGTATGACGGAAACTAGGGCAGCAAGAGTGGAACGAAACACCAGGCATAAGGCCGAGCCTTCCACCCTTTACCAAGTATATAGATGCATTAAAGTAAATGCGATATAATAATGATATCCCAACAATAAACATGTTCCAACAAGGAACAAACTCCATCTTCACCTGCAACTAGCAACGCTATAAGACGGGCTGAGCAAAGCGGTAACATAGCCAAACAACGGTTTGCTAGGAAAGGTGGTTAGAGGCTTGACATGGCAATATGGGAGGCATGATATAGCAAGTGGTAGGTATCGCGGCATAGCAATAGAGCGAACAACTAGCAAGCAAAGATAGAAGTGATTTCGAGGGTATGGTCATCTTGCCTGCAAAGTTCTCCGAGTTAACGAAAGCTTGATCCTCATTAGCGTACTCAACGGGTTCCTCGATCACGTACTCGTCTCCCGGCTCTACCCAAGGCAAGAACACAAGCAAAAGAAACCACAATCAACCACGGTGCAATGCGCAAGCAGCATGACGCAAAACATGGCATGATATGCGAAATGTGATATGCAATATATATGCAGGCTCCCGAAGGAAAAGATTGATCAAGGACTCAAGTTGACAAACCAAGTGTGCCGCTGGAAAGATGAGTTGATTTCGGCCGAAATCGATATAAAGATCACCGAAATCGGATGCATGGTTTGCAAACGGCAAGCAAAAACAATAATGGCACAATTCTGCGATTAACAGCACGATGCCAGCTAGAATGCAACAAGAAACTAATCTACTGCACTCCAACATAGCAACAAAGGACATGGCAGTGATCTACTCAAGATTCTTGACAAAAGATGAACACTGAGCTACGGCTAAATCACAAAAGAGCAGGTTCAAACAAGCATGGCAAAAGTGCAAAAGATACCAGCTTCACAGACTTAGTGAAAATACTAACATGTCAGGAATTAACATCAGGAAGCAATGTTTAGAGTAAGCAAACAACATGCTATAGGAACAGAACATAGCAAACAAAGGCATGGCATGAATCTACTCAAAGCATAGAACAAAAGTCCCTTACTGACCATAAGCCAAGAAGGAACAGAAGATATGATGGCACCCATGTAAACATAGCAAGTTTCGTTAACAGATTCAGACTTTGCAGAAAACTGGGCATGGCTAAAACAGAATTATGAAGGCCGCTTTGCGAGCTCGATTCACTCATCATAAGGCATTGCATGACAATATAAGCATAGAAATAGCAATAAGACATGTTCATAAGGCTAGCTATGGCAAGAACAAGTTCATAGCAAGCATGGATCAACTACAACAACCTTGGCAAAATTGATTAACATGTAAACAATCTGCCAGGAACATTTTATAGCAAAAGTAGAGCAAGATTAAGCCGTTCTAGGTCACTCCATAAATCCAAACAGGGGCATGGATGGATAGAGCATAACCATATTCCCAGATCAGCCTTACTGAACATACTCAAAAGAAGCATGGATCTCACTATAGCAACAAGAATACATGGCATAAAAATAACAGCAGACAAAGACTTAGTGAAATTCCAAGTCTGTGAAATCAGCAATATCACGAGAGCTACTTTTCATGCAAGTGCTAGTCACCACAAAGATCACAAACATACATGGCAAGCACCCCTGTAAAGATGGCATGGCGTACACCAAAACACATGTAGAGCACATGCCCATATGCAGCACACAACAAATGTAAAAAAATGACAAATGCTCATACTCTGCTAAGAATCAGCACCTAACATTTTATAGCACTCTTGCATCAATGATTTGGGCATAAATATGGACTCAAACAAGCATGGCACAATGGAACAAAATGAAGAGCACATCCTGATGAACATTTTGATATATTGCACGCAGAAAACGGAGCAACGGTCATGAAGTTATGGTATGATGAATAGAGCATTAAAATATGTGCACAGAAAAGACTTAGACGAAAATAACCTTCCAGATCTCAGATCTAGGGTTGCACGTTCTTCGAGGATGGTCGGGGAGCTCGCCGGAGTTGGAGAAATAGATGACCGGAGAGGCACCGGCCGGGTCGGGCCGGACTAGATCGGGCCGGACCCGGCCGGAGTTGGTGCGGGCGGCGGCGGAGGTCGAGGCTGGCGAGTGCGGGGCGGCGCCGGGCGGAGGAGCGGGCCGGGCGAGCCGGATGGGAGGCGGCGGCTACCGGCGTGGGAGCGTGGCGAGGGAACCGGTGAAGGGCGAAGGCGGCGGCGCGGGGAAGGGCTCGGGCAGCACGGAACGGAGCCAGCCGGGCGGAAGTCGGCGCTAGGAGGCGCGCGAGCGAGCCGGGAGGGCCTGGCGGCGGGGAGGAGGGAGAGGACGCGGGCACGGGCGAGGTGGCGCGCTACGGTTGCTGGAGAGCGGCAGCAGGGTGATGTGGCGTCTCCTGGTTGGCCGAGGTGAGGTGGCCGGCGGACATGTCCGGCGCTGACGGATGTGTCCGGCGGCGCGGTGGAGAAGGGGCTAGGGTTTGTACTGCGCGAAAAATGGAAGGGGGGTGTTTATATAGGTAGAAGGAGGTAGGGATGTCCAAATGAGGTGTAGTTTTCCCCCACGCCATCGTGATCCGACGGCGGAGGACATGGAAGGGGTTTGGATGGGTTATTGGGCCGTTTTGGAGGGGTGTTGGGCTGCAACACACACGAGGCCTATACGGTGCCCCGGTTAACCATTGGAGTATCAAACGGACTCCAAAAGTCACGAAACTTGACAAACGGTCTACCGGTGGTGTACCAAGGCCGCTTGGCAAATCTCGGTCCATTCTGAGAACGTTTAACACCCACACATGAAAAGAGACAAGAGAGGGGTGCTAGAGGACGTAGGAGTGTCGGATTGCAAAACGGACAACGGGGAAAAAGCTCGGATGCATGAGATGAATACGTATGCAAATGAGATGCACATGATGACATGATATGAAATGCATGACA
This sequence comes from Triticum urartu, assembly GCF_056163025.1. Taxonomy (NCBI): domain Eukaryota; kingdom Viridiplantae; phylum Streptophyta; class Magnoliopsida; order Poales; family Poaceae; genus Triticum; species Triticum urartu. The sequence continues at coordinate 388,295,945 of NC_141878.1, read as the reverse complement.
TGAACAAAAGCAAAACGAAGCCAAAACCCAACCACGAAGGGAAACTCATATCGCATCTCCGGAAAAGGCAAGAGTTGGAAATTCGTATCCAGGGTGTTACAACACTCCACCGCTATGAGAGGATCTCGTCTTGAGATCTAGGATGGCACCGGAGGGAAAAGGAAGAGGAGGAGGAGGAGAGGTAAAACTAAGTTGCTTCTTTGACAAACGAGTGAAACCAAAGAACCTTGAGAGGTTGAACAACTTGAAAGAAAGAAAACAACGAAGATGAACAAAGTTGAAAAACACTCCGTTATAAAAGAGGAACAAGGAACATTACGAGAACCTTGTAGGTTGAAAGACATAAGAAAGGGGTTGCAATGGATAATAAGTACATGCAAGCACTCCGGTTGAAACAAGATGTAAGACTTGATAAGGCGAAAAGAACTTGAGCAGAGGGCACAACACTCTGGTTAAATGGATAAGCAAAGGAAAGAAGATGATCTTTGGAAAAACAAGATGATTGGTCGAAGAGAGCAACATCACAATGCCTCCGGAAGAAATGAAAGAATGGAATGGAATGGAAAGAACAAAGGGAAACAAGATCTTGAGGGAGCATGCTTACAACAAATGCTAGAACGGAGTTGTTGGATTATCAACAACGAAAGGATAAGCTTGACAAACGGTCTACCGGTGGTGTACCAAGGCCGCTTGGCAAATCTCGCCGGAGTTGGAGAAATAGACGACCGGAGAGGCACCGGCTGGGTCGGGCCGGACCGGATCTGGCGGGACCCGGCCGGAGTTGGTGCGGGCGGCGGCAGAGGTCGAGGCCGGCGAGTGTGGGGCAGCACCGGGCGGAGGAGTGGGCCGGGCGAGCCGGACGGGAGGCGGCGGCGACCGGCGTGGGGGCGTGGCGAGGGCGTCGGCGAAGGGCGAAGGCGGCGGCGCGGAGCAGAGCCGACCGGGCGGAGGTCGGCGCTAGGAGGCGCGCGAGCGGGCCGGGAGGGCCCGACCTGGGCCGTGGCGGGCCTAGCGGCGGGGAGGAGGGAGAGGACACGGGCACGGGCGAGGTGGCGCGCTACGGTTGGTGGAGAGCGGCGACGGGGTGACGTGGAGTCTCCTAGTTGGTTGGGGTGAGGTGGCCGGCGGAGATGTCCGGCGCGGACGGATGTGTCCGACGGCGCGGTGGGGAAGGGGCTAGGGTTTGTACTACGCAAAAAATGGAAGGGGAGGTGTTTATATAGGTAGAAGGAGGTTGGGATGTCCAAATGAGGTGTAGTTTTCACCCACGCGATCGTGATCCGACGGCGGAGGACATGGAAGGGGTTTGGATGGGTTATTGGGCCGTTTTGGAGGGGTGATGGGCTGCAACACACACGAGGCCTATACGGTTCCCCGGTTAACCGTTGGAGTATCAAACGGACTGCAAATGGCACGAAACTTGACAGGCGGTGGAAAGTTGAGAAAAGAGTAGGTTCAAACAAGCATGGCAAAAGTGCAAAAGATATCAGCTTCACAAACTTGGTGAAAATACTAACATGCCAGGAATCACATCAGGAAGCAATGTTTGGAGCAAGCAAACAACATGCTATAGGAACATATCATAGCAAACTAAGGCATGGCATGAATCTACTAAATTCATAGAACAAAAGTCCCTTACTGATCATGAGCGAAAAAGGCACAGAAGATATGATGGCACTCATACAAACGTAGCAAATTTTAGTATCAGTTTCATACTTGGCAGAAAACTGAGCATGGCATAAACAGAATTATGAAGGCATCTTTGCGAGTTCAAATCACTCATCACAAAGCCCTGCATGACAAAAACAGCATACCTACAGCAAGAAGAAATGTTCGTGCATCTAACCATGGCAAGAGCAAGTTCATATCATGCATGTATCAACAACAACAACAACCATGGCAAAATTGATTAACATGTAAACAATCTGCCAGGAACATTCTATTGCAAAAGTAGAGCAAGATTAAGACATGCTAGGGCACTCTATAAGTGTAAACAAGGGCATGGAAGGATAGAGCATAACCATATGTCCAAAACATCCTTACTGAAGCACCTCAAAACGAGCATATATCTCACTGTAGCATCATGTTTACATGGCATAAAAATAACAGCAGGAAAATGACTTAGCAAAATCCTAAGTCCCTGAAAACAGCAATATCACGAAGGCTACTTTGCATGCTTGTGCTAGTCACCAACTTCATGACAAAAATACATGGCAAGCACCCCTGTAAAGATGGCATGGCATAGTCCAAAACACATGTAGAGCTCATGCCCATATGAAGCACACAACAAATGTGAAAAAATGATGAATCAACATAATCTGCTAAGTAACAGGAGTAAACATTTTATAGCACTCTTGCATCAATGATTTGGACATAAAGATGCACTCAAACAAGCATCTCATAATGGAATGAAATGCAGAGCATCTCCCAATGAACATTTTGATATATCATGCGCATGAAACGGAGCTACGGTCATGGAGTTATGATGCAAAGAACATAGTTATAAAAGTTAACAGGGAAAAGACTTGGTGAAAATCAACCTCTCGAAAACTGGATCTAGGGTTTGCGTGGATCTTGAGGTTGGTCGGAGATGTGCCGGGGTTCGTCATCGTGGAGGAGGAAGAAGGCCGGCGAGCTCCTTCGGGCCGGATCTCGCCGGATCCGGCCGACGGTGAGCCGGAGAGGCGAAGGGGGCACAGGCCCACGGGTCCGGACGGCACGGCGGCGCGCGGGGAGCGGCAGGGACCGACGTGGTGGCGGGGCCGGTGAGCAGCGACGGGAACCGGCGAAGACGACGGCGGCGAGACGGTGGCCGGAGCGAAGAGGACGGCGCGGCGGCGGGAAGGCACGCGCGGGCGTGGGCGGCGGCCGGGCGCGGGCGGCGGGAGAGCGGGCGCGCGGGCTCCGGTGGGTCCGCTGCGGGCTCGCCGGGCTGCGGCGGCGGGCGAAGGACACTTGGCAGGCAGCGACTGGCTGCGGGCGGCGGCGCGGCGCGTCCTGCGCGGACCGGAATGTGTCCGGCGGCGGAGAGGACGAAAATTAGGGTTTCGGGACCCGGAAATTGGACGGGGTGCACATATTTATAGGTAGGAGGAGGTAGGAGTGTCCAAATGAGGTGTAGTTTTCGCCCACGCGATCGTGATCCGACGGCGGAGGACATGGAAGAGGTTTGGATGGGTTATTGGGCCATTTTGAAGGGGTGTTGGGCTGCAACACACACAAGGCCTTTGCGGTTCCTCGGTTAACAGTTGGAGTATCAAACAGACTCCAAATGGCATGAAATTTGACAGGCGGTCTACCGGTGGTGTACCAAGGCCACTTAGCAAATCTTGGTCCATTCCGAGAATGTTTAACACCCACTCACGAAAAGAGACAAAAGGGGTACGCCGGAAGACGTAGGAGTGTCGGATTGCAAAACGAACAACGGGGAAAATGCTCAGATGCATGAGACGAACACGTATGCAAATGAGATGCACATGATGACATGATATGAAATGCATGACATGAACAAAATGCAAAACGAAGACAAAACCCAACCACGAAGGAATCTCATAACTTAAAGCCGAAAATGGCAGAGTCAGAGTTACAAATATGGCAAGTTACATCCGGGATGTTACACATAGCTCAAAATATTGCTTGGGGGCTCTTTTGTTCTAAAGAACACAGAGTCTATAACCTTGTGATAGGCTATAAAATCCAGACTTGGAAGCCAGGTGTATTCACCTAAAACCCCAGGTTATCCTGCCTTTTTTAAGTAAGCCACTCCACCCCACGTATTCCTAGAACGACCCGCCGAACGTTTGACAAGTCAATCTTATGCAGACCCTGAACTTGTCAAAGTTAAAACGACGATTGGTTAATGTGAGATCCATCTTAGAAGGTTTGTAAAATGGTTTAACTCAGTGGCTTGGCATCCCATGAAAAGCCTCGATTTTCGGCCTGGCAGCCCATGAAAAGCCTCGCTTATCCTGGTTTTTTCGCTTGTTTTCTTCAAACAGATTTTTTGAGGTTTATTTTGATGAGGCTTATAATACTTTATGACTGATAATACACTAGTGTTTATTAACCCGGTCTGGTTTATGACTATAAATCACCAGTATAAGGTAGCATAATATCCGGTGTTTATTAACCCGGCCTGGTTTATTTCATAAACCGGCAATATAATTACCAATGTTCAAGTTTTGGGTTATCACCTTTAGACTGTCTTGGTAAACCAACAGTGTGATCAAGTATCACGGGTATGTTATATGCTCAATTATATGGTTATTCTTAAGTCCAGCCTTGGTTATAAACTATGTTATTGGGCATGATAACCTATCTAGCCGTAATGCCAGGACACCTTTTTTCTCTTTTTGTTATATGCAGGAGCCGATTTCACATTGCTAAATACCATGAGCAAACATAAGCATATATTAACATGGCGGATTAACGGTGTCCAGCAACAAACATATGCATGATGGCATAGCAGATAAACAGTCTAAACTAGCCTATTACAAGGCATTTTGATGCCCAAAAGAATAATTGTTTTTCAACAAGTCTTGCAGAATGAAGAAGTTAAACTGGCTACTGGTTTATGAGTCTTGCTCGGGCTGACTTGAAGGTTGCGGATCATCTTGCGCCAGTTCATCCTCCTCTTCTCTACCCAGTTGCTGAAAGTCAATGGTTGAGCAATCGATCCTAGTTAAGGCTTTGAATACAGCTTCATCACTTATAAGTGAGGAGGGATCAACGTCAGGAGCATAAGTACGTTTACGGATTGGCGGAATAAGATTTGGAGTGTCACAACTTGGTGCATTAACTTTCTTGTTGTTGGCATCAAAAATCGACTGATAATGTGAAAGATCAGTTTCCTCAGCCAATTTGCTAGCCAATGGACACATTTCCCTCATCAAAGTTGTGAGGTCATCATTATCAAAATCTAACCCGTCCTCTTTTATGCTCGGATAGCAGTTTCCAATCGGCCAGGTCAAGATTAGATATCCATGCTTTGGCCCGAGTTAATGCAGTAAGAGCACCTGCCCTGGCAGCTGATTTCTTCAGTTCTTCAATCCGAGCACGCATCACAGCTAGCCTTACCAACGTATCCTTTATCAAGGTTGGCGCGGTTTATTATGGGAGGCTGTGCAGATGACCCGTTGTACGCCGGTATATAATTGCTCTATAAGTGTATAGGCAGCTTTCAGTTTTTGACGCATATCCGAGCCAAGATGAGTAACGCGACTTCCTGCATTGTCAAAAACATTGGTAAACCGTCGAGGCTATTTACCAAAAACAGTAGTAGTCAAAGCATTTATTTGCCGTTTCAAGCCACTTAACTCCTCTGCTACCGGATTAAGGGCCGCTTCAGCGTCCTCAGCCCTCTTCAGCAGAGTTGTTTTCTCTGTATCCCAGCCTGCCCGCTCGCTCTTAAAGCTCTCCTTTAGTTATTCCATGGCTGCTAAAGCGTTGGTCAGCTCTTCCTTGGCCTTGGAAGTTTCTTCTCATTGAGTTTTGATATTTTCTTGAAGGTCGGTGACTTGAGATTCTTTTTTGCTAAGCTCGGCCTGCAGGAGATATGCAATTTATGAGTTGGCAGTACATATTTGAAGTCCCAAGCACATGATAAGTCATACACTTGGCACTTGGGGGCTAATCTTTTGCTTCTTCTCCAAAAAAATTACAAAGTCCCGAGCTCAATACAAGTATTATTCTTGGCACTTGGGGGCTAATGCATATTTGCTCAAGTTAGAGCTATGGATTTTTCTTCCATCAATCAGCTTGGTGATTCATCGGTTTACGAAGGTGTTCAACGAGAATTTTGAGTCTTATAGTATAAAGACCCGGTTCATCTTGGAAAGATAATCCAGCCCTTGAGGGCTATGATACGTCTCCAACGTATCTACTTTTCCAAACACTTTTGCCCTTGTTTTGGACTCTAACTTGCATGATTTGAATGGAATTAACCCGGACCGACACTGTTTTCAACAGAATTAACATGGTGTTATTTATGTGCAGAAACAAACGTTCTCGGAATGACCTGAAACTTCACAGAGCAACTTTTTGGAAAATATAAAAAATACCTGCAAAAGATGAAGGCTAGGGGGGCACCACCTCTCCACGAGGGTGGGGGGCGCGCCTGCCCCCCTAGGGCACGCCCCCTACCTCGTGGGCCCCTATTGCCTCTCCGAATCCAACTCCAACTCTATATATTGTGTTTCGGGGAGAAAAAAATCAGAGAGAAGAATTCTCGCGTTTTACGATACAGAGCCGCCGCCAATCCCTAAAACCTCTCGGGAGGGCTGATCTGGAGTCCGTTCAGGGCTCCGGAGAGGGGAATCCATCGCCATCATCATCATGAACCATTCTCCATCACCAATTTCATGATGCTCACCGCCGTGCGTGAGTAATTCCATCATAGGCTTGCTGGACGGTGATGGGTTGGATGGGATCTATCATGTAATTGAGTTAGTTTTGTTAGGGTTTGATCCCTAGTGTCCACTATGTTCTGAGATTGATGTTGCTATGATTTTGCTATGCTTAATGCTTGTCACTAGGGCCCGAGTGCCATGATTTCAGATCTGAACCTATTATGTTTTCATCAATATATGAGTGTTCTTGATCCTATCTTGCAAGTCTATAGTCACCTATTGTGTGTTATGATCCGTTAACCCCGAAGTGACAATAATCGGGATACTTACCGGTGATGACCGTAGTTTGAGGAGTTCATGTATTCACTATTTGTTAATGCTTTGTTCTGGTACTGTATTAAAAGGAGGCCTTAATATCCCTTAGTTTCCGTAAGGACCCCGCTGCCACGGGAGGGTAGGACAAAAGATATCATGCAAGTTCTTTTCCATAAGCACGTATGACTATATTCGGAATACATGCCTACATTATATCAATGAACTGGAGCTAGTTCTGTGTCACCCTAGGTTATGACTGTTACATGATGAACCGCATCCGGCATAATTCTCTATCACTGATCCATTGCCTACGAGCTTTCCATATATTGTCCTTTGCTTTATTTACTTTCCCGTTGCTATTGCTATCATCACTACAAAATACCAAAAACATTACTTTTACTATTGTTACCTTTTGCTACCGTTACCACTACTATCATATTACTTTGCTACTAAACACTTTGCTATAGATATTAAGTTTCCAGGTGTGGTTGAATTGACAACTCAGCTGCTAATACTTGATAGTATTCTTTGGCTCCCCTTGTGTCGAATCAATAAATTTGGGTTGAATACTTTACCCTCAAAAACTGTTGCGATCCCCTATACTTGTGGGTTATCAAGACTATTTTTTGGCATCGTTGTCGGGGAGCATAGCTCTATTCTTTGAGTCACTTGGGATATATATATCTGCTTATCATTATGAAGAACTTGAAAGATCCAAGAACCAAATCTATCCCTCAACTACAAGGGGAGGTAAGGAACTGCCATCTAGTTCTGCACTTGATTCACCTTCTGTTTTGAGTAAGCTTGCGACACCTACACCTGCTTCTGCTATTCGTTCTGATATGTCGCATGTTAGTGATGATGCCACTTCTGCTATGCATGATACTTATGATGAAACTACTTCTATGCCTGATACTACTGTGCCACTTAGTGATTTTCTTGATGAACAACTTGCTAGGGCTAGAGAGATTGAAAATATTGAACCTGATAATACTGATGAAAGTGATGATGAAGAATCACTTGTTATTCCTGAGGGTTATGTCTTTGATCAAGAACCTTCTTTCTCTATTTTAGATTGCAAAGATAGAAACGAACTTAAGAGGTTATTAGCTAAATGGAATAAGCAACCTCTAAATGCTAGAATGAAACCTGACCCTGCTTTTGCTACTTCACCTATCTGTGTTACTGATAAGGATTATGAATTCTCTGTTGATCCTGATATAATTACTTTGGTTGAGTCTGATCCTTTTCATGACTATGAATCTAAAACTGTTGTGGCACATCTTACTAAATTAAATGATATAGCTACGTTGTTTACTAAAGATGAGAGAACTCGCTACTTTTATATCCTTAAAATATTTCCGTTCTCATTAAAGGGTGATGCTAAGATATGGTTTAATTCTCTTGATCCTGGTTGTGTGCGTAGTCCCTAGGATATGATTTATTACTTCTCTGCTAAATATTTCCCTGCTCATAAGAAACAAGCTGCTTTAAGGGATATATATAATTTTGTGCAAATTGAAGAAGAGAGTCTCCCACAAGCTTGGTGGAGGCTTCTCCAATTACTTAATGCTTTGCCTGATCATCCTCTTAAGAAAAATGAAATACTTGATATCTTTTATAATGGACTAACCGATGCTTCCAGAGATTACTTGGATAGTTGTGCTGGTTCTGTTTTCAGGGAAAGAACACCGGATGAAGCTGAAATTCTATTGAATAATATGTAAAGAGCTCAATTATGATTTCAAACTTGCCGGTGAGAAGAGGTTATTTGACATTAGCTCACTTGATGAATGGAGAATCCAGGCTTACGAGAATGCTAAACTGTTTAAAGAAAAGGTTAAAAGATGGCATGACAAAAGGATACAAAAACGTGAGTTTAATGTAGGTGATTATGTATTGTTATACAACTCTCATTTAAGATTTTTTGCAGACAAACTCCTTTCTAAATGGGAAGGCCCTTACGTCATTGAGGAGGTCTATCGTTCCGGTGCCATAAAAATCAACAACTTCGAGGGCACAAATCCGCGGGTGGTGAACTGTCAAAGAATCAAACATTATATCTCAGGTAATCCTATAAATGTTGAAACTAATATTATTGAAACCATAACCCTGGAGGAATACATAAAGGACACTTTCCTGAACGTTTCAGACTCCGAAAAGGAATAGGTAGGAGGTAAGGTAAGTAAACCGACTCCAAAACTGTTCTAATAGCATTTTTTCTCCGTTTTGGATTATTTAAGAAAATAGGAAAATAAGAAGTAGTCCGGAAGGACACAAGGCGTCCACGAGGGTGTAGGGCGCGCCCTACCCCCTGGGCATTCCCCCCTGCCTCGTGGGCACCTCGTGTGCTCTCCGGACTCCATTTTCTTGCATGATACTTCTTTTAGTTGGTAAAAATTCATTATGTAATCTCCTGAAGGTTTTGACCACCGTATCACGCAAATATCTTCTGTCTTTGTTTCGAGCTGTTTTTCTGACAGATCTAGATCGCCATGTCATCTTCAAGTGCCCCCAAGGACAAGTTCTTCGAAAAGGTCATCAACCCCTACCTCGCGGAGGTGCTGCAACACCCCCAAACCATTGAGATGCGTGAGGGGTTGCTGCAGATCCGCGATGTTGAGGGACCAAGGAGGACCTGAAGCGTGGAGACAAGACTCAAAGCAATGGAGCAACAAGTTTTCAAGTGTCAGGAGATGGTGGAACGTGGACTCGACACCAACCACATAATGATCATGGAGTTCACCAACACCACCAAGCTAGATGCCAGAAACATCGGAGAGACCATCTTCAAGCTTCACGAGAAAATTGAGCATCTCCAAGCCCAGATCTATGACCTGCAAAACCAAAATTGTGAGTATGAATATAGATTCCAGAGGATGAGTTTGGCTGTAGATTCGAGGATCCCGGAGACTCGATCATCCTTCTATGATGGGGAGCCTATGCCTTGGAAGATGGACGACAAGCCTACATCATCAACAACTCCATCATCACAACCTCCGAGGAAGGATACATAAACACATGGGTATGGGCACTCCCCTTGGAAACTGCCAAGCTTGGGGGAGTTCCCTGGTATCATATCACCATCACACCTTTTTATCTTTACCGTTTTTCTTAGTCCGATCCTTTCGGTAATATCTTGATCTAGTAGAATAAAGTTTTAGTACGATCTAGTTTTGAGTTTTGCTTTATGATCCTTCTATGTAATCGAGTCCGTGAGCTATATATAATAAAGATTAGTGTTGAGTCAAGGGCTTGATTATCTTGCTATGATCTTGAGGGAATAAAATAAAATAGAAAGAATAAAAATAAATAAAGAGATCATATGGATCTTATGGAGAGTAATGACTTCACATATAAAGAGTATGATGAATAAAAATTGTTTAGTTGACAAGCATAGTTTTGGTCATCGTTGCAATTAATAGGACGTAATAAAGAAAGAGAGGTCTTCACATATAAATATACTATCTTGGACATCTTTTATGATTGTGAGCACTCATTAAAATATGACATGCTAAAAAGTTGATGTTGGACAAGTAAGACAACGTAATGGGTTATGTTTTCTTACATCTGAAATAAATTATATTGTCATGGATCATCCAACATGTTGAGCTTGCCTTTCCCTCTCATGCTAGCCAAATTATTTGCACCAAGTAGAGATACTACTTGTGCTTCTAAATATCCTTAAACCCAGTTTTGCCATGAGAGTCCACCATATATACCTATGGATTGAGTAAGATCCTTCAAGTAAGTTGTCATTGTTGCAAGCAATAAAAATTGCTCTCTAAATATGTATGATTTATTAGTGCGGAGAAAATAAGCTTTATATGATCTTGTGATGTGGAAGAAATAAAAGCGACGGACTGCATAATAAAGGTCCATATCACAAGTGGCAATATAAAGTGATGTTCTTTTGCATTAAGATTTTGTGCATCCAACCATAAAAGCACATGACAACCTCTGCTTCCCTCTACGAAGGGCCTATCTTTTATTCTTGTCTTATACTTCATACAAGAGTCATGGTGATCTTCACCTTTCCTTTTTACATTTTATCCTTTGGCAAGCACAATGTGTTGGAAAGATCCTGATATATATATAGCTAATTGGATGTGACTTTTCATGAACTATTATTGTTGACATTACCCTTGAGGTAAAAGGTTGGGACGCAAAACTATAAGCCCCTATCTTTCTCTGTGTCCGATTAAAACTGCATACCATAAGTATTGCATGAGTGTTAGCAATTGTGAAAGACTAAATGATAGTTGAGTATGTGGACTTGATGAAAAGGTCTTATATTGACTCTTTCCGATGTTATGATAAATTTCAATTCCTTCAATGACTGAGATTATAGTTTGTTAGTTTTGAACTTTATAATTCATACTTGAAACTGTGAATGAATTGTTACTTTAGCATAAGAGATCATATGACAATATATATATATATGTTGCTGTTATATTAATGATCATGATGCCCTCATGTCTGTATTTTATTTTATCGACACCTCTATCTCTAAACATGTGGACATATTTCTCGATATTGGCTTCTGCCTGAGGCCAAGCGAGGTCTCAGCTTGGGGGAGTTGATACGTCCATTTTGTATCATGCTTTTATATCAATATTTATTGCATTATTTGCTGTTATTACACATTATGTCACAATACTTATGCCTATTCTCTCTTATTTTATAAGGTTTACATGAAGAGGGAGAATGCCGGCAGCTGGAATTCTGGGCTGGAAAAGGAGCAAATATTAGAGACCTATTCTGTGCAACTCCAAAAGTCCTGAAACTTCATGGGAGCATGTTTCAGAATATATACAAAATATTGGGCGAAAGAAGTACCAGAGGGGGGCCACCCACCATCCACGAGGGTGGGGCACGCGCCCTACCCCCCTGGGTGCACCCCCTGCCTTGTGGGCCCTCTGACAGCCCTCCGATGCCTATCTTCTGCTATATGACGTCTTTTTCCCTGGAAAAAATCATAAGCTAGCTCATGGGATGAAACTCTGCCGCCACGAGGCAGAATCTTGGCGGAAACAATCTAGCGCGCCGACGGAGCTGTTCTGCCAAGGAAACTTCCCTCTGGGAGGGGGAAATCATCACCATCGATCCTCTCATCGGAAGCGGGTCAATCTCCATCAACATCTTCACCAGCACCATCTCATCTGAAACCCTAGTTCATCTCTTGTATCCAATCTTTGTCCCAAATCCTTAGATTGGTACCGGTGGGTTGCTAGTAGTGTTGATTACTCCTTGTAGTTGATGGTAGTTGGTTTATTCAGTGGAAGATCATATGTTCAGATCCTTTATGCATATTAATACCCCTCTGATTATGAACATGAATATGATTTGTGAGTAGTTACATTTGTTCATGAGGACATGGGAGAAGTCTTGCTATAAGTAGGCATGTGAATTTGGTATTCGTTCGATATTTTGATGAGATGTATGTTGTCCTTCCTCTAGTGGTGTCATATGAATGTCGACTACATGACACTTCACCATTGTTTGGGCCTAGAGGAAGGCATTGGTAAGTAATAAGTAGATGATGGGTTGCTAGAGTGACAAAAGCTTAAACCCTAGTTTATGAGTTGCTTCGTAAGGGGCTGATTTGGATCCATATGTTTCATGCTATGGTTAGGTTTACCTTAATACTTCTTTTTTAGTTGTGGATGCTTGCAATAGGGGTTAATCATAAGTGGATGCTTGTGTAACACCCTCGATGCGGCTATATCTCCCACGTGTCGGAGCACGACTTAGAGGCATAGCCGCATTGAAGGCAATGTCGCAAATGGGGTAATCTTCACACAACCCATGTACTGAATAAAGGAAAGAGATACATAGTTGGCTTACAATCTCCACGTCACACAATAGCATAAATATAATTACATTCATCCAGATAAAATCAAGGTCCGACTACGGAACCAAAATAAAGACAACCCCAAATGCAACAAAGTCCCCGATCGCCCAACTGGGCTCCACTATTGATCGTCTAGATAGGAAACGTAGTAACGTCGTGATTCCTCATCGAACTCCCACTTGAGCTCAGTCGCATCATCTGGAATGGTATCATCGGTCCCTGCATCTGGTTTTGGAAGGAATCTGTGAGTCACGGGGACTCCGCAATCTCACCCCCTCGTGATCAAGACTATTTAAGCTTATAGGTAGGGTAAAAGGTATGAGGTGGAGCTGCAGCAAGCACTAGCATATATGGTGGCTAAGATACGCAAATGAGAGCGAGAAGAGAAGGCAAAGGCACGGTCGAGAAAACTATGATCAAGAAGTGATCCTAGAACAACCTACGTTCAAGCATAACACGAGACCGTGTTCTCTTCCCGGACTCCGCCTAAAAGAGACCATCACGGCCACACACTCTGTTGATTCATTTTAATTAAGTTAACTTTAAGGTTATCTACAACCGGACATTAACAAATTCCCATCCGCCCATAACCGCAGGCATGGCTTTCGAAAGTTCAAAACCCTGCAGGGGTGTCCCAACTTAGCCCATCACAAGCTCTCACGGTCAACGAAGGATATTCCTTCTCCCAAGACAATCCGATCAGACTCGTAATCCCGGTTACAAGACATCTCGACAATCGTAAAACTAAACCAGCAAAGCCGCCCGAATGTGCCGACAAATCCCGATAGGAGCTGCACATATCTCGTTCTCAGGGAACACTCAGATGAGACATCCTACAAGTAAAGCCAACCCTCGAGTTGCCCCGAGGTGGCCCCGCGGTCTACTCGGTTCGGACCAACACTCAGAGGAGCACTGGCCCAGGGGGGTTTAAAATAAAGATGACCCTCAGGCTCCGGAAACCCAAGGGAAAAAGGGCTAGGTGGCAAATGGTAAAATCAAGGTTGGGCATTGCGGGAGGAGTTTTATTCAAGGCGAACTATCAAGGGGTTCCAATTATAACCCAATCGTGTAAGGAACGCAAAATCGAGGAACATAACACCGGTATGACGGAAACTAGGGCGGCAAGAGTGGAACAAAACACCAGGCATAAGGACGAGCCTTCCACCCTTTACCAAGTGTATAGATGCATTAAAAGAGACAAGATATATATAATGATATCCCAACAATAAACATGTTCCAACAAGGAACAAACTCCAATCTTCACCTGCAACTAGCAACACTATAAGAGGGGCTGAGCAAAGTGGTAACATAGCCAAACAACGGTTTGCTAGGACAAGGTGGGTTAGTGGTTTGACATGGCCATATGGGTGGAATGATAAGCAAGTGTTAGGTATCGTAGCATAGGCATAGCAAAAGAGCGAGCATTTAGCAAGCAAAGATAGAAGTGATTTCGAGGGTATGGTCATCTTGCCTGCAAAGTTATCCGAGTTGACGTAAGCTTGATCCTCGTAAGCGTACTCAATGGGTTCCTCATTCATGTACTCGTCTCCCGGCTCTACCCAAACCAAGAACACAAGCAAAGGGAGACACAATCGACCACGTGCAATGCACAAGCAACATGATGCAAAACATTGCATGATATGCGGCATGTGACATGCAATGCATATGCATGTTTCGGAAAGGAAAGATTGAACCTGGCCTCAACATGGAAAACCAAGAGTGCCCCTGGAAAGATGAGTTGATTTCGGTCGAAATCGATATAAAGATCACTGGAATCGGATGCACGGTTTGCAAATGGCAAGCAAAACAAATATGGCATCGATCGGCGATTAACGGCATGAGGCCATCTAAATGCATCAAGAACAACAAGCTACTGCACTCTAACATAACAACAAAATACATGGCAGTGATCCACTCAAGATGCTTGACAAAAGATGAACACTAAGCTACGGCTAATTAACTGAATAGCAGGTTCAAACAAGCATGGCAAAAGTGCAAAAGATATCAGGTTACAGACTTAGTGAAAATAACAAGTCAGGAATTTAACATCAAGAAGCAATGTTTAGAGCAAGGTAAAAACATGCTATAGGAACATATCATGGCAAAGCAAGGCATGGCATGAAGCTACTCAAAGCATACAACAAAAGTCCCTTACTGACATTAAGCCAAAAGGGATCAAAAAATACAATGGCATCCATGTGAACATAGCAATTATCGTTAATAGATTCAGACTTAGTAGAAAACTGGAACATGGCAAAACAGATATTAAGTAGGCATGTTTACAAGCTCGATGCACTCACCACAAGGCATTTCATGAAAAACTAAGCATACACCCAGCAAGTAGACATGGAATAGAAGCTAAACATGGAAAGAACAACATCATAGCATGCATGGATCAACTACAACAAGCTCGGCAAAAAGGCTTAACACGGAAACATTCTGCCAGGAACATTTTATAGCAAAAGTAGAGCTCAATTGAGTCAAGCTAGGGTGCTCCATAATTGCAAACAAAGACATGGATGGATAGAGCACCACAATATCTATAAAACATCCTTACTGATCATGCTCAAAAGAGGCACGGATCACTCGGTAGCAACATGAATACATGGCATAAAAATATTGACAGGACAAAGACTTAGAATATTTCTAAGTCACTGAAATCCGCAACATCACGAGAGCTACTTTGCATGCTTGTGCTAGTCACCACAAAGATCACAAAAGTACATGGCATACACCCCTGTAAAGATGGTATGGCATACTTCAAAACATATGTAGGGCTCAAGTTCATAGGAGGCACACAACAATCATGGCAAAAATGACAAAAGAGCAATTATTGATAAGAATCTGAAACTAATATAAACTAGCACTCTTGCAACAGCATTTAGGGCATCAAGATGAGCTCAAATGAACATGGTGCAATGAGATGAAATGAAGTATTCGTTGAGACGAACAATTTGATATGCTACATGCCCGAAACAGAGCCACTGATGCAGAGATATGATGCGATGAAATATGCATAAAAGTACTAGGGTTAGGGAAAAAGTCAACCCTCAGATCCAGATCCAGATCGGCACGCGTTTCGAGGTTCGTTGCCGGAGTCGCCGGAGAAGCCGTCGGCGTCGAGGAAGGAAGCAGTGGCTGGCGGGTGAGGAAGAGGTGGCCGGACGAGGCGGCGGTGGCCGGTGATGGCGTCGGTGATGGCGGCGGTGGCGCCGGGCGGCGAGGCAGTGGTAGGGCGAGGAGGTCAACGACGGCGGCGGTCGGCGACGGCGAGAGGAGGCGGGCGGCGCGGTTGTCTGGCGAGGAGGCGCGGCGGCGGCGTGGAGCGAGCTGGGCGGCGCGCGGCTTCGGGCCGGGGAGGGCCCGCGATGGGCTCCGGCGGGCCGCGCGGGTGAGGAGGCGGCCGCGCCACGTGTCACTCCCTGGTTGGGCGCGGACGGCGGCGGTGGTGCGTCCGCTGCGGAGCGGACACGTCCGGCGTGCGGAGAGGACCGGGGCTAGGGTTTAGGGGTGGAATTATCCGAAATTTCGGGGGGGGGGGGAGAGGCCTTTTTATAGGTAGGAGGAGCTAGGAGGCTCCAAATTGAGCACAGTTTTTGGCCACGCGATCGTCATCGAATGGTCTAGATGATGGAGGAGGTTTAGGTGGGTTTTGGGCCACTTTGGAGGGGTGTTGGGCTGCAGCACACACGAGGCCTTCTCGGTTCCTCGGTTAACCGTTGGAGTATCAAACGAAGTCCAAATGGCACGAAACTTGACAGGCGGTCTACCGGTAGTAAACCAAGGCCGCTTGGCAAATCTCGGTCCAATCTGAGAACGTTTAATACACGCACACGACAAGACGTACAAAGGGACACCGGAGGACATAGGAGCGCCGGAATGCAAAACGGACAACGGGGAAAATGCTCGGATGCATGAAACGAACATGTATGCAAATGCGATGCACATGATGACATGATATGAGATGCATGAAAAAGACAAAAGCACACGAAGAAAAAAACCTGACAACGAGGAAATATCATAACTTAGTGCCGTAAATGGCAAGAGTTCGAATACAAATATGGCATGTTACATGCGGGGTGTTACAGCTTGTCCAAGGAAGGGCAGTACCCAAGCAGCGGTCCACCCACATATCAAATTATCAAAGTACCGAACGCGAATCATATGAGCGTGATGAAAACTAGCTTGACAATAATTCCCATGCATGTGTCCTCCTGAGCATTTTCCTTTAGATAAGAGTTTGTCTAGGCTTGTCCTTTGCTACAAAAAGGATTGGGCCATCTTGCTGCACCTTATTTACTTTTATTACTTGTTACCCGTTACAAATTACCTTATCACAAAACTATCTGTTACCGATAATCAGTGCTAGCAGAGAATCCCTTACTGAAAACTGCTTATCATTTCCTTCTGTTCCTCGTTGGGTTCGACACTCTAACTTATCAAAAGGACTACGATAGATCCCATATACTTGTGGGTCATCAGTTCTCCATTCATCTAGTGAGCTACTATCAAATAACCTCTTTTCACCAGCAAGATTGAAATCATAGTTGAGTTCTTTAATTTCCCAATATGCTTTTGTGGCACCCCGACTTAGAGAAACCGGAACGCCATGTATTCCAGCCCAGATATCGAGGAGAAGTCTCTGGAATACGGCACTGCTTGACATAGAACAAATCAGCTCTTATTACAAGAATAATAATACAAGGGTCTGATGTTACCAGGAAGCACATCAGCAAGCCGATGCTACGCCTGCGATACCACACTTGCTCTATGCTAGCAGCGGAACAACTTGAAGCAGCGGAATACTTCGAGTAGCGGAACAACGACGAAGGTGGTGAACTCCGCTCCGCAGAGACTCTGGCTGGAACGCTTAGCCTAGCTCGCAAACAAGGGATCCACGGCAAACAAGCAATCAAATCCGGCATGACCTACAAACTGGCATGACACGCCAGGTCAGTACATTGAATGTACTTGCAAGCTCACAGAAACCAAAGCAATCAAGACAAACAACGGCATGGCATTTACAGGTTAAGCAGGAATTATTATGAGATTATCAGGATAACATGGCATGAACAACATAAACATGATACAACTAGAACAATATGAGCATGGCATGAACATATAAATCTGAAGATACTAGCATGCAACATGATGATACTATATGCACCACTTATTCGGCTCAGGTTACCTCGTAACCATCACATGCATCACTTACCAACCTCGGACATCACACGATCATCTCAGGATCCAATCAATCTTGGTATAAACAATACCGTAGTAATCATTAAATGACCACAAGGAGCTTGATCTTTACCCACGATTCTCTCACAACATCACGAGTATCCAACAACTTGGTATCCTCGATACCACGGTGATCATTCACGGATCACAAACGGAACCAGTCTTGGTTCAACGGGTTACCTCGTAACCAAACGATCATCATTCACGGATCACATAACCAACTTATCTCATCATCGAACTAGGGTTGTTATTAAGCACATTATTATTACTGTTGACCCACAGTGTGACCAACTATGAACTGGGCCCTTATCCGTGGGCGCGGCTATCGATAGATTTAACATACACTCTGAAGAGGTAGCGCACTTTACCCACACCACAGAGCCCATGGCCTCGCACTCCCATTCGGGTGGACCAACGGCGTTCCGACAAAACCTCCCTACTACCATGACACTCTCCCGGCCACTCTGACCAACACCCCCATGGGGTTCAGTCCTGGGTGGCCCCGTGCCTACCAAAGGCATCACGGCCACCGTCGTGGCAAAACAGCCACTGTCATGGAAAAATGGTCCCAAATGGGGACAAAAGCGCTTATCATCCAACTACGGGCACACAAGGCTTATGCCCGCCTACCCGATCCAGGTAGAGCGCGCCCATAACCTTCCCTCATTTGAGGCACCAGCGAGAGGCACGACAATAGACCCAGTTAGGACCTTCCCATGAAGGCAAGCGTGGTTGCACTGGTTGGCTCGATATGGTGGCACCACGACTCAGCTAACAGTTGTTCAAGTTCAATTTAATCCAGTTAAACTTGAATGAAAATATGATGAGCCATGATAAAATAACATGATGCAATTACAATGCATGAGCATGACATCAACATGAGCATGAGGGTAATACATAACTATCAACTGTATATATAATGAATAACATCCAACTGAGCAAGGCATAATGACGAGCATGAATATTACAAGCATAACACTACTCATAGCATAACATGACCATTAGCATCAACCATAAGTATCATGCAAGAACACATCAATAACATAACCGGGTAAACACTTAACCAACTAACAACAAGGAACAATGCATATCACCGGTACTCGGCAACCGACGACAGTCATGCACCGTAGAACATGACCAACCCAACATGTACTACTGCCAAGCATGGCCAATATGAAAGTAATACTAATAGGTAGAACATGATAGCAGAGTGCAAGAAAACATACCATGACGGTAATCACTGATCTACAAGCCTAACCAAAATAACGACAGCAGTAGCAAAACAAACAGACAACTATTAAAGATTCAACTTGAAAACCAATGCTACTGCATGGGTATAATGCAAATGGTGGTTCTCTCTTGCCTGGGGTGGATGAAATCACCAGGAGAAAGTGCGAGAAGCTCGCAGAACGAATCGCCGGAAACTGTTCTCTCTCGGAGGGGGCTGATTAAGTGCAAGGGAAAAATCTTCATTTTTAGAAAGTTTTACATGGTGAAAATGATACTAACAGAACGGGATCGACGAGACGAAGAAGTGGGCTTTGGAATCACCTCATTTGGAGTTAGGATCAAAAAGATATAGAGGTTTTTCTGCTAGGGACCTATCTATAAAGAAAGCATCACAAACAGGCCCTCGGCTCGAAAAACAAAAAGCGCACCTTGCGGAAATGCGCCATCTCCTCTGGGAAATGTATTCCTCGCTGCAACAGAGAGAAAATATGCTTTTAGTAAAGGAAAGCGTACTTGGGCTAAAGCAGAGGAAAAATACGCTTATAGAAGAAGATAGAGAAATGGCTGGGAGTTCGTCTCCACTTATCTGATGTGGCGAGGCGGGTCAATGGCTGAGGGGCTGGTCGGTGGGGACGGGGTGATGTGGGGCCTGCTGGCAGGTCCTTCCTCTTCCTCGTGTGCCTGCCCGCGCCTGGCCAAGGGAGGATGTCGCCCCGACGAGGCTCGCCGGCGACTTCGGTCACCGTAGGCGGCGCCCGACCTACCGGAGCGCTCAGGGGACGGAGCCGCAGCGCCTGGTGGGGGTCTTCTCCGCCGGGGAGCTCTTAAACGAGGACGATACATGACCGCGGCAGAGGAGGGTTTGGCCGCCGGTGATCTTGGCGCTCCAGCCATCCGAGGAGAAGGGGAAGGTGTGGGGAGGCTCTGGATGCTCCGGGATATCTACAAGAGGTGGAAAGAGGGAGAAGGAGGCTCGGACTCGAGCTAATTTAGGAGGGAGGCCGCGGCGGCCATGGCGGACAACCGAGGCGATGAGAAGCTCTGGTGTGGAACTGATGGGCTGAGGAGGAGTAGTGGAGTGAGGGGGAGCGGTTGGTGGGCTGGGGAGCTATCGAGGACGGCTATATATAGCTCGACGAGGGAGGCCGTGGCCGAGTGCCGCCACTTGAGCTCGGCCAAAGCTCTGGCGAGGCTCAGCGAGCACGGGCAGGCACGGGAACACGACGAGGGGGAGCGGATGAAGGTCACAGAGTAGCAGGAGCCAAGGGGGAGAGCAGAGGAAGAAGAGCCAAGTGCCAGTAATGCCCTATCGGGCACTGTGCTCCCGTGGGCGTGCGTCAGCGAGCGTCGGTGAGGAAGTGGATGGAGGGGAAGAGGGTTCCAAGGGAATGTCGACGATGAGGAGAAGCTAAGGGACATGCTCACGTGCGCGAAGACGATGAGTGGGGAGCGGACGATGCAGAAACGACGCCCTAAACGTGGCCACTACGCACAGAGCACGTGCACAGGCACGCCATAGTCATCGTCGCCACGTGAACTGGGGCATTCAATGCACTATAGCACCCAAAACGTTGTCTAGCTGATAGTCCTTCTAAGATAGAGCATTGATGAGGCCATGGCTAGATCTGGGTTGCTATGGTTAAATGGTAATCATCGTCTGAAGTTTACTACAGTAAATTTGGTCGTGCACTGGTGATCAACAGGAACTTTATTGGAGCCAAAGAGTTTGTCTGGGGTGATCAGCTTAGGAAGGACTATAATCATGTTAACTTTGAGAAGATTTGGATCAAGGTTTAACATAGTTGCTTTGCAACTGACCCAGATGGTCCAGAAAATGGATCAAGATGATGCACTCAAATGGTGTGGCCACTTCAGCTCAAATTTGTCAAGGCTTAGTGATTTGGACAGATAAAGGTGCTGTAAAAATTTCATACCAATTGGATTCACCAAAATGGTACTTCCTTCACAGCTATTCTCTTTGTCCAGAAACTTACAAAAATCCTAGAGAAATATTGGCTTGATGAATTGGTCCCAAATTTGGTGGAGAGATGTTATTATGGCAGGAGCACAATCTAGTAATTTCTTAGATTTAATGAAGCAATATAAAATATACTTGCTTCACAACCTGAAAATATTAACAGAATCAATTATTTGACCCTGTGCTCACATAGACGATTGGATGGGGCTGAAATTTGGAGGAGTCTGATGATATGAGCACATTAAGGAGTGTGCAACATTTCAATTTATTTGGAAACTCCTAGCCAGTACTTCCTTCACAATGCCTTCTATTTGACAGAAATTTTGAAAAATTACCGAGGAAGATTGGCTAGGCATATAAAGTTGAATTTTGGCATTAGGCAATGATTTGGACGTAAGAGAGTGCCCAAAAGGTTTGGGAGCAATCAGGAAAGGATAGGTGGGACTTCCTTCACAGAAAGCCACATTGGACAGAAATGAAGACTAATTATTGGGGAATTATTGTTGGGCTAGGGCAACAAAGTTTGGTCATATTTGAGCAACATATGACCCAAAGAAATTATGAGAATTAATTGGGATTTTTGGGAGTGACAGAAATATAGGTTGCTTCACAACCTAGGGCAGACAGGGTTATTCTTTTAATAGAAAAAGGAATATTCCTGAGAATAGAATTTTAGGGTTTGGTCTAGAATTGAAATGGAATGATCTTGGGAAAGTTTTGAGAATGATGAGCCACATGGGAGGGGAATGAGGATGATTTCCCAGGTGGCAAGACCACAGAACCACTCCAAAAAGAAAAACAGAGTAAAAACCAATAAATCAAAAAGAATAGGAAACGGGCCAAAAGCGAGGTTGTTACAACTCTTACCCCTTAAAGAAATCTCGTCCTCGAGATTTGGTTGCTCAGGGAACAAGTATAACTTGAGGACACCATTTCCAACTCGGGTATTCATTTCCTTTATTTATTGTTCCTGCGAGAATTTCAGATGATCAACTTACCTTGGTCTGGGGTGGTTTGCTTCACCTTTCCCAAATCCTATCAATTTTTTGCTCATATACCAATTCCTTTTTATTGACGTTGATTTTCCATACCTGTGGTGATATCCAATGGATCTGAGCATAAGTTTTCTTTTGGTCATGAAAACCTTTTACTTCTGTCATGGGCTTGCTTCAATTAGATGCAGGCCTTCTCGTTTCAATAAATGTTGCAAATTAATCATGGCCATCTTCTGACGGCATCTGACTACTCATAGGTGGTACTGATTTATTTTGGTTTATTCCTTTGG
Organism: Triticum urartu; assembly: GCF_056163025.1. Lineage (NCBI taxonomy): Eukaryota > Viridiplantae > Streptophyta > Magnoliopsida > Poales > Poaceae > Triticum > Triticum urartu. Next base: position 388,273,695 of record NC_141878.1, on the reverse strand, counting down.
CTCGAGCATGAGATATGTGCCAAAGATTCGACTGCCTTTTGTCGTGAGCAATATAATGGTGTATGGAGTTATAGCTGTGTCATACCTCAAATATTTACATCTTGAGACTGGCCCAGTAGGGGGCTGATGGAAAAATGATTTTCCTAACAGACTGACCATGTACTTGATTCCATTGGTGAGTACATTGGGTCTGAGCTGATTGTTCAGCTTTTGAATTTCTCATTTTGTCGGTATACCCAATTGGATTTTTCAACACTAACCATTCCAAGCGGGTCAGCGGGATATGAAATCCTTGTAAAACAGAGTAGGATGCTGAGAGTATGCCTTTGTGGATCCATATGGAATTATGGCCTCCAACTGATTTGGGTATCTGGACCCTGATGGTCGTGCAAAAATCATCATACCTTTGTTGTCAGTCTCACCCTTTAATGGTCATGATTTTCTTTGTTAAGATACCTTACTGAAATAACTTGGCCACACATGTCCTTGATTCTTCGTATGACCACGGACGTGATTAGTGCAATATTTTTGACATTATCCCCTTGTGCCTGTTTTCTGACCTGGGTCCGCACACATATGACATATACCCGGGGTTTGTAGTTTTACGGAGCTCATTGTTGAGGCCAATCATACAAGAAGGTGACGAGATTTTAGGACATCTCCTTGTCGGTTGCGGGAATAATGACCTTGATGACCATTGTCAAGACTGTTGATTCTATGATGTCATCTCCAGATCTTGTCGATCCTTGTAATTCATGAGATGTATATCTGCTTATTTTCCATTGCCTGACTCATGAGGTTGTGGGATCCTTACTTTCCTTAGGTATATCTGTTGGATCCTTGCCGCATCTCGTATGAGTGACTGATATGATTGGGGAATGCATGTTCACCATATATGTGGAAAGATATGTGGCCGAACACTTGATTTCTGAAGCAGACATCTGCTTTGACTGACCTGTACTTCTGACCAAAATATTGTTGATTTGACTCTTGAGATGTACTGCCGTATATTTCCAACTCATCATATAATCTCCGAGGACGGTACATAGTGTTGTACCGACGGGGGCTGAGGGGCTTACGAGAGAAGCCGTCCGAGTAGCTTGCTGAGGAAGACTTGTTAACTTCTCCTCAAATCTTTTGTCTGGGTATCATGCGGAAGAAGACTATATAGCTTACAAACGAAGCTTGGTCTGATTATTGTGCTAGAGAAGCCTAAGTTCCGTACTTGAGAAGCTTCTCCTTGGGTTTGCTTGTTGAGAAAAATTCATTTCTGTCTGTCAGAAGCTTTTACCGAGGTATCTTGCTGAGAAAGACCGGGTATCTTGGACCGGAGATTGTTCACATATCATGCTGAGGAAAAATGGAGGATCCTTGCATCAAAAATTTCTTCCGATAACGTGTGGAAGAAGACTGAGTTTCTTACATCCAAAGCTTCATACTAATATGCAGACTGGAATCTACACACACGCCCATAATATTCTCTATGTGATTATTTGCATGAGAAAATTTGTTTGATTGTCTTCCTTGAGCATATCACATTCTGACTTTATTTTGGATGATAACATATTTCAATCATCATTTATTGCTGAGCCAGACCTTGTATATGAGCCACACCTTTGACTGAAAATATATCCCGTTGGTCTTGCAACTGTCTTGTCTTTCTACTCGCTGGATCATAACTGATGTGAGGATTTTGTATTGATGACTTGAGGCTGATAATCAATCCAATACACCATTGGTATTCTGAGCAAATATTAATGCTATAATGCAGTTGACTGGGTAGACCATAATGTTTAGCTCAGCTTCTTCCAAATATTTGAAATCCTTATTACTTCTTCGAGTCCAGTGTCAGTTGATGAGCAACTCTTTATAGGGGAAGAATAATGTAAAACCGGGGCCCGAAAAGAAAGAAGAAAAAGAAAACTCAACTAAACAAAAGCACACAACAACAATCACTGCATACTCAAACAAAGTCACATAGTACTGCTAGTCACACAATATGCATGCCTACTTAAGCACACAAATCTCGCGGGATCTCCGGTTCTACGATCTAGCATGCTGTGACGGTGTGCACGAAGACGAATAAATGTTTGGAAGGATTGGTGTAAACAACGGTACACCAAGTGCTAGCTTAGCCAGGTAGCAACCTGGACTAGCTCGGACGCAAGGACGCACTCGGTAATCATGTAGTGGGACATGAAAGTCGCAACCACATTATTATCAAGCGGACGGAAAAAAGATCCATACTCATCCAAGAAATAGGATAGAGGGGAAAAACTGAGGCAGCTGACATTGCCCTTTCTTGATAACTAAGATCATTAAGGGTTGCCAACACGACAAAATGAAAGAGCGATTCGGAATAGAAGCATGTCCATCACCGAAACGATAGGCGGGGCTGAAAGGGGGATATCGGTGAGATACCTGAGCACCATTTTTGCAAACAGTGTCGGGATCACTTGGCATCACTCTGCTGGGACAGAAATGACACCAAACACCTAAGAACGAGCAAGAAAAGAAAACTGGAGAAATGCAAAGGCTGAGCTGTAGTGGATCCGAACCGATGCCAGCTACACTCACAGATAAATCATTAGCAACCAATACTAAGGCTATATGCATGCTATGCAACAGCCAAATGCAGCAACCAAATCCAATAAACAAGCCGGACTTTAAACTACCAATATCTACCGGTTTCTACCACTCACGCTGACTAGGGAGTCCTACAGCCAGACCTGCTATGATACCAAGCCTGTGGCACCCCGGCTTAGAGAAATCGGAACGCCCCATATTCCAGCTCAAAGGTCGAGGAGAAGTCTCTGGAATACGGCACCGCTTGACATAGAACAAATCAGCTCATATTATAAGACTAATAATACAAGGGTCTGATGTTACCAGGAAGCACATCAGCACGGCGACACTATGCCTGCAACACCACACTTGATCTATGCTAGCAGCGGAACAACTCAAAGCAGAGGAATACTTCTAGCAGCGGAACAACGACGAAGGTGGTGAACTCCACTCCGCAGGGACTCTGGCTGGAACGCTTAGCCTAGCTAGAAAACAAGGGATCCATGCCAAACAAGCAATCAAATCCGGCATGACCTGCAAACTAGAATGACACGCCAGGTCAGTACATTGAATGTACTTGCAAGCTCACAGCAACCAAAGCAATCAAGACAAACAACAACATGGCATTTACAAGTTAGGCAGGAATTATTATGAGATTATCAGGATAACATGGCATGCACAACATGAACATGATACAACTAGAACAATATGCACATGGCATGAACACATAAATCTGAAGATACTAGCATGCAACATGATGACACTATATGCACCACTTATTCGGCTCGGGTTACCTCGTAACCATCACATGCATCACTTACCAACCTCGGACATCACACGATCATCTCAGGATCCAATCAAGCTTGATTTAAACAATACCGTAGTAATCATTAAATGACCATAAGGAGCTTGATCTTTACCCACGATTCTCGCACAACATCACAATTATCCAACAACTTGGTATACTCGATACCACGGTGATCATTCATAGATCACAAATGGAACCAGTCTTGGTTCCATGGGTTACCTCATAACCAAACGACGATCATTCACGGATCACATAACCAACTTATCTCATCATCGAACCAGGGTTGTTATTAAGAACATTATTATTACTGTTGACCCATAGTGTGACCAACTATGAACTGGGCCCTTATCTGCGGGCGCGGCTATCGATAGATTTAATATACACTCTGCAGAGGTAGCGCACTTTACCCACACCACAGAACCCATGGCCTCGCACTCCCATTCGGGTGGACCAACGGCGTTCCGACAAAACCGCCCTACTGCCATGACACTCTCCCGGCCACTCCGACCAACACCCCCTTGGGGTTCAGTCCTGGGTGCCCCCGTGCCTAACAAAGGCATCACGGCCACCATCATGGCAAAACAGCCACCGTCATGGCAAACCAGCCACCGTCGTGGAAAAACAGTCCCAAACGGGGACAAAAGCGCTTATCATCCAACTACGGGCACACAAGGCTTATGTCCACCTACCTGATCAGGGTAGCACGCTCCCATAACCTTCCCTCATCGGAGGCACCGGCGAGAGGCATGATAATAGACCCAGTTAGGACCTTCCCATAAAGGCAAGCGTGGTTGCACTGGTCAGCTCGATATGGTGGCACCATGACTCAGCCAACAGTTGTTCAATTTCAACTTAATTCGGTTAAACTTGAATGCAATATGCCAAGCCATGATAAAATAACATGATGCAGTTACAATGCATGAGCATGATATCAACATGAGCATGAGGGTACAACATAACTATCAACCATATCAATAATGAATCACATCCAACTGAGCAAGGCATAATGACGAGCATGAATATTACAAGCATAACACTACTCATAGCATAACATGACCATTAGCATCAACCATAAGTATCATGCAAGAACACATCAATAACTTAACCGGGTAAACACTTGACCAACTAACAACAAGGAACAATGCATATCACAGGTACTCGGTAACCGACGACAGTCATGCATCGCAGAACATGACCAAGACAACATGTACTACTGCCAAGCATGGCCAATATGAAAGTAATACTAACAGGTAGAACATGATAACAGAGTGCAAGAAAACATACCATGACGGTAATCACTGATCTACAAGCCTAACCGAAATAACGACAACAGTAGCAAAACAAACATACAATTATTAAAGATTCAAGTTGAAAACCAATGCTACTGCATGGCTATCATGAAAATGGTGATTTTGGCTTGCCTGGGGTGGAAGAAATCACTGGGAGAAAGTGCGAGAAGCTCGCGGAACGAATCGATGGAAACCGTTCCCTCTCGGAGGGGGCTGATTAAGCGCCAGGGCAAAATGTTCATTTTCAGAATGTTATCACATGGTGAAAATGGTACTAACAGAACGGGCTCGACGAGACGAAGAAGTGGGCTTTGGAATCATCTCATTTGGAGTTAGGATAAAAAAGATATAGAGGTTTTTCTGCTAGGGACCTATCTGTAAAGAAATCATCACAAACAGGCCCTCGGCTGGAAATCTTCACCTGCAACTAGCAACGCTATAAGAGGGGCTGAGCAAAGCGGTAACATAGCCAAACAACGGTTTGCTAGGACAAGGTGGGTTAGAGGTTTGACATGGCCATATGGGTGGCATGATAAGCAAGTGTTAGGTATTGTAACGCCCTCGATGCGGCTATATCTCCCACATGTCGAAGCACGACTTAGAGGCATAACCTCATTGAAAGCAATGTCGCAAGTGAGGTAATCTTCACACAACCCATGTAATACATAAGGGAAAGAGATACATAGTTGGCTTACAATCGCCACTTCACACAATTACATGAATAAAGCATTACATCATCCAAATACAATCAAGGTCCGACTACGGAAGCAAAATCAAAGAAGACTACCCCAAATGCTACACAGATCCCCGATCGACCCCAACTGGGCTCCACTACTGATCAACTAGAACGAAGCAACATAAAGGACAAGATCTTCATCGAGCTCCTCCTTGAGCTTGGTTGCGTCACCTGCTCGGTTCAACGACACCTGCAAACTGGTTTTGGAAGTATCTGTGAGTCACGGGGACTCAGCAATCTTACACCCTCGCGATCAAGACTATTTAAGCTTATAGGAAGGGTAAAAGGTATGAGGTGGATCTGCAGCAAGCGACTAGCATATATGGTGGCTAAACATACGCAAATGAGAGCGAGAAGAGAAGGCAAAGCGCAGTCAAGAAACTATGATCAAGAGGTGATCCTAGAACAACCTACGTCAAGCATAACTCCAACACCATGTTCACTTCCCGGACTCCGCCGGAAAGAGACCATCACGGTTACACACGCGGTTGATGATTTTAATTCAGGTCAACTTTAGGTTTTCTACAACCGGACATTAACAAATTCTCACCTGCCCATAACCGCGGGCACGGGTTTCGAAAGTTCAAAACCCTGCAGGGGTGTCCCAACTTAGCCCATCACAAGCTCTCACGGTCAATGAAGGATATTCCTTCTAGCGGGAAGACCCGATCAGACTCGGAATCCCGGTTACAAGACATTTCGACAATGGTAAAACAAGACCAGCAAAGCCACCCAGATGTGCCGACAAATCCCGATAGGAGCTGCACATATCTCGTTCTCAGGGCACACCGGATGAGCAAGACGTCAGGTGGGCCAGCCCAGAGTTGCCCCTGGTAGCTCCGGACATCGCTCGGTTGGACCAACACTTAGACAAGCACTGGCTCAGGGGGGGTTAAAAATAAAGATGACCCTTGGGCTGGCCTAACCCAAGGGGAAAAAAGGCTAGGTGGCAAATGGTAAAACCAAGGTTGGGCCTTGCTGGAGGAGTTTTATTCAAGGCGAACTGTCAAGGGGTTCCCATTATAACCCAACCGCGTAAGGAACGCAAAATCCGGGAACATAAGACCGATATGACGGAAACTAGGGCGGCAAGAGTGGAACAAAACACCACCAGGCATAAGGCCGAGCCTTCCACCCTTTAGCAAGTATATAGGTGCATTAATTCAATAAAAGATATTGTGATATCCCAACAAGTAAACATGTTCCAACAAGGAACAACATCTCCATGTTCCAACAAGGAACAAACTTCAATCTCCTGCACCTAACAACGCTATAAGAGGGGCTGAGCAAAGCGGTAACATAGCCAAACAACGATTTGCTAGGACAAGGTGGGTTAGAGGCTTGGTTCAACAATATGGGAGGCATGATAGGCAAGTGGTAGGTATCACAGCATAGGCATAGCAAAAGAGCGAGCAACTAGCAAGCAAAGATAGAAGTGATTTCGAGGGTATGGTCATCTTGCCTGAGATCTCGCAAGGAAGAAGAACGAGTCCATGAGGAAGACAAAGCAGACGTAGCCAACGAATCCTCACAACACGACGTTACCGGATTACCCAGACGAAGTGCACCGGAAAGAAAGCAAACAACATAGTAAACAACCACCACATAAACATGGCATGATGCACAATCAAGTATGATGCATGTCCGGTTTAATGAAGCATAGCATGGCAAAATGCACAAACAATCCTACAAATTAAGTGGAGCTCAACATGCAACTTTTTTGCCTATCAACGAAACACCTCGTGACTTATTTAGTTTGACCTTGTTTATGTACCCAACAATATTCAATGTTGTTAGCATGGCAAGAGGTGAATCATGATGAAACTATCTATCTAGGCAAGTTTAAATGAGGCCGGAACAACAAAACAACAAGACCGGAAAAATCCTCATGAGCATATTATAGATTTGGTACTGTTCTGCCCTAAACAATATTTTAGAGTTGTTAAACATGCAAAGTAAAGCCACCATGTTAAACTAGGCATTTTTCAACCCCATTTACATATAAAGATTATTTAAATCTGAGCTACGGTTAATTAGTTATGAATTAAATCATTTTGACATGGCATAGGAGCAAATTTAATCAAACAACATTTTAAACATTTCAAACATAGATGAAAGTTGCGTATTATTAAACTAGATGAAAAACTAAGCAAGTTTCATATTAAGTTTGTTTTAATATGATGCATCGTTTGTGAAGTTATTAAATGCATGATGATGAAGGACTTTTCTGTAAAACTGGCACTCTCTGGGAAAAAGCTAAAATCGTAGAACCAAAAAAACCTATACGGGCCGAATATGAATAGTGCACTAGGCGGCTGGGCTGCTCACCTAGCTGGGCTTAGCCTAGATCGGTGGAGGTGGGAGCTGGGCCGAAGACAACGGCGAAGGGGAGGTGGCCCAGGTGCGTGCGGTTGATCTGGAGTCGGTCAACGCGAGCGGCCGAGGCGCGTCTGCAGCATCTCCTCTCAAACAGAAGCAGAGGAGGCGCATGACAAGGTGCTGCTCGACCAGAAGCAGGACGCGACTCCGGCGAGGGAGATGCCCGACGCTCTCAGGCAAGGCGAGGCGCGGCTCCGGCGAAGTCAGCAGCGAGCGGCAAGGGGCGCGGGACTTGGAAGCAGCAGAGGAACAAGGGTGCGGCGGTAGGACTCGACGCGATTCCGGCAGCTCCAGTCGATGGAGGACGATGAGGAGGAGGCATCGGGCGTGGAACGCGGGCGGCTTCTTGCCTAGGTGACGACGACAGCAAGGCCGCCGAAGACGTGGGTCGGAGTGAAGGAGTCTCTATGGCGACGCCGGCGAGTTCCGAGGGAGGCGGTCAACGTGGCTGGGACGAGTGGGCGCTCGTTGTAGGCGTCGTTATCGTTGCGCAGCAGAAGCAGGGGAGGCGGGAACTAGAGGTCGAGGTCGCCGGCGGGCTAGGTCACCGGAGCGGCGCAGTGACGAGGCCATCCATGGCTTCTGGTCCGGCGGGGCGGAGGAGTTGGATCGGGGCTCCTTCACGCTTCCTGGTCAGAGAGATATCAGAAAAAGTGAGAAAAATGGAGAAGGGAGAAATCAGGGGAGGCGGCCTGGCCTGCTGGTGGCCGCCGGCAGAACTGCTCGCCGGGGACGACGGCAGGCGAACTGAAGGAGAGGCGCGGGGCTCGGTGGAAGGAGCACGACGTGGAGGAGCTCGGGAGGGTCATGCTCTCCCTGGATCAGACGCGAGCGGCTGCAGGGCGCTCGGAGGTCGATGGAGGGAGGTGGATCAATGGATTGGTCCGGTGGGGAAAACTAGGTGGAGCTCGGGCTGGCTACGAGGTGGATCTGGGAAGATCCCGAGGGGAATGGTGAGTGGGTGGCGGCGGCGCGATGGGACAAGGGGGAGGATTTTTAGGGTTAGGCTAGAGTTGATCTATATATAGCAAAAGGCTAAGTTTAGGGGCATTTGGACCCTCCGATCTTAATCAGACGGTCTCGGATAAACAGGCTAGGGAGATCAAATAAGAAAACGGACACATTTTGTAGACGTTTGGGGATGATCCGGACACAATGGTGACGACTGCTCGGGTCAGGTCCGGGACAACTTTTCGGGCGTGCGCGCGAGGAGGACCGCGGGCTGACGAGAGAGGTTAGGTTGGACCTGGTGGTAGTTAGTGGGCTGTGTAGACGGTCTCGAGCTGAGAGAAGAGAAGAGAGGGAGGCCCGGCGACTGTTTTCAGAGACCGAAAACATCCGACGTTAGACCGGCTATACTGCCGCTATAGTTAATCGTTGGGGCGTCAAACGAACTCCGATTGCGATGAAACTTGGCAGGCGGTCTACCTACACTATAACAAGACCGCACACCAACTCTCATCCCATTCCGAGAACATTTTCCAGCCACTTATAAAATAATATTTCGGACATGCCGCGGGCGCGTGCAAGTGTGTCTGGGCTCAGAACGGACAACGGAAGGAACTGGGAGAACCCAGGCGAATGCAAGTTTCGAAAACATGATGATGCAATGCACATGATGACATGACAAGAAGCGACATGCAAGCAAATGACAAAGCAACAACAGCGAATAACTGGAAGACACCTGGCGCAACGGTCTCGGGGCGTCACAACACTCCACCACTACGAGAGGATCTCGTCCCGAGATCTAGAATGGCACCAGAGAGAAAACGGTAGAGAAAGAGAAAAGGTAAAACTAAGTTGCTTCTTTGACAAAAGAGTGAAACCACAAGCCTTGAAAAGGTTAAGCCATTGAAAGAAGAATGCAACGAAGAAGAACAAAGTTGAAAGCACTCCGGTAGGGAAGAGTAACAAGGAAGAACAAATTCGGAAAACACTTCGTTAGAGAAGTTATGCAAGACTTGATACGATGAAAAGAACTTGAGCAGAGGACACGACACTCCGGTTAAATGTATAGGCATGAAAAGAACATGATCTTTGACAAAACGGGATGATGGGAGAGAAAGCAACATCACAAAGCCTCTGGAAGAAAATAATAGAAGATAGATCATTGAAATAAAAGAATGGAGAAGAAAATGCCAACTTCTGTCACAAAAGAGTTTGAGAAGGCATCCTTAGGATAAGGTTCGGATGGAGTTGTTGGAAAACCAACAACGAAAAAGGATAAGCTTGATATGGTCTTATAGAATACATCTCAAATTATGAGGTGACAACCTGCCACTCACGGGAAAAAGAATTGGATTGATAAGAACAAGGAGACGAGAAACTTATTTCACCGGGAGGATAAATGAAGAACTTTGGTCATTATAAGCGCCATAGGTAGCAACAATCCTTCGGGAAAGCTTTAGAAGATATGTAACCCCAAGATAACTCCAATGAAGAGATTGATGGATTTAAGATACCTCATTCTTGACAACATGTGAATCATGGAACATGAACTCAAGTTATGAAGAATGACATAATACCACCTCGAATGATATAGTTGAAAGAAATTGCACTCCGGATTGCAAGATGAAGAATGCTTGAGCTCCTTAAAAGAATCTCAATGAAAAACTTCGAGAAGGAATTAAATCCTTGATGAACCATCAGGTAGAACCTCCATGAAGAACTCCAGTAATAAAAGAATGATCAAACGAAAGGAAAGAGAAGTTGAAAACACAAGGTGAATCCTTGTAATGATTAGATGGGTCTTCGCGACGAGATAAAACGGAAAACCTCAGAACTCCAAAAAAGAAAAGATGAAACAAATGAAACTGAGAATTTGATGAGCCTCCGGAATACGGAGTTAAACACTTGAGGTGAAGAAAGAGTAAGAATTTTGTTATGCGTATCCTTCACCAATTAAATTGATGACAAACAATGGATTTGGCATACTACTTACTCTCTTAGAAAGGATTAAGATAGATATAGCGTAAACTTGGAAAGGTCTTCAATGAAACACCAGTAGGATTGAAAACAACGAATACATTGATATGATAAAGAAGGAATAGAGATCTTGAACGAACCACCGTAAGAATTTAAAATGAATGAAGAGAAAAAAATAAAGAAACACTGGGAAGAATTAGCAAATGGACGAAGATGCTTGAGAGGATTTAGCTACATGAGAACGAAGAGATTACGAGCCGATTAGAGATCACTTGAACGAAGCACCGGTAAAATTGGAGAATGACAACTGAAAGCTGAGAATGAATACACCTGAATTGATCGACTCCGGATACAAACTAAAAAGAATCTTGAATTGCTCTGGATAGGTGAAAACAATTTTTACAATCGAAAAACAATTATGAGAGGATGGCCTCTAACTAGAACCACGAATCTTGAAGAGAATGGAGCAAGATTGAGAGAAAATTCTTCTTCGGTCTTCTAAATCCGAGAATGACGACGAGAAACACCACCATAGAATTGTTGAGGCACTCCGGAATGCAAAATTAGAAAGGTTGAACCAACGATGAAAAGAACTTGAAAGATCTTGGGGAAAGACATTTGACTGATGATGATTCATACTTACGTCAAACATCAAAACAATTTTAAGGATATCTCCGGGAGAATTAGAAGAGTCAGGTAAGATCCTGGAAAAAGACCTGTGGGTTAGGGCCCACTCAAAAGAAACATCATTGAAAATATTACTTGAAAAGGAGAATGCACCGGTTGAATTAAATGGATTAAATGAGATAACAACCTCAAAATAACTTGGATGGATCGAGAATGTAACCGTGAGTCTTCTGAGATATCTCCAGCACTCCGGAACAATTGAATAGCGAGAAGTGGATGATTATGAGGTGCACCGACATGAGAAGGTATTAGAAAGGAGAAAAAGGATATGATCCACAAAGCTTGAATTGAATCCACTGGAGAGGATAAAAGAAACAAAGAATGATAAACTTGAGGCTCCGTTAGAATCTTCATGAGCATCACCGGGTAAGAACATTGACGGAAAGGGAGTGGAGAGACTTCACATGAATAAGATGGCCACTTGATCAAGAAATCTGAATCCTTGAAGAAAAAGGGAGGGTGGGCGGGAAAAACAAAGGCAACTTGGAAACAGATGAAACAAACACCGTTAAGAAAAACCGAGAGGTGATCTTGCGATGTTAAAATGATCGGATCCACTTGAAGAGAAGCACACCGGTTGAAAATGATTGACATGACAATCTCGATTATCGTGAAGGATTTGTATTCACATCGGATTATGAGAATACCGTTTAGGAAAGGTATGGAATCAACACTTGGCATTGAAGCAACTCGAATACCACAACTCAAAAAACAAAAAAAAACAAAGGATTGGCTTGCAGAATAAGCCGGAACAAACATATGATAGAGATTTCGTCCGAAGTTTTTGTGGTGGGGCCTACACGGGCTCGATCGTACAGCACCATCATGTACAAGGCAGTGCACATGACATACGAAGCGTCCCCGAGTCGGCATAGCCAAGGACTCTTTAAGACACAATGAGACCACTGTAAAACCGACCGTGAATAGGCGGACCACTAGACGTCGAACCCCAATTTCAAATCATACATCTGACGGAAAGATATCCTAAGAGCTACTTGAATTCCCACTTATAAACTCCCGAAATTTTTTGGTTATGCAATTAGGTGTTGGGGATACAGGGGAAGCATAATATCTCACCCAAAACTAACAAATCCTACATCCAGTTGTATCCATCCTTCAACACATAACCTAGAAACCTTCGGAAATCATCTGCCTCAACCTTCGAAAAGCATCCGTTATACAAGTTATGGCAATACTCCCGAACTCCCGCCCCAGTACTGGGTGGCGTTGAGGTTATCTCACCAACAACTGCATAAAAGAGATTTTCGATGTCGGCGAAACTAATCTCAGGTATTCCAGAACTGCAATGATAAAATTGTGACGACAACACCTCGGAGCTCAACTCCCCGGGACACTGCCACAACCCCTAAATGACAGGAGGCACCAGGAACAATGTTCTCGTCACAAGACCATCGGAACGATTCCAAGATACCCGCGTGATCCTAAAATTTTTTAGTGAAATTTGAGAAGAGAAGAGCCAAAACTCTACGTCAGGATGCCTTACCAGAGCGATGAAGGGACTGGGGAGTAAAAAGAATTCCTAAACTCTCTGATATATAATTCCTAAATGACTCAAAACATTTTTCTAGACTCAACAATGGCAGCTAATTCGATCAAGTAGTGGGGGATCCTAAGATCGGGGAAGGCTCTGATTACCAACTTGTAACGCCCTCGATGCGGCTATATCTCCCACATGTCGAAGCACGACTTAGAGGCATAACCGCATTGAAAGCAATGTCGCAAGTGAGGCAATCTTCACACAACCCATGTAATACATAAGGGAAAGAGATACATAGTTGGCTTACAATCGCCACTTCACACAATTACATGAATAAAGCATTACATCATCCAGATACAATCAAGGTCCGACTACGGAACCAAAATAGAAGAAGACTACCCCAAATGCTACACAGATCCCCGATCGACCCCAACTGGGCTCCACTACTGATTAACTAGAACGATGCAACATAAAGGACAAGATCTTCATCGAGCTCCTCCTTGAGCTTGGTTGCGTCACCTGCTCGGTTCAACGGCACCTGTAAACTGGTTTTGGAAGTATCTGTGAGTCACGGGGACTCAGCAATCTTACACCCTCGCGATCAAGACTATTTAAGCTTATAGGAAGGGTAAAAGGTATGAGGTGGATCTAAAGCAAATGACTAGCATATATGGTGGCTAAACATACGCAAATGAGAGCGAGAAGAGAAGGCAAAGCGCGGTCGAGAAACTATGATCAAGAGGTGATCCTAGAACAACCTACGTCAAGCATAACTCCAACACCGTGCTCACTTCCCGGACCTCGCCGGAAAGAGACCATCACGGTTACACACGCGGTTGATGTATTTTAATTAAGGTCAACTTCAGGTTTTCTACAACCGGACATTAACAAATTCCCATCTGCCCATAACCGCGGGCACGGCTTTCAAAAGTTCAAAACCTTGCAGGGGTGTCCCAACTTAGCCCATCACAAGCTCTCATGGTCAACGAAGGATATTCCTTCTAGCGGGAAGACCCGATCAGACTCGGAATCCCGGTTACAAGACATTTCGACAATGGTAAAACAAGACCAGCAAAGCCACCCAGATGTGCCGACAAATCCCGATAGGAGATGCACATATCTCATTCTCAGGGCACACCGGATGAGCAAGACGTCGGGTGGGCCAGCCAAGAGTTGCCCCTGGTAGCTCCGGACATCGCTCGGTTGGACCAACACTTAGACAAGCACTGGCCCGGGGGGTTAAAAATAAAGATGACCCTTGGGCTGGCCTAACCCAAGGGGAAAAAGGCTAGGTGGCAAATGGTAAAACCAAGGTTGGGCCTTGCTGGAGGAGTTTTATTCAAGGCGAACTGTCAAGGGATTCCCATTATAACTCAACAGCATAAGGAACGCAAAATCCGGGAACATAACACCGATATGACGGAAACTAGGGCAGCAAGAGTGGAACAAAACACCAGGCATAAGGCCGAGCCTTCCACCCTTTACCAAGTATATAAATGCATTAATTATATAAAAGATATTGTGATATCCCAACAAGTAAACATGTTCCAACAAGGAACAACATCTTCATGTTCCAACAAGGAACAAACTTGAATCTCCTGCAACTAACAACGCTATAAGAGGGGCTGAGCAAAGCGGTAACATAGCCAAACAACGGTTTTCTAGGACAAGGTGGGTTAGAGGCTTGGTTCAACAATATGGGAGGCATGATAGGAAAGTGGTAGGTATCGCAGCATAGGCATAGCAAAAGAGCGAGCAACTAGCAAGCAAAGATAGAAGTGATTTCGAGGGTATGGTCATCTTGCCTGAGATCCCGCAAGGAAGAAGAACGAGTCCATGAGGAAGACAAAGCAGACGTAGCCAACGAATCCTCACAACACGACGTTACCGGATTACCCAGACGAAGTGCACCGGAAAGAAAGCAAACAACATAGTAAACAACCACCACATAAACATGGCATGATGCACAATCAAGTTTGATGCATGTCCGGTTTAATGAAGCATGGCATGGAAAAATGCACAGACAATCCTACAAATTAAGTGGAGCTCAACATGCAACTCCGTTGCATATCAACGAAACACCACGTGACTTATTTAGTTCGACCTTGTTTATGTACCCAACAATATTCAATGTTGTTAGCATGGCAAGAGGTGAATCATGATGAAACTATCTATCTAGGCAAGTTTAAATGAGGCCAGAACAACAAAACAACAAGTCCGGAAAAATCCTCATGAGCATATTATAGATTTGGTACTGTACTGCCCTAAACAAAATGGTAGAGTTGTTAAACATGCAAAGTAAAGCCACCATGTTAAACTAGGCATTTTTCCACCCCATTTACATATAAAGATTATTTAAATCTGAGCTACGGTTAATTAGTTATGAATTAAATCATTTTGACATGGCATAGGAGCAAATTTAATCAAACAACATTTTAAACATTTCAAACATAGATGAAAGTTGCGTATTATTAAACTAGATGAAAAACTAAGCAAGTTTCATATTAAGTTTTTTTTAATATGATGCATCGTTTGTGAAGTTATTAAATGCATGATGATGAAGGACTTTTCTATAAAACTGGCACTCTCTGGGAAAAAGCTAAAATCGTAGAACCAAAAAAACCTATACGGGCCGAATATGAATAGTGCACTGGGCGGCTGGGCTGCTCATCTAGCTGGGCTTAGCCCAGATCGGTGGAGGTGGGAGCTGGGCCGAAGACAACGGCGAAGGGGAGGTGGCCCAGGTGCGTGCGGTCGATCAGGAGTCGATCAACGCGAGAGGCCGAGGCGCATCTGCAACATCTCCTCTCGAACAGAAGCAGAGGAGGCGCATGACAAGGCGCTGGTCGACCAGAAGCAGGACGCGACTCCGGCGAGGGAGATGGCCGGTGCTCTCAGGCAAGGGGAGGCGCGGCTCCGACGAAGTCAGCAGCGAGCGGCAAGGGGCGTGGGACTTGGAAGCAGCAGACGAACAAGGGTGCGGCGGCGGGACTCGGTGCGACTCCGGCAGCTCCAGTCAATGGAGGACGACGAGGAGGAGGCATCGGGCGTGGAACGCGGGCGGCTGCTCGCCTAGGTGACGATGACAGCAAGGCCGCCGAAGACGTGGGTCGGAGTGAAGGAGTCTCCGTGGCGACGCCAGCCAGTTCCGAGAGAGGCGGTCAACGCGGCTGGGACGAGCGGGCGCTCGTTGTACGCGTCGTTCTCGTCGCGCAGCAGAAGCAGGGGAGGCTGGAACTAGAGGTCGAGGTCGCCGGCGGGCTAGGTCACCGGAGCGGCGCGGTGATGAGGCCATCCATGGCTTCTGGTCCGGCGGGGCGGAGGAGTTGGATCGGGGCTCCTTCACGGTTCGTGGTCAGAGAGATATCAGAAAAAGCGAGAAAAATGGAGAAGGGAGAATTCAGGGGAGGTGGCCTGGCCTGCTGGTGGCCGCTGGTAGAATTGCTCGCCGGGGACGACGGCAGGCGAACTGAAGGAGAGGCGCGGGGCTCGGTGGAAGGAGCACGGCGTGGAGGAGCTCGGGAGGGTGATGCTCTCCCTGGATCAGACGCGAGCGGCTGCAGGGCGCTCGGAGGTCGATGGAGGGAGGTGGATCAATGGATTGGTCCGGTGGGGAAAACTAGGTGGAGCTCGGGCTGGCTACGAGGTGGATCTGGGAAGATCCCGAGGGGAATGGTGAGTGGGTGGCGGCGGCGCGATGGGACAAGGGGGAGGATTTTTAGGGTTAGGCTAGAGTTGATCTATATATAGCAAAAGGCTAAGTTTAGGGGCATCTGGACCCTCCGATCTTAATCGGACGGTCTCGGATAAACAGGCTAGGGAGATCAAATAAGAAAACGGAGACGTTTTGTAGACGTTTGGGGATGATCCGGACACAATGGTGACGACTGCTCGGGTCGGGTCCGGGACAACTTTTCGGGCGCGCGCGCGAGGAGGACCTCGGGCTGACGAGAGAGGTTAGGTTGGACCTGGCGGTAGTTAGTGGGCTGTGTAGATGGTCTCGAGCTGAGAGAAGAGAAGAGAGGGAGGCCCGGCGACTGTTTTCAGAGACCGAAAATATCCGACGTTAGACCGGCTATACTGCCGCTATAGTTAATCGTTGGGGCGTCAAACGAACTCCGATTGCGATGAAACTTGGCAGGCGGTCTACCTACACTATAACATGACCGCGGGCCAACTTTCATCCCATTCTGAGAACATTTTCCGGCCACTTATAAAATAATATTTCGGACATGCCGCGGGCGCGTGCAAGTGTGTCTGGGCTCAGAACGGACAATGGAAGGAACTGGGAGAACCCTAGCGAATGCAAGTTTCGAAAACATGATGATGCAATGCACATGATGACATGACAAGAAGCGACACGCAAGCAAATGACAAAGCAACAACAGCGAATAACTGGAAGGCACCTGGCGCAACGGTCTTGGGGCGTCACAGGTATCGTATCATAGGCATAGCAAAAGAGCGAGCATCTAGCAAGCAAAGATCTCTGAGTTCTCTGAGTTGACGTAAGCTTGATCCTCGTAAGCATACTCAACGGGTTCCTCATTCACGTACTCGTCTCCCGGCTCTACCCAAAGCAAGAACACAAGCAAAGGGAGACACAATTGACCACGTGCAATGCACAAGCAACATGATGCAAAACATTGCATGATATGCGGGATGTGACATGCAATGCATATACATGTTTCGGAAAGGAAAGATTGAACCTGGCCTCAACTTGGAAAACCAAGAGTGCCCCTGGAAAGATGAGTTGATTTCGGTCGAAATCGATATAAAGATCACCGGAATCGGATGCACGGTTTGCAAATGGCAAGCAAAACAAATATGGCACCGATCTGCGATTAACAGCACGAGGCCATCTAAATGCATCAAGAACAACAAGCTACTGCACTCTAACATAACAACAAAATACATGGCAGTGATCCAGTCAAGATGCTTGACGAAAGATGAACACTAAGCTATGGCTAATTCACTCAATAGCAGGTTCAAACAAGCATGGCAAAAGTGCAAAATATATTAGGTTACAGACTTAGTGAAAATAACAACAAGTCCGGAATTTAACATCAAGAAGCAATGTTTAGAGCAAGGTAACAACATGCTACAGGAACATATCATGGCAAAGCAAGGCATGGCATGAAGCTACTCAAAGAATACGACAAAAGTCCCTTACTGACATTAACCCAAAAGGGATCAAAAAATACAATGGCATCCATGTGAACATAGCAATTATCGTTAACAGATTCAGACTTAGTAGAAAACTGGAACATGGAAAAACAGATATTAAGTAGGCATGTTTACAAGCTCGATGCACTCACCACAAGGCATTTCATGAAAAACTAAGCATACACCTAGCAAGTAGACACGACATAGAAGCTAAACATGGCAAGAACAACATCGTAGAATGCATGGATCAACTACAACAAGCTCGGCAAAAAGGCTTAACACGTAAACATTCTGCCAGGAACATTTTAAAGCAAAAGTATTGATTGAGTCAAGCTAGGGTGCTCCATAATTGCAAATAGAGACATGGATGGATAGAGCACAACAATATCTACAAAACATCCTTACTGATCATGCTCAAAAGAGGCACGGATCACTCGGTAGCAACATGAATACATGGCATAAAAATATTGACAGGACAAAGACTTAGAATATTTCTAAGTCACTGAAATCCGCAACATCACGAGAGCTACTTTGCATGCTTGTGCTAGTCACCACAAAGATCACAAAAGTACATGGCATACACCCCTGTAAAGATGGTATGGCATACTTCAAAACATATGTAGGGCTCAAGTTCATAGGAGGCACACAACAATCATGGCAAAAATGACAAAAGAGCAATTATTGATAAGAATATGAAACTAATATAAACTAGCACTCTTGCAACAGCATTTAGGGCATCAAGATGAGCTCAAATGAACATGGTGCGATGAGATGAAATGAAGTATTCGTCGAGACGAACAATTTGATATGCTACACGCCCGAAATGGAGCCACTGATGCAGAGATATGATGCGATGAAATATGCATAAAAGTACTAGGGTTAGGGCACAAGTCAACCCTCAGATCCAGATCCAGATCGGCACACGTTTCGAGGTTCGTTGCCGGAGTCGCCGGAGAAGCCGTCGACGTCGAGGAAGGAAGGAGTGGCTGGCGGGTGAGGAAGAGGTGGCCGGACGAGGCGGCGGTGACCGGCGATGGCGTCGGTGATGGCGGCGGCGGCGCCGGGCGGCGAGGCAGCGGCAGGGCGAGGAGGTCAACGACGGCGGCGGTCGGCGACGGCGAGAGGAGGCGGGCGGCACGGTTGTCCGACGAGGAGGCGCGGCAATGGCAGCGGCGTGGAGCGAGCTGGGCGGCGCACGGCTTCGGGCGGGGGAGAGCCCGCGATGGGCTCCGGCGGGCCGCGCGGGTGAGGAGGCGGCCGGGCCACGTGTCACTCCCTGGTTGGGCATGGACGGCGGCGGCAGTGCGTCCACTGCGGAGCGGACACATCCGGCATGCGGAGAGGAGCGGGGCTAGGGTTTAGGGGTGGAATTATCCAAAATTTCGGGGGGGGGGGAGAGGCCTTTTTATAGGTAGGAGGAGCTAGGAGGCTCCAAATTGAGCACAGTTTTCGGCCACGCGATCGTCATCGAATGATCTAGATGATGGAGGAGGTTTAGGTGGGTTTTGGGCCACTTTGGAGGGGTGTTGGGCTGCAACACACACGAGGCCTTCTCGGTTCCTCGGTTAACCGTTGGAGTATCAAACGAAGTCCAAATGGCACGAAACTTGACAGGCGGTTTACCGGTAGTAAACCAAGGCCGCTTGGAAAATCTCGGTCCAATCTGAGAACGTTTAATACCCGCACACGACAAGAGGTACAAAGGGACACCAGAGGACATAGGAGCGCCGGAATGCAAAACGGACAACGGGGAAAATGCTCGGATGCATGAAACGAACATGTATGCAAATGCAATGCACATGATAACATGATATGAGATGCATGACAAAGACAAAAGCACATGAAGAAAAAAACTCGACAACGAGGAAATATCATAACTTAGTGCCGGAAATGGCAAGAGTTCGAATACAAATATGGCATGTTACATACGGGGTGTTACAGCTTGTCCAAGGAAGGGCAGTACCCAAGCAGCGGTCCACCCACATATCAAATTATCAAAATACCGAACGCGAATCATATGAGCGTGATGAAAACTAGCTTGACGATAATTCCCATGCATGTGTCCTCAGGAGCGTTTTCCTTTATATAAGAGTTTGTCTAGGATTGTCCTTTGCTACAAAAAGGATTGGGCCATCTTGCTGCACCTTATTTACTTTTATTACTTGTTACCCGTTACAAATTACCTTATCACAAAACTATCTGTTACCGATAATCAGTGCTAGCAGAGAATCCCTTACTGAAAACTGCTTATCATTTCCTTCTATTCCTCATTGGGTTCGACACTCTAACTTATCAAAAGGACTACGATAGATCCCATATACTTGTGGGTCATCAGTTCTCCATTCATCTAGTGAGCTACTATCAAATAACCTCTTTTCACCAGCAAGATTGAAATCATAGTTGAGTTCTTTAATTTCCCAATATGCTTTTGTGGCACCCCGACTTAGAGAAACCGGAACGCCATGTATTCCAGCCCAGAGATCAAGGAGAAGTCTCTGGAATACGGCACTGCTTGACATAGAACAAATCAGCTCTTATTACAAGAATAATAATACAAGGGTCTGATGTTACCAGGAAGCACATCACCAAGCCGACACTACGCCTGCGATACCACACTTGCTCTATGCTAGCAGCGGAACAACTTGAAGCAATGGAATACTTCTAGCAGCGGAACAATGACGAAGGTGGTGAACTCCACTCCGCAGGGACTCTGGCTGGAACGCTTAGCCTAGCTCGCAAACAAGGGATCCACGGCAAACAAGCAATCAAATCCGGCATGACCTACAAACTGGCATGACACGCCAGGTCAGTACATTGAATGTACTTGCAAGCTCACAGCAACCAAAGCAATCAAGACAAACAACGGCATGGCATTTACAGGTTAAGCAGGAATTATTATGAGATTATCAGGATAACATGGCATGAACAACATAAACATGATACAACTAGAACAATATGAGCATGGCATGAACATATAAATCTGAAGATACTAGCATGCAACATGATGACACTATATGCACCACTTATTCGGCTCAGGTTACCTCGTAACCATCACATGCATCACTTACCAACCTCGGACATCACACGATCATCTCAGGATCCAATCAATCTTGGTATAAACAATACCGTAGTAATCATTAAATGACCACAAGGAGCTTGATCTTTACCCACGATTCTCTCACAACATCACGATTCTCCCACAATTCGTCTGAAGATTACTGCAGTAAATTTGGTCGTGCACTGGTGATCAACAGGAACTTTATTGGAGCCAAAGAGTTTGTCTGGGGCGATCAGCTTAGGAAGGACTATAATCCTATTAACTTTGAGAAGATTTGGATCAAGGTTTAACATAGTTTCTTTGCAACTGACCTAGATGGTCCAGAAAATGGATCAAGATGATGCACTCAAATGGTGTGGCCAGTTGAGCTCAAATTTGGCAAGGCTTAGTGATTTGGACAGATAAAGGTGCTATAAAAATTTCATACCAATTGGATTCACTAAAATGGTACTTCCTTCACAGCTATTCTATTTGTCCAGAAACTTGCAAAAATCCTAGAGAAATATTGGCTTGATGAATTGGTCCCAAATTTAGTGGAGAGATGTTATTTGGGCAGGAGCACAATCTGGTAATTTCTTAGAATTAATGAAACAATGTAAAATATATTTGCTTCACAACCTAAAAATATTAACAGAATCAAATATTTGACCCTGTGCTCACATAGATGATTGGATGGGGCTGAAATTTGGAGGTGTGTGATGATATGAGAACATTAAGGAGTGTGAAAAATTTCAACTCATTTGGAAACTCCTAGCTAGTACTTCCTTCACAATTCCTTCTGTGTGCCAAACAGTTTGAAACATTGCTAAGGAAGATTGGCTAGGCAAATAAAGTTGAATTTTGGCATGTGGCAATGATTTGGACATAAGAGAATGACCAAAAGGTTTGGGAGCAATCAGGAAAGGATAGGTGGCACTTCCTTCACAGAAAACCACACTGAAAAAAATGAAGAATAATTATTGGGGAATTATTCTTGGGCTAGTGCATGAAATTTTGGGCATATTTGAGCAAAATATGACCCAAAGAAATTATGAGAATTAATTGGGAATTTTGGGAGTGATAGAAATATAGGTTGCTTCACAACCTAGGGCAGATAGGGTTATTCCTTTAATAGAAAAAGGAATATTCTTGAGAAAAGAATTTTAGGGTTTGGGATAGAATGGAAATGGAAAGATCTTGGGAAAGTTTTGAGAATGATGAGCCACATGGGAGGGGAATGAGGATGATTTCCCAGGTGGCGAGGCCATAGAACTACTCCAAAAAGAAAAATAGAGCAAAAACCAATAAATCAAAAAGAAACGAGCCAAAAGACAGGCTGTTACAGCTTTATGTTCTAACTCAAGAGGCAAATGACAAGCTTTCCCATAATCTATTTTATAAGGAGACATACTCATAGGATTTTTATATGTTGTTCAGTAGGCCCAAAGTGCATCTTCCAATTTCTTAGACCAATTCTTTCGGGGCCTATTAATATTTTTTTTGAAAAATTAACTTTATTTCTCTGTTTCTAAGTTTAACTTGACCAACAGATTGAGGATGATAGGGTGATGCAATTCTATGGTTAGCATCATACTTAGCAAGCATTTTTCGGAAAGTACCATGAATAAAGTGTGAACCACCATCAGTCATTAAATATCTAGGGACAACAGACCTTGGGAAAATAAGTTCTTTAAGCATTTTAATGGAAGTGTTGTGATCGAGACTACTAGTTGGAATAGCTTCTACCCACTTAGTAACATAGTCAATAGCAACCAAAATATGTGTATACCCATTAGAGGAAGGAAAAGGTCCCATATAATCAAAACCCCAAACAACAAATGGTTCAACAACAAGTGAATAATTCATAGTCATTTCTTGATGCTTACCGATACTACCAATTATTTTACATTCATCACAAGATAAAACAGACTTACGGGCATCCTTGAAGAGAGTAGGCCAATAAAAACCAGATTGCAATACCTTATGAGCAGTTCCGTCTCCCGCATGATGCCCTCTATAAGCTTTGGAGTGACATTTCCATAGGATTTTTCCCTGTTCATGCCTAGGTACACAACGTCTAATAATACCATCTACTCCTTTCTAAAGATGTGGGTCATCCCAAAAGTAATGTCTTTAATCATAGAAGAATTTTTCTTTTGTTGGTATGTGAAACTAGGTGGTATATATTTAGAACCAATATAATTAGCATAGTCAGCATACCAGGGAGTGCTATGAGAAACATTTATAGTAGCTAATTGCTCATCAGGAAAGCTATCATTAATAGGTTGTGGGTCATCAAGAATATTTTCTAACCTAGATAAGTTATCAGCTACAGGATTCTCAGCTCCTTTCCTATCAGTGATATGTAAATCGAGTTCTTGTAGCAAGAGAACCCACCTAATGAGTCTAGGTTTAGCATCCTTCTTCTCCATAAGATATTTAATAGCAGCATGATTAGTATGAATAGTAACTTTAGAATCAACAATGTAAGATCTGAATTTATGACAAGCAAACATTGCTGCTAAAAATTATTTTTTCATTAGTAGCATAATTTCTTTGGGCACTGTCTAGAGTTTTGCTAGCATAATGAATAACATTTAATTTCTTATCAACTCTTTGTCCCAAAACAGCACCAACAACATAATCACTAGAATCACATATAATTTCAAAAGGCAAGTTCCAATTAGGTGGTTCTACAATAGGTGCAGAAATTAAGGCTTTCTTAAGTGTTTCAAAGGCTTGTACACAATCATCATCGAAAAAAAGGAACATCCTTCTCTAAAAGATTTGTAAGAGGCCTAGAAATTTTAGAGAAGTCTTTAATATATCTACTATGGAAACCAACAAGACCAAGGAAACTACAAATACCTTTAATATCTTTGGGATATGGCATTTTCTCAATTGCATCAAATTTAGCTTTATCCACCTCAATACCTCGTTCAGAAATTTTATGCCCCAAGACAATACCTTCTGAAAGTGCGTTATATCGACTATAGGGGGGTGAATAGGCTATTTTAAAAAATCGTCACTTATGAAATTCAACTTGAAGAATTTCCTAAGTAACAAACTACAAGCAGCGAAATAAGTGCTCAGGTGCATGCATAACAAAGTAGTAGCATAGTCATCTCGATGAAATGAAACATACATAGAGCATAAGTAGCGTGTAAACAGGATAAGCAGGCTGAAGACAATGTGACTGAAGAATTAGGAATGAGGAAATTGAGAAAGTCTTCAGTCAAAGTCTTCAAATAGTAAGGATCAATTTCATCAACACATGAATGAGGAAATGAAAGGGTTGAGGAAATAGAACCAGTAGCTTGGTGAAGACGATGATTTCGTAGACTAGTTCCAACTGCTGTGACAGTTGTACATCTGGTTGGAGCAACTAGGTATTTAAACCTGAGGACACACAGTCCTCACCGTATTATCCTTGAGCTATGGTCACACATACCTCGCCCAATCACTCGTGGTAAGTCTTCAGATGACTTCCAAACCTTCGCAAACTCGGTCACTCGGTGATCCACAATTCCTCTTGGATGCTCTAGACCATGATGCCTAACCGTCTCGAGGATGCACAGTCCTCAAAGGTAACAAGTGTCAGTTCCACACAGGAACGATCTCTTCAGTGATGCTCAATCACTTTGGGTTGGAGGTGTTTGGGTTTGGGTTTTTCCTCACTGATGATTTTCGCTTGAAGTCCTCGGAGGATGGGATGCTCTCAATGACAAGTGTCAGTTTCTCTCAGAGTAGCAAACTAGCTAGTGGTTGTAGGGGGCAGGTATTTATAGCCGGGGAGTATCCCAACATGATAAGACATAAATACCCTTCAATGATATGACCGTTAGGTGGATGGGATATTTTGGACAGCTGGCGCATAGCACAACAACGGTCAGAAATTTGAGCTCTCAAATTCCTCAGGGCTATCATGTTCCTCACTTGTAGGCAATCCGCACTGGCGAATTCTGTCATGGACTTAACATGGCAGATGCCCTAGCGAAAGGACTTAGGTGTGGAGCCATCGCCGCTAGGTTAGCTTGAAGGGGTTAAACGGGACAAGGGACACAGAGAGTTTACCCAGGTTTGGCCCCTCTCAATGAGGTGAAAGCCTACTCCTTCTTTAGGTTGTATTGCTAGGGTTTTGATTACCAGGGAGCGAACACGCTTGAACTAGCTCTCGATCGATTGTTACCTGCCCTAACCCGCCGCCGGTCACCCCTTTATATACATAGGTTGATGACCGGCGGCTTACAGAGTATCGGTCGGCTCATACACAACGTGTCCGGCCCGGTGACTCACTAAGCTTGCCTTACAATACAAGTTACACACATGGTGGTTCATCCTCTTGGGCCTCAAGTATCCTCTAGGTCTTGGGCCTTCAGTAGGCTTCCTTCATGACCCGCCATCTTCATCTTTAAGTCGCTAGTGGTATGTGCCGACCCCTCCTGGATGGGTCATACCTAATAGTTATATCCCCAACATTAGGCCCCAGGTTGATTTGAACTTGTTCATATAAATCTTCATTATCTTGACTTAGCAAAATCTTCCATCATCAGCTCACTGTAACCCGCCATGATGTCACCTAACAAAAACTTGGTAATCCACCATGATGTCATCATACATTAACTTCACATAGAGCCTAGTATATCTCAACGGATCTTTGTTTTAATAGATATCCCGAAAATCAAGGTGTTTGTATAGCCTCATAACCATTTTTTGGCCTCCTTGATTCCCGCACATGCCATCTGATCATTGCCTTATAAATAGGGAAGGGGTCTGTGTCTTCACTTTTTTCCCCTGGCCTCCTCGTCTTCGTCTTCCTCCTCGTGACTCCTCTGCAGACCCGAGCTCCGTCGCCACCGACATCCACCCGATGTATCAACTCAGGCCGCTGCATTAGCCTGACTAGACCAGAGAACGCTGGCGCGCCACCGCTGTCCATCAGTGTCTGTAAGTACTCATCTCCTTATACCTCAGATCTGCATTAGTGTTCATTTTGTTCGTCGGTGTTCCTCGCCATACTTCATTGTTCCTCCACAGGATCCCCAGTTTGATCTGAAAACACCGCGGAACGCGGAAGTAGTTTAACGCTCCTTTTCAATCATAGAAAATATCTTTCTTACACAAAAATACATCAAGCACACAAGTTCCTCCATTGTCACACCTTAGGTTTAGATTTTACTTTTCTTTTTCAAACTGCGGCAGATCCAAAACCGCAGAACCAATCTGTAAAATATGTGTGTGCATCACTTAGCAAAATTTTCACTGATAGATCTGAAGTACCATAACTGCCCTAGCGGCTTATACCATAAACCGTGACCCGGCATATAACATTAGGCCCCATTGAGCCGCCAGTATGTGCTTCATAACTTATATAACATGATAATATTGTTTTTAAACTCTAACCGGCTTTAGCAGCATAATTCTTAACCCGACAATATTTTCCCCTGTAGTTCACAATGTCAAAAGAGGAATCCATAACCTCATGCAACTGGGTCGTCTCTCGGGTCACCGAGGAAACCCTGAACAATTTTTTTCAAACAGGTGTCTTAGCCAACAAAGAGGTCATCCATTGGAGGGTCCCAGGCACAGAAAACCCTCCTCAACCCAAGGAAGGCGAGGTTATAGTTTTCAATGATCATTTGCTCCGGGGGTTCAGCCCACCCGGCTCGAAGTTTTTCCGTGACATACTAAGCTTTTTTCAACTTCATCCACAAGACATAGGACCCAACTCTGTTTCAAACATCTGCAACTTCCAAGTCTTCTTTGAAGTTAACCTTCAGCAAGAACCCACCGTAGAACTGTTCAGAAAGTTCTACTATGTAAACCGCCAGACTCAATTTACTGAGGGGCCCAGTTTAGAATTGGGTGGTATTTCAATTCAGAGACGCAAAGAAGCCACTTTTCCAGCTGCCAAGCCGCCCAGTCATCCTAAGGACTGGAATCAAACTTGGATTTACTGCCGAGACACATCTCCGGAGGGTGAGAATCCTCTGCCGGGTTACCGTGTCAGCCGGCTTAGCAACAGGCACCCTCTTCCAGACCGCATCAGTACAGGAGAACGGACAAAATATATGCTCGTCTTTTCAAAGATCCGAGCCTTAATGGCCAACGGCTTGACCGGAATTGATCTAGTTTGATGCTGGGTTGCCTGGAGAGTTATGCCCTTAAGTTGGTGCCCCGGGTTAATGTGCAAGTACACCAGCGATTTAAAAGATCCACAATGCCACTTCAAGATACAATTGACAGACGAGAATATTAATAATATGACCAAGACTCTATTGAACGAGAGCTTGGCAGATTGCAGCAAAGCTGGACGAAATCCTTTCTGCACTCTCAACAAGCCACCAGTTGTAAGCTTGTAAACATGTTTCAGTTGAATCATATTTTCACTTAAACTGTCTTCTTATAATCGTTTGACTTCCATAGGCCAATTCTCCTTTTGGAATAAGAAGCTGCAGGACAAGCCGGCCAAGATGACCTGGAAAAATAATAAGGCTCAGAAAAAGCCCGCCTAGAAAAAGACCAACACCTCCGAGCTATTTGACTTGGAGGACATTGAGTCGAAGGTAGAACTTGACTCCCTTGGCTCGTTTTTTATACATCTTACTGACAATGATCACTATCAGGATGACGCAGAAGGTAGCCACACAGATGGCGAAGAGGTAACTATCCTTTCCTTTGACTCAGAACCTCTGCCAAGACAGAAAGTTCATCAAGCAAGCCGGAAAGTAAGGTTTTCTCATCCTTTAGCATATTTGGATCCCAACTTTATTTTGAAGAAGCAGCAACATGAAGCTCGCCGTATGACCCGGAATAGTGGCGGTGGGATTCTCTCCTCCAGCTTACCGAAAACACTGGCTCCTCGCAAGCGCCAACCAGAGGTTTCAATCATTTCTGACTTAGCTTATCCCAAGGCAGGTCTTTTTCGACAACCTCTTAACTCGTCTGATTCAAACTATCAGGGGACTTCCCATTCTTCCTCTAGCGACTCAAATGGGACTCAAATCCCTATTTTCAAGACTGTCCCTAGGTAAGAAACATTTTTAAGCTTATTTGCTTTTAACTATGTACTCCACTGTCATATCAACCCTGTCTTATGTCTTATTTTCAGCGTTGTGGCCGAGCCCAGCAAATAACTGAAGGTTGACAAACGGGCCAAAGATGCTGACCCAGAGAAGACCATATCTGAGTCTTTGAATCAAAATTCAGAAACAACCATGGATGACCCGCCACCAGAACACCCAATCACCGCGGATCCCATGAATGTTGACCCGGAACCAGCCAAACCGCCCGGTCCTGCTCAACTGGCTCAAGAGATTGAAGACATAATGATTACTGGTACAACTTATACAGCCCCAGGAAACCCCATTGCCCTATCCAAACACAACGCCAAAGAGGAGTTTTCTGCTGTTGACAAGGGCAAATGGAAAGTGGACTTGGAAAACTATGCTTAGTTCAGTGCTCAAGAGATTCACTCTAGCTATTTAAACCACCTTCACACCAGCCGTGACTTTGAAGCCGGCCTGGTCAATCTTATGAAGGAACACTTTGAGGTAAATACCACAATCCTATATAAATATATCAATACCAGCCGCCAAGTCTACAGGATATGATAAACTTGAATATGCTATAGATTTTAAACATTCATGTGGAATTTGATATCCATGTCATAGTTTGGTAGAACTGCAGAATCAACGAGTAGCCTCCAAGGGCCGGCTTAAACTATCAAGTTAAGTCGGGACTTCGAATAGTAGTGAACAACTTTGCACCTGCAGCTCCCAAGGGTTGGCTTTCTACATGGATAAGCCGGCACTTATCACTATAATTGTCAAGAAAATCCAAATATGCAGCCCCCATGAATCGGTTATAGTCATAACAGTATAGCCGGGTCATCATAGAATTGTCTTCAAAGAAAAACAATGTGCATTAGCTCCCAAGTGCCAAGTAAAATACTTGTATTGTGCTTGGGACTTCAAAGATAATGATTGTAATGCTGCCTGTCATTTGCATATTACATGTGGAGCTAAATATGAAGGAATTCCAAGTCGCCGATCTTCAGAAATATATCAAGTCTCAACAATCTGAAACTTCCAAGGCCAGATTAGAATTGAAAACCGCCTTAGAAGAAATGGAGAAGTTGAAGAAGGACTTCAAGGCTGACAGGACGAGCTAGGAAACTGAAAAACAACCCTGTTGAAAAGAGCAAAGGAAGCAAAAGCTGCCCTTAAGCCGATGGCTGATGAGCTTTCGGGCTGAAAACATCAAATTAACAGCATGACATCGGCCATCTTTGGTAAGTAACAAAAAATACTCTCCTTTGCACCAGCAGCACATCATAATCATTTGCCGGCTTACCAATAATTTTACTTATGCAGGCTCCAGAAGCTCCAAGATGGATCTAGACATGCACATCAAGCTTAAGGCTGTCTACACTCTTATGGAGTAGCTGTACACTGGCGCTCAACGGACAATCTCTGTTGCTACTCATAGGAAATAGCCGCCTTCCCTCATCAAGGAAACATTGGAGAAGCTATCTGTGCTGCCCCAAAGAATTGAGGAATTAAAGCGACGAGTCGCCAGTTCCGGCGCCATCACTGCCCTAAGCCGGGCAAAGGCATGGAAAGCAGAGTTTTAAAGAAGATGGATCTCCCTTCAGCGTGGATGACTATACCAACATCGTGAGTGAGATGCGTCCTTGGGCAAGCAAGTTGGTTGAAGAAACATATATCTCCAAGTACCACCCGGTTTATGATGCTGAAAACTCAAATGTGAAGGCGCCGGTTCATCAGGAGGTGGATCTCATCCCGCCGACTCGTAAGCACACCTTCGCTCCTGACATTGATCCATCAAGTCTTATAGATGACAAGGCTGTGTTTAGAGCTTCGACCGGTATCAACTAGGTACACCTGACTTCCAGCTAATGGATAACCAAAGGAGAAGAAGAACCGGAACAAGATGACCGAGAAGCCTCAACCCGCCAAGACCAGGAGTAAGGATGGCAATTTTATTATGGACATGGAAACCCGTGGATACCCGAACCGAATGGGCAGGGTTTGGATACATTTTTGTGTCCATGGGCAGTGTCCGAATCCGACCCGATTAGTCATGGATAGGGCATAGACATAATTTTGTACCCGCGGGCATACCCTAACCTGACCCGATATTCTTGCTTATGGGCCAATATTGTGCCTACCCCGACTTACCCTTCCCCATCGTAGTTTCTTTAATAATCTCTCTAATAATAAAGCACAGATTGACTTTGTTGGGTTCATGGTCACAACACGCTTTTTTCCGTTAGTTTACGCTTTTAGTTTTTTTCATCTATATTATTTTCTATATCTGATGTGGTACTATTCATGTGATCATGTACCTATAGTTTTTCGCCCGTCTACCCGTCCGTTGTTGTATGTCATTTCTCACTCGTCCGTCGTGCAAAACCGGAAGTTGCTTACTTGGAAAACCAGCGATCGACTACACCGTGACTGAAAAGGTTACGACTCAGGATTCCGTAAATTTTCTATGCTCATATATAAATATATGTCCAGACACGCACGCGTCGCTTCTGGGTTTCACGCGAACCATTGGACGGAAGCAGCGGCGGCCTGACGTAGTCCAGATCTCATAGGACATGAGCCGGCCGGCTTGGTTACGAGGCTTAGGGCTTCTCGCCGCCACTGCCGCCCCCTGATGTACATGGCGTACGGGTGGTTGCAGTCTGCTACACTGCAGCGATTCTCGTAATTCCGATGGCGTGGTCCTCTGCATCCTCGGTCGCCTCCTCCTGAACATCTGCCCATCACGCTTCACCACGCCATGCCCGAAGCAAGCGGCACGCCAAGGCAGCCTTCATCCCTCTTTCTTGTGGCCATTGGGGGAATCCATGTCGGGGATCAATATGCACCAATGGAGTTCCTGGAGAGCAGAGCACGAAGACCATGGTGGCCGTCACGGTCGCCGTGACCGCTGGCGCCGGATTTCCTCCTCCGGCAGGAAAAAAAGGTTCGCGCGCGCCAACTCCTACAAATAGTGTGTGGGTTCTTTGGATCGAGTACAGAGTTGGGAAATTTGTTGTGGATTTTGTGAGATTGTTATACCTGAGGCATAGCCATCTGTGTCCTTGATTATCCATGAAGCTGCTCAATATAGATGTGTTTTTTCGTCTGGATACATGCACCAGTTCCGCTCAGGACTGTATTGATTCATACTTTCGAGGTAATTTAGGTGAACCCTGGTGATTAAATTTTGTCGTACTTCCATGCATGCTTCCCTCTTTCAGTTTCTCTAGCGATGTGTTGCTTCTGTGTTTCGTTGGTGGCACCAGACCAATTCATCTCTACCACATGACCTGATGCTTTGTATTTTTTGGGACTTATTTGTCTTATGGAAGAAGCTAGCTTTGACGGATTTAGGTGTGATTTATATAGAAAAGGAAAATTGTACAAGGCAAGCCAACGACAAGAAAGACAAACAGGATGACGCCGGACTGTTGGAAGCTGACATGCTGGATCCATGGCGGGCTGGTGCTTTGCAGATGAATACCGACTAAGAGATTTGTGCGCTGGCCCAGCAAGAAGGTGAAACGCTATTCTATACTCTTCTCAAAGTAATAGCTTATTGGATGCATACATCATCTGTTTTTCTTCCATTGACTCAGAATACCTATTTATAAAGTAGTAATGTTTTTCCATGTCAAGGACACGTCGCTGACCTCTGCGAGCGAGCGATGGTGGTGAGAGTCTGCAATAGAGAACGGACTTGAAAACTGCGTCCACAAATTGCATTGTGAGAGGTGGTACCTTGTAGAGGTAAGGCCTATGGGGGCGGCATCTAGGCCCTGATGACGGCAACGGTAAGGTGTACATTAGGTACAAAGCTACACAACCTTACTTTGTGTCTCGAGTTCTCGACAAAGACAGGTCAGACACCAACTTCATCATACACAGGTATGAGATTTATTATCTCGCCACTCCCGGACACATGACACCATACTCATCCGCAACCCTCGCTGACCAACAGGTTGTTCTTCCGGTGCAAAAGCACCAGAGTCGAGTTATGTCACCACCATGATGATGAACGGCGGCCTGTCTTTGAAAATCAAACGAGCGGAAGTAGAATGACTCTTTTTATACCATAAGTAACATTTTATCTTCAGGATTTTATCGACTTTCTCGACTCCAATCACCCTTAGGATGCTTTTTTTTATGAATATAAAAAAGCAAAGAAAAACCATAATTTAGTCAACAATCAGTGTGCACCCCTTCTCATTCTCCTCATTAAAAGATTAGTTGACTCATCTGCCCCTTCACATTCTCCTCATTAAAAGTTTCACCATCCCGTCTCGTCAGATTGCTCGCTCCTCCTGCAGAACATGGGTGAGGTGGCGGGGCAGTACAAGCCTGTGTCCTGGGAGGCGGAGCACTTCGACGTTGAGCGCGGGGGCACGCAAGAGCATTGCAGACGAGGACGCGGACCAAGGCGAGGAGACGACGGCACAGACTAGACGACGGCCATGCCAAACATGCGGTGTTCGGGTAACCTTCTTCTTCCTGCTGCTTATGTACGTCTAGTACTGTAGTGTTCTTGTACGTGGAGATTCTTTTGTTCAAAGTATTTATTAGAATAAATCCGAGGCATATCGTCGATCATCTGAGGACCAATTAATCACATGAGCACAACACCGAGATTTGTTAACGAGGTTCACCGATATGGCTACATTCCCGGGACCTGACTATGGGCGCTCCTCCCCATAACACCGCTACAATACCGCACCCGGTCGCCCTGGACACCGGCACATGCCGCCGGCTTCCCCTGCGTTCTGGTGCTATTATGTTGGCATAGGTTACATTGTGTGTCTACCCCCGCTATATATGAGAGGCCTAGGATACAAGTGTCCTATTGGGACACAACTCCACATCCTATGTAAACACAATACAACTCCTAGTCCAACTGTAACCTACCTTGTACACTATATTCGACACAGCTCCAACAAACTCCACCTTGGCGAATATACTCCACCACCCTGAATTTGTCCACGCGTCAAACTTCCATGTACATTGGACTTGAGCTTATCCCATAAGAACCGCTGCTACTCCAAAAACTCCATATGACTCCACTTGCAACTTGTAGTCCCTTCTTTTCTTGACCACAGTCAACACTCGAGCAAAATCATGTTCCACATTACTCTAGTTTGTGCTCCCAACTTCCAGAGTATCCATCAACGCCATCACACGTCGATCACTGACCTGCGTGAAAGTGAACAACTCACATATTGGGTGTCACACATAAGAGTTACCCGAACTCAACATCACCGCTCTTCCTTGACTGCCTGTCTGAAACTTGAAGGAATTTCACCATTGCTTGTAGTCATCCCGAGTCAAATTCGTAGTTGTCTCACCACATGTATGACCACCAGAGCCCTGGCCGGTCTCCATGTCCCGTGCTTGCCGCACGCCTCGCCGCTATTATCGCGTCGAGCCTCCACTGTCCTGGTCGAGCCTCAAGGGTCGTAATACCAACACCACTCAACCTCCATGGCAGAGTACCACCGATCATCATCGACCGATGACGAGTTTCACGCTTCCATCAGACCAGTGGGCTCCAGTCTGAACTGCATGTCACTCGCTTTTTCCCATCCCGCTGAATAGGCTTTGATTCTCTGTATCCTTACACCGTAGCCCCTCAATCCAGCTCCACCTTCAACATGACTCCATGGTAGATGATCAATCCACCCCTGCGCCTCATCGACTTCAAGCTCCGTGTATACACCACCTTGAATCAATCCCGCGCCATAGTCTTGTCGAAGCCACACAAGTCCTCAGACCTATGCCACGTGTTTCCACGCCACAGAAGTCGGTCACTATCAGCATCACGCTCCTATGTCGTCGTCGCCGATCCCACCGCCGTCTTCTGTACCAACCGACTCGCGTCGATCCATCAGACTGTCCAGTCCGACCCAGCCGAACTTGTTCGACTGCACGACACGCTCGAGGCTCCCAAATCGTGTTCCGCAAATTTACATCCATCACATAATAATTCCATCTTAGCTTACATGACTTCCTGCAATGCCCTCAAGCATCCATGTTATGTGCCAACAAATCTTTCAACCTTGTCTGCCATAATCCAAAGCTTCTAGTTTCATCAAACTTCTCCACCTCAAATCTGGTACTCCTTGACGCCATGATTCTTCGTACGGCTGACCCATGAATAATTATTGGCTTCTAACGCCTGATGCTAGCTTTGCTTTATCCTGCATATGCTTTCCAATGGTGCACACAAACGATGAATATTTCCTTGCGGATTCGATTTGCTGCTGCCTTTTTCCATGTCATACGTGGAGACTCGGTCTCCTTTTTCTTCCAAAACAAATCTCTCACGTGCAAGCCTCAGCCATGTACGCACGTAGTGTTACAGTCAGCTCGATCTTGTTTTCCGTGGACTCCACGCGCGCAGCGTCTAGCCGCACACCAGTGCGCTGCCTCGCTTGGGCCTACGCCCCATCGTGCCATGGTCCCGTGGGCTGCCTGCCAACGGCGCCTAGGTGCTGCCTCCTGCAGCAGCACACGCCCGAGTCCTGAACCAGCTTCGTGCCCTAGCCGCCGAACTGTCACTGCCATGACCCAGATCAGACTGATCCGATCTCACTGCCTACCTCATCCGATCTCCGCAAGATCTCCTGGACGCTCGAGGCCACTCTGCACGCTCGTACCGCTTCCGATTGCTTTTTTCAATCCCGTCCAGAACCACGTCGCACTGGACTGCTCAGACTCGATATTTTTTCTAGATCAACAATCAGCCTTCGAACAACCTAGCTCTGATACCACTTGTTAGAATAAATCCGAGGCATACCGTCGATCATCTGAGGACCAAGCAATCACACGAGCACAACACCGAGATTTGTTAACGAGGTTCACCGATATGACTACAACCCCGGGGCCTGACTATGGGCGCTCCTCCCCATGACACCGCTACAATACCGCACCCGGTCGCCCTGGACACCGGCACATGCCGCCGGCTTCCCCTGCGTTCCGGTGCTATTATGTTGGCATAGGTTACATTGTGTGTCTATCCCCGCTATATATGAGAGGCCTAGGATACAAGTGTCCTATTGGGACACAACTCCACATCCTATGTAAACACAATACAACTCCTAGTCCAACTATAACCTACCTTGTACACTATATTCGACACAACTCCAACAGTATTCATGGGATTTGTGGAGCACACGCTTGCAGCAGCAGGTCAGCAGTGCAGCTCTTTATTGTTTCTCTCTCTTGTGATCATGCTATACGGTTGTCGTTGCTAATCCCCCGCCCCGTGCACCTCTCTCTCTCTCTCTCCTTTATGAACCTGTGCAGATCCCCAGTTGACTATGTCTATTAGTGCAAGAGTTGATGCATTATACGTGTTCGATGTTATGACAATAAAAACTAAAATATATTATTGTTTGTGGCTTTGTGCAAAATATTTCGTGGAATCCATTATTGGTATGTTTGAATTTCATAAATTATTTGATATAATCTGTCCAGTTAGCATTATACTATAGCATGCTTGGTCAAACCATGGTCAATTAGTTGCTAGTTACTGTACATTGGTTCGCTTGAACTGAAACTGAAGAATTTTTTTGGTCAGTGTAGTGGTAACATATCTCACTCCTTGTAGTCAATGTACATATTGCAATGTCTCGTACTTTTATTTCCATGAATTTGATTATTGAGCTTTTGATCTGTTCACTTCAATGATGAGTCTGAATCTATCATGACTGAAGCATTGTCTACCAAGAGGTGAAGAACGAAAGATGATGCCTAGAAGTCTACCTTCAGTTATTTAAATATAAATCTAAAATGTACTTGGCTTATTTGATGTTGTGCTATGTCATTTTGTAAGAAAGTAAGACTGGAAAATGATGTTGTGCTACTGCTTTGTCATTGAGATTGAAAGTTGTGTACTTGTGATTATGTGATTTTATGGTATGCTATTATGAGAATTTTGGGGGGTTTCGATGTAGCTATGCCATTTTGTGAGAATTTAGACAGATAATAAATGTATTATGCACTTGTTCTTATCTGAAGTGCTAATCTCATAATTGGTATGCGTGTTTTTGCTTTGTTTTATAAGGTATTACATACATTGTTGAGAGTACCCGATGGATATCCATCGGTTTGGACATGGATACGATTTTCTACCCATGGATGGGCAAAGAACACCTTTATGGGTCTGGATATGGATTTGATATTGTTCAACCCGAGCCAAACCCTATCCATTGCCATCCTTAACCAAGAGTCATGATCCATGAATCGATTTATCACCTACAGCATTGGGATGTCGTGCATCTCAAAACACTGATTCCTTTTGTGGCCATATGATGCCTTGTAATAGGCTTAGTTGAAAAACCATGACCTATCACACCATCGTGCATGTTTATTTGCATAACACTTTTAAGCCGCCTGAGTTGAGTTGAAACTCCACTATTTATGCTCATAACTTGTGTCAACCTTGCTGATCATGTTGCCATTAGTCATGCATACAATCAGATAACAAAAGCCCTAGCGGCTTACCCCAGGGCAGGTCATAATGCCCCATAGAAAATCCACTGGTGACTAGATCGTCCACAATCAGGGCGGGTTTATCAAAACCTCATTTATTCGTAACAAGTAAATAACATACCTGTAATATTTGTTCATACCGCCGGCTTATCATGCCACATGCAGTAAGGGTAACAGCCCAAAGACGTAGAGCACAACACCTTATCCACAAATTCATACTGTCGGCTTAAAATGCCATATGCAGCAAAGGGTATCATCCCAAAGCTTAGAGCGCAGAACTCCAAGCACATAATCATGACACACTGGCGACTTAATCGTCCAAAGCCAGGCCGGGTTATCAAATCTCTGGATAAATTCAAATATGAATCATAAGGATCAAATCAACATGGCCCGAACCAATTTGTTAAACCATATATCAATAAAAAAATTCAAAAACGAATAACAAAAAATCAAGGCTTTCATAGACGACCAAGCCTCAAAATCAAGTGCTTTTCATGGGCTGCACAGCCACAAAGTTAATCCTTCATTCAAACCTGTAAGCCGGGCCTCACGTGACCAACCGCCGTTTTAAATTTGACAAGTTCAGGGTCTTGATAAGATTGACTGTCAAGAGTTTGGCGGGTCATTCCAGGATTACCTGGGTGGAGTCGCAGACGTATAAGGCAGGATCAACTGAAATTTTTGGTGTACGCACCTAGCATTTCAAGCCAATCAAATGGGTTATCAAAGCTATGTTCAATGAACAGGGAGCCCCCAAGTGATATATATTGAGCCGTTAAGGCAGGGTGCCTATGTTTGAGTTGTACTCTGCACCGGACTCTCTTTGGCTCCTTTAACCCAGGCAGCATGCCCCCAAGTGAGTTGGAGCAACGTCGTTCAAGCCGGATCAATAGGGTAGTCATAGCTATGCTTAACGAGCAGGAAGCCCCCAAGTATTTTGTAACCAAGGCATACAAGCCGGATCAAGAGGGTAGTCATTGTTGCAAATATGCCCTAGAGGCAATAATAAAATGGTTATTATTATATTTCCTTGTTCATGATAATTGTCTATTGTTCATGCTATAATTGTGTTATCCGGAAATCGTAATACATGTGTGAATACATAGACCACAACACGTCCCTAGTGAGCCTCTAGTTGACTAGCTCGTTGATCAAAAGATAGTCATGGTTTCCTGACTATGGACATTAGATGTCATTGATAACGGGATCACATCATTAGGAGAATGATGTGATGGACAAGACACAATCCTAAGCATAGCTCAAAGATCGTGTAGTTCGTTTGCTATAGCTTTTCCGAATGTCAAGTATCATTTCCTTAGACCATGAGATTGTGCAACTCCCGGATACCGTAGGAGTGCTTTGGGTGTGCCAAACGTCACAACGTAACTGGGTGACCATAAAGGTGCACTACGGGTACCTCCGAAAGTGTCTGTTGGGTTGGCATGAATCGATACTGGGATTTGTCACTCCGTATGACGAAGAGGTATCTCTGGGCCCACTGGGCAATGCATCATCATAATGAGCTCAATGTGACCAAGTGGTTGATCAGGGGATCATGCCTTACGGTACGAGTAAAGTGACTTGCCAGTAACAAGATTGAACGAGGTATTGGGATACCGACGATTGAGTCTCGGGCGAGTAACGTACCGATTGACAAAGGGATTGTATACGGGATTGATTGAATCCTCGACATCGTGGTTCATCTGATGAGATCATCGAGGAGCATGTGGGAGCCAACATGGGTATCCATATCCTGTTGTTGGTTATTAACCGGAGAGTCGTCTCGGTCATGTCTGCGTGTCTCCCGAACCCATAGGGTCTACACACTTAAGGTTCGGTGATGCTAGGGTTGTTGAGATATTAGTATGCGGTAATACGAAAGTTGTTCGGAGTCCCGGATGAGATCCTGGACATCACGAGGAGTTCCGGAATGGTCCGGAGGTGAAGAATTATATATAGGAAGTCTAGTTTCGGCCATCGGGAAAGTTTCGGGTGTCACCGGTATTGTACCGGGACCACCGGAAGGGTCCCGGGGGTCCACTGGGTGGGGCCACCTATCCCGGAGGGCCCCATGGGCTGAAGTGGGGAAGGGAACCAGCCCCTGGTGGGCTGGTGCGCCCCCTTGGGCCTCCCCCTGCGCCTAGGGTTGGAAACCCTAGGGGTGGGGGGCTCCCCCTTGGCTTGGGGGGCAAGCCACCCCCTTGGCCGCCGCCTCCCCTTGGAGATTGGATCTCCTAGGGCCGGCGCCCCCTAGGGGTCCTATATATAGTGGGGGGAGGGAGGGCAGCCGCACCCTAGCCCCTGGCGCCTCCCTCTCCCTCCCGTGACACCTCTCCCTCTCGCTGAGCTTGGCGAAGCCCTGCCGAGATCACCGTTGCTTCCACCACCACGCCGTCGTGCTGCTGGATCTCCATCAACCTCTCCTTCCCCTTTGCTGGATCAAGGTGGAGGAGATGTCTTCCCAACCGTACGTGTGTTGAACGTGGAGGTGTCGTCCGTTCGGCGCTAGGTCATCGGTGATTTGGATCACGACGAGTACGACTCCATCAACCCCGTTCTCTTGAACGCTTCCGCTCGCGATCTACAAGGGTATGTAGATGCACTCCCCTATCCCTCGTTGCTAGATGACTCCATAGATTGATCTTGGTGATGCATAGAAAATTTTAAAATTCTGCTACGTTCCCCAATAGTGGTATCAGAGCTAGGTCTATGCGTAGTTTCTATGCACGAGTAGAACACAAAGCAGTTGTGGGCATCGATATTGTCAATTTACTTGTCATTACTAGTCTTATCTTGATTCGGTGGCATCGTGGGATGAAGCGGCCCGGACCGACCTTACACGTACGCTTACGTGAGACTGGTTCACTGAATGACATGCACTAGTTGCATAAGGTGGCTAGCGGGTGTCTGTCTCTCCCACTTTAGTCGGATCGGATTCGATGAAAAGGGTCCTTATGAAGGGTAAATAGAAATTGGCATATCACGTTGTGGTTTTGATGTAGGTAAGAAACGTTCTTGC
Source organism: Triticum urartu (assembly GCF_056163025.1). NCBI lineage: Eukaryota > Viridiplantae > Streptophyta > Magnoliopsida > Poales > Poaceae > Triticum > Triticum urartu. Next base: position 388,234,047 of record NC_141878.1, on the reverse strand, counting down.
TAGAAACCTATAGCAGCCACGTAAAAACTTGCAACAACAATTAGAGGACGTCTAACTTGTTTTTGCAGCATGTGCCGTGTGATGTGATATGGACAAAAGGATGTGATGAATGATATATGTGATGCATGAGATTGATCATGTTCTTGTAATAGGAATCACGACTTGCATGTCGATGAGTATGACAACCCGCAGGAGCCATAGGAGTTGTCTTAATTTATTTATGACATGCGTGTCAACATAAACGTCATGTAATTACTTTACTTTATTGCTAAAGCCTTAGCCATAGTAGTAGAAGTAATAGATGACGAGACAACTTCAAGAAGACATGATGATGGAGATCATGATGATGGAGATCATGGTGTCATGCCGGTGACGACGATGATCATGGCGCCCCAAAGATGGAGATCATAAGGAGCAAAATGATATTGGCCATATCATGTCACTATTTGATTGCATATGATGTTTATCATGTTTTACATCTTATTTTCTTAGAACGACGGTAGCTTAAATAAGATGATCCCTCGCAATAATTTCAAGAAAGTGTTCTCCCTAACTATGCACCGTTGCGAAGGTTCGTTGTTTCGAAGCACCACGTGATGATCGGGTGTGATAGATTCTAACGTTCGAATACAATGGGTGTAAGCCAGATTTACACACGCAATACACTTAGGTTGACTTGACGAGCCTAGCATGTACAGACATGGCCTCAGAACACGGAAGGCCGAAAGGTCGAGCATGAGTCGTATAGAAGATACGATCAACATGAAGATGTTCACCGATGTTGACTAGTCCGTCTCACGTGATGATCGGACACGGCCTAGTTGACTCGGATCATGTTTCACTTAGATGACTAGAGGGATGTCTATCTGAGTGGGAGTTCATTGAATAATTTGATTAGATGAACTTAATTATCATGAACTTAGTCTAAAATCTTTACAATATGTCTTGTAGATCAAATGGCCCACGTTGTCCTCAACTTCAACGCGTTCCTAGAGAAAACCAAGCTCAAAGATGATGGAAGCAACTATACGGACTGGGTCCGGAACCTGAGGATCATCCTCATAGCTGCCAAGAAAGATTATGTCCTAGAAGCACCGCTAGGTGACGCACCCATCCCAGAGAACCAAGACGTTATGAACGCTTGGCAGTCATGTGCTGATAATTACTCCCTCGTTCAGTGTGGCATGCTTTACAGCTTAGAACCGGGGCTCCAAAAGCATTTTGAGCAACACGGAGCATATGAGATGTTCGAAGAGCTGAAAATGGTTTTCCAAGCTCATGTCTGGGTCGAGAGATATGAAGTCTCCGACAAGTTCTTCAGTTGTAAGATGGAGGAAAATAGTTCTGTCAGCAAGCACATACTCAAAATGTCTGGGTTGCATAACCGCTTGACTCAGCTGGGAGTTAATCTCCCGGATGACGCGGTCATTGACAGAATCCTTCAGTCGCTTCCACCGAGCTACAAGAGCTTTGTGATGAACTTCAATATGCAGGGGATGGAAAAGACCATTCCTGAGGTATATTCAATGCTGAAATCAGCAGAGGTGGAGATCAAAGAGGAACATCAAGTGTTGATGGTTAATAAAACCACTAAGTTTAAGAAAGGCAAGGGTAAGAAGAACTTCAAGAAGGACGGCAAGGGGGTTGCCGCGCCCGGTAAGCAAGCTGCCGGGAAGAAGCCAAAGAATGGACCCAAGCCCGAGACTGAGTGTTTTTATTGCAAGGGAAGTGGTCACTGGAAGCGGAACTTCCCCAAATACTTAGCGGACAAGAAGGCCGGCAACACTAAAGGTATATGTGATATACATGTAATTGATGTGTACCTTACCAGTACTCGTAGTAGCTCCTGGGTATTTGATACCAGTGCGGTTGCTCACATTTGTAACTCAAAGCAGGAGCTGCGGAATAAGCGGAGACTGGCGAAGCATGAGGTGACGATGCGCGTCGGGAATGGTTCCAAGGTCGATGTGATCGCCGTCGGCACGCTACCTCTACATTTACCTACGGGATTAGCTTTAAACCTCAATAATTGTTATTTAGTGCTACCTTTGAGCATGAACATTGTATCAGGATCTCGTTTAATTCGAGATGGCTACTCATTTAAATCCGAGAATAATGGTTGTTCTATTTATATGAGAGATATGTTTTATGGTCATGCCCCGTTGGTGAATGGTTTATTCTTAATGAATCTCGAGCGTAATGTTACACATACTCATAGTGTGAATACCAAAAGATGTAAGGTTGATAATGATAGTCCCACATACTTGTGGCACTGCCGCCTTGGTCACATAGGTGTCAAACGCATGAAGAAGCTCCATGCAGATGGACTTTTGGAGTCTCTTGATTACGAATCATTTGACACGTGCGAACCATGCCTCATGGGTAAAATGACCAAGACTCCGTTCTCAGGAACAATGGAGCGAGCAACTAACTTATTGGAAATCATACATGCTGATGTGTGCGGTCCAATGAGTGTTGAGGCTCGCGGTGGCTATCGTTATGTTCTCACCCTCACTGATGACTTGAGTAGATATGGGTATGTCTGCTTAATGAAACACAAGTCTGAGACCTTTGAAAAGTTCAAGGAATTTCAGAGTGAGGTTGAGAATCAACGTGACAGAAAAATCAAGTTCTTGCGATCAGATCGTGGGGGAGAATACTTGAGTCACGAATTTGGCACACACTTAAGGAAATGTGGAATAGTTTCACAACTCACGCCGCCTGGAACACCTCAGCATAATGGTGTGTCCGAACGTCGTAATCGCACTCTATTGGATATGGTGCGATCTATGATGTCTCTTACCGATCTACCGCTGTCATTTTGGGGCTATGCTTTAGAGATTACCGCATTCACTTTAAATAGGGCTCCGTCGAAATCCGTTGAGCCGACACCATATGAATTATGGTTTGGGAAGAAACCTAAGCTGTCGTTTCTAAAAGTTTGGGGATGCGATGCTTATGTCAAGAAACTTCAACCTGAAAAGCTCGAACCCAAGTCGGAAAAATGCGTCTTCATAGGATACCCTAAAGAAACTATTGGGTATACCTTCTACCTCAGATCCGAAGGCAAGATCTTTGTTGCCAAGAATGGATCCTTTCTAGAGAAAGAGTTTCTCTCGAAAGAAGTAAGTGGGAGGAAAGTAGAACTTGATGAAGTATTACCTCTTGAACTGGAAAGTGGCGCAACTCAGGAAAATGTTCCTGAGGTGTCTGCACCGACTAGAGAGGAAGTTAATGATGATGATCATGAAACTTCAGATCAAGTTGCTACTGAACTTCGTAGGTCCACAAGGACACGTTCCGCACTAGAGTGGTACGGCAACCCTGTCTTGGAAATCATGTTGTTAGACAACGGTGAACCTTCAAACTATGAAAAAGCAATGGCGGGCCCAGATTCCGACAAATGGCTGGAAGCCATGAAATCCGAGATAGGATCCATGTATGAAAACAAAGTATGGACTTTGACTGACTTGCCCGATGATCGGCGAGCCATAGAAAATAAATGGATCTTTAAGAAGAAGACAGACGCGGATGGTAATGTAACCATCTATAAAGCTCGGCTTGTCGCTAAGGGTTATCGACAAGTTCAAGGGGTTGACTACGATGAGACTTTCTCACCCGTAGCGAAGCTGAAGTCCGTCCGAATCATGTTAGCAATTGTTGCATTCTATGATTATGAGATATGGCAAATGGACGTCAAAACGGCATTCCTTAATGGTTTCCCTAAGGAAGAATTGTATATGATGCAGCCGGAAGGTTTTGTCGATCCTAAGAATGCTGACAAGGTGTGCAAGCTCCAACGCTCGATCTATGGGCTGGTGCAAGCATCTCAGAGTTGGAACATTCATTTTGATGAGATGATCAAAGCGTTTGGGTTTACGCATACTTATGGAGAAGCCTGCATTTACAAGAAAGTGAGTGGGAGCTCTGTAGCATTTCTCATATTGTATGTGGATGACATACTGTTGATGGGAAATGATATAGAATTCTTGGAAAGCATAAAGGCCTACTTGAACAAGTGTTTTTCAATGAAGGATCTTGGAGAAGCTGCTTACATATTAGGCATCAAGATCTATAGAGATAGATCGAGACGCCTCATTGGTCTTTCACAGAGTACGTACCTTGACAAGATATTGAAGAAGTTCAATATGCATCAGTCAAAGAAGGGGTTCTTGCCTGTGTTGCAAGGTACGAGATTGAGCACGACTCAATGCCCGACCACGGCAGAAGATAGAGAAAAGATGAGTGTCGTCCCCTATGCCTCGGCCATAGGGTCTATCATGTATGCTATGCTGTGTACCAGACCTGATGTAAACCTTGCCATAAGTTTGGTAGGAAGGTACCAAAGTAATCCTGGCATGGGACACTGGACAACGGTCAAGAATATCCTGAAGTACCTGAAGAGGACTAAGGATATGTTTCTCGTTTATGGAGGTGACGAAGATCTCGTCGTAAAGGGTTACGTCGATGCTAGCTTCGACACAGATCTGGATGACTCTAAGTCACAAACCGGATACGTGTATATTTTGATTGGTGGGGTAGTAAGCTGGTGAAGTTGCAAGCAAAGCGTTGTGGCGGGATCTACATGTGAAGCGGAGTACATGGCAGCCTCGGAGGCAGCACAAGAAGCAATCTGGGTGAAGGAATTCATTACCGACCTAGGAGTCATTCCCAATGCGTCGGGCCCGATGACTCTCTTCTGTGACAACACTGGAGCTATTGCCCTTACCAAGGAGCCTAGGTTTCACAGGAAGACCAGGCATATCAAGCGTCGCTTCAATTCCATTCGTGAAAGTGTTCAAAATGGATACATAGATATTTGTAAAGTACATACGGACCTGAATGTAGCAGATCCGTTGACTAAACCTCTCCCTAGAGCAAAACATGATCAACACTAGAACTCTATGGGTGTTCGATTCATCACAATGTAACTAGATTATTGACTCTAGTGCAAGTGGGAGACTATTGGAAATATGCCCTAGAGGCAATAATAAAATGGTTATTATTATATTTCCTTGTTCATGATAATTGTCTATTGTTCATGCTATAATTGTGTTATCCGGAAATTGTAATACATGTATGAATACATAGACCACAACACGTCCCTAGTGAGCCTCTAGTTGACTAGCTCATTGATCAAAAGATAGTCATGGTTTCCTGACTATGGACATTAGATGTCATTGATACGGGATCACATCATTAGGAGAATGATGTGATGGACAAGACCCAATCCTAAGCATAGCTCAAAGATCGTGTAGTTTGTTTGCTATAGCTTTTCCGAATGTCAAGTATCATTTCCTTAGACCATGAGATTGTGCAACTCCCGGATACCGTAGGAGTGCTTTGGGTGTGCCAAACGTCACAACGTAACTGGGTGACTATAAAGGTGCACTATGGGTACCTCTGAAAGTGTCTGTTGGGTTGGCACAAATCGAGACTGGGATTTGTCACTCCGTATGACAGAGAGGTATCTCTAGGCCCACTTGGTAATGCATCATCATAATGAGCTCAATGTGACCAAGTGTTTGATCACGGGATCATGCATTACGGTACGAGTAAAGTGACTTGCCAGTAACGAGATTGAACGAGGTATTGGGATACTGACAATCGAGTCTCGGGCGAGTAACGTACCGATTGACAAAGGGAATTGTATACGGGATTGATTGAATCCTCGACATCGTGGTTCATCCGATGAGATCATCGAGGAGCATGTGGGAGCCAACATGGGTTTCTAGATCCCGCTGTTGGTTATTGACCGGAGAGTCGTCTCGGTCATGTCTGCGTGTCTCCCGAACCCGTAGGGTCTACACACTTAAGGTTCGTGATGCTAGGGTTGTTGAGATATTAGTATACGGTAACCCGAAAGTTGTTCGGAGTCCCGGATGAGATCCCGGACGTCACGAGGAGTTCCGGAATGGTCCGGAGGTGAAGAATTATATATAGGAAGTCCAGTTTCGGCCATCAGGAAAGTTTCGGGGGTCACTGGTATTGTACTGGGACCACCGGAAGGGTCCCGGGGGTCCACCGTGTGGGGCCACCTATCCCGGAGGGCCCCATGGGCTGAAGTGGGGAAGGGAACCAGCCCCTGGTGGGCTGGTGCGCCCCCCTTAGGCCTCCCCCTGCGCCTAGGGTTGGAAACCCTAGGGGTGGGGGGCTCCCCCCTTGGCTTGGGGGGCAAGCCACCCCTTTGGCCGCCGCCCCCCCTTGGAGATTGGATCTCCTAGGGCCGGCGCCCCCCTAGGGTCCTATATATAGTGGGGGGGAGGGCAGCCGCACCCTAGCCCCTGGCGCCTCCCTCTCCCTCCCGTGACACCTCTCCCTCTCGCTGAGCTTGGCGAAGCCCTGCCGAGATCACCGTTGCTTCCACCACCACGCCGTCGTGCTGCTGGATCTCCATCAACCTCTCCTCCCCCCTTGCTGGATCAAGTTGGAGGAGACGTCTGCCGAACCGTGCGTGTGTTGAACGCGGAGGTGCCGTCCGTTCGGCGCTAGGTCATCGGTGATTTGGATCGCGACGAGTACGACTCCATCAACCCCGTTCTCTTGAACGCTTCTGCTCGCGATCTACAAGGGTATGTAGATGCACTCCCCTCTCCCTCGTTGCTAGATGACTCCATAGATTGATCTTGGTGATGCATAGAAAATTTTAAAATTCTGCTACGTTCCCCAACAGTCATAGCTGTGCTCAATAAGCAGGAAGCCCCCAAGTGACCTTATGAAAAGACAATAAAGACTCGGATTCTTAGAAATGAAACGACGGAGACCCTGAAATATCAGGGATGCCGGCTTTATTATACTATTCATAATATATACATTGGTAGAAATATGTACATCACAAGAGTCGGTGGCTCAGGTGTAATAAGGCCAAAGATGAGCAATATTCCACGCTCGGCGGGTATCCTCCTCCGACGTGCATGAGTCCTTGTGGTCTCGAACATCGATAAGGTAGTATGACCCGTTGTTTGGATTTTTGCTGACAACAAAGGGCCCTTCCCAAGGTGGGGATAGCTTGTGCATGTCAGCTTGATCTTGGATGAGCCAGAGCACCAAATCTCTTTCTTGAAAGGTCCTGGTTTTAACCCGGCGGCTATGATAATGATGTAGATCTTGCTGGTAAATCGCCGAACGAGCCGCCACAAGGTCACGCTCCTCATCCAACAGGTCAAGAGCATCCTGACGTGCTTGTTCATTCTCAGCTTCAACATAAGTAGCCACATGGGGCGAGTCGTGACGGATGTCACTAGGGTGAACTACCTCTCCTCCATAAACCATGAAGAAAGGCGTGTAACTCATAGATCTGTTGGGGGTAGTATTGATACACCATAACACCGAGGGCAACTCCTCCACCCAACAACCCGGCATCCTCTGCAAAGGGACTATAAGTCGGGGTTTGATGCCTCTCAAAATTACTTGATTGGCTCTTTCAGCTTGACCATTGGACTGGAGGTGAGCCACAGAGGACATATCAAGACGAATATGTTCACGTTGACAAAATTCTTTCATAGCACCTTTAGATAAATTAGTGCCATTATCATTGATGATGCTGTGAGGGTAGCCAAAACAGAAAATCACCTTTTTGATGAATTGAACCACCGTTGCCGCGTCACATTTACTAACCGGCTCTGCCTCAGCCCACTTTGTAAACTTGTCAACTGCCACCAATAGGTGAGTCTTTTGTCCTTGAATCTTTTAAAAGGCCCAACCATATCCAGCCCCCAGACTGCAAACAACCAAGTAATTGGAATCATCCTCAATTCTTTAGCCGGCACATGAGCTCGTCTTGAAATTTTTTGACAACCATCACATTTACTGACCAAATCCTCTGCATTAGCACGAGCCGTCAGCCAATAAAACCCATGACGAAAAGCCTTAGCCACGAGAGACTTAGAGCCGGCTTGATGGCCGCAATCTCCTTCATGAATCTCTCACAGAATCTCACGGTCCTCTTCAGTAGAAACACAACGTTGAAACGCCCCTGTAACACTGCATCAGTGCAAATATCCATTGACAATAGTCATCGACTTAGATCGTTGGGTTATCTGCATGGCCAAAACTTCATCATCGGGTAACTCACCCCGGGTCATATAAGCCAAATATGGAACTGTCCAATCTCGAATAGCATGAGGAGCTGCCACCAGTTGTGCCTCCGGGTCAGGAATAGAAAGATCTTCCTCCGTAGGAAGTTTAACCAAAGGATTATGCAAAATATCAAGGAAAAAATTAGGTGGTACCGGCTTACGCTGGAATCCAAGCCGGCTTAAAGCATCCGCCGCCTCATTCTTCCTGTGATCAACATGTTCCACCTAATAACCTTTGACATGACCAGCAATAGCATCAACCTCTCGGCGATAAGCCGCCATGAGTGGATCTTTGGAATCCCAAGTGCTTGAAACTTGGTGAGCCACCAAATCTGAGTCGCCAAAGCACCTTACCCGGCTTAAGTTCATTTCTTTAGCCATCCGAAGGCCATGGAGCAGGGCTTCATACTCAGCTGCATTGTTAGTACAGGGGAACATCAACCTTAAGACATTACAAAATTTATCATCTCGTGGGTGAGGGAGTCCTGGACTAAGGGGTCCTCGGGCATCCGGCCTGTTGGACATGGGTCGAACTGTTGGGCCATGAAGATACAAGACTAAAGATTCTCTCACCCATGTCCGGATGGGACTCTCCTTGGCGTGGATGGCAAGCTTGGCGTTCGCATATGAAGATTCCTTTCTCTGTAACCGACTTTGTACAACCCTAGTCTCCTCCGGTGTCTATATAAACCAGAGGGTTTAGTCCGTAGAGGCAATCACAATAATAATCATATAGGCTAGACTTATAGGGTTTTAGCTATTATGATCTCGTGGTAGATCAACTCTTGTAACCCCCATACTCATCAATATTAATCAAGCAGGACGTAGGGTATTACCTCCATAAAGAGGGCCCGAACCTGGGTAAAACTTCGTGTCCCTTGTCTCCTGTTACCATCAACCTCAGACGCATAGTTTGGGACCCCCTACCCGAGATCCGCCGGTTTTGAACCGACATTGGTGCTTTCATTGAGAGTTCCACTGTGTCGCCATCAGAAGGTTCGATGGCTTCATCTAGCATCTGCAACGATGCTGCCCTAGGGGAGGTTTTATCCCCGGCCAGATCTTCGTATTCGGCGGCTTCGCTCTGCGGGCCAACTCGCTTGGCCATATGGAGCAGATTGACAGCTACGCCCCAGGTCACCAGATTAGTTTGGGAAACCTGGATTATGTCACTGATATCCGAGGAGACTTGATCTTCCAAGGATTCATGACCCCAACCTCCGCTTTGGCCTTAGAGCCGGAGTGTCGCGCGAGTACCGAAGACGGGATTTTTAAACCCGCCAGACTATCTGTGGCCACTAGGCCCAGTACGAGAGAGCCGGAGGAAGCAGTGTCATCGACGTCCATCATCAAGCCGGACTCTTCCCTGGACGCCGGCTCCGAACTCTCAGAGTTAGCATCGTGTGAGCTCGGCTAAGGAACTCCCTTCCTGCCATACTCCACGAATTCTTATCTCCCTCAACAAACCTCGCCTTTAAGAGAGGCTCTGGACTTGATGTGATCCCTCGTGATTACGGAGGAGCAACGTCCGAACTACGCCCAGCCCGGACTAGGGCTTGAGAGTGGGGAATTTTACATCCCACCCACCACCCACTTCATCGCCACAGTAGAGGACTTAACTGACATGCTCGATTACGGCTTCGAAGACATCAATAGTATGGACGACGATGCCGGAGAGGAGCAAGCCAAAAACCCGCCGTTTATCGGACGCTGGACGGCCACCTCTTCGTATGACGTGTATATGGTGGATGCACCCGAGGAGGGTGACAGCGATAAAGAGAAAAATCTAGTAGAGGATAAACCTCCCGAGATACAACAAAAGTGCCATCAACGCCGCTCTAAATCACGCCGCAGCAAAGACAGCAATACCGGCACGAGAGACAACAACACCCTGGATGATGCCGAAGACCAAGAAAACCCCGTCGAGCAAAACTCTGAACAAGACAATCGGGAGGATGGACGAGTTAGCCCTGATGAAGATGCTGCAAATGAAGACTCGGGGGACAGTAATTATCTTCCACCCTCCGAGGATGAGGTGAGCCTCGGTGACGAAGACTTTATAGTGCCCGAGGAACCTCTCGAGCAGGAGCGCTTTAAGAAACGGCTAATAGCCACTACAAGGAGCCTGAAAAAGAAGCAGCAGTAGCTTCAAGTTGATCAAGATCTGCTCAACGATAGATGGACTGATGTCCTGGCAGCAGAAGAATACAGCCTCGAGCGCCCAACCAAAAGTTACCCGAAGCGTAAACTGCTACCTCAATTCGATGACGAGGCACTTGAGCCCGTACCATCAGCGCATAATGCGGCTGATTGACCACCACGTGGCCGGGACAAAACGACACCTCAAGCTGAACACCGGCCCATCCTACCTTGCCGTAAAGGCAGAGACAAAGCTGCTCATGGATACATGTATGACCTGCAGTAGGACCTGAAGAATAAAGTAGGTCTGGCCAGATCGATCTACAGATCGCGGGGGCGTGCCCCGACGCGCGATGACAACTATCAAGCCGAACATGGCAAGCACAATCACATCCGAGCCGAAAGCCGCAAACGGACCCCATCCAAACTACGTCACGATCTGGCGCAATATAGAGGCGCCGCACACCCCCTCTGCTTCACTGATGAAGTAATGGAACATGAATTCCCAGAAGGGTTCAAACCCGTGAATATCGAATCATATGATGGAACCACAGATTGCGCGGTATGGATTGAAGACTTTATTCTCCATATTCATATGGCTCGCGGCGATGATCTTCATGCCAGCAAATACCTCCCCCTAAAACTCAAGGGGCTAGCCCAGCAGTGGTTGAACAGCCTGCCTGAAAACTCCATTGACAGCTGGGAGGACTTGGAAGAAGCCTTCCTTGACAACTTCCAAGGTACATATGTTCGACCTCCGAATGCTGACGACTTAAGTCACATAATTCAACAGCCCGGAGAGTCAACCAAGAAATTCTGGACTAGGTTCTTAACCAAAAAGAACCAGGTCATCGACTATCCGAATGCCGAAGCCCTAACAGCCTTTAAACATAGCATCCGGGACGAATGGCTCGCCCGACACCTCGGCCAAGAAAAGCCTAAGTCCATCGCAGCCCTCACGGCGCTTATGACCCGCTTTTGCGCGGGCGAATATAGCTGGCTAGCCCATAGTAATAACAACGCAAGCGAACCTGGCACTTCGGAAGCCAGAAATAGCGACGGCAATCCCCGATGCAATAGGCACAAGCGTCGAAACAATGGTGAAAATACCAATGACACGGCGGTCAACACCGGATTCAGTGGCTCCAAGTCCGGTCAGCGGAAGATGCCATATTAAAGAAATAACCAGGGGCCTTCCAGCCTGGACCGCATACTCAATCGTCCATGTCAGATCCATGGCACCCCTGATAAACCAGCCAATCATACTCACCGGAGTTGTTGGGTCTTCAAATAGGCCGGCAAGTTAAATGCCGAAGACAAAGAGAAGGGGTCGCAAAGTGAGAACGACGACGAGGAGCCCCGTCCACCGAACACAGGGGGACAGAAGAAGTTTCCCCCTCAAATTAAAACGGTGAACATGATATACACTACCCATATCCCTTGAGGGAGCGCAAGCGCGCGCTTAGGGACGTCTATGCGATAGAGCCAGTCGGCCCAAATTTCAACCCATGGTTGTCATGCCCGATCACCTTTGATCGCAGGGACCAGCCAACCAGTATCTGTCATGGCGGTTCAGCCGCACTAGTCCTCGACCCAATAATTGATGGATTCCACCTCACACGAGTCCTCATGGACGGTGGCAGCAGCCTCAACCTGCTCTATCAGGATACAGTGTGCAAAATGGGCATCGATCCATCAAGGATCAAGCCCACCAAAACTACCTTTAAAGGAGTTATACCAGGTGTAGAGGCCCACTGCTCGGGCTCAATCACATTGGAGGTCGTCTTCGGATCTCCGGACAACTTCCGAACCGAAAGTTAATCTTCGATATCGTCCCCTTCCGTAGCGGCTATCACGCACTGCTCGGACGAACCACGTTTGCCCGATTCAATGCGGTGCCGCACTATGCTTATCTCAAGCTCAAGATGCCCGGACCACGCAGTGTCATAACAGTCAATGGAAACACTGAGCACTCCCTCCGTACCGAGGAGCACACCGCTGCCCTGGCAGCAGAGGTACAGAGCGGCCTTCACAAGCAGAACCTTAATTCGGCGGCCATGCTCGGAGACACTGTCAAACGAGTCCGGACTACTCTGTGGCAGGACAGTCCAGCTCGTCAGGAGCTCAATTAGCAATTCGACCTCCGTCTCAGTCCCGACCAAGTGGCGGCATACGTATGGCGCGTACATAACTACGCACTAAAAATACCATGGGTAGAGACGGAGGCATAACTAGACTGTGGTCCACAATATGGCTCGACCTTCCTTGGACACACATACTTTTACCTTCCTTTTATCCTTTTCAGGTTTGTTTTCCGTAGGCCCCTCTCGACAGCCTGATAAGTCGTTCCTTTCGAAGGACGGATACACTAAGGTGACAAGTAGCACTGACGTATGGGGGAATCTCTAGATGACCTTCTTAGCGATCATTTTACCTGTTTTCAGGACCCGTATGCAGCACCCCCTTGGTCTCGGCATGTTAAATAGCCACTGTAGCTTATCACACTATTTGTACAAATACGCTTTGACATATTAATCAAAATCATAATGGAAACAGTTTGCAGCCCAATTTATATGCCATTAGCTTACTACTTCATTATTTCGTTATTCTTATTTGCACCCGTACACTTTGGTACACCATAATCTGCGGGGGGCTTTATTGCGCCCCATACTAAGGCAACAAGTCCGAACACTTTTACAGTATAGTTCGGCCCCCAAATTTAGCACTATATGCATTGGCTCTGAATCATGTCTTTGGTCAATAGTTGGGTTGCCCAGCTCCTGTGCTTACTACCTTACGTTCCGCTCTATCGGCTAGGGTAGTAAAGGGAGAATTACTGCGATTGTGCCCTGGTTTATCCGTATGAGCACCTCAGTAGAGAAAGCTGAAAACTGACTTTCATGATGCGGCGTGAGCCGGTCAGCTCTTCTGAGGTTAAAATCTCTTGCGATTTTTCTGCATTATGCGATGAATCGGCCTTCACCCGATCAAGTGTCTACAGCACCCTAGTCCGGACTAACGAATACTAGGGGCTGCGCCTACATTTCTATTGTCAAACTCCTATGGCTAGGTGAGGGTGATAAAGCCACATAGTCCGATTGCCTGGTTCATTGCGCTAAACACCTTCTTCAAGGACCAAACTTTTGGATAAAGAGTGTTTTAGATTCATCCCGAGCATACCCGTACTACCTACGTGGAGGCTGAAGCCAACGACTGGCCAACTCTCAGACTTAATAAAACGGCCGCACAGGAGGTAAATTTTTAAATAATAAACAGCAAAGCATTATATTACATATGAGACTTGTTTTCATCATACAAGCAGGGACAATATGAATGATTTCATTCAAAGATAATGTTTTTTGAACACTTCCCTTCTACAATATGGGATCCCTTCAGGACATCTTCAAAATACCGCTCGGGCGTGCGGTGCTCCTTGCCCGCGGGCGGTCCTTCAGTCGCGAGCTTGACGAAGTCCATCTTCGCCCATTATATCTTGACACGGGTGAAGGCCATCCGCGCACCTTCTATGCAGACCAATCGCTTGATGGCATCAAGCCGAGGGCAGGCATCGGCCAGCCGCTTCATGAGCCCGAAGTAGCTGCTGGGTATGGCTTCGACAGGCCATAGCCGGATTATCAAATCCTTCATGGTTAGTTCGGCCACCCTATGCAGCTCGACCAGCTGTCTAAGCTAGTCACTAAAGGGCACCGGATGTTCTGGCGCAAGGTATTGCGACCAGAACAACTTCTCCGTTGAGCTCCCTTCTTCGGCTTGGAAGAATTCCGCATCGTCAAAGACACTGCGCGACAGATCTGCAAACGCCCCTGGAGAATTCCAAATCCGAGTCAGTAAGAGATACATCTTCTTCACATAGTTTCTTTGCATCATGAAAGCCTTACCCGTCGCGATTTTCTTGGCCTCTTGGATTTCCTGGAGGGCGCCTTGGGCTTCGGTCTGGGCCTCTTGTGCGCTTTGGCGGGCCTTAGCGATTTCGGACTCTCGGTCCGCATTCTGGCGCTCCAAGGACTCGCACTTCTTCACGGCATCCTGGAGCTCCTGCTGGAGCTCACCAACCCTAGCCTCATGCCTTTCACGGGTGGCTTGTTCCTTTGCCGCTCTCTCCTCTGCCTTGGCCAGCACCTTCTTAAGGGCCTCCACCTCGGTCGCTGCCCCTAATAAATATCATACCACTATGGTAAGCACAAAAACATTCACCCTTTCCAGACACACACAAGGTCATTGCATACCTTGGGTGTCCTCCAGCTAATTTTTCGCATGGCTGAGCTCTTCCTCGGTCCGCTCCAGCCTCTACTTCAGCCCAGAGACTTCGGTAGCATGAGAAGTCGTGGCTAGCAGCGACGCTTGTTTATTCACAAAGACATATATGGTTAGTCTCCTGTGAAAAACAATTTGATCCTCTGTTCAGCTCTTCTTTCCGAACACCGGACAGAGTCTCAGGGGCTATTGTCTATACTGTAACTTTCTTTTCACATAAATGCAGTGCTTACCTCAAAGCCTGTTAGAAGGCTTGCGCAGGCTTCGGTCAGTCCGCTCTTCGCGGACCGAATCTTCTCAATCACCTCACCCATGAGGGTACGGTGTTCCTCGACAATGGAAGCACTTCACAACGCTTCCTATAGAGTATCCGTTGCCTCTGGTTGGACAGAGCTCACCGGTGGAATAGGCATACCTCCTTCTTTCGAAGGAAGCTGCCTGCTGGATTCCGGAGCCGTATAGGTCTCCGGGGCCATATTCGGCTGGGGGCCGAATTGGATATGGCCCCCATAGCCAATCTCCATAGGCATTCGCTCTCGCATGTGTCCGGCGGCCGAGATTTCACCCTCTGGCGCCGCCCTGACGGCCTCCTGCATCTCTCGCTGGCCTGGGATCCTTCGGGACAATACCTCAGTGTCATCCATGGCCATGGGAGAGGAGGCCGGTGGAAGGGACTCGCTGTCCATCACCTTCGAGTCCAGCGAATTCTTCAAAGATGAGGATCGCTCGAGGTCGGAACGAGCCGGACTGAAAGTGCACGATTCAACATGTCAAAACTATGAAGTAAAAAGGATGATATATGAATGCGTCAGGGTCTCTGGATACTCATGATTTAGCCAGGGGCTTATCTCGGGGGCGCCGCTCTGGGCTGCTATCGATGTCCCACACGGAGTTATCCGTGAGGGAGACTTTTCCCTTCTTGGACGCCTCCGCTTCCAGAGTTTTGGAAGCCGCCCTCTTCTTCCTTCCCCCTCAGGGGGAGAGTTGTTCTCCTCCTCCTAGTCATCTTCGGCGATGGAGGATTGAGTTTTGGCGTCTTCGGACGTCATGTCGGAAGTACCCTTGTAACGGAGGCCACCTCTGGTCCCCTTGGCCTTCTTCTCCGGCGCCTGGTAGGGCTCCGGAACCAGCATCTCCATCAGGAGCGGGATGGCTGGTTCCTCGGGCAGCGGAGCCGGACACTGAATCCGCTCCGCCTTCTTTGTCTAGCCCTGAAAAAAATATAGGACGGCTTAGGCCCCTTCTCTAAAAGAGCAAGTAAAGGATACACCTTGAAATGAGAAAATCTTACCGGACTGGCGGGATGGGCCAGGTTGTGCCCATGGTCCTCGGTCGTCTTCGGCCACGTCTCGTTGGCCTTGAAGAGCACCTTCCAGATATATTCGTGCATAGTTACGAAGAACCGCTGCAAGGTCTGGTGCTCGGCCGGATCGAACTCCCATAGATGGCAAGCCCGGCTCTGGCTTGGAAGGATCCAGCGAACTAGCATCACCTGAATCACGTTGACAAGTTTGGCATCCTTGTCCACCATGCGTTGGATGCGCGTCTGTAGCGTAGTCAGCTCGTCTGACAAAACCCAATTTAGGCCCTTCTCCGGCCAGGAGGTGAGCCGCATTGGGGCGCTGGACTTGAATTCCGGAGCCGTGGCCCAGGTGGAGTCACGGGGCTCTGTGATATAGAAAAACAGTTATTGCCACCCTTTGATGGTCTCCATGAAGGAGCCTTTGGGCCATGTGACGTTGGGCATCTTGCTCACCATGGCGCCTCCGCACTCTGTGTGTTGGCCACCCACCACCTTCGGCTTCACGTTGAATATCTTTATCCACAATCCGAAATGGGGTGGGATGCGGAGGAAAGCCTCGCACGCAACAATAAATGCCGAGATGTTGAGGATGGAATTTGGTAGATCATGGAAATCTAGCCCATAATAGAACATAAGTCCGCAGACGAATGGGTGGAGTGGAAATCCTAGCCCGCAGACAAAGTGGGGGATAAAAACTACCCTCTCGTGGGGCTCCGGGGTAGGGATGATCTGTCCCTCGGTCAGTAGCCGATGGGCGACTTCCTTGGCCAAATATCCGGCCTCCCGGAGCTGGGTGATGTCCTTCTCCTCCACGGAGGAGACCATCCACTTGCCCTGCGCTCCGGATCAGGACATGGTTGGAGTGCCTTTTTGAGGCAGAAAAGATAAGAACTTGGGCGCTGGAGCTCGAGAGTGGGTGGGCAGAGAGAGAGAGAGAAGGCGTGGGTGAAAGGGGGTGAGTCCTTATCCCTTTATAAAGGCAGCAAATATCAAGCGCCCCCCACTAGCCTTAAAACTCGCCTATTTCCTGAGGGCCACGTAGATGGCACGGTTGGATTACCCACACCTGTACTGATGAGAATCCTGCAATAAGGGGACATGATCTCTGCTTTGACAAGACGTGCCAGTAAAACTGCATCTCGAACTATGAAGCGGCGGGCCAAAAAAATAGTCGAAATAATGACCGGGTGGTGATGTGGTGTCACGCTACAAAAGTTGTCAGTAGATTTGACTCGTGAAATATTATACTCTCTGCGGTTGTGTGTGGTGCTTGTTTTGTAGAGCCGGACACGTTCTTTGTGTTTGAAGGCTCTTTTGGAGTATTCGGAGGAGGAACCCGCCTTGCAATGCCGAAGACAATCTGCGCACCGAACACCTCGTCATTGAACCCTGGTTCAAGGGCTACTGAGGGAGTCCTGGACTAAGGGGCCCTCGGGCGTCCGGCTTGTTGGACATGGGCCGGACTGTTGGGCCATGAAGATACAAGACTAAAGATTCTCTCACCCATGTCCGGATGGGACTCTCCTTGGCGTGGATGGCAAGCTTGCCGTTCGGATATGAAGATTCCTTTCTCTGTAACTGATTTTGTACAACCCTAGTCTCCTCCGGTGTCTATATAAACCAGAGAATTTAGTCCGTAGAGGCAATCATAATCATAATCATATAGGCTGGACTTCTAGGGTTTTAGCCATTAGGATCTCGTGGTAGATCAACTCTTGTAACCCCCATACTCATCAATATTAATCAAGCAGGACGTAGGGTATTACCTCCATCAAGAGGGCCCGAACCTTGGTAAAACTTTGTGTCCCTTGTATCCTGTTACCATCAACCTCAAATGCACAGTTCGGGACCCCCTACCCGAGATCCACCGGTTTTGACACCGACATTGGTGCTTTCATCGAGAGTTCCTCTGTGACGTTGAAGACTCCAGCCCCCGAGCCTTCCAATTGCCTGGATCCGTCAATGTGAATAGTCCAATATGTGTGCTATCCGGCTTGTCCTCAGGCATCTGCAACTCTTTCCAATCATTTAAGAAGTCCACAAGTGCTTGGGACTTGATGGCTGTCCTAGGCACATACTTCAAACCATGGGGTCCAAGCTCAATGGCCCACTTGGCTACCCGACATGTGGCTTCTCTATTTTGAATAATATCCCCTAAAGGAGCGGAACTCACCACAGTGATGGGATGACCAAAGAAATATTGCTTCAGCTTACGACTAGCCTTGAGCACCCCATATACCAGCTTCTGCCAATGCAGATACCTCTGCTTGGATTCAATGAGCACCTCACTGATATAATAAACCGGCCGCTGAACTAGATGTTCCTTGCCTGCTTCCTTCTGTTCCACCACAATCGCCACACTGATGGCTTGGCTATTTGCAGCCACATATAACAATAATGGCTCCTAATCAATAGGAGCTGCAAGGATCGGTGGCTCAGCTAACTGCTTTTTCAATGCCTCAAATGTCTGATCAGCAGCATCACTCTAGACAAAGTGATCCGTCTTTTTCATCATCTGATACAGAGGGATAGTCTTTTCTCCCAACCGGCTTAAGGCCGCAATATGACCTGCCAGACACTGGACATCATTAATACATGCCGGTTTAGCCAAGGAAGTGATAGCCTTGATTTTCTCTGGGTTAGCTTCAATGCCTCTTTTAGAAACCAAAAAACCCAAGAGCTTGCCTGCTGGCACACCAAAAAAACACTTGGCTGGGTTAAGCATCATCTTGTAGACCCGGAGATTGTCAAAGGTCTCTTTCCAATAATCTATCAAGGTTTCCTTCTTCCTATATTTCACAACAATATTAAGCATGAACATTGCGTCCAATCTGGTCATGCAGGCAATTTTGAACACACCGCTGATAAGTCGCTTGGGCACTCTTGAGCCCAAAAGGCATAGATACATAGCAGAAGGCTCCAAAGGGAGTGATGAAGATTGTCTTCTCTTGGTCCTTAACTGCCATCTTGATCTGATGATACCCAGAATAAGCGTCCAAAAAACTCAAATGCCCACAACCCGCCGTAGCATCAATAATCTGATCAATAGGAGGGAGAGCAAAAGGATCAGCCGGGCAGGCTTTATTAAGGTCGGTGTAATCCATACACATGCACCAAGTGCCATTTTTCTTAAGCACCAGCACCAGGTTAGCCAACCATTCAGGATGAAACACTTCAACAATGAACCCTGGCGCCAAGAGCCAGGCCACTTCTTCACCAATGGCTTTACACCTTCCTTCATTAAAACAACAAAGGAATTGCTTGGCCGGTTTAAACTTTGGATCAATATTGAGAGTGTGCTCAGTGAGTTCCCTCGGTACACCTGGCATGTATGAAGGCTTCCATGCAAAGATGTCCTGATTCTCATGGATGAACTCGATGAGCGCGCTTTCCTATTTCGGATCCAAATTACACTGATACTAAACTGCTAGGATGAGTCGCCAGGAACAAAGTCAACTAGCTTGGTGTCGTCTGCCGACTTAAACTTCAACAATGGGTCATGCTCTGTGGCTGGCTTTTTCAAGGGTGTCATATCTGTCGGGTCAACATTATCTTTGTAAAACTTCAATTCTTCTGTTGCACAAAGGGACTCAGCATAAGCAGCATCACCTTCTTCACACTCCAAGGCTATCTTCCTTTTCCCATGCACTGTGATGGTACCCTTATGGCCTGGCATCTTAAGTTGGAGATAAACATAGCAAGGTCTTGCTATAAACTTAGCATAAGCTAGCCGCCCAAACAAGGTGTGGTAAGGGCTCTTGATTTTGACCACCTCGAAAGTCAGCATCTCGGCTCTGTAATGATGATCTCACTGAAAGCCACTTCCAAATCTATCTTTCCCACCGGATATGACGACTTACCGGGCACCACACCATGGAAAACAGTGTTAGATGGCTTAAGATCTTTGTCAGTCAAATTCATACAACGGAGCGTGTCGTAGTAAAGAATATTAATGCTTCTGCCCCCATCCATGAGCACCTTAGTAAACTTGTACCCCCCCAATCTAAGGCGCTACCACCAAAGCCAACTGACTTAGATTATCAACCCGGGACGGGTGATCTTCATGGCTCCAAACAATAGGATGTTCAGATCATCACAAGTAACGAGGGACCGCCAGCTCAACTGCATTCACTGCCCTCTTACGAACCTTCTGGTCCCATTTGCATAAAATTGTGGTAAACACATGATACTGACCGTTATTCAGCTGCTTTGGATTACTCAGATAACCAGACTGCTGCTGCTGATTCCCTTGACTAGATTGCTGATTAAAACCACCTTGATTGCCTTTGCCCTGAAAACCAGAGTTTGAGCCGCCGCCGCCAAAGACATGCGCCTATGAGCCAGATCCTGACCCACCATGCGGGCCATGATGGTCTTGGTAAAAACTAGAATTTCGGTACTCCTTCATGATGAAGCAATCTTTCGACATATGAGTAGCCAGCTTATCCGAGGCACTATGCTTCGGGCAAGGCGGATTCATCACCGCCTCAATATTGAACTTTGGCCCGCCAAGCCGGGGTGCGAACGTCTTCCCCTTACAATGTTTATTACTATTCTGAGTATTGGAATTAGCCACAAAGTCAGAACTGTCGTCAGCCTTGCGCTTGCCATTATTACACTGACCCGCCATATGGTGCTGCTGCCCCTTTCCATTGTTATTCTTCTTCTCCCTTCCCGCCTTCTCCTTATCAGACTCTAGATCTTTGGTACTATCTGAGTTGGTGTATTTGATGAGAGCCGCCATGAGCTCTCCCATATCATTACAATGGTGCTTAAGCCGCCCAGCTCTTGTTTGAGAGGAAGAAAATGGTAGTTCTTTTCCAACATGAGGACAGCTGAGCCGACGTTAATACTGTCCGTGGAATGAATAATGGCCGAGATCCAGTGCACCCAATGGGTCGTTGACTCGCCTTCGCCCTGGACACAAGTGTCTAAGTCTAGAATCGACATGCGCTGCTTGCATGTATCCTTGAAATTCTGAATAAAATGGGACTTCAATTCAGCCCATGAACCAATGGAGTTAGAGGGCAATCCTTTCAACCAGTTCCGAGCCGGCCCATCGAACATCATGGTGAAATATTTAGCACATGCAACATCACTAACATCGCACATCTCCATAGCCATCTCATGGCTCTCAATCCAAGCCTCTGGGGGTTGATTTACTATATAGTTAGGCACCTTATGGGGGCCTTTGAAATCCTTAGGCAAGCGCTCGTTGCGTAGAGCTGGCACTAAACATGGCACACCCAAAGTTCTAGAGGTCACTCCTGCCCCCACAGATGTTGACCGATAAACTGGAGATTGCTGTTGAGCCGCTAGTTGGGCCGCCAGCTCAGCCTCACGCCGCGCCCTGCCCTGGTCCACCAGGGTTTGAGCATCGTTACCAGCGTGCGGCGGGTCATGCCTACGGGGCGGGTCATGGTGCCGCTCGCTGCTTGACATGGCCGGTGACTTGATATGCCTGCTATAACTCCAGCTTGGGCGAGGGGTTGAATGTATCTGATCACGGCTGTATGAATAAGCCGCCCGCTGAGCCACTGCACTCTGAAGGAG
The DNA here is from genome assembly GCF_056163025.1 of Triticum urartu. NCBI lineage: Eukaryota > Viridiplantae > Streptophyta > Magnoliopsida > Poales > Poaceae > Triticum > Triticum urartu. The sequence goes on along the minus strand of NC_141878.1, from coordinate 388,212,699 downwards.
CTCGCTGGCTCTCCATATCTCTATCGCAGCTAGTGACTCACCTTCCATAGGGAGAGCCGCCAATCGCGTTGTTGCAGTAATCATGTTGTCGAGAGGGTTAGAATAATGACCCGATGGCGTCAGAACATGTTGAAGCGGAGTCAAATTCAAACGAGGTGGGTCCGCGGCATATGGCTGAACCGGCGCTCCGGTCACAGGTGCCTCAACAACCTGGTTTACCGCGGGTGGGTCACTGGTTCCTGCCCCGGGCATGTTGAAAAGATTTCTATCCTCAAACTCTGTAGGCAGTCGGGACTGGTGCCTCCTCCTCATGACAGTGTTCGAAGAATTTTGATCCAGGGTAAACCGGAAAGACTCTGCCTAAATCCATTGTGCCTGGGCATCCAAAGCGGCTCGTTCCATGGCCATCCTAGTATTCTCAGTCATGAGTTCTTCCCTGGCCTGAGCTATCTCATCTCGTAGCTTGGCGACATCCGCCTTATGCTGTTCTTGAGTCTCCGGGATTACCTCTGCCCCCATTAAAGCCGCCAGTGCATCCAATAGTTCGGTCAAAACCTGAGTCGGCGGGCACGCAGTGTTGCTAGCACTAGCCGTCGCCGCAGCCGTGGAGCTGGAGGTCATAGCTGCGGTGGTCGTTGAACCGAGCACCGGCTGTGTGTCGGCCATGAAGATTGCAACCCTGTTCAGCAGCTCATAGGGGTCCGGAATACTGTCACCATCGGAACAGCCCCCAAGCATGTCGTCCTGCGGTTGATACATTGAATCGGTCTCACCAGTTGAGGACTCACCATCAGAGCAGATCACTGTCTCTCCCTGGACACAGATCCTTCCTCAAGATCTGCCCCATGGATGAAACCAACAAAGGCACGCTTCACAGCGGCTTGAAACTTGGCGGGTCATGCTCTCTGAGCCGTCTCGGCGATGTCGGTGCAGGTGTCCGGCTTAGGCCCTCGCTCGCCGATCTTGCCGATAAAGATGTGGATTCCGCCGAAGGGGACCCGCTACCCATACTCGATTGAACCGGCCTCAGGGCTAGGGCTGGACCAAAAGCTCGTAGCTCATGAGCTTAATGAGCGCTCGATAGTTCGGCTCGTTAAGCTCATAGCTCGCTTCTTAATGAACAGAGCCAATCATTGATTATAGCTCGTTAAGCTTAACGAGCTTAACGAGTGAGCTAACGAGTTTCACGAGTAGCTTGTTAAGATCGTTAGCAACAACACAACACATATTTTTATCTTATGTGACAAACTTTTTGTAGCATCTCAGCCCATCTATTTAATCTAATCGACATATGAGGCAACAAACTACTTCATTTCTTTTTGTAGTCACCATATTTCATCTTGAAAACCATACCTACACATTCATCATGTATATCATAACATATTATAATCTGTTAACGAGCGCTCGCGAGCGCTCACGAGCTTAACGAGCTTCAAACGAGCCAAGCTGAGCAAGGTTTTCTGCTCGTTAATCTTAACGAGCTAAATGAGCCGAGCCTTAACGAGCACGAGCTTAACGAGCCGAGCTGCTCGTTAGTCCACCCCTACTCAGGGCCCCAGCTAGCATTGTCGATGTAGAGCTTGTCGTGACGACTCTTGGTCATCCGGCCCACAGCTAATCCATTGATCCCTGCGAAGCTGCTCTTCAAAAAATCAAAATTGTCGTGCGCTGGCCCCATGGTGGGCGCCAATTGTCGTTGACTTAACACGGCAGATGCCCTAGCGAAAGGACTTAGGTGTGGATCCATCGTTGCTAGGTTAGCTAGAAGGGGTTAAACGGGACAAGGGACATAGAGAGTTTACCCAGGTTCGGCCCCTCTCAACGAGGTAAAAGCCTGCTCCTGCTTTTGGTTGTATTGCTAGGGTTTCAATTACCAGGGAGCGAATACGCTTGACCTAGCTCTCGACCGATTGTTACCTGCCCTAACCCGCCACCGGGTCACCCCTTTATATACACAGGTTGATGCCCGGCGGCTTATAGAGTCCCGATCGGCTCATACACAATGTGTTCGGCATGGTGACTAACTAAGCTTGCCTTACAATACAAGTTACACACATGGCGGTTCATCCTCTTGGGCCTCAAGTCGCCTCTGGGTCTTGGGCCTTCAATAGGCTTCCTTCATGACCCACCATCTTCATCTTTAAGTCACCAGTGGTATGACCTGGCCCCTCCTGGATGGTTCATACCTAATAGTTATATCCCCAACAAATTCTTAACTCCCCAGTAAGAAAAAATTCCTCAGAGAACAAAAGATCTTCGTCACTGTCACTAAAGAAATTGACTGAACTGTGTGAGATTTCCAATGGCTTCACTCAAAGGGATTGGGTAGGTGTAGGCTTTGAGATGAGCATCACTTGGAAAGTGTTTCCTTAGTTTTACCTCGACCCCCGGCCTTTAACAGTATGGTGTTTCCTATGACTCAAGAAAGAGAAAATGAAACTACGAAAACAAAACTCTTCACGCTTCATAATCCTCGTATCAATATCGAAGTCTTCAAGGTCACACCAATTTCCTCATTTTCAAAGTGTTCAAGAAAACCAAAGTCTTCAACTGAAGACATTCATTTTTAGGGGTCGACTTTCATTGTAAATATCAAACTCCTCATAGACTTATAGACCCTGTGTACACTCACAAACACATTAGTCCCTTAACCTATAAGTCTTCAATACACCAAAATCACTAAGGGGCATTAGATACACTTACAATCTCCCCCTTTTTGGTGATTGATGACAAATAGGTTATGTTTTCAACGGGGATAAACATATGAAGTGTAAATATTGATATTGAGGAATTTGATTGCAAGATATAGAAGAACTCTCCCTGAAGATGTGCATATTTGAGGAATTTTCTTTGGATTGCAAATGCACATTGTAGAGTAATATCATGGAGATATTTCCCTATATCTTTCCCTAATAATAAAAGGGCTATCGCTTCTTGCCTCCAAATTTTCGTACGCCAGTTTAAAATTTTCGTCCGTCCTCTCGCGTGGTCCGTTTCCGTACGTCAGTTTAAAATTTCCATCCGTCCTCTCGCATGGTCAGTATGTCGGTCGTTTTGGAGGTCGTTGAGAGGTTCACAACCCACCGAGGCAGCCCATTATTATGGTCCACCTGACCCAACAAACCAATAAAAATCAGAGAGCTAAGATGCGTGCAGACTCTCGATCGGTTTGGAGTCTTCTCTTGACCCTCCCATAAATATCGGCTCAAGATTCAAAAGAGAGCGAAGGGGAGGAGGTGGATCCCCTCGAGGCGAAAGGAGACACTTTACGGCCGATCCGACGAGGCACTTCATCTAGACCATGAGGCTGCAATAGTATACGGCCGCGCACATCAGCCGCCTTATCAAGCGAGGACGCGGGGGCGCTGCCATCGCTGCTTTCGAGAGACCACCGGTCCACCAGACAGCCATGGCCACTGGGATGCTAAGACGGCGGCGGTGCAGCCCTGCTTTGAGGTGTGTGGCTCCCGTCAAGGAGCCAACCATGATTCAGAAGGAACGTTTGATTCTCTTCTCATGTACATGAACGATACGTTCTGATCAGCACATAGTTGAGACTTTGAGATCGATCAAAGGCCATAGGCCGAAGTTGCTCTTCAGTTGGTTCGTCAATTGGTCCTTCTGACCGCCAACAATATGGCCATACGGGAACTAGAAAACCAATGCACACAACCACGAGATCACGATCCGGGCAAACCCGATCCCACCACTGATCCACTCCTCTGGTCACTGGTTGTCGTCAAGTGCATGCACTATTCCCTTGCCGTCGTCCTCCCATACTGTACTCACAAATAACCGTGTGGTCTTCCTTGACTGGAAAAAGATGGCTTTATCACATTAAAGAACCGCAGCCGCCGCCGCTATGACCGACGCCACAAGTAATATCTGGGTGATCAGGGGACCGGATAACAATCAGCTAGATGCATGCTTATCAACTAAAGGCAAGCAGCTACTCCCTCTCGATGCATGCTTGTACGGATGATTACTACAGGCATAAACACGGACCGATGAAATCCTAACAACTTGGAGCACGTAACGTCCTCAGGTGTGTCCATATGTATATATCATTATGTGCATGAAGCGAATAGCTAGATGCAGTAGTGACATTAACTTGGGAGTACAATTTATATCCGCAATTACCGACGCTTGTCATCTTCTCCATATAAAACTCTAAGATCTATCTGAAGTAAATATATTTGTCGCTGCATTACTTAGAGCCAATAATATATGTACATATGTTTTTCAACTATTTAGAGAGACAGACATAGATACTATGCGATAGTATAAATCATTATTGCAAAAAGGTTTGCTTCCACTGAGCATCTATGAGTATGCGGAGATAATTTCACACTTTGAAGGAAGTTTGTTTAGTTTTGAAACCCAAGGTGGTTTATTTCGATCCAAATCCAACAGTAAAATTTGGATAATTTCTCGAAGTTATCTACAAGGAGTGGTATGTATTTACCATTACTAATCAGCTTGATCGATAATGTATTTTTGCAGTTCATATATGGTCAAAGCTTTATATGTCGTTTTCACATACACATATCTAAGTAGTACTACCTCCGATCCATGATAAGTGTTGCAGTTTTGAACTAACCCCAGTTTAAAACTGCAACACTTATTTTGGATAAGAGGGAGTATCATTTTGTTTTGTTTTTAAAGGATGAGTATTGCATCTTAATAGTAGCATGGCTGCCGAATGCCCATCAATTTTCACCAAAGGAAAGATAAGTCGAGGCAGAAGCCGACTGATTGCGAGCTATAGTTCAATACTGCACCATGGGAGTCGAATACCATATGGATTGTTAAGTTCATTTTGTACCCGTTGCAATGCACGGGCACTTTTGCTAGTCTTGTAATTCATACATGCATTTAACATATGATATGAAGAATTTGAAATGCATGACGAAATATGGTGTCGGACGAAATTCAGCATGCGTGCATTAAGGTACTTGAGGAAATAAGCATGCAGAAGGCAGTTCAAAAGTATCAGACCACCATAGGACTTAAGTTTACAACTCATCAGAGCAAACATCTCAGAAGAGCAAGAGTTGTAACTTAACCAAAAAACTCCCATATATATGACCAGCTTGAAGACTAACTCAAATTTTTTCCCTTTGTCATCGAATGACCAGAAGGGACGAAACATGAGGACTAACGCCCCTAAAGAATAACATCATGATGTCGATGGAGGAGCGCCAGCGTTGTTGGGGTCGTCCGTTGAGGAAGGGCCTGCCGCTGCGTCGTTCAAATCTTCAGCTTCATCTGTCTCACGCGATGAAGAATATGAACTGGTGACCAGTTGCGGAACTTTGACCTTCTTGAATTTCTTCGAAGGAGGCTGAGACCAGCCAAAGTCCTGTTGGAAGCCCATCTTCTTGAGATCTTCATCACCGTAGAGGTGGGAAAATATGGCCCAAGTGCGATCGAAGACTTCATGCAAGTAGTAATAGTTTTTCTTCACAGTGTTTTGAGTGACATCCATGTTCTGAAGAATTGAGCCAAATTGACGCTTGACCCACTTGTGATTGTGATCGACCTTATGATGAAGACTTGGGAGAAGCTCACGATCAGTCATCACTCGTGGAGCAGTGGCTTCAGGAACTGGCTTTGAAGCTTTTGCGGCAGAATCCTGAGTTGCAGAGTCATCAATAAGATGCAGCTTTGCGAAACTGACCATCCAATGGACGAGTGCCCTCATCAATAATAGCAGCTTTGCCTTTCTCATCATCTGAGGAAATAGTCCTTTTGAGGACTTCAATAGGAGGCAAATAGTTGAGATGATTTTGACAATCTGCCTTGTAATGAATTGAAGACCTTGATCTGATGAATTTCATTATCTAGTGAGCATAAGGCTTCAACTCAAAAGGTGATAGAGCAGCTGAGTGAGTCCTGGATTAAGGGGTCATCGGGCATCTGGCCTGTGTGACGTGGGCCGGACTATTGGGCCATGAAGATACAAGATAGAAGACTTCCCCCCGTGTCCGGATAGGACTCTCCTCTACGTGGAAGGAAAGCTAGGCGGCCGGATGTACTATTTCCTTTCTATGTAACCAACTTTGTACAACCCTAGTCCCCTCCGGTGTCTATATAAACTGGAGGGCTTAGTCCGTAGAGGCAATCATAATCATACAAGCAAGACTTCTAGGGTTTTAGCCATTACGATCTCGTGGTAGATCAACTCTTGTAACCCCCATACATATCAATATTAATCAAGCAGGACGTAGGGTATTACCTCCATCAAGAGGGCCCTAACCTAGGTAAAACTTCATGTCCCTTGTCTCATGTTACCATCAACTTCAAACGCATAGTTCGGGACCCCCTACCCGAGATCTGCCGGTTTTGACACCGATATTGGTGCTTTCATTGAGAGTTCCTCTATGACGTCGAAGACAGGGTTGATGGCTCGCCTTGTTATCAAGGACAGTATTACCTCCGGAGGAGCCCTTGCCTCAGGCCAAACCCTCCGGCTGGGCGGCTTTACCATGACCACCCGTCCGGCCGTTAAGCCGACGATGACTTCTCGGGTCATCGAAAATCGCCTTTGTATTGACCCTGAATACTCCAAACGGATGGATCCGACAGAGTTGTCATCTTTAAATGAGCTCCTCGATCACATCACTGCCTTGGGGGCGGTATGGACTACGATCGGATTGGGCTTAAACTCGATTAGAGAGAAATCAAATCTCCGCCGATCACCCATAAGATAGCGGTAGTAGAGGAGCAAATCAACAACCCTTCCTCTATATTGAGGACGAACTATGTTCGGATTTCCGCGCTCGAAGAGCCGGAAACCCGTCTGCAGAACAACACGCCCCGTCCTCTGAACCTATAATCGGACGGCGGACCTGAAGAATCGGTTGATATCCCGGAGCCCGAACTGTTCAGCTTGGAAATTCCTTAGACTTTGGATCCCAAATTGGGTCAGGGTTCGGATCTAAAGCCACCCACCAACCTAGATATGCGCGACCTCATGTGCATACAACAGCAGTCTCAGGAAACAGTCAATCACTTTTGGGCTAGATTCCTCCTTTTCAAAGACAAGATTAAAGATTGCCGTGACGAAGATGCGATCTCAGCATTCTGCAATAATTGCATGGACGTAGGAATACTCAACGCCATCAACCGCCGTCGCATATTACATTTCTCTAACTTGGCAATTATCGTACAAAAGTACTACGCAACGGAAAGCGCCTGGAAAACTCAGGCAGCTCACTGGAAACCACTGGTTTCTACTCACCCCTTCGTTCGGGCAACAAGGATGCATCCTCGCGGGGCACCCGAACTAATAGTCAAGAAATCTAAGCCCATTACAGGGCGCGGAACCGTTCTGGAGGGATGGCTTGATAGGCCATGCAAAATACACACAACACCGGATACCATACCAACCCACAACCTTAGAGCATGTTGGATACTCTGGCAAGTGGCCAAGAGCGGCGAGGATATTCTCACCAAAAACACCGCGGAGCAACTCCCCCCAGAACACGACGTCCATAGAGTATTGACAGTCTTTGAGAATTTCGCTTCAAACAATCGGCGCAAGAGGGCACTCTGTGACCTCGCTGAAGTCTGCCAAGTCGCAACAATAAATCCTTGGAACGACACGACCATAACTTTCAACGCCAGTGACGAACCAAAAATTCGGTCAGTCCGGGCACTAGCCGCCTTGGTCCTCAATCCAATTGTGGACGGCTTTTGGCTCACTAAAGTTCTCATGGATGGTGGAAATGGACTAAACCTCATCTACGAGGACACACGGAATAAAATGGAAATAGTCAGGAGCCGCATCGAGCCTAGTAATACAACCTTCTGAGGGATCATTCCCAGCCGGGAGGCACAATGCGCGGGGAAAATTACAGTCGATGTGGTATTTGGCACGCCGGAGAACTATCGGTCCGAAGAGATAAACTTCCAAGTTGCCCCTTTCAACAGTGGATATCATGCCCTGTTGGGGCGAGATGCATTCACACACTTTCAAGCTATACCTCATTACAAGTATATGAAGCTCAAGATGCCCGGGCCCAACGATATTATCACTCTTGCCAGCGATCCGGACATAGCCCTCTGCGCCGAAAACAAAACAGTATCCCTAGACCTCGAGACACTGTCTGAGGCCCTCGCGGCCGAAGAGTTAACCGCACTATGCTCCACAGTGGATAGGGACGACGTAATCCTCGATAAGCGTCCCAAATCCACCTCTTTCAAACCAGCGGACGAAATAGTCAAATTCCAAGTCCACCCGACGGACCCCAAGAAGACTACTTCCATCGGGGCACAACTGGACCCAACGGTTGACTCCGCACTACGAACATTCCAACGCGAGAACTAGGATATATTCGCCTGGCACCCTTCTGATATGCCAGGAATCCCATATAGGCTGGCCGAACACAGCCTCAATATATTGAAGGGATATAAGTTGGTCAAGCAAACATTGCGGCGCTTTTCCGAACCTAAATGACAAGCCATGGGGGGAGGAGCTAGCCAAGTTAATCGAGGCCGGATTCATCAGATAAATAAAACACCCGGACTGTCTAGCAAACCTGGTGTTGGTACCAAAGAAGGACAAATCCTGGCACATGTGCGTCGACTTCAAAGACCTCAATAGGGCTTGCCCCAAGGATCCCTTCCCCCTCCCGCGCATCGATCAGATCATTGATGCTACTCCAGGACACGACGCACTGTGTTTCCTCGACGCATACTCCAGATACCATCAAATCAAGATGAAGGAATCCGATCAAGCCGCAACGGCATTCATCATCCCATACGGGCCTTTCTGCTTTAACAATATGCCCTTTGGGATTAAAAACGCCGGCGCCACCTACCAACGCATGATTCAAACATGCCTGGAGAAGCAAATCCGCAAGACAGTGGAAGCATATGTGGATGACGTCGTCATCAAAACTAAACACGTCGAGTCATTAATAGACTACTTGCATCTCACATTCGACAATCTCCGGACATATGACATCACACTCAATCTGGAAAAGTGTGTTTTCAGCGTTCCTGCCGGAAAGCTGCTGGGCTTCATCGTTTCCAATAGAGGAATTGAGGCAAATCCAGCCAAAATCTGAGCTTTGTCACAATTGGCCACGCCAATCGAGCTTAAACAGGTCCAAAAACTAGCCGGATGTGTGGCAGCTTTAAGCCGCTTTATCTCCGGACTAGGAGAAAAAGCATTGCCACTTTATCGCCTTCTCTGATGTACCGACCAATTCGGCCGGACTGGGGGAAAAAGGCTCTTTTAGCAAGCAACCCGATCCTTGCCATGCCAAACGTCGGCGAACCGATGTTATTATACATCTCTGTAACGCACCAGGTGGTGAGCGCAGTTCTCGTTGTTGAGCGAGAGGAGGACGGACACAAGTTCCCACTCCAGAAACATGTATACTATGTATCCACTGTCCTTACACCATGCAAATCCCGGTACCCTCATTACCAAAAGATAGCATATGCGGTATTCATGGCATCCTGGAAGCTACGACACTACTTCCAAGAATGCTCGATTACTGTGGCTTCCGAAGTACCACTTAATGAAATAATAAATAACCGCGATGCTACGGATCAGATTGCGAAGTGGGCTATTGATCTCCTACCATTTGACATAACATACAAACCATGCCGGGCCATTAAATCCCAAGTATTGGCCGACTTCGTCACCGAATGAACAGAGGCCGAACTCCGTAAAGAGTACGACACATATTCCAACTGGGTCATGTACTTCGATGGCTCTAAAATGCTGGCTGGTTTAGGAGTAGGCGTCATTTTAACGTCCCCCACTAGAGATACAGTCGAGTATGTACTCCAAATATTATACACAGACTCCAACAATGAAGCTGAATACGAGGCCTTATTGCACAGTCTTCGGATGGCTACCTCCATGGGCATACAACGCCTGGAGGTGCGCGGGTATTCAAACCTCGCAATATCCCAGATAAATGGAGACTTCGATGCCAAGGACCCGAAGATGGCGGCCTATCGTAACGTCGTACTCAAAATATCAGCATGATTCGAGGGACTCGGGTTCCATCATGTGGCTCGAGAGAGTAATCAAGCGGCGGACGTCATCGCTCGCATGGGCACCAAGCGCGACCCCGTCCCGCCTAACATCTTTTTGGAAAGGCTCTTTAAGCCATCTGTGGTATGGTAGGATGAGTGCGGCAACACTCGTCCGGATCCGACTACACCCGCAGATTCCGAACACAATGCCGATATCATCGGGGGCTCAGCCACCGAAATAACACCATCGGCCCATCCAATAATGGCAGTAATTGCCCCATGCACCGAACCATTCTTGTCCTACCTTAATAGGCGAGAGCTCCCAGCGGACCAGATTGAGGCTCGCTGCATTGTTCAGTGCTCAAAAGCCTACAAGGTCCACGACGGAGAGCTCTACAAGAAAAGTGCTACCGGAGTCCTTCAAAGATGTATCTCCGAAGAAGGACGGCAGCTCCTGGCTGAAATCCATGCTAGCCTCAATGGTCACCACGCCGCGGCTCGGGCCCTTGTAAGTAAGGCATTCCGTACATGTTTCTTCTAGCCGACGGCCCGAGCAGACGCCCAGGACTTGGTCCAACGTTGTTTCGGATGCCATCTCTTCGCCAATCAAAGCCATATGCCGCCTACGGCACTACAAATAATCCCCATTACTTGGCCTTTTGTGGTCTAGGGGCTTGATATGGTGGGACCCCTTAAAGGAGGGAGCCATAAGAAAAAATATCTGCTAGTCATGGTAGATAAATTCACCAAGTGGATAGAGGCCAAACCAGTGAAAACAGCCGAAGTTGGACCGGTGATAGACTTTATATCCGGTGTCGTGCACCGTTATGGTGTCCCACACAGCATCATCACCGATAAGGGCTCCAATTTCATAGTCGATGAAGTAAAATCCTGGTGTGCTAAATTGGGCATTAAACTCGATTACACCTCGGTCTATCATCCACAAACAAACAGTCAAGTCGAACGAGCTAATGGTCTTATTATGAGTGGCATTAAGCCTAGATTAGTGTAGTCCTTGAAAGAATCAAACAAGCACTGTGTTGAGGAGTTTGACTCTGTACTCTGGGGGCTGCGGACCACGCCGAATCGCACTACCGGAAATACACCTTTCTTCATGGTGTACGGATTAGAGGCTGTGTTGCCCTGCGGCATTATTCATGACTCACCTAGAGTGCACATGTATGAAGAGAAAGAGGCTGAGCTTGATTGGCAGGACGGCTTAGATTCCCTGGAGGAGGAGCACGACGTCGCAAAAGCCCGTTCCGCATTTTATCAACGGCAGGCTCAGAGATATCAAACCAGGGAAGTGCGGGCCAAGACTTATAACATTGGCAAACTCGTTCTACACTTACCAGAGAAGAAAAAGGACAAACTCAAGACCAAGTGGGAGGGTCCCTTCATCATAGATGAAGTTCTCACTGGAGGAGCGCACCGCCTGCGTGACGCATCGGACAACCGCTTAGAGCCGAACCCATGGAATGCCGCCAGACTCCGAAGATTCTACGCCTAGAGCCGGACTCTTTGTTCGTCTTCTTCTCCCTTTGTTTCCATTATTTTCTTTTTCCTCTCTTTAACTTTTTCGTTTAGCTCTTTAGCTCTTGTGCGGCCAAACCGCACACCTATGATGTGCACATCCTTAAATGTATACACTCATAATACCTGGTGGCTTCTTTTACAGAAGCTTATTATTATTTTCCAAGCATCAAGCTCAACACATATGTGTCCTCTTCCGCATATGTACCTTTTCTTCACCATTATATGCATCGTTGTGACTTAAGTTTTGGCCAAGCTGGGTTGTCTGGCTCCTGTGCTTATTCCCTACGTTCCCATTTGTTCGGCTAGGGCATAAAGGGAGCACCTCTGTGATTGTTACTGCCGGGTCATCCGGACGTGTACCTTAGACTGGGTGAAGCCGAAAGCTAGTGTTCTTAAGGGAATATTCGGTCGGCGGACTAAAGACGTGTTACACTCATTACACTATGAACCCCCATATGTCACTCACACTGTGATTTTTTCAATCACGGTTCGGACATGCATTCTAACGCATATTCACCCAGGGAAAGGAACCCTTAATGGAACTATTCTCCTTGGAAGATGTTTCTTACAATTTCAATCTAATATAACATAGCTAGCTGGATACAACTTGTGTGTTCAAGCAACTATGACCCCTACGCCTGGTTTCCACGCATGCCCCGGTTTATATTAATGAGTGGGTATTCGGAAACACTCCGAGAATTCGGGTCCATAGGTTGAAGCGAAAAGGTCTGCCATGACAATTGTTTTACAATCCGGCTTGGGACAAATTTGTCAATTGAAGTGCATAGTCATTTAGACTCAAAAACTTCTTCCTCTATGCCATCTAACAGGCTGTCTAGCTTACAATCCCATTGGGAATATGTGGCGGCTATCTTTACTTGGTCATATACCAAACTAACTGTTATTTCTTTTCCATCTGACCCCTTAGGTCCGACCCGGGCCATATGATTCGGATCGAGCTTGGTATACCGTGTTTTTACCATGGCCCAAGCCTCTTGCGCACCTTCTTGGCAGGCTGATATCTTCCATAATCGGAAGCGCCACCGAGCTCCTTGGAATAGCTTTACAAGCTCCCCCATACTTCCTGGAGGAGAGGCCGACGGCCACAAAGCTTTGGCAATACTCCGCATTGCTTGCCGAGCTTGCTCGTGCAATTGGGACAACTCTTGCAGAAGGTCGCCTTGAGAGCCGGACATTTCCTCTTCGGGACGGCCAGTTAGCATACCTGTAGACATCAATCTGTCAGATCATTTCTTCGCTAAAATGCATAAAGGTGAGGTCAAAAACATACTGAATATGCTGCCTTGTAGCCTCCTATTCTCCTTGACGGCGTGAGATAGTTGGGCTCGAACATCTTTTAGTTCTTCGCCCAGCCGGGAATTGGAATCCTGTAGTTTATTCTTTTCATCCCTAACCCGCGTCAGCACACATTGATACGTCCATTTTGCATCATGCTTTTATATCAATATTTATTGCATTATGGGCTGTTATTACACATTACGTCACAATACTTATGCCTATTCTCTCTTATTTTACAATGTTTACATAAAGAGGGAGAATGCCAGCAGCTAGGATTCTGGGCTGGAAAAGGAGCAAATATTAGAGACATATTCTGCACAGCTCCAAAAGTCCTGAAACTTCACGGAAGACGTTTTCAGAATATATAAAAAATACTCAGCGGAAGAGATTCACCACGGGGGCCACACCCTGCCCACGGGGGTGGGGGCGCGCCCTACCCCCCTCGGCACGCCCCCCTACCTCGTGGGCCCCCTAGTGGCTCTCCGGTGGCCATCTTCTGCTATATGAAATCTTTTGATGGGAAAAAATAACAACCCATCTTCTTGGACGAAACTCCGCCACCACGAGGCGGAACCTTGGCGGAACCAATCTAGGGCTCTAGCGGAGCTGTTCTGCCGGGGAAACTTCCCTCTCAGAGGGGGAAATCATCGCCATCGTCATCACCAACGCTCCTCTCATCAGTAGAGGGCAATCTCCATCAACATCTTCATCAGCACCATCTCCTCTCAAAACCCTAGTTCATCTCTTGTATCCAATTCTTGTCTCCAAGTCCGGGATTGGTGTTAGTAGGTTGCTAGTAGTGTTAATTACTCCTCGTAGTTGATGCTAGTTGGTTTATTTGGTGGAAGATCATATGTTCAGATCTTATATGCATATTAATACCCCTCTGATTATGAACATGTTTATGCTTTGTGAGTAGTTACGTTAGTTCCTGAGGACATGGGAGAAGTCTTGCTATTAGTAGTCATGTGAATTTGGTATTCATCGATATTTTGATGAGATGTATGTTGTCCCTCCTCTAGTGGTGTTATGTGAACGTCGACTACATGACACTTCACCATTATTTGGGCCTAGAGGAAGGCATTGTGAAGTAATAAGTAGATGATTGGTTGCTAGAGTGACAGAAGCTTAAACCCTAGTTTATGCGTTGCTTCGTAAGGGGCTGATTTGGATTCATATGTTTCATGCTATGGTTAGGTTTACCTTAATACTTTTGTTGTAGTTGTGAATGCTTGCAAATAGAGGTTATTCATAAGTGGGATGCTTGTCCAGGTAAGGACAGTACCCAAGCACCGGTCCACCCACATACCAAATTATCAAAGTACCGAACGTGAATCATATGAGCGTGATGAAAACTAGTTTGATGATATTCCCATGTGTCCTCGAGAGCTCTTTTCTCTATATAAGAGTTTGTGCAGGCTTGTCCTTTACTACAAAAAGGATTGGGCCACCTTGCTGCACTTTATTTACTTTTTCTTACTTGTTGTTCGTTACAAATTATCCTATCACAAAACTATCTGTTACCACTTGTTTCAGTACTTGCAGAGAATACCTTGCTGGAAACCGCTTATCATTTCCTTGTGCTCCTCGTTGGGTTCGACACTCTTACTTATCGAAAGGACTACGATAGATCCCCTATACTTGTGGGTCATCAAGACTCTTTTCTGGCGCCGTTGCCGGGGAGTGAAGCGCCTTTGGTAGGTGGAATTCGGTAAGGAAAAATTCATATAGTGTGCTGAAATTTACTGTCACTTGTTACCATGGAATTCGGGGTATCTTCACCCCGACCAGTAGAGCAAAGAGTTGCTCCTCAACCATCTGAACCTACTGAAAATGAAAATGTCTGCTTTGAAATTCCTTCGGGTATGATAGAAAAACTGCTAGCTAATCCCTTTTTAGGAGATGGAACAAAACATCCTAATGAGCATCTAATATATGTGGATGAAGTTTGTGGATTATTTCAGCTTGCAGGTGTACCTGGAGATGTTGTTAAGAAAAAGGTCTTCCCTTTATCTTTGAAGGGAGATGCATCGACATGGTATAGGCTATGTGATGATATGGGATCTTGGAATTACAAACGATTGAAATTGGAATTTCATCAGAAGTTTTATCCTATGCATCTTGTTCATCGTGATCGCAATTATATATATAATTTCTGGCCTCGCGAAGGAGAAAGCATCGCTCAAGCTTGGGGGAGGCTTAAATCAATGTTATATTCGTGCCCCAATCATGAGCTCTCAATAGAAATGATTATTCAAAAATTTTATGCTCGACTTTCTGATAGAAATCGCACCATGCTTGATACTTCTTGTGCTGGCTCTTTTATGAGGAAGACTATTGAATTCAAATGGAATTTATTGGAAAGAATTAAACGCAACTCTGAAGATTGGGACCTCGACAAAGGTAAGGAGTCAGGTATGACACCTAGGTTTGATTGTGTTAAATCTTTTATGGATACCGATGTTTTCCGTAAATTTAGCACTAAATATGGACTTGACTCTGAGATAGTAGCTTCTTTCTATGAATCTTTTGCTACTTATGTTGATCTCCCCAAGGAGAAGTGGTTTAAATATCATCCTCCCATAGAAGTAAAAGTATCTGCACCTATTAAAATTGAAGAAAAGATTGTCACTTATAATGATCCTATTATTCCTACTGCTTATGTTGAGAAACCACCTTTCCCTGTTAGGATAAAGGATCATGCTAAAGATTCAACTATGGTTCGTAAAAGCAATATTAAAACTTATACACCTCATGAGCAAATTAAAGTTGAACCTGATATTGCTATTGTTAAAGATCTCCTGTCTGATAATATTGATGGGCATGTTATTCATTTCCTTGATGAGACTGCTAGAATTGCTAAACCTTGTGCTAAAGATAAAAACAGACCGGTGGTAGGCATGCCTGTTATTTCTGTTAAAATAGGAGATCATTGTTATCATGGCTTATGTGATATGGGTGCTAGTGCTAGCGCAATACCTTATTCCTTATACAAAGAAATTATGCATGATATTGCACCTGCTGAGATAGAAGATATTGATGTCACAATTAAACTTGCCAATAGAGATACTATTTCACCAATGGGAATTGTTAGAGATGTTGAAGTCTTGTGTGGGAAAACTAAATATCCTGCTGATTTTCTTGTTCTTGGTTCCCCACAAGGTAGCTTTTGTCCTATTATATTTGGTAGACCCTTCCTGAACACTGTTAATGCTACCATAGATTGCAAAAGGGATGTTGTTACTATCGGTTTAGATGATATGTCTCATGAATTTAATTTCTCTAAATTTAGTAGACAACACCGTGAAGTAGAATTACCTAGTAAGGATGAAATTATTGGTCTTGCTTCTATTGCCGTACCTCCTAGTGATCCTTTAGAACAATATTTGCTAGACCATGAAAATGACATGTTTATGAATGAAAGAAGGGAAATAGATGAAGTATTCTTTAAACAGGAACCTATTCTGAAACACAATTTGCCTGTTGAAATCCTAGGGGATCCTCCTCCACCCAAAGGTGATCCCGTGTTTGAGCTTAAACCGTTACCTGGTACTCTTAAATATGCTTATCTTGATGAGAAAAATATATATCATGTTATTATTAGTGCTAACCTTTCAGAGCATGAGGAAGAGAGATTATTGAAAACTCTGAAGAAGCACCGTGCTGCTATTGGGTATACTCTTGATGATCTTAAGGGCATTAGTCCCACTCTATGTCAACATAAAATAAATTTGGAAGAAGATGCTAAACTAGTTCGTGATCATCAACAATGGCTGAATCCTAAAATGAAAGAAGTGGTAAGAAAGGAAATACTAAAGCTCCTTGAGGCAGGTATAATCTATCCCGTTGCTGATAGTTAGTGGGTAAGCCTTGTCCATTGTGTCCCTAAGAAAGGAAGTATTACTGTTGTTCCTAATGATAAAGATGAATTGATTCCTCGAAGAATTATTACAGGTTATAGGATGGTAATTGATTTCCGCAAATTAAATAAGGCCACTAAAAAGGATCATTACCCCTTACCTTTTATCGATCAAATGCTAGAAAGATTATCCAAACATACACATTTTTGCTTTCTAGATGGTTATTCTGGTTTCTCTCAAATACCTGTGTTAGACAAGGATCAATCAAAGACTACTTTTACTTGCCCTTTTGGTACTTTTGCTTATAGATGTATGCCTTTTGGTTTATGTAATGCACCTGCTACCTTTGAAAGATGCATGATGTCTATATTCTCTGACTTTTGTGAAAAGATTTGTGAGGTTTTCATGGACGATTTTTCCGTCTATGGATCTTCTTTTGATGATTGCTTGAGCAATCTTGATCGAGTTTTGCAGAGATGTGAAGAAACTAATCTTGTCTTGAATTGGGAAAAGTGCCACTTTATGGTGAATGAAGGTATTGTCTTGGGACATAAAGTTTCTGAAAGAGGTATTGAGGTTGATAAAGCCAAGGTTGATTCTATTGAAAAGATGCCATGTCCCAAGGACATCCAAGTTATATGAAGTTTCCTTGGTCATGCCAGATTTTATAGGAGGTTCATTAAGGACTTCTCAAAAATTTCTCGGCCTCTGACTAATATATTACAAAAAGATATACCATTTGTCTTTGATGATGATTGTGTAGAAGCATTTGAAATACTTAAGAAAGCATTGATCTCTGCACCTATTGTTCAGCCACCTGTTTGGAATTTACCCTTTGAAATTATGTGCGATGCTAGTGATTATGCTGTAGGTGTTGTTCTAGGGCAAAGAGTTGATAAGAAATTAAATGTTATTCAATATGCTAGTAAAACCCTAGACAATGCTCAAAGAAATTATGCTACCATTGAAAAAGAATTCTTAGCAATTGTATTTACTTGTGATGAGTTCAGACCTTATATTGTTGATTCTAAAGTAACTATTCACACTGATCATGCTGCTATTAAATATCTCATGGAAAAGAAAGATGCTAAACCTAGACTTATTAGATGGGTTCTCTTGCTACAAGAATTTGACTTACATATTGTTGATAGAAAGGGAGCGGAGAACCCCGTTGCAGACAACTTGTCTAGGTTAGAAAATATGCTTGATGACCCACTTCTTATTGATGATAGCTTTCCTGATGAGCAATTAAATGTCATAAATGCTTCTCATACCGCTCCATGGTATGCTGATTATGCTAATTACATTGTTGCTAAGTTTATACCACCTAGTTTCACATACCAGCAAAAGAAAAAGTTCTTCTATGATTTGAGGCATTACTTTTGGGATGACCCACATATTTATAAAGAATGAGTAGATGGTGTTATAGACGTTGTGTACGTGAGCATGAACAGGAACAGATCCTATGCAAGTGTCACTCCGAAGCTTATGGAGGACACCATGCTGGAGATAGAACTGCACATAAGGTATTGCAATCTGGTTTTTATTGGCCTACTCTCTTCAAGGATGCCCGTAAGTTTGTCTTATCTTGTGATAAATGCCAAAGAATTGGTAATATTAGTAGACGTCAAGAAATGCCTATGAACTATTCACTCGTTATTGAACCATTTGATGTTTGGGGCTTTTGACTATATGGGACCTTTTCCTTCCTCTAATGGATATACATATATTTTAGTTGTTATTGATTACGTTACTAAGTGGGTAGAAGCTATTCCAACTAGTAGTGCTGATCATAACACTTCTATTAAAATGCTTAACTAAGTTATTTTTCCAAGATTTGGAGTCCCTAGATATCTAATGACTGATGGTGGTTCACATTTTATTCATGGTGCTTTCCGTAAAATGCTTGCTAAATATGATGTTAATCATAGAATTGCATCTCCTTATCACCCACAGTCTAGTGGTCAAGTAGAATTGAGTAATAGAGAGCTCAAGTTAATTTTGCAAAAGATTGTTAATAGATCTAGAAAAAATTGGTCCAAGAAACTTGATGATGCATTATGGGCCTATAGAACTGCATATAAAAATCCTATGGGTATGTCTCCGTATAAAATGGTTTATGGAAAAGCATGTCACTTACCTCTCGAACTAGAACACAAGGCATATTGGGCTATTAAAGAACTCAATTATGATTTCAACCTTGCCGGTGGGAAGAGGTTATTTGATATTAGCTCACTTGATGAATGGAGAACCCAAGCCTATGAAAATGCCAAGTTGTTTAAAGAAAAAGTTAAAAGATGGCATGACAAAAGAATACAAAAGTGTGAGTTCAATGTAGGTGATTATGTATTGCTATACAACTCTCGTTTAAAATTTTTTTGCAGGAAAACTTCTCTCTAAATGGGAAGGTCCTTACGTTATCGAGGAGGTCTATCGTTCCGGTGCCATAAAAATCAACAACTTCGAAGGCACAAATCCGAAAGTGGTGAACGGTCAAATAATCAAACATTATATCTCAGGTAATCCCATAAATGTTGAAACCAATGTTATTGAAACTGTAACCCCGGAGGAATACATAAGGGACACTTTCCGGAACGTTTCAGACTCCGAAAAGGAATAGGTATGTGGTACGGTAAGTAAACCGACTCCAAAACAGTTTTTAAGGCAATATTTCTCCATTTTGGAATATTTAGAAAAATAGAAAAATAAGAAGCAGTCCGGGAAGGACACGAGGGCCCCACGAGGGTGGAGGGCGTGCCCTACCCCCCTGGGCGCGCCCCCTACCTCGTGGGGACCTCGTGCGCTTTTCTGACTCTGTTTTCTTACACGACACGTATTTTGGTTGGTAAAAATTCATTATATAATCTCCCGGGGGTTTCGACTCCCCTATCACGCAAATATCTCCTGTCTTTGTTTCGAGCTGTCTTGCTGCAGATTTGAGCAACATGTCGTCCCAAGATTCGGAAGGAGAGAGCTATGTGGCTGATTACCTTGAAGATCCTAAAGTCTATGGGGATGTGGAGCATTGTGGTTGGACTACGGAAGAAGAAGAGAACTATGAACCTAAGGGAAAGGAGGAGATGAGCTCAGATGAATATGAAGTCCCACTACCTCAACCTGGGGACATGCATGTGGAGTTAAAAAAGTCAAGCCTTCCTGATAGAGTAAATAAACCTAAGATCGAGTTTATCCCTTTTCGCCTCTTATAGGAAAACAAACAGGAACTCTACAAAAAGATACTGAGCCTAGAGCAGGAGATTGAGGACCTAAGGGACCAAAATTCTGTCCTCAAACGCAAATTAAGGAAGAAGCCTACGCCATCAACAAAACCACCATCTTCTTCACCAACGAAGAAGAACTGAGCATCGGGTATGGGCACTCCCCTTGGCAACTGCCAAGCTTGGGGGAGTGCCCCGGTATTGTATCATCATCACATTTATCTTCACTGTTTTCCTTAGTTCGATCCTTTTGGTATTATCTTGATCTAGTAGAATAAAGTTTATGGCATGAACTAGTTTTGAGTTTTGCTTTATAATTCCTCTATGTAATCGAGTCCGTGAGCTATATAATAAAGGTTAGTGTTGAGTCAAGGGCTTGATTATTTTGCCATGATCCTAAGGGAATAAATGAAAAGAGAATGAAATAAAAAGAAACAAAGAGATCATGTGGATCTTGTGGAGAGTAATGAGCTCACATAGAAAAAGTATGATGAATAAAAGTTGTTGAGAGTTGACAAGCATAGTTTTGGTCATCATTGCAATTAATAGGAAGTAATAAAGAAAGAGAGGTCGTCACATATAAATATACTATCTTGGACATCTTTTATGATTGTGAGCACTCATTAAAATATGACATGCTAAAGAGTTGACGTTGGACAAGGAAGACAACGTAATGGGTTATGTTTTCTTACATCAGAGATAAATTATATTATCATGGATCATCCGACATGGTTGAGCTTGCCTTTCCCCCTCGTGCTAGCCAAATTCATCGCACCAAGTAGAGATACAACGTGTGCTTCCAAATACCCTTAAACCAGTTTTATCATGAGAGTCCACTATACCTACCTATGGATTGAGTAAGATCCTCTAAGTAAGTTGTCATCGGTGCAAGCAATAAAAAATGATCTCTAAATATGTATGACTTATTAGCGTGGGAGAAAATTAGCTTTATACGATTGTGTGATATGGAAGAAATAAAAGCGACAGACTGCATAATAAAGGTCCATATCACAAGTGGCAATATAAAGTGACGTTCTTTCGCATTAAGATTTTGTGCATCCAACCATTAAAGCGCATGACAACCTATGCTTCCCTCTGTGAAGGGCCTATCTTCTACTTTTATCTCCTACCTTGCATAAGAGTCATGGTGATCTTCACCCTTCCTTTTTAAATTTTATCCTTTGGCAAGCACAGTATGTTGGAAAGATCCTGGTATATCTGGCTAATTGGATATGAGTTTTCATGAACTATTATTGTTGACATTACCCTTGAGGTAAAACGTTGGGAGGCAAAACTATAAGCCATTATCTTTCTCTTTGTCCGATTAAAACTCCATACCCATAAGTATTGCGTGAGTGTCAGCAATTGTGAAAGACTATATGATAGCTGAGTATGTGGACTTGCTAAAAAGCTCTTATATATTGACTCTTTCCTATGTTATGATAAATTGCAATTGCTCAAATGACTGAGATTATAGTTTGTTAGTTTTCAATGAAGTTTACGATTCATACTTGAAATTGTGACTGAATTATTACTCTAGCATAAGAAATAATATGAAAAGAATTATGTAAGTTGCTATTCTAAGAATGATCATGATGCCCTCATGTCCGTATTTTATTTTTATATACACCTCTATCTCTAAACATGTGGACATATTTTTCGATTTTGGCTTTTCCCTTGAGGACAAGCGAGGTCTAAGCTTGGGGGAGTTGATACGTCCATTTTGCATCATGCTTTTATATCTATATTTATTGCATTATGGGCTGTTATTACACATTATGTCACAATACTTATGCCTATTCTCTCTTATTTTACAAGGTTTACATAAAGAGGGAGAATGCCGGCAGCTGGAATTCTGGGCTGGAAAAGGAGAAAATATTAGATATATATTCTGCACAGCTCCAAAAGTCCTGAAACTTCACAGAAGACGTTTTTAGAATATATAAAAAATACTCAGCAGAAGAGATTCATGATACATCCATTTTGCATCATACTTTTATATCGATACTTATTGCATTATGGACTGTTATTTCACTTTATGTCACAATACTTATGGCTATTCTCTCTTATTTTACAAGGTTTACATAAAGAGGGAGAATGCCGGCAGCTGGAATTCTGGGCTAGAAAAGGAGAAAATATTAGAGACCTATTCTGTGCAACTCCAAAAGTCCTGAAACACCACGGAACGTCTTAAAATAAATAAAGAAAGATCCTCGTAAAAGATGAAGGCCAGGGGGCCCACACCCTTCTCACGAGGGTGGGGGGCGCCCCCCCTAGGGCGCCCCCCCTACCTCGTGGGCCCCCTGGTGGCTCTCCGACGTCCATCTTCTCCTATATGAAGTCTTTCGATGAGAAAAAAATAAGAAGGAACTTTTCGGGACGGGACTCCGCCGCCCCGAGGCGGAACCTTGGCGGATCCAATCTAGAGCTCCGGCAAAGCTGTTCTGCCGGGGAAACTTTCCTCCCGGAGGGGGAAATCATCACCATCATCATCACCAACGCTCCTCTCAGCGGGAGAGGGCAATCTCCATCAACATCTTCACCAGCACCATCTCATCTTCAAACCCTAGTTCATCTCTTGTATCCAATTCTTGTCTCAAAGTCCGGGATTGGTGCTAGTAGGTTGCTAGTAGTGTTGATTACTCCTTGTAGTTGATGCTAGTTGGTCTAATTGGTGGAAAATCATATGTTCAGATCCTATATGCATATTATTACCCCTCTGATTATGAACATGAATATGCTTTGTGAGTAATTACGTTCGTTCCTGAGGACAAGGGAGAAGTCTTGCTATGAGTAGTCATGTGAATTTGGTATTCGTTTGATATTTTGATAAGATGTATGTTGTCTAGCCTCTAGTGGTATTATGTGAACGTCGACTACATAACACTTCACCATTATTTGGGCCTAGAGGAAGGCATTGGGAAGTAATAAGTAGATGATGGGTTGCTAGAGTGACACAAGCTTAAACCCTAGTTTATGCACTGCTTCGTAAGGGGCTGATTTGGATCCACATGTTTCATGCTATGGTTAGGTTTACCTTAATACTTTTGTTGTAGTTGCGGATGCTTGCAATAGAGGTTAATCATAAGTGGGATGCTTGTTCAAGTAAGAACAGCACCCAAGCACCGGTCCACCCACATATCAAATTATCAAAGTATCGAACGCGAATCATATGAACGTGATGAAAACTAGCTTGACGATATTCCCATGTGTCCCCGGGAGCGCTTTTCCTATTATAACAGTTTGTTCCGTCTTGTCCTTTGCTACAAGAGGATTGGCCCACCTTGCTACACTTTATTTACTTTTGTTACTTGTTGCTCGTTACAATTTATCCCATCACAAAACTATTTGTTACCACTTATTTCAGTACTTGCAGAGAATACCTTGCTGAAAACCGCTTATCATTTCCTTCTGCTCCTCGTTGGGTTCGACACTCTTACTTATCGAAAGGACTACGATAGATCCCTTATACTTGTGGGTCATCAAGAATCTTTTCTGGCGCCGTTGTCGGGGAGTGGAGCGCCTTTGGTAGGTGGAATTTGGTAAGGAAAAATTTATATATATTGTGCTGAAATTTACTGTCACTTGTTACTATGGAAAGTAATACTCTGAGGGGCTTGTTCGGGGTATCTTCACCCCGTCCAGTAGAGCAAAGAGTTGCTCCTCAACCTACTGAACCTATTGAAAATGTAACTCCTTTTGAATTTCCTTCGGGTATGATGGAAAGACTGCTAGCTGACCCTTTTACAGGAGATGGAACAAAGCATCCTGATGAGCACTTAATATATGTGGATGAAGTTTGTGGATTATTTAAGCTTGCAGGTATACCCAATGATGTTGCTAAGAAGAAGGTCTTCCCTTTATCTTTGAAGGGAGACGCATTGGTATGGTATAGGCAATGTGATGGTATGAGATCATGGGACTATAAAAGATTGAAGTTGGAATTTCATCAAAAGTATTACCCTATGCATCTTGTTCATCGTGATCGCAATTATATATATAATTTCTGGCCTCGCGAAGGAGAAAGCATTGCTCAAGCTTGGGGGAGGCTTAAATCATTGTTATATTCATGCCCCAATCATGAGCTCCAGAGAGAAATAATTATGCAAAGTTTTTATGCTCGGCTTTCTGAAAACAATCGCAACATGCTCGATACTTCTTGTGCTGGCTCTTTTATGATGAAGACTATTGAATTCAGATGGAATTTATTGGATAGAATTAAACGCAACTCTGAAGATTGGGATCTCGACGAAGGTAAGGAGTCAGGTATGACACCTAAATTTGATTGTGTTAAATCTTTTATGGACACCGATATTTTCCGTAAATTTAGCACTAAATATGGACTTGACTCTGAGATAGTAGATTCTTTCTGTGAATCTTTTGCTACTTATGTTGATCTCCCTAAGGAAAAGTGGTTTAAATATCATCCTCCCATAGAAGTAAAAGTAGATGCACCTATTAAAGTTGAAGAAAAGACTGTCACTTATAATGATCCTATTGTTCCTACTTCTTATATTGAGAAACCACCTTTTCCTGTTAGAGTAAAGGATCATGCTAAAGCTTCCACTGTTGTTCATAAAAGCAATATTAGAACATATGCACCTCCTGAGCAAGTTAAAGTAGAACCTAATATTGCTATTGTTAAAGATCTCTTGTCTGATAATATTGATGGGCATGTTATTCAGTTCGAAGGTGAAACTGCTAGAATTGCTAAACCTTGTGCTAAAGATAAACATAGACCTGTGGTAGGCATGCCTGTTATTTCTGTTAAAATAGGAGATCATTGTTATCATGGCTTATGTGATATGGGTGCTAGTGCTAGTGTTATACCACATACCTTATACAAAGAAATTATGCATGACATCGCACCTGTTGAGTTAGAAGATATTGATGTCACAATTAAACTTGCTAATAGAGATACTATTTCACCAATTGGAATTGTTAGAGATGTTGAAGTCTTGTGTGGGAAAACTAAATATCCTGCTGATTTTCTTGTTCTTACTTCCCCACAAGATAGCTTTTGTCCCATTATATTTGGTAGACCCTTCTTGAACACTGTTAATGCTAAGATAGACTGCGAAAAGAATGTTGTTACTATTGGCTTGGATGATATGGTTCATGAGTTTAATTTCTATAAATTTAGTAAACAACATCGTGAGGAAGAATTACCTAGTAAGGATGAAATTATTGGTCTTGCTTCTATTGCCGTACCTCCTAGTGATCCTTTAGAACACTATTTGCTAGACCATGAAAATGATATGTTCATGAATGAAAGAAGGGAAATAGATGAAGTATTCTTTCAACAGGAACCTATTCTGCAACATAACTTGCTTGTTGAAATTTTAGGGGATCCTCCTCCACCTAAGGGTGATCCCGTGTTTGAGCTTAAACCTCTGCCTGATAATTTTAAATATGCTTATCTTGATGAAAAGAAGATATATCCTGTTATTATTAGTGCTAACCTTTCAGAGCATGAAGAAGAAAGATTATTGAAAACTCTGAAGAAGCATCGTGCTGCTATTGGATATACTCTTGATGATCTTAAGGGCATTAGTCCCACTCTATGTCAACATAAAATAAATTTGGAAGCAAATTCCAAACCAGTTCGTGATCCTCAACGAGGTCTGAATCCTAAAATGAAAGAAATGGTAAGAAAAGAAATACTCAAGCTTCTGGAGGCAGGTATAATCTATCCCATTGCTGATAGTGAGTGGGTAAGTCCTGTCCATTGTGTCCCTAAGAAGGGAGGTATTACTGTTGTTCCTAATGATAAAGATGATTGATTCCACAAAGAATTATCACAGGTTATAGGATGGTAATTGATTTCCGCAAATTAAATAAAGCTACTAAGAAAGATCATTACCCCTTACCTTTCATTGATCAAATGCTAGAAAGATTATGCAAACACACAAACTATTGCTTTCTAGATGGTTATTCTGGTTTCTCTCAAATACCTGTGTCGGCTAGAGATCAATCAAAGACTACTTTTACATGCCCTTTTGGTACTTTTGCTTATAGACGTATGCGTTTTGGTTTATGTAATGTACCTGCTACCTTTAAAAGATGGATATATGGCTATATTCTCTGACTTTTGTGAAAATATTTGTGAGGTTTTCATGGACGACTTTTCCGTCTATGGTTCCTCTTTTGATGATTGCTTGAGCAATCTTGATCGAGTTTTGCAGAGATGTGAAGAAACTAATCTTGTCTTGAATTGGGAAAAGTGACACTTTATGGTTAATGAAGGTATTGTCTTGGGGCACAAAGTTTCTGAAAGAGGTATTGAAGTTGATAAAGCCAAGGTTGATGCTATTGAAAAGATGCCATGTCCCAAGGACATCAAAGGTATAAGAAGTTTCCTTGGTCATGCCGGTTTTTATAGGAGGTTCATTAAGGACTTCTCAAAAAAATTCAGCCTCTGACTAATTTATTGCAAAAAGACATACCATTTGTCTTTCATGATGATTGTGTAGAAGCATTTGAAATACTTAAGAAAGCATTAGTCTCTACACCTATTGTTCAGCCGCCTGATTGGAATTTACCCTTTGAAATTATGTGTGATGCTAGTGATTATGTTGTAGGTGATGTTCTAGGGCAAAGAGTTGATAATAAATTAAATGTTATTCATTATGCTAGTAGGACTCTAGACAATGCTCAAAGAAATTATGCTACTACTGAAAAAGAGCTTTTAGCAGTTGTATTTGCTTGTGATAAGTTCAGACCTTATATTGTTGATTCTAAAGTAACTATTCACACTAATCATGCTGCTATTAAATACCTTATGGAAAAGAAAGATGCTAAACCTAGACTTATTAGATGGATTCTCTTGCTACAAGAATTTGATTTGCATATTGTTGATAGAAAGGGAGCTAAGAACCCCGTTGCAGACAACTTGTCAAGGTTAGAAAATATTCTTGATGACCCACTACTTATTAATGATGACTTTCCTGATGAACAATTAAATGATATAAGTACTTCTCGTAGTACTCCATGGTATGCTGATTATGCTAATTATATTGTTGCTAAGTTTATACCACCTAGCTTCACATACCAGCAAAAGAAAAAGTTCTTCTATGACTTGAGACATTACTTTTGGGATGACCCACATCTTTATAAAGAAGGAGTAGATGGTGTTATTAGACGTTGTATACCTGAGCATGAACAGGAACATATCCTACGCAAGTGTCATTCCGAGTCTTATGGAGGACACCATGCTGGAGATAGAACTGCACATAAGGTATTGCAATCTGGTTTTTATTGGCCTACTCTCTTAAAGGATTCCCGTAAGTTTGTCTTGTCTTGTGATGAATGTCAAAGAATTGGTAATATTAGTAGACATCAAGAAATGCCTATGAATTATTCACTTGTTATTGAACTGTTTGATGTTTGGGGCTTTGATTATATGGGACCTTTTCCTGCCTCTAATGGATACATACATATTCTAGTTGCTGTTGATTACGTTACTAAGTGGGTAGAAGCTATTCCAACTAGTAGTGCTGATCATAACACTTCTATTAAAATGCTAAAGGAACTTATTTTTCCAAGGTTTGGAGTCCCTAGCTATTTAATGACTGATGGTGGTTCACATTTTATTCATGGTGCCTTCCGTAAAATGCTTGCTAAATATGATGTTAATCATAGAATTGCATCTCCTTATCACCCACAGTCTAGTGGTCAAGTAGAGTTGAGCAATAGAGAGCTCAAATTAATTTTGCAAAAGACTGTTAATAGGTCTAGAAAGAATTGGTCTAAGAAACTTGATGATGCATTATGGGCATATAGAACTGCATATAAAAATCCTATGGGTATGTCTCCGTATAAATGGTTTATGGAAAAGCATGTCACTTCCCTCTCGAACTAGAACATACGGCATATTGGGCTATTAAAGAACTCAACTATGATTTCTAACTTACCGGTGAGAAGAGGTTATTTGATATTAGCTCACTTGATGAATGGAGAACCCAAGCTTATGAAAATGCCAAGTTGTTTAAAGAAAAAGTTAAAAGATGACATGACAAAAGGATACAAGAGCGTGAGTTTAATGTAGGTGACTATGTATTGCTATACAACTCTCATTTAAGATTTTTTGCAGGAAAACTTCTATCTAAATGTGAAGGCCCCTACATTATCGAGGAGGTCTATCGTTCCGGTGCCATAAAAATTAACAACTTCGAGGGCACAAATCCGAAGGTGGTAAACGGTCAAAGAATTAAACATTATATCTCAGGTAATCCCATAAATGTTGAAACCAATATTATTGAAACCGTAACCCCGGAGGAATACATAAGGGACACTTTCCGGAACATTTCAGACTCCGAAAAGGAATAGGCATGTGGTACGGTAAGTAAACCGACTCCGAAACAATTTTTAAGGCAATATTTCTCCATTTTGGAATATTTAGAAAAATATAAAAATAAGTAGCAGTCCGGGAAGGACACGAGGGCCTCACGAGGGTGGTGGGCGCGCCCTACCCCCCTGGGCGCGCCCCCCTACGTTGCGAGCACCTCGTGTGCCTTCCGGACTCTGTTTGCTTGCACGTTACGTATTTCGGTTGGTAAAAATTCATTATATAACCTCCCGAAGGTTTTGACTCCCGTATCACGCAATTATCCTCTGTTTTCGTTTCGAGCTGTCCTGTTGCAGATTAAATCAACATGTCTTCCCAGGATTCGGAAGGAGAAAGCTATGTGGAAGATTACTTAGCGAATCCCAAGGTCTATGGAGATGTGGAACATGGTGGATGGACCACGGAGGAAGAAGAGGACTATAAACCCAAGGGGAAGGAGGAGACGAGCTCAGATGAAGATGAAGCACCATTACCTCAACCTGGGGACATGCACGTGGAGTTCAAAAAGTCAAGTCTCCCTGATAGGGTAAAGAAACCCAAGTTCGAGTTTATCCCTTTTCGTCTCTTGCAGGAAAATAAGCAGGACCTATGCAAAAAGATATTAACCCTGGAGTGGGAGATTGATGATCTGAGGGATCAAAATGCCGTCCTCAAGCGCAAATTAAGGGAGAAGCCTAAGCCATCAACTAAGCCCACATCATCAACAACACCTCTACCGTC
The DNA here is from genome assembly GCF_056163025.1 of Triticum urartu. Lineage (NCBI taxonomy): Eukaryota > Viridiplantae > Streptophyta > Magnoliopsida > Poales > Poaceae > Triticum > Triticum urartu. The sequence goes on along the minus strand of NC_141878.1, from coordinate 388,183,720 downwards.
TCCTCCAACAAAGAAGAATTGAGTATCTTGGTATCGGCACTCCCCTTGGCAACTGCCAAGCTTGGGGGAGGTGCCCCGGTATAGTATCACAATCACAACTCCTATCTTTACCATTTTTCTTAGTTCGATCCTATTAGTAGTATCTTGATCTAGTAGAATAAAGCTTATGGCATGATTTAGTTTTGAGTTTTGCTTTATGATCTCTCTATGTAATCGAGTTCGTGAGCTATATATAATAAAGATTTGTGTTGAGTCAAGGGCTTGAATATTTTCCCATGATCTTGGGTGAATAAAAGAAAAGAAGAAAAGAATAAAAAGAAACAAAAAGATCATATTGATCTTATTGAGAGTAATGACTTCACATAGAAAGAGTATGATGATTAAAAGTTGTTGGGAGTTGGCAGACATAGCTTTGGTCATTGTTGAAATTAATAGGAAGTAATAAGGAAAGAGAGATTTTCACATATAGATATATTGTCATTGACATCTTTTATGATTGGGAGCACTCATTAAAATATGACATGCTAAAGAGTTGATGTTGGACAAGGAAGACAATGTAATGAGTTATGTCTTTCCTATATCTGAGATAAAGTATGTTGTCATGGTTCCTCTAACTTGTTGAGCTTGCCTTTCCCCCTCATGCTAGCCAAATTCTCAGCACCAAGTAGAAATACTACTTGTGCTTCCAAAATCCCTAAACCAGTTTTGCCATGAGAGTCCACCATATCTACCTGTGGATTGAGTAAGATCCTTCAAGTAAGTTGTCATCGGTGCAAATCAATAAAAATTTCTCTAAATATGTATGATTGATTGGTGTGGGAGAAATAAGCTTTATACGATCTTGTGATGTGGAAGTAATAAAAGTGACGGACTGCATAATAAAGGTTCATATCACAAGGGGCAATATAAAGTGACGTTCTTTCGCATTGAGATTTTATGCATCCAACCATAAAACCGCATGGCAACCTCTGCTTCCCTCTGCGAAGGGCCTATCCTTTATTATTACCTTCTACCTTATGCAAGAGTCATGGTGATCTTCAACTTTCCTTTTTCATTTTATCCTTTGGCAAGCTCAGCATGTTGGAAAGAACATGATATATATATATATATATATATATATATATATATATATATATCTAATTGGATGTAGGGGAGCATGAACCATTATTGTTGACATTACCCTTGAGGTAAAAGGTTGTGGGGAAAAACTATAAGCCCCTATCTTTCTCTGTGTCCGATTAAAACTCTGTAACCACAAGTATTGCGTGAGTGTTAGCAATTATGGAGGACTAAATGATAGTTGAGTATGTGGACTTGCTTTTTAGCTCTGACATAGACTCTTTCCGATGTTATGATAAATTGCAATTGCTTCAATGACTGAGATTATAGTTTGTTGGAGCCCAATAAAGTTTATGATTTATACTTTTGCATTGTGAATAGATCATCACTTGAACATAAGTGATCATATGGAAAAATCTAAATAAGTTGTTGTTATGAGAATAATCATGATGCCTTCATGTCCGTATTTTATTTTTATCGACGCCTCTACCTCTAAACAGGAGGACATATTTATTGTTATCGGCTTTTTGCTTGAGGACAAGCGAGGTCTAAGCTAGGGGGAGTTGATACGTCCATTTTGCATCATGCTTTTATATCGATATTTATTGCATTATGGACTGTTATTTCACTTTATGTCACAATACTTATGGCTATTCTCTCTTATTTTACAAGGTTTACATAAAGAGGGAGAATGCCGGCAGCTGGAATTCTAGGCTGGAAAAGGAGCAAATATTATAGACCTATTCTGCGCAACTCCAAAAGTCCTGAAACTCCACGGAACGTCTTAAAATAAATAAACAAAAATCCTCGCAAAAGATGAAGGCCAGGGGGGCCACACCCTTCTCACGAGGGTGGGGGGCGCCCCCCCTAGGGCGCGCCCCCTACCTCGTGGGTCCCCTGGTGGCTCTTCGACGTCCATCTTCTCCTATATGAAGTCTTTCGATGAGAAAAAAATAAGAAGGAACTTTTCAGGATGGGACTCTGCCGCCACGAGGCGGAACCTTGGCGGATCCAATATAGAGCTCCGCCAGAGCTGTTCTGCCGGGGAAACTTTCCTCCCGGAGGGGGAAATCATCACCATCGTCATCACCAACGCTCCTCTCAGCGGGAGAGGGAAATCTCCATCAACATCTTGACCAGCACCATCTCATCTCCAAACCCTAGTTCATCTCTTGTATCCAATTCTTGTCTCAAAGTCCGGGATTGGTGCTAGTAGATTGCTAGTAGTGTTGATTACTCCTTGTAGTGATGCTAGTTGGTTTAATTGGTGGTAGATCATATGTTCAGATCCTATATGAATATTATTACCCCTCTGATTATGAACATGAATATGCTTTGTGAGTAATTACGTTCATTCCTGAGGACAAGGGAGAAGTCTTGCTATGAGTAGTCATGTGAATTTGGTATTCGTTTGATATTTTGATAAGATGTATGTTGTCTAGCCTCTAGTGGTGTTATGTGAACTTCGACTACATAACACTTCACCATTATTTGGGCCTAGAGGAAGGCATTGGGAAGTAATAAGTAGATGATGGGTTGCTAGAGTGACAGAAGCTTAAATCCTAGTTTATGTGTTGCTTCGTAACGGGCTGATTTGGATCCACATGTTTCATGCTATGGTTAGGTTTACCTTAATACTTTTGTTGTAGTTGCGGATGCTTGCAATAGAGGTTAATCATAAGTGGGATGCTTGTTCAAGTAAGAACAGCACCCAAGCACTGGTCCACCCACATACCAAATTATCAAAGTATTGAACGCGAATCATATGAACGTGATGAAAACTAGCTTGACGATATTCCCATGTGTCCTCGGGAGTGCTTTTCCTATTATAAGAGTTTGTTCCGGCTTGTCCTTTGCTACAAAAGGATTGGGCCACCTTGCTGCACTTTATTTACTTTATTTACTTGTTGCTCGTTACAATTTATCCTATCACAAAACTATCTGTTACCACTTATTTCAGTACTTGCAGAGAATACCTTGTTGAAAACCGCTTATCATTTCCTTCTGCTCCTCGTTGGGTTCGACACTCTTACTTATCAAAAGGACTACGATAGATCCCCTATACTTGTGGGTCATCAAGAATCCAGGGGGCCACACCCTGCCCACGAGGGTGGGGGCGTGCCCTACCCCCCTGGGCGCGGCCCCCTACCTCGTGGGCCCCCTGGTGGCTCTCCGGTGGCCATCTTCCCCTATATGAAGTATTTCGATGGGAAAAAATAACAAGCATCTTCTCGGACGAAACTCCGCCGCCACGTGGCGGAACCTTGGAGGAACCAATCTAGGGCTCTGGCGGAGCTGTTCTGCCGGGGAAACTTCCCCCCCGGAGGGGGAAATCATCGCCATCGTCATCACCAACGCTCCTCTCATCGGGAGAGGGCAATCTCCATCAACATCTTCATCAGCACCATCTCCTCTCAAAACCCTAGTTCATCTCTTGTATCCAATTCTTGTCTCCAAGTCCTAGATTGGTGTTAGTAGGTTGCTAGTAGTGTTAATTACTCCTTGTAGTTGATGCTAGTTGGTTTATTTAGTGGAAGATCATATGTTCAGATCTTATATGCATATTAATACCCCTCTGATTATGAACATGTTTATGCTTTGTGAGTAGTTATGTTTGTTCCTGAGGACATGGGAGAAGTCTTGCTATTAGTACTCATGTGAATTTGGTATTCGTTCGATATTTTGATGAGATGTATGTTGTCCCTCCTCTAGTGGTGTTATGTGAACGTCGACTACATGACACTTCACCATTATTTGGGCCTAGAGGAAGGCATTGGGAAGTAATAAGTAGATGATGGGTTGCTAGAGTGATAGAAGCTTAAACCCTAGTTTATGTGTTGCTTCGTAAGGGGCTGATTTGGATCCATATGTTTCATGCTATGGTTAGGTTTACCTTAATACTTTTGTTGTAGTTGCGGATGCTTGAAATAGAGGTTAATCATAAGTGGGATGCTTGTCCAAGTAAGGACAGTACCCAAGCACCGGTCCACCCACATACCAAATTATCAAAGTACCGAACGTGAATCATATGAGCGTGATGAAAACTAGCTTGATGATATTCCCATGTGTCCTTGGGAGCGCTTTTCTCTATATAAGAGTTTGTCCCGGCTTGTCCTTTGCTACAAAAAGGATTGGGCCACCTTGCTGCACTTTATTTACTTTTTGTTACTTCTTGCTCGTTACAAATTATCCTATCACAAAACTATTTGTTACCTCTTGTTTCAGTACTTGCATAGAATACCTTGCTGGAAACCGCTTATCATTTCCTTATGCTCTTCGTTGGGTTCGACACTCTTACTTATCGAAAGTACTACGATAGATCCCCAATACTTGTGGGTCATCACACGTTCGCCTGCCGCATGTTGCCTTTTGGCTTATTGTTCACCAGCCTGGGTGACCTTCCGTTTCTCTCTCAGTTGCTCTACTGATTCTGTCAGTGGAAACACAACAGTATTAATATTACTGGTATATGATTATACTTTTTCTAATGAGGAGAAACATTACCAGACGGTGCCTCCTTGGATTTTTCCAATTCGGCGGTAGCCGCAGTTAGCTGAGTTTGACACTTTTCCAGCTCTTGAGATAGCAGGCTATTCTTCTCCGTAAGTGCCTGATTATACAATGATCCTTAAATCAGTTATATCAACTGCTTTAAGTCTCAGGGGCTACTGGTATATGATTATCAAATCTACACTTACCCGCAGCTCTGGCAAGTCCATCCCGAGCAGCTCGGATGTACGCATCGACCGAGCTGAAGGCATTGAATGCCTCCTTTGAAAAGTCGGGGTCATGAAGAGCGGCCCTCCGACGATGATGATTCATGGTGCTCTCCACTTCAGAATACATGACGGACATATTGTCCGAATCCTCTGTGGAAGGATAGTCCGGTGCCACTCTCGTGTCAGCCCCCGTCCTTAGGGCAGGGTCTGGAACCTGACTAGTGGAGGCACAACCGGGAGGACCCCCGGACATAGTCCGGTGGACGCTTTTCCTGATAAAATGTGGCGGATGACGTCACAATTTGATGTGGCGACCAGGAGGCATATTTAAAAAGAAAGCCATACCTCTTTGATGAAGGTTATGCCATATTGTCGTTTGCCATTCTCTTCGAAGATGTGCTCGGTGTGGGCACCACTCTCCTCGGAGATGCCTCTGGTGCGCATTGTGGCGTCGAGCGCCTCCCCTTTGGAGCACGAAATAGTGCGGTGGGTGAGGCGTAACAAGGAAGCTCTTTCAAAGAAAGTATCTCTTGATTACTTACATATGAGGCGGGAAGGAGGCTGGGATAGTTGGCCACGATTGGCACAACTGGGCCATCATAGCTCGTCCGGTAGAATACTCCCTTCTCGAGCTCCACAAATATGTCCGAATCCTCTTCGAATCCAGGGTCAAGATCCAGGTTGTGATCCTCTGGCTGTGGGGCGGGGTTATGGATCCCCTCGGTAACTTTCTGCCATTCCTATTATAAATAGATGGGTTAATGACCATTAAAACCGATTCAGGGAGAAGATTGAGTAAAGTGGTGGGATTAGAGCTCACCCAGCTTGGAGGATTGTACATGGAAAATCCATCTCGGCGTATAAGACGAGCGAACTCCTCTTCCTCCCCTTTGTACAGTTCGGTCAATATTTTGACCAAAGCGGCAGGGGAGTCCGGACCCTTCCGACCGCAGCGTGAGGCGTCATCCTCCCCATTATAGTGCCACATGGGAAGCCCTCGGTATTGGAGTGGCTGGACCCCCCGCACTATGGAAGTCGCCATCACCTCGATTATTGATAATCTAGATTGGGCAAGTGTCTTTATCTTGCCCATCAATTGACGGACTTCCATGCTATCTTCCTCCTCAAGGCTCCGAGGGCGCCAGCTGTGATGTTTCTTCAGCGGAGCATTTGAAAATTCAGGAAGGCCCATTCGACCTGGGTCGGGGAGAGTGACATCCTCAATATAAAACCATTCTGAGGGCCATTCTTCGGGCGCCTTCTTCAGCGTACCAGACAGGTATCCGGTCCTAGCTATGCGCCATACTTCGGCACCGCCCACCTGGAATATCGACCCTTATCGGTTGCGAGGGACGAGGCATAATAGCTTCCTCCACAAGTCAAAGTGGGCTTCATAGCCCAGGAAAAGCTCGCACGGGGCAACAAAACCTGCGATGTGCAGGATAGAGGCCGGTGTGAGGTTATGCAGTTGGAGGCCGTAGTACTCCAGGAGTCCACGGAGGAAAGGGTGGATTGGAAACCCGACGCCTCTCAACAAGTAAGATACGAAGCACACCCATTCCCCCTAGTTGGATTGGGGAAATTTACAGCCACAACTTCGCCTGTGAAGGAGGTCAATCGTACTTGAACAGGGACCAGATCCGCAGGGGGAAGGAATCCATGTGTTTGGAGCTTAACCAACTGCTCATGGGATACAGAGCATCTCTCCCAATCGCCTTTTTCGGAGCCGTGAGGGCGGGAGGAGGAACTAGGGACGCTAGCCATGTTGAATGGTTTCCCCTGGCAAGACTCTCAGGATTTTCCACTGGGTGTAGAATGGACCTGAGATCCAACCCCTTTAAATAGAGGCCTTTCTTATGTGGCCGGAGGGGGTTATGCAAAAATACCCCGACCTCTCGTTTTCACTCGATGCGTGGAAGCAGAAGGTGTGAAGGCACAGAAGCCGATGGGTGCGACATTAAATGGAGGGTCGAATATAGATCTTTAAGTCAGGTACATTAAAGTGATCGGAGGAGGAACCTGCCTTGCAATGCCGAAGACAATCTGTGCGTGAACACCTCGTCATTGAAGCCTGGTTCGGGGGCTACTAAGGGAGTCCTAGATTAAGGGGTCCTCGGGCATTCGGCCTATGTGACGTGGGCCGGACTATTGGGCCATGAAGATACAAGATAGAAGACTTCCTCGCGTGTCCGCATAGGACTCTCCTCTACGTGGAAGGAAAGCTAGGCGGCCGGATGTACTATTTCCTTTCTATGTAACCAACTTTGTACAACCCTAGTCCCCTCCGGTGTCTATAAACCGAAGGGTTTAGTCCATAGAGGCAATCATAAAAATAGGATTTTGATGTGGAGTGTTGTTCATCAAGTCATATCATATTCTTTTCTTTATAGCATGGACATTTGGACTTTTATGTGATTCAAAGCAATAGTCTAGTTTTGACATCATAATTTAGATACTCAAGCATATCAACAAGCAACCATGTCTTTCAAAATATCAATGCTAAAATAAGTTATCCCTAGCCCTTCATGCTCAAACATTGATCCATTCATGAAACACACTCGAAGATTAACTACACCCAATACTTGAGCACGGTCATATTGCCTCCTAGTTGCTGCTTTTATGAGAGAAGATGGAGACTCAAATTTCAAAATAAAAATTTCATAAAGTAAAATATAGGCCCTTCACAGAGGGAAGTAGGGATTTGTAGTGGTGCCAGAGCTCAAAGCGAAAAATTTGAGATAAAAACATTTTGGGAGGTGTATCCATCCCACCAACAAAAACGACTTAGAGTTCCCATACTTTCCATGCATAGATATATCATAGGTGGTTCCCAAACAGAAAATAAAGTTTATTCCTTTTTCCACCATAACTTTCACTTTCCATGGCTAACCGTATCCATGGGTGCTCTCCATACCAACACTTCCCAAGGAATTTATTATTTGACAACATAAAGTAAGTTCATTTCTTTTTTGCATTTCGGGACTGGGAATCCCTAATATCTTTGCCTTACTCTCGTGCAATGACAAGTGAATAAACACTTGTCTTGAGAATAACACATCTAGCATGGAAAATATTAGCCACCCATCACCGCTCCGTGAGCGAAACAAACACACAAAAGAGAAGTTTATTTTGAAAATTAGAGATGGCACATGCAAATTTGCTTAGAACGGCAAAAGAATACCACATATAGGTAGATATAGTGGACTCATGTGGCAAAAATATTTTAAGGGATTTTGGATGCACAAGTAGAGGTCATACTTAGTGCAAAATGAAGGCTAGCAAAAGATTGGGAAGCGACCAACCAAGAAACGAATAATCTCATAAACAAGCATTAAGCATTATTAACACCAAATAATGCACCACAAGTAGGATATAATTTTCATTACATGATTATTGACTTTCGTACATGCATGGGGAATCACAAACCTTAACACTACTATTCTTACTAGAGCACAATTACTCATCAACATAACTCACATATCACATCATCATATCTCAAAACTATTACTAAGAATCAAGTTTATTTTGTCCAATGATCTTCATGACATTTTCTTTTACTTTATCCTTCTTGGATATCTATCACTTTGGCACTAATTTTCATGCGTTGCTTTTCATAAGCTCAAACAAATATAAGTGAAGATCATGAGCATAACAAATTTTCTTTCTCTCAAAATAATTTAAGTGAAGCAAGAGAGAATTACTCCAAAATTTTACTAACTCTCAAACAAATCTAAGTGAAGCAAGAGAGCATTTCTTCAAAAATAACATAGCACACCGTGCTAAAAAGGATATAAATGAAGCACTAGAGAAAGTCCTAGCTCATAAAAAATTTAAGTGAAGCATAGAGAGCAATTCTAACAAGTCATGACAAAATTTTGGATCTTTCAAATAGGGTGAGTCTAGCAGGGATTGATGACTTAAAACACAAAATATAACAAGCAAAGACACATATCATACAAGACGCTCCAAGCAAAACACATATCATGTGACGAATAAAAATATAGTCTCGAGTAAAATACCGATAATTGTTGGAAGAAAGTGGGGATGCCACTCGGGGGCATCCCCAAGCATAGTTGGTTGCTCATTATTGGATAATATCTTGGGATGCCGGGGCATCCCCAAGCTTATTGTAGCGACCCGACCCGAATGGGTCAAGTCTCTGTGCTTATGTGTCATCCCTGGATCAGTGTGATGACACACACAGTACTCGAAGGATTTATAACAGAGGTAAATCACATGTATATAGTAACGTAAATACTATTACCTCAATCCATATAGCGGAAGCAACAAGGTTGTGGATTCCCATCAACACCAACGGCAAAGTTGAGTGTAGAAATCGTAACCCTAACGTATCACTTACTCGTCGTAGGATAATCCTGCAACATGAGACGTTGCAGCCCGAAACGGGTCAGTACATTGAATGTACTGGCAAATTCACACCATAGAGAAAATGATGAACAATGGCTATCACTATATGCATATTTGGCTGGTGGAAAAGCTCTATGGTTATAAGGTTTTTGCGTAAAGCCAATTTTTCCCTACTGCAAAGGAATAAATTTATTTAACTATCATGATGGTTGTGAAACATTGAGAATGGTTGACAGCATTCTCAATCCCAATTAAAGTAATTAAAACCCAACAACATTAATTAGAAGTAACATGATGGGATTCACATGATATTCAAGTACTAGATACTCAAGTTGTCCATAACCGGGGACACGGCTAATCATGATTAGTTTGTACACTCTGCAGAGGTTTGCGCACTTTTCCCCACATGACTCGATCGCCTCCGTTTGTTTTCTCGCACTACATGGTGTTTGAGAAACGGATGACCGAGACATAGTCTTTCAGAAGCGCTAGCACCTTACATGTGGGGTAGACCGGTACACCTACATCCCCTACATCTGCTAGTCCACCCCGTAAGAGTTCGCACGACCTAGTCAACTATGCCAGAGCCCATAGTAGCATGTGGCTGCACACGGAAGTTTCTAGCATGAAAGATCTTATGATCCCTTTGAGCCTGGGTGGCGGTCCAAAAAAAACAGGCAAGTCCTGATAGACATCAGGTGCCTCAATCCACCCAGATGTGTGTTTAAGTTGCCACCTTAGATAAACCATTAAAATTATCAACTCACATCTGTCATGGATATCACTCACCCAATCCACGTCTACTAGCATAGCATGACATAATAAGCAAACGTAGAAGTAACTCCCAAGGGTTTCATAATAAACAGGTAATAGGTACTACCTCATCTACTTCCCATCCCACGATTTAATTAGATCCTAATCATGCAATGTTTGAGGATTGATCTAATGCAATAAAACATGGGTTGTAGAAAATATATGATCAAAGTGTGAACTTGCCTGCAATGTTGATGAAGATGATTCGCACTCAAAACTCGTGATAGATCTACTCGTCACACTCCGGTCAATCTATCGTAAGCAAAAAATAGTAACCACACAATAAGTACTCATCTAATGCACAAGTAAAACTCGAACAAGAGAACAAACCAGATAGCTCAACTTAAGAACTCCGGTTCCAAAGAAAGAACGAACCGAACAAAAAAAACGGAAAACAAATGGCGGAAGAAAACAACTCGGTTCTAGCAAGTTGAAATTAGGTCAAATTTTACCGGGGCAAAAACTTGTTTAAGTTGATTAGACGGAACGGCGGTTTCGAAACGAAACTCCAGGCGCTTGAATCACCTGATTCCGATAAACGGGCGAGAAGAAAAACTAGAACGAAGATCGGATCTGAGATCACGATCGCGGAATAAATCCGACGAGAAGAAAAAGAAGAACGGTTAAACGAACGGACGTTCGTTAACCTAGAAGAATCCGGTGATCACATTCGTTAGGACGAACGGTCCGGCGAACGATCTAAAGGCAACTAGATCGGAAAAGAAAATGAATCTGATCTAGGGTTTCGGAGAAGAAAACCGAAACGAAAAACCGATCTAGAAAACCGGAACAATTTAGAAAAGAACCGGAAAGAAAAACGAATCGGATGTGAAGAAAAGAATCGGAACGATTTATAAGAAAACTGATCCGAGGAAAAGAAAAGAGACGCGGCGCGGTACCTCCGGCGAGGTCTCCGTTTAGGGGCTCCGGCGGTGGCGGCATTGGGCGGCGGCGGCGGTGGCGTGGGTGAGGGGCGGCGGCGGTGTAGGCAAGGCGCGGCGACGGCGGGTGACGCAGGGCGCGACGCGGGTGAGAGGCGCGGGGTGAGGCGCGGCTTGGGTGGTGGAGAGAGGGGTTTTGATTTGATGTTTAGAGGGGGGGTGCTTGGGTATTTATATTGGGGAGGGGGGGGGGTTTACTTGGGGTAGAGGGCAAGAAATAGAGTAGGAATAGGAATAACGAAATAAGGAAAAAGGGGCAAGGGGCGCCCTAGAATCCTTTTAGGATTCGGTATAGGAGCAAGAGCCGGCGGCGGGCTCCCTTCGCTGGCTCCTGGCGCGCGTGAGGCTGGGGCGCAGCGGCCTGGCCTGGGCCTTGGCCCGGCTGGCCTGCGGTAAGTTTCCCTTTTTTTTATAAACGGTTCAGCGCGCAGAAAAAAAACAAAAAGAGATCTAAACGAACTCCGAAAAACCTAAAGTAAATTTTCCCCGACTCCTAAAACTGAGCCGAACAAAATGAACTTTTCTCCGGGCCTAAAATGCAATTTTTGAAAACACGCATTTTTCCCTATCCGAATAAAATGCAAATAAAACTCCGGCAAAACCAAAACTTGATCTATTTATTAAATCTTCATTTTTTGCTAAATTTGGGAAAGTCATATTATTCCCTCTCTTATATTTTTGACGTCGGAAAAATAATTGAAGATGAAATAAATAAATCAAATGATCCTCTTTTCCAATCCGAGAAAACTCTCAAATAAGAAAATAACGAAATCTCCAACTCTCTCCGAAGGTCCTTGAGTTGCGTGAAATTTCTAGGATCGACCAAAATGCAAGAAAATAAGATATGCATGATGATCTAACATTCCAAATTGAAAATAAATTCAAAAGAACTTTGAATTTAATTATTTGAAACTCCCAACTCATATTTCATATAATTTGAAGAAGTCATTTTATCTTCTCTCGTGAAAATCATTGAGTCGCATAAAGTTTCAGAATTGGAAAATATTTCCCAATGGAATTCAAATATTTTTCAAACACCCTTTTCATTTTAAATGGAAGAAGTCATGTCATCTTCTCTCTAGGGTTTTGTGTTGAAAAGAATTTGAATTCATGGAGATCAGAAAGCAACTATGAAAGTTTGGGAAAGTCCTTTTATTCCCTCTCATTTAACTTTCAAAAGTTTCGAATTTCACTCAATGTCACTCAATCAATCAAACAGTCAATCAAGTCTATCTATTTATTATAACATTCCAAAATTTAGAATTTTGGGATGTTACACTTATGCTCTTACATCCTTCCTTCATCCATCGTAAGATAACCCAAAACTTGAAAACTTCAATCACACAAAACTCAACAAAGCCTTCATGAGATCCGTTAGTATAAGAATAATAAACCACTACTATAAGTGTTGTATCAAACAAATTCATATTTTGTTTTTGTATTATATCTACTGTATTCCAACTTTTCCATGGTAAAAAATCATCAAAGAAAACCATAGAGCCATCAAAATACGCACACAACACAAAGAAAACAGAATCTGTCAAAACAGAACAGTCTGTAGCAATATGACTATTTCAAATACTTCTGTAACTCAAAAAACTCTGAAATATTAGGACGACCTGAGAAATTTGTAAATTGATCTACTGCAAGTGGAATGGGTATTTTATCGTCCTCTTGTAAAAAATGAAAAATAATTTTGTGAGCATAAAAGTTTCTGTTTTTTTCAGCAAGATCAAACAACTATTCCCCAAGAAGATACTAAGGGCTTTACTTGGCACAAACACTAATTAAGACATAAAAACACGATCATAAAAGTAGCATAATTTTGCTAACACTCAAGAACAGAAAGAAAAAGGCAAAAATATATTTTATTCATTGGGTTGCCTCCCAACAAGCACTATAGTTTTATGTCTTTAGCTAGGCATAAAGCAAGGGTCTAAGTTTTGTCTTCCTTGTTCAACTCTTCAATCAAACACTTAGAATCCCTCAAAGATTTGGCATAAAGATTTTCAATAACAACACTCCTGGGAATAAACTCAAAGATTTCATTCTTGCAAAAAGGACCTCTTATCACTTCAACAAAATCAGGATAGATACTAATCATCTTAAGATCTCCTTTATTGCTATCACTAGGAGTAGCACCCTTATTTTTGGATTTCCTACTCTTTACAGGAGTTTCCTCAATGATTTTAGTGGCAGTAAAAGCCGTGCTCAGATTACTAAAGATTTCTTTCAATTTATCGATCCGAGACGAACTTTCTTCTATTCTTTCGTGGATTAAAGTACCCCTTTCTTCTAACAACTTAAAAATATCGCCCACTTTTGATACAAGATTAGTGGAAAAATTATGCATCTTTTTATGTATCATTTCCATATGATCTTTGGTGAGCATTTTATTTTCAATAGCATCTAATCTTTCCATAACATGCTCAAGAGTCAAAATTGTTCCATTAACCATAGCATTAAGAGCATTATTGAGGTGGTGACCCCACTAAATTTCCCGTAGCATTAAGAGCATCAAAAGGAGGACTCATTAAGAAATTTCCACCGATAATCGTATCAAGGAAAAATCTATACCAAGTGGTGATGCCAACATAAAAACAACGCAAAAGCACAACGGTAGATTGCTTACGGATAGATCTATTATGAGCATTGCAAATTCTATACCAAGCATCTTTTAAACTTTATCCTCCCATTTGTTTAAAGTTGAGAACCTTGTTCTCAAGAGTTCAAGCAATAGAGGAGGAATTATCCATAACGGCAAACAAGATCTCACACGCAAAAACAGATCCGGCAAGAAAACGGCGAACGGAACAAGAGGGGCGAATAAAACGGCAATTTTTTGTGAAGTGGGGGATAGGAAAACGAGAGGCAAATGGAAAATAATGTAAATTGCGAGGAGATGAGATTTGTGATTAGGAACCTGGTATATGTTGAAGATCCTCCCTGGCAACGGCGCCATAAATTCTCCTTGATGGTAGCTGGAACTACGGTGGTATTTCCCTGGAGAGGGAGGGATGATGTAGCACAGCGACGATAGGTATTTCCCTCAGTTATGAAACCAAGGTTATTGAACCAGTAGGAGAACCAAGCAACACAACATAAATAGCCTCTGCAGACAAATAACAATACCTCGCAACCCGACGTGTTAAAGGGGTTGTCAATCCCTTTCAGGGTACGGCGCGAGAAATGGCATGTTAATGGGAGAAAGTTGTAATAGATTGAAATAATAGATCGCAAATAAAATAAAGTGCAGCAAAGTATTTTTGGATTTTTGGTTGCATAGATCTTAATAAAAATGCAAAGGAAAAGTAGATCGCAAGGCAAATATATGAGAAAGAAGACCCGGGGGCCGTAGGTTTCACTAGTGGCTTCTCTCGAGGAAAATAGCAAACGGTGGGTAAACAAATTACTATTGGGAAATTGATAGAACTTCAAATAATTATGATGATATCCAGGAAATTATCATTACATAGGCATCACGTCCAATATTAGTAGACCGACTCCTGCCTGCATCTACTACTATTACTCCACACATCGACCGCTATCCAGCATGCATCTAGTGTATTAAGTTCATGGAAAAATGGAGTAATGCAATAAGAACTATGGCATGATGTAGACAAGATCCGTTTATCTATATGGCGGTAGATATATATATCTCGTCTTTTTATCCTTAGTGGCAACGATACATATGTGTCGGTTCCCTCTCTGTCACTGGGATCAAGCACCGTAAGATCGAACCCACTACCGGGCACCTCTTCCCATTGCAAGATAAATAGATCAACTTGGCCAGACAAAACCCATATATCATAGAAGAAATACGAGGCTATAAGAGATCATGCATAAAAGAGATCATGCATAAAAGAGATCAAAGAAACTCAAATACTTTCATGGATATAAAAACATAGATCTGATCATAAACTCGAAGTTCATCGATCCCAACAAACACACCACAAAAAGAGTTACATCATATGGATCTCCAAGAGACCATTGTATTGAGGATCAAGAGAGAGAGAGAGATGAAGCGATCTAGCTACTAACTACGGACCCGAACGTCTACAAAGAAAACTCACGCATCATCGGAGAGGCACCAATGGAAGTGGTGAACCCCTCCATGATGGTGTCCAGATTGGATCTGGTTATTCTGGACTCTTTGTCGGCTGGATGAATATTTCGTCGACTTCCCTAGGGTTCTGGTATTTTTGGGGTATTTATAGAGCAAAGAGGCGGTCCGGGGGGGACCCGAGGTGGGCACAACCCACCAGGGCGCTCCAGGGCCTCCTGGCGCCCTGGTGGGTTGTGCCCCCCTCGGGGCACCCCCCCAGGTGCAACCAGGGCCCATTGCTTTCCTTCTGGCCCATAAAAAATCTCCGTAAAGTTTCATGGCATTTGGACTCCGTTTGATATTGATTTTCTGCTATGTAAAAAACATGGAAAAAATAGCAACTGGCACTTGGCACTATGTCAATAGGTTAGTACCAAAAAATGATATAAAATGACTATAAAATGATTATAAAACATCCAAGATTGATAATAAAATAGCATGGAACAATCAAAAATTATAGATATGTTGGAGACGTATCAGCATACTCTCCACTGCACCTGTCCTGGTCGCGCCGGCTGAGAAGGAGCCGTTGTTGCTCTACATCGCCGCCACCTTGTGGTCAATCAGCACGGTGTTGGTGGTCGAGCGACCAGAGAAGGGCAAGATCCAGGTTGTCCAGTGCCTGGTTTATCACCTGAGCGAGGTGCTCTCTGCCTCCAAGCAGAACTACCCACACTACCAAAAGATGTGTTACGGCGTGTATTTTACCGCCAAGAAGTTGAAGCAGTATTTCCAAGAGCACATTGTTACCATGGTCAGCACGACCCCTCTCGGCGAGATCATTGGCTTCCGGGTTGCCATGTGGGCACTCGAGCTAGCCGGCCACACCATCCTCTACGAACCCCACACCATGATCAAGTCCCAAGCTCTGGCCGACTGGACCGAGACCCAGTACCTACCACCATCGCCGGATTCGACGCACTGGCGCATGCACTTTGATGGCTCCAAGATGCGCCTCGACCTGGGGGCCAGCATCATGTTGTCTTCCCCGAAGGGCGACCGGCTCCGATACGCACTTCAGATCCAGTTCGCCGCCTCCAACAACGTCGCCGAATAAGAAGCCCTTGTGCATGGCCTCCGGCTTGCCAAGGAACTCGGCATCCGGCGCATGCTATGCTACGACAACTCGGATTTGGTGGTGCAGCAGTGCTCCGGCGAGTGGGACGCCCACGACTCCAACATGGCAAGCTACCGCTTCCTCATCCAACAGTTTTCTGGCTTCTTCGACGGCTGTGAGTTCCTCCACGTCCCGCGCACAGAGAACGAGGCCGCCGACACACTTGCCAAGATCGCCTCGTCCCGACAGTCCATCTCGTCCGTCGTCTCCCTCGAGCACCTGCACAAGCCATCTGTCAAGCTGACCCCAGACTCTGAGTCCATATTCATCCCAGACAACTCGGTCGTGCCTCTACCCGGCCCGAGGGCTGTCGAACATGGCCCGGGGGCTGTTGAACCCGCCCCAGGGATAGCCCGACCCGACTCGGCCGCCGTCGTCCCCGACCCGGCCGCGGCCGTCCCTGACCCAGGGGCCGCCGCCGGCTCGGGGACTACAGTCCCGGAATGCGCCATGGTGGCCGTCTTCGCCGTGGTGACGGCCCCATCATGGTCCCTGTCCATCTCAGGGTTCCTGGAGAACAGGTTTCTTCCCATGGACGAAACCGAAGCCCGGCAAGTGTAGCGTCGGGTGTCCGCCTACAGCATCATCAACAACGAGCTCGTCAAGCGCAACTCGACGGGCGTTTTCCAGCGCTGCATCGAACAAGACAAGGGTATCAAAATCCTCCTCGATGTACATTAGGGCGAGTGTGGGCAACATGCTGCCTCGAGATCCCTAGTAGCCAAGGCTTTCCGCCATGGTTTTTACTGGCCCACGACCCTCCAAGACGCCGAGTTGCTTGTCCTCAAGTGCGAAGGATGCCAACGCTTCAGCAAGCACAACCACTAGCCGACATCAGTGCTCTGAACCATCCCGATAACCTGGCCCTTCACGTTTTGGGGACTCTGTCGAATCACGAGTTCCGACAGACCCTTGAGGTTCGACTCTAGGGTGCGCACAAAGTTCTTTCCCTCCTGTTGATCTACGCCCTAGCTCGCTAAGGTCTCGTGGATGAACTCGACGCACTCGCAACACAAAGACACAAGGTTTATACTGGTTCGGGCCATCGATGCAGTGTAATACCCTACTCCAGTGCGGCTGTGGTGGATTGCCTCTTGGGCGGATGAAGAATAGTACAAAGGGAAGAACGGCCTCCTGAGGTTGAGGTGTTCTTGTGCTTAGTGTGCTAAGGGTGAGATGCCTCTCTGTCCCCCCTCTATGGTGGTGGCTAGTTCTACTTGTATAGGCCCTGGTCCTCTCCCCAAATATTGAGCGGGAAGGGAGCCAACAATGGCGGCCCATTTTGAAAGGGGACAGCTAGTACAAGCTATCCTGAGAAAAGGTGATCTTCGCCTACCAAAGGTTCTGGTGGTGACGCCGTCCTGGGCTCCAATGGTGACATCCGTACTGCCGTCCTTCTGGTCTTGGTCTCGTCGCACCGATATGGAAACCTTTGCCTGATGCCTCGGTACTCCACGCATGCGCTTGCACCCTTGGCACCAAAGAGAAAACAAGGACGCTGCACGCGCTGGCGCATGCTTGGTGCCCGCCTGGTGCCAATCGTCATGGCTCACGTCATGTGAGCCTCGTGAGGTTTGCCCCGCCTTGATATCTCTGCTCCTCGCAAGGCAACCTGGTGAGCCCGCTCCTGAGGAGGTCTTGCGTCGTCCACCTCGCGATGCTTGGCCCCTCGCTAGGGTCTTGAATGCCTTGTTGATGATGATGGGTTGTACAGACCTGCCAGCACAGCCACGCCATGGGCCACAGGCAGGCAAGTCTGGGGACCCCCGTTCCTAGAACACCGACAGTAGCCCCCGGGCCCAAGGCGCGCTCGAGCTTGGCTTCGAGGCGAAGCCAAAGGATCAAACGCGGAGCGCCGCGGGCCCCAAAAGCCTGCGACCTCGGTTGACGCATTGCGGTTGATTGGTTGTGGGCATCTCCGCTTCCCCACGCCGCCTCGGCAACTGCCCGGCTTGACAAGTCCCTGCGACATGCATGGAAAGTCATCATTACATGTGATCATGGGAGACACCGGTTGGCCTTATTCCACAATAAATGGGGAGGGCGGGCGGAGCCCCCGCTGCCCATCTCTTCTTGGTTCACTTGCTTCTTCCTTCTTTCTCCACCGCTAACAGCAATGGTGACCATCCGAAGGTTCTCCAATGAAGAGAAAGGAAAGGCCCCCCGCGATGAAGAGAAAGGAATGGCAACCTTCTTTCTCCAGAGCTTCTTCCGCCAAAGAAGAGGTCGGTTCACCATCACGACGAAGCGATGATGCAGGTGGTGACGAGGCCCTGGTGTGAGCGGCCTCCTCCAGGGTATCCGCTACCCTTGTACGCCAGAGCCGAGGGCTCAGGAAGGCGGAGCGATGAGCAGCGCCGCCCGTGCTGCGGGGACACACGCCGTCGCCCCAGGGGTCCATGTTGCAGACTCGTCACGTGAGTTCGTGCTGTGGGCGGCGATGCCACCAAGCACCTGGATTCGCCTCCCACAGTTCTTCGCCGTCGAGGGGCGTTCGCGAACTTTGGCCGCAGCATGCTGACTGCAACGCCCCAGCAACCGGAGCGGAGGTTGGGACTGTTGCATCTGGGAGATCTTCTAGACCCGAGGCAGGGGCGAGATTGCCCGGGTCTACCGTGCGGAGGGCGCCCTCGCGATCCACTTCGAGTACGACGGCGCCTCCGTGTTGTTCTTCAAGGTCTTCGACGAGGAAGGCCGCCGCCTGGAGTGCTTCCCTGAAAGAGGTC
The DNA here is from genome assembly GCF_056163025.1 of Triticum urartu. NCBI lineage: Eukaryota > Viridiplantae > Streptophyta > Magnoliopsida > Poales > Poaceae > Triticum > Triticum urartu. Next base: position 388,164,872 of record NC_141878.1, on the reverse strand, counting down.
ACCAGGACGAAGTCACGGCGGGCGCGGGGCCCTCCACTGGTCCTGCCTGTAGCTCCTCCAGTGACAGTGGCGACTCATGGTGGTCCAGAGACTCTCCTGAGCCCTTGACGCCTCCGGGATGAGCAACGACAGCTACGTGCCGCCAAGCTCCCGCCGAGCCCGGAGCAGGGCCGCGGCGCCCAGCTGCCGCCGTCGCTGATCTGGATGGCGACTCATGGTGGTCCGGAGACTCTCCTGAGCCCTTGACGCCTCCGGGATGAGCAACGACAGCTACGTGTCGCCAAGCTCCCGCCGAGCCCGGAGCTGGGCCGCGGCGCCTAGCCGCCGCCATCGCTGATCTGGATGGGGTCGGCGCCGGTCTCCCATGGCCCACTGTTGATGATGGCGTCTGCCACGGAAGGGTGTAGATAGGATTCCTCTTAGTTCTCGTTCTGGTTCCCTGCGAAGAATCATGAAGTACCCCGTGGGGGCGTGTAAAGGGTCTGTAATGTCTTTTGCGTATGTATGGTCCTTGTTATGGAATTGCGTGGGCGCATATCCTGCCGAAGCTCGACATCCCCTTTCCAATCCTGAGGCGGCTTGATGCTCTACGCTGACAGGTCCCGGTCCCCAGGTAGGCTGCAGTCGTCGCTGGTATGCCAGGTCGCGATGCCGTGGTCAAGGCCAGGAGGTGAGCGGCCCGAGGCCCGGTAAGAGCTCCTGAGGCGCGATGCTCAGGAGGTCCCCTTTAGCGCCCAAGCGGCTGCCTTAGAATGGGAAAGGAAGAGAGTATCGCCACAGCAAGGCAGCGGAAGGAGTAAGGCCCTCTCCGGCTCGGTCTCCCCTTTCTATCCTCGTGACGGCTTGGTGCTCTATGCTGACAGGTCCCGGTCCCCAGGAAGGCTACAGCCGTCGCTGGTATGCCAGGTCGTGATGCCGTAGTCAAGGCCAGGAGGTGAGCGGCCCGAAGTCCGGTAAGAGCTCCCGAGACGCGATGCTCAGGAGGTCCCCCTTAGCGCTCAAGCAACCGTGGAGAGGCAAGAAAGGGAGGCGACATTGCCGCAGCGGAGCCGCTGCGAAGGTCTCGTGTCGTGGCGATAGGTGGGTTCCGTGTGTGAACTTATCTGGTCTGTCTGGAGTCTACTCCTCGTGGCACGCCTCGGCTCATGCGTTGGTCGCTGTAGCGTAGCCATGCCAGGACCATGCGGGTCTTCCCCTCCCCTCCATGCTTTTCTTGGTGCTCTGCGTCCTCAGGTACCGGCCCTCGAGCAAGCTCAGCTGCCGCTGGTATGCCAGGTCGCAATGTCGTGGTCAAGGCCAGGGGTGAGGGCTGGAGAGCCTGTAAGAGCTCCTGAGACGCGATGCTCAGGAGCCCCCCTTTTAACACGCAAGCGAATTGCGTGAGAGAAGAAGGAGAGCCCGTGGTACCGCCCGCCATGATCCTCAGGAAGCCCCTGCAAGTTAACGCGAAGAAGGAAGTTGGACCGCTGGTTTGCTTCTGGAGCGGGCGAGGGGACTCCCTGCTGCGGAGAGCCCCCGGGGCGTGTACAGCCACACCCTGACACGTGGCTGGCACGATAGGGTTTAGCGAGGTGTGCCTAGGCACTCGTGAGCCAGTGCGGAACTCACGAGGTCCTACCTCAAGACGGGTTGCGCCTGGTCTTGGCCCCTGTTTTTGTCTTGGTGCTGCGAGATGGTCAGACAACACCAAAGTGGCCCTGAAGAAGGGTGCCGGCGTGCGGCCCCCGTAGCAGGCAACAATCAAGCAAGTGCTAGTCATAGGTAGGTTAAGCATGGAAGGCAAATCAGCTTGGGTAAATGCAGAAAGATACATGCCACTGGGTCCGGCCCGAGCGGCTTGGGGATGATGCAGCCTGAGGGGCGCCCCCAATAGGGTAAACTAACGGCATGAGCAAAAGAGATACATGCCATAGGGACGGACCCACGCGGCCTGGGAATAATGCAGCCCAACACGCGCTCCCAGCTAAATGAACTTGGAAAATGTCACCTGGTTCTGTCAATGAAGGAGAGTTCGTGCGGCTGAAGGCACGCGGCGAAGGAATGGCTCCTCACGAGCCACCGGAGCCCTGAGCCTCGGGAGGCTCTGGGGGCTCAGGTGGTTCCCAGGGGACCGTCCCATCTCCGCCAGGATGGCGTAGTGCCTGGCCTCCTGAGACGCCAGGATACACTGCAGGTTGTGTTGATAGGCTGACGACACGCTTGGCAAGCCGAAGGGCATGCGAAGTAGCTGTGTGGTGGACCCTCACAACGGCCCACGCGCGAAGGCCAGAAAAGCTCCTGAGATGCGGCCCTGTTGAGCCCTGGTACATTGACGCAGATGCGCAGCCCAGCATCCTCGCCTGGATGGGGAGTTGCGCCTCGTGAGCGGCGGTCGGCGCACATGGCCCTTGCGTCTTGCAGTTCCTGAGTTATCTTGGTGATGAAATCCTGAGCGGTAGGCGCTCCTTGCCCTGTGTTCTCCTGAGGGAAACGTGTCATGAAGCACGCCTCCAAGTGGTGCCCGAGCGCCTCCCTTGCGATGTTGGAAAGGTCTGAGGCCCTCCAGAAGAGAGCCCCCAAGCCCTGCCCGAGGAGGGCGCTGGGCATGCCTTCCTATGCGACGGAGGGAGGCGCCCCTGGAGCAAGCGCTGATCCTGACGAGGTTCCAGCCGCGACGGCACCCTCCTGAGGTCTGGCACGGCGCAACTGCTTTTTCTTCTTGGGAATGGCCTCAGGAGGATTCTCACTCTTCTTGTCGAGGTCGTCGATTGCGGCAGCTTGGAAGGCGTGCTCGAGAGAGCACACCGCATCCCTCTCTTTGCACGGGACCGTGATGATTCCGCCGCTTCCTGGCACCTTCAGGACGTTGTAACCATGGTGTGTCACCGCCATGAACTTGGCCAGGGCTGGATATCCGAGGATGGCGTTGTATGGCAGACGAATGTGCGCGACGTTGAAGTCGTTGAGCTCGGTGCGGTAGTTCTTGCATTCCCCAAAGGTGACAGGGAGGCGGACCTTCCCTATTGGTGTGGTGGAACCGTCGGTCACTCCTGAGAAAGGCTTGGTAGGCTAAAGCTGCTCATATGGCACTTGGAGGTTGTCGAACGTGTCGATGGACAGGACATTGAGCCTTGCGCCGCTATCGATGAGGGTCTTGGTAACTTGCACGTTGTTGATGACTGGTGAACAAAGCATCGGGAGGGCGCCAGCGGTGGCTGTGCATTTGAGCTAATCTGTCGAGATGAAGGTGATGGCGCACTGGGACCACCTGAGCGGGCATGTGGCCTCGAGCTTGTGGAGGATTGCATTCACCTCACGAGCAAACTGTTTGAAGCTACGCTGTGATGCTGGGGCCTGCGCGCTGCCCAAGATGTAGGTGATTGCGCGCAGCTCCTGGAATACCCCAGCCCCCTCATCTTGATGGTGGTCGTCATTCCTGCTTGGCGGTGGCAGCAGCGGGGGAAGACCGGCGTTGCCCTGAGGGTGATCCTCATGAGGCTGGTCCCTCCAGGTGACCTCGCGAGGATGATCCTGCCAGCGGTCCTCGCAAGGCCTGTCGCGCCACTCCTGGCACAGACCACAGTCGTCCCAGCATCCGCCTCCACGTCCTCCTCCTCGGTCGTAGCCCCGGTCGCTGCGCTCGGGGCGTCCTTCGCGAATGGCTCTGAGTTCTTGACAGTCACTGGTGTTGTGGGTGTTCAGGTTGTGGAAGGCACAGAATGGTCGGCTGTCCTTGGACGACTCGGGCTGGTCTCTGCCTCGCTGGGTGTCCGGCTCCGCTGCGAGCACGACTACTTCTTTGCGCTTCACGTCCTTGGCTTTGGCCTTCTTCTCCTCTGCGCCTGCAGCTGGCAGCTCGAGGAGGGAAAGGCGCCCCTCCTCAGCCCTTGCACACTTCCTCGCCAGGTTGAACAGCTCCTGAGATGTGCTTAGGTCCTCGTGAATAGCGAGCTCCTCTTTCATCTTGATGTCGTCGACGCCGTTAGAGAACACGGAGATGATGGCCTCGTCCGTAACCTTGGGGATCTTGAGGCGAGTGTTGTTGAAGCGCTGGATGTACTTCTGGAGGGTTTCTCCCGGTTGTTGCTTGATGCGGCGTAGGTCACCCGCGGCCGGCGGGCGGTCACGAGTACCCTGGAAATTGGCGACGAAGCGGCCGCGTATCTCGTCCGAGGAGGAGATCGAGCCGTGCGGCAGGTTCAGGAGTGGGCACCATCCTTGAGAGCCATAGGAAACCAGTTCGCCATGACTTTCTCATCACCATTGTCCGCTTCAACGCTCAGCTCGTAGAGCTGCAGGAACTCCACGGGGTCGGGGGTGCCGTCGTAGCGAGGAGGCAGATCTAGCTTGAACTTGCCTGGCCAGGCGACGCTACGCAGCTCGGGGGTGAAGGCGCGGCAGCCGGCCGTGGTCGTCGGGGCCCGTCTCGGAGGTGGAGCTTGGACTTGATGAGGCCCGCGCACCGCCGCCGCGGGTGGCGCGCGGGCTTGGCGAGGTGGCGTGGGGAGCGCAGGTGCAGCTTCTCGCGGTCGCGAAATCTCTTGGCAGCTTCTCTCTTCGTGCACGGGCGCTGGATGTGGTGGATCGCGCCATGGGGCCGCGCGCCTTGGCGCCAAGGCACCGTCTTGGGGCAGTGGTGGTGAAGGCGCTCCACGAGCCACGTCGCCTGTGGCTGGAGGAGGGCGAGGCAGAGAGGGGGATGGCGCCGGGGAGCCCCCGCGGCGCGAATGAGCTCGGCGACGCGGTCGAGCCAGTCCTCATAGAGGTCGTCGATCGGGCGGTAGCACAGGAGCTCGTTCGCCATGAGGAGCGCGGCCTGTGCGTCCATGGGAGCATGACATGCGTGGGACGAGGAACCGTCCAGGGTCAGCGATGGGGTGGCGGTGTGGCTGTCCTGCCGCACCGATGGGTGCAACGAGGACGCTTGCTGCTTGTTCCCCGCCGGGCCGGTTGCGGTATTGGCGGCAGGCGACGGGGAACGATGAGGTGGCTCACCGACGGGAGCCGTCTGAGCAACGCGGGCAGTGAGGGCAGCTCGGCGTTCAGCTCGAGCGCGGCGAGCATCTGCCATGGAGACGATGGAACGACGGAGCGACGAAGCGCCGACCGACGGAAGGGAAGCTACGGCGCACCCCTACCTGGCGCGCCAAATGTCGGATCACGGGTTCCAGCAGACCCTTGAGGTTCGAACTTTGGGGTGCGTGCGAAGTTCTTTCCCTCCTGCCGATCTACGCCCTAGGTCGCTAAGGTCTCGCGGACGAACTCGACGCACTCGCAACACAAAGACACAAGGTTTATACTGGTTTGGGCCACCGATGTGGTGTAATACCCTACTCCAGTGCGGCGGTGGTGGATTGCCTCTTGGGTGGATGTAGAACAGTACAAAGGGAAGAACAGCCTCCTGAGGTTGAGGTGTTCTTGTGCTTAGTGTGCTAAGGATGAGATGCCTCTTTGTCCCCCCTATACGGTGCTGGCTAGTTCTACTTATATAGGCCCTGGTCCTCTCCCCAAGTATTGAGCGGGAAGGGAGCCAACAATGGCGGCCCATTTTGAAAGGGGACAGCTAGTACAAGCTATCCTGACAAAAGGTGGTCTTCGCCTGCCAAAGGTTCTGGTGGTGATGCGGTCCTGGGCTCCATGGTGACCTCCGGTGGTGATGCCGTCCTGGGCTCCATGGTGACCTCCGTCCTACCGTCCTTCTAGTCTTGGTCTCGTTGCACCGATATGGAAACCTTTTCCTGATGCCTCGGTACTCAGCGTCTGCGCTTGCCCCCTTTGCACCAAAGAGGAAACAAGGACGCTGCGCGCGCTAGCACCCGCCCGGCGCCCACCTGGTGCCGATCGTCATTGCTCACATCATGTGAGCCTCGCGAGGTTTACCCCGCCTTGATATCTCTGCTCCTCGCGAGGCAGCCTAGTGAGGCCGCTCCTGAGGAGGTCTTGCGTCATCCGCCTCGTGAGGCTTGGCCCTTGCGAGGGTCTTGAATGCCTTGTTGATGATGATGGGCCGTACAAACCTGCCAGCACAGCCACGCCATGGGCCGCAGGCAGGCAAGTCTGGGGACCCCCGTTCCCAGAACGCCGACAGACTCGACATGGTGGGATTATTCAAAACCGCTCGAGGCGGCATGGCACTTTTTCTAGTGGCGGTGGAGAAGTTCACCAAGTGGATTGAAGCACGGCCAATCAAGAAACTGGACGGGCCAACTACTGTCCGGTTCATCAAGGATATCGCGGTGCGCTACGGCGTATCGAACAGCATCATCACGGAAAATGGCACCAACTTCGCCAAGGGCGCATTCGCGCAGCATTGCTCCGTCTCTGGCATCCGCCTTGACCTGACCTCCATGGCGCACCGGCAGTCCCACAGCCAGGTTGAGCAGGCCAAAGGCCTCATCCTATTCGGCATCAAGCCGCGGCTTGTCGACACTCTCGTCCGTTCACCTGGCAGCTGGCTCGACGAGTTGCCAGCCATCCTCTGGAGTCTTCACACAATGCCAAACCGGTCGATTGGGTTCACCCCGTTATTCCTCGTCTACGGAGCCTAAGCCTTCATCTCGACCAATGTCGAGTTCGACTTGCTGCGCGACGCAATGTACACCGAAACCGAAGCCAAGGAAGCCCGCGAAGACGGTGTCGACCTACTCGAAGAAGCACGCCTGTTGGTGCTCAGCCGGTCCGCCATCTATCAACAAGGCCTGAGGAACTACCACAACAAGAAGATCAAGCCCCTCGCATTCCGTGAGGGAGACCTTGTCCTACGACTCGTCCAGCAGCAAGCCGGCCAGCACAAGCTGTCCTCCCCATGGGGAGGCTGTAGGATCAAGAAGTAGATGTGTCTAGAGGGGGGTGATTAGACACTTAATGCTAGAGTTGCAATTTTTAAGCTTTTTCGGTTTAAGTGGAGTTTAGGCACAATTTCAATACACACAATACATATCAAGCAATCATGCAAAGAGTATATGAGCAGTGGAATGTAAAGCATGCAACTTGCAAGAATGTAAAGAGAAGGGTTTGGAGAATTCAAACGCAATTGGAGACACAGATGTTTTTCCCGTGGTTCGGATAGGTGGTGCTATCCTACATCCACGTTGATGGAGACTTCAACCCACGAAGGGTAACGGTTGCGCGAGTCCACACAGGGCTCCACCCAAGGGTAACGGTTGCGCGAGTCCACACAGGGCTCCACCCACGAAGGGTCCACGAAGAAGCAACCACCCACAAAGGGTCCACGAAGAAGCAACCTTGTCTATCCCACCATGGCCATCGCCCACACAGGACTTGCCTCACTAGCGGCAGATCTTCACGAAGTAGGCGATCTCCTTGCCCTTACAAACTCCTTGGTTCAACTCCACAATCTTGTCGGAGGCTCCCAAGTGACACCTAGCCAATCTAGGAGACACCACTCTCCAAGAAGTAACAAATGGTGTGTAGGTAATGAACTCCTTGCTCTTGTGCTTCAAATGATAGTCTCCCCAACACTCAACTCTCTCTCATAGGATTTGGATTTGGTGGAAAGAAGATTTGAGTGGAAAGCAACTTGGGAAGGCTAGAGATCAAGATTCATATGGTAGGAATGGAATATCTTGATCTCAACACATGAGTAGGTGGTTCTCTCTCAGAACATATGGCTTGGAATGGTGTATGTGTTCTGATGGCTCTCTCTCCGAGTGAAGAGGAGGTGGAGGGGTATATATAGCCTCCACACAAAATCCAACCGTTACACAGTTTTCCAATCTCGGTGGGACCGAATCAATAAGCTCGGTCGGACCGAAAATGTAAACCTAGTGACCGTTAGTGATTTTCGGTGGGACTGACATGCAACTCGGTAGGACCGATATGGTTAGGGTTTGGGCATAACGTAATCTCGGTGAGACCGATTACACAAACTTGGTGAGACCGAATTTGGTAATTAGCTAACCAGAGAGTTGGTCAGGCAAACTCGGTGGGACCGATTTGCTCTTTCGGTGAGACCGAGTGGAACTCGGTGAGACCGAAAAGTTACAAAAGGGAAACACTGAGTTTACATTGCAATCTCGGTGGGACCGATTCGCTCTTTCGGTGAGACCAAAAAGTTACGAAAGGGAAACAGAGAGTTTGCAACCCCATCTCGGTGAGACCGAGATCCCTATCGGTAGGACCGAATTGCTAGGGTTTGGCAGTGGCTTATGACAAATGAAACTCGGTGGCGCCGGATAGGAAGAATCGGTAGGACCGAGTTTGGCTTAGGGTTTAGGTCATATGTGGAAGTGGGAAAGTAGCTGAGGATTTTGGAGCATATCATTAAGCACATGAAGCAAGAGGCTCATTAAGTAACACCTCATCCCTCCTTGATAGTATTGGCTTTTCCTAAAGACTCAATGTGATCTTGGATCACTAAAATATAAAATGAAGAGTCTTGAGCTTGAAGCTTTAGCCAATCCTTTGTCCTTAGCATCTTGAAGGAGTTTCCACAACCTTTAGTCCATGCCACTCCATTGTTGAACTTATCTGAAACATGCTAGATCGAAATGTTAGTCCAACAAGAGATATGTTGTCATCAATTATCAAAACCACCTAGGGAGCACTTATGCTTTCAATCTCCCCCTTTTTGGTAATTGATGGCAACATACATCAAAGCTTTAGATAAAGATATAAAGAACAGCAAGTAAAGCTTTGGAAGAACATGTAACAAGCATAGACTCCCCCTACATGTATGCACTCATGTAAATATGAAATATAGAGACATGTGAGAGAGCATAACCATGACAGAGTAGGCAATGTGTTACATGCATCTTGGCCATATGCATCAGAGCAAAAGATTATCAAGGAAAATACCTTCATGCTCATGAGTCCTTCTTGCAAACAGTATGTACATAAGCAAGAACTCCTCATACTCATGATTTTGATGCATATACTTACCTTGTGGTCTTGAGTTGGCTTAGGATGGAATGAACCTGCACAAACAAGGTTAGATAACACAGGTACATCCACTAGCCAGAGCAAACAAAAGAAACTACAAGAATACCAAGACTGGGATGACATGTAGAGAGTGAGTACAAGGTACCACATTGAATTCAACATGTCCCCAAGAATAAAGATATGCAATGAATTTGACTGATTTCTTTCCCTTAGGTGTCTTGCTCCCCCTGAATCGTACATGGGATATTGGGAGAAGATAGGAAACAGAAAATCAGAGCTGAAAGATATGAATAGAACTTAATTCAAGTGAGTTCATATGAACATGTCTTTCCCCCCAAAAAGACATGTGGCATCTCTCCTCTTGAACATCAAGCATCTGGGATCCTTGAGTATTCTCTCCCCCTTTGGGGATTTCTTTCTCCCCCTTAATATATGGGATCCTTGAGTATTCTCTCCCCCTTAGTACTTTCTCTCCTTTGTAGGTGATAAGCTTTTGATGTGATCTCTCTCTCTCTCCCTGATGATAAGCTTTGATGTGATCTCTCTCTCCCCCTTTGACATCAATTTCCAAGAAGGTTTTTCCTGGAATCCGTCGAATAGGTTTGGTCCTTGAGATTCAGTACAAAGCAGGGAATAAAACTATGATGCTTGTAGAGGACAAGATTCATTGAGTGGAGCTGGATCAGAAGAAATATAGAATATGTGGCAAACTGTTTTTCCTGTTGCGAAATCGGTGGCACCGAGTGGCATGTTTCGGTAGTACCGAAGGGATTCGGTTGGACCGAAAATGGCAATTCGGTGAAACCGAGTTCATCACAGAGAAAAACACTTGTCACCTCAGCTCACTAGTCAAGTAAGATCTCACAAAGATTTGCAATGAATTAGCGGAAAGATTTGCAAGGAATTTGATGCAGAAATATGCAGAACAAAAACCAAAAAGAAAAGAGTGAAAGTTTCTAGATGAAGTTTTTTTGTGTGTGTGAGATAGAAGGAAAAAAATATGCAAGGGACAAATGCAATAACTCAGAAAAGATCACAAGAGAACTTCATCTATAATTGGGCGGTGACATAGTCACCTATGTTAGAGTATATTGACTTAGGAGTCAAGTGAGAACACTTGATCATAGGTCATACTCATCGTTTAAGCTCAAAATGGGGTTACCATTTTTCGTTTAAGCATCTTGATCTATTCACATCTTGTTGAGTTGCTTTGACTCATGTCTTGGAGTAAAGCTTCTCTAAGATGGAATAACATACCTTGGGTGGTGATGTGGTTCTTGCTCATGTAGTTGAACTTGTGTGGGTGCTCAAGGTTGATGTAGCTCATCGAGAGTTGGGAGCACCATTTGGAGTTTGAGTTCATCTACCTACATGGGTTAGTTCTTGCAAATAAAAGCACTTGTGCATCCAAAAATGACAATCATGAAGCTTAATATAGAGTTTGTCAAAGGATATGTTTGAATGGTTTTGTGCTTCCTTGTCTTCAATCACTATTGTGTAGAGTCTTGGTGATGTAGAGATTGCTCAAGATATGAGTGAGCTCTCTCAATCTCATGGAATTAGATTCAAACAAGCATCTACATGGGTTAGACAACATGCAAGGTGCAAATATATCCAAGACATAGGATAGTTATCATAAGAGATATATCATGGATTAGTCATAAGCTCATGTCTTGCATGTATCCAATGGAGTTTCTACTCCAAGTTCGAAGCATCAATGATGTTCAATTCTCCTCTCAACCTGCAAAACGCTTTCTCATCAAGTGGTTTAGTGAATATATCCGCTAATTGCTTATTAGTGCGAACATGCTTAAGATTGATGTCACCCTTAGCAACATGATATCGAATGAAATGATGACGAACTTCAATATGCTTAGTTCGAGAATGTTGTACAGGATTATGACCAATTTTGATAGCACTTTCATTGTCACAAAGCCATGGAACATGTTTCACATAAATCCCATAATCTTTAAGAGTTTGGGTCATCCAAAGTAATTGAGCACAACATGAACCAGCGGCAATGTATTCCGCTTCGGCGGTGGATAAGGATACCGAGTTTTGTTTCTTGGAAGACCAAGACACAAGAGATCTACCAAGAAATTGACAAGTACCCGAAGTGGACTTTCTATCAACCTTGTCTCCGGCATAATCCGAGTCGGAATAGCCAACAAGATCGAAAGAAGACCTCTTAGGATACCAAATGCCAAAATTTGGTGTATGGATTAAGTATCTCACTATCCTTTTCACAGCCTTAAGATGACAATCTTTAGGAGCAGCTTGATATCGTGCACACATGCACACACTTAGCATAATATCGGGACGTGAAGCACATAGGTATAACAATGAACCAATCATAGAGCGATAAACCTTTTGATCAACCGGTTCACCATCTTTGGTCAAATCATTATGTCCACTAGTAGGCATGGGTGTAGACATACCTTTGCATTCTTGCATATTGAACTTCTTGAATAAGTCCTTGGTGTACTTTGTTTGAGAGACAAATGTACCTTCCTTAGTTTGCTTGATTTGCAACCCGAGAAAGAATTTGAGTTCACTCATCATAGACATCTCAAACTTCTCTGACATTAGCTTTCCAAACTTTTCACTAAAGAGAGGGTTAGTTGAACCAAATATGATATCATCAACATAAATTTGGCATACGAATAGTTCTCCATTAACCCTTTTAGTAAAAAGAGTAGAATCAATTTTACCAATTTCAAAACCACTTGTAGTAAGGAACTTGGTCAAGCATTTATACCATGCTCTAGGAGCTTGTTTAAGACCATAATGAGCTTTGTGAAGTTTGTAAACATGATTTGGTTTCTTAGGATTGATAAAGCCGGGAGGTTGTTTGACATAAACTTCCTCCTCTATTTCACCATTTAGAAAAGCACTTTTAATGTCCATTTGGTACAAGGTGATATTATGGTGATTAGCATAGGCAAGTAAGATGCGAATGGACTCAAGTCTAGCAACAGGAGCATATGTCTCACTATAGTCCATACCTTCGACTTGTGTGTACCCTTGGGCGACGAGACGTGCTTTGTTGCGAACCACTTGTCCATCTTCATCTTGCTTGTTGCGAAACACCCATTTGGTACCAATGATGTTGTGGTTGTTGTCGGGCTTCTCGACCAATGTCCAAACTTGGTTTCTCTCAAAATTATGTAGCTCTTCATGCATAGCATTTATCCAATCCGGATCTTCCAATTCTTCTTCAACCTTCATAGGTTCAATGCTAGAGATGAATGAATAGTTTTCACAAAAGTTAGCTAAACGAGTTTTTGAGCGAGTGATTCTCCCGGTTTGTATATCATTGAGGATTTGCTCGACGGGATGATCTTTGGCAATTCTTGCTCGAACTCGTGAGAGATTTTGCTTGGGTCTTCGTTGAACATCTTCTTCATCTTGTTCTTCTTCTTGGCCTTCTTCATTGTTGACGTCGTCGTTCTCTTGTCGTGGTGGAGAAGGAGGTTGTTGATGTTCGTCTTGACGTATTTCCTCGTTTTCTTCATCTTGGTGTCTCCCACTTGTGGATGCTTCCGTGTCGATTCTTGGTTCACCTTGTCGTGAAGTAGAAGCTTCCACTTGAACGGATTAAGTACTCTCCTTCACCTCCGTTGGACGAATTTTGCCAATGGACAAGTCTTGAATTGCTTCTGAAGGGTCTTTGTCTCCTACATCAATTGGCAGTTGCTCTACTTGCGAGCCATTAGATTCATCAAACTTCACATCTACCGTCTCTTCAACCTTTCGGGTGAAATTGTTGTAGACACGGTAAGTGTGAGAGTTTGAGCCATAACCAAGTAGAAAACCTTCATGAGATTTAGGAGCAAACTTTGAACGACGATGCTTATCAAGAATGTAGCACTTTGAGCCGAATACTCGAAAGTATCCAACTTGGGGTTTGTTACCGGTGAGAAGCTTGTATGCCGTTTTGCCGAGTAGCTTGTGAAGATATAAGCGATTTGTTGCATGACAAGCTGTCTCAACCGCTTCTGCCCAAAAGTGCTTTGGCATCTTGTATTCATCAAGCATCGTTCTTGCCATTTCGATGAGCGTCTGGTTCTTCCTCTCAACAACTCCATTTTGTTGAGGTGTGTACATAGCCGAGAAATCGTGTGAAATCCCATCTTCGTCAAGAAAGGTGTCCACATTTGCGTTCTTGAACTATGTTCCGTTGTCACTCCGAACCTTTTTGATCTTCACATCAAACTGATTTTGGGCCTTCCTAGCGAAGTTTTTGAAGATCTTCTGGACCTGCGATTTGTCATTAAGAAAGAACACCCACGTAAATCTTGAAAAATCATCAACTATAACTAGACCAAAAGAATTTCCACCGAGACTCTTGTAGGCGTTGGGACCAAAAAGATCCATGTGAAGTAGCTCGAGTGGCCTCCTTGTGGTCATGATGTTCTTCACGGGATGTCTTCCTCCAACCTGTTTACCTGCTTGACAAGCACTGCAAAGTCTATCCTTATCAAATATGACCTCGTTAACTCCAAGGATATGATTTCCCTTAATAAGCTTGTCAAGGTTTCTCATGCCAACGTGACCTAGTCGTCTATGCCACAACCAACCTTTTGAGGATTTAGCAACAAAGCAAGTTTTAGGTTGTACCTTTTTAGAGAAATCGACAATGTAAAGATCACCTCTACGCATACCCGTAAAGACCATTTTATGATTGTCTCGACGAAATACTTGGCAATCTACCTCAGTAAATAGGACATTCAAACCGAAATCAGCAAGTCTAGATACTGAAAGTAAGTTGTAGCCAAGAGATTCAACGAGCATGACATTTTGAATGGAACTATCATGTGATATGGCCACCTTACAAAGGCCAACCACTTTACCCTTTGAATTATCACCAAAGGTGACATATTTTCGAGGGCCGTCATTTTCAGCAAGCTCACGAAACATCTCTTCATCTCCGGTCATATGATCAGCACATCCACTATCAAGAACCCATTCCTTTCCTCCTGATTCATATCCCCGAAGATTTGCCATAAGACCAAAATGTCTCATTGCATCATCAAGATCGAAGTCACTATCATCATCATCATAATATTCATGTTCATCATGATCTTGTGACTCATCATTTCCTAGAGAGGGTAATTCATTAGATAAATGATTATCAAAGTGGTCACTTTTATGAATTCTTATAGCTTTGAATATGATATCATTAATGATTCCAACATCTCCTTTAGCATGCTTAAGATTGGCAAGTTCAAAAAGACATTTACCAAAACTAGGATCACTAGAGTTCATCTTACTCAAGGCAATAGATTTATGGAGAATTTCATCCAAAGTTTTCAAGGAATAATTGGGAAATCGTTCCTCAAGAAATTTCCATATGGTATAGGCACAATTGTGAGTAGGCAAACTAGCAATCAAATTTTTGGGCAATCCTCTAATGATGAGCTCAATAGTTCTAAGATTGCGAATCATGTCAATATCTTCATCTAGGGTAGGATGCAAGGGATCAATATGGGGTGCACAAGGGCTAGCAATATACTTGTTCAAATGATATTGATTGAAGATTGCAAGCATCTCATTTTTCCACTCATGAAAATACTCTCCCTCAAGAATAGGCACTCTATGTCTAAGACTCCCTAATGTAGACACATCCATCTTCCTCCAATGGTGATTAAACCAAGGCAATGGAGACCAAAGCTCTGATACCACTTGTAGGATCTAGAAGTAGATGTGTCTAGAGGGGGGTGATTAGACACTTAATGCTAGAGTTGCAATTTTTAAGCTTTTTCAGTTTAAGTGGAGTTTAGGCACAATTTCAATACACACAATACATATCAAGCAATCATGCAAAGAGTATATGAGCAGCGGAATGTAAAGCATGCAACTTGCAAGAATGTAAAGAGAAGGGTTTGGAGAATTCAAACGCAATTGGAGACACAGATGTTTTTCCCGTGGTTCGGATAGGTGGTGCTATCCTACATCCATGTTGATGGAGACTTCAACCCACGAAGGGTAACGGTTGCGCGAGTCCACACAGGGCTCCACCCAAGGGTAACGGTTGCGCGAGTCCACACAGGGCTCCACCCACGAAGGGTCCACGAAGAAACAACCACCCACAAAGGGTCCACGAAGAAGCAACCTTGTCTATCCCACCATGGCCATCGCCCACACAGGACTTGCCTCACTAGCGGTAGATCTTCACGAAGTAGGCAATCTCCTTGCCCTTACAAACTCCTTGGTTCAACTCCACAATCTTGTCGGAGGCTCCCAAGTGACACCTAGCCAATCTAGGAGACACCACTCTCCAAGAAGTAACAAATGGTGTGTAGGTAATGAACTCCTTGCTCTTGTGCTTCAAATGATAGTCTCCCCAACACTCAACTCTCTCTCATAGGATTTGGATTTGGTGGAAAGAAGATTTGAGTGGAAAGCAACTTGGGAAGGCTAGAGATCAAGATTCATATGGTAGGAATGGAATATCTTGATCTCAACACATGAGTAGGTGGTTCTCTCTCAGAACATATGGCTTGGAATGGTGTATGTGTTCTGATGGCTCTCTCTCCGAGTGAAGAGGAGGTGGAGGGGTATATATAGCCTCCACACAAAATCCAACCGTTACACAGTTTTCCAATCTCGGTGGGACCGAATCAATAAGCTCGGTCGGACCGAAAATGTAAACCTAGTGACCGTTAGTGATTTTCGGTGGGACTGGCATGCAACTCGGTAGGACCGATATGGTTAGGGTTTGGGCATAACGTAATCTCGGTGAGACCGATTACACAAACTTGGTGAGACCGAATTTGGTAATTAGCTAACCAGAGAGTTGGTCAGGCAAACTCGGTGGGACCGATTTGCTCTTTTGGTGAGACCGAGTGGAACTCGGTGAGACCGAAAAGTTACAAAAGGGAAACACTGAGTTTACATTGCAATCTCGGTGGGACCGATTCGCTCTTTCGGTGAGACCAAAAAGTTACGAAAGGGAAATAGAGAGTTTGCAACCCCATCTCGGTGAGACCGAGATCCCTATCAGTAGGACCGAATTGCTAGGGTTTGGCAGTGCCTTATGACAAATGAAACTCGGTGGCGCCGGATAGGAAGAATCGGTAGGACCGAGTTTGGCTTAGGGTTTAGGTCATATGTGGAAGTGGGAAAGTAGCTGAGGATTTTGGAGCATATCATTAAGCACATGAAGCAAGAGGCTCATTAAGCAACACCTCATCCCTCCTTGATAGTATTGGCTTTTCCTAAAGACTCAATGTGATCTTGGATCACTAAAATATAAAATGAAGAGTCTTGAGCTTGAAGCTTTAGCCAATCCTTTGTCCTTAGCATCTTGAAGGAGTTTCCACAACCTTTAGTCCATGCCACTCCATTGTTGAACTTATCTGAAACATGCTAGATCGAAATGTTAGTCCAACAAGAGATATGTTGTCATCAATTATCAAAACCACCTAGGGAGCACTTGTGCTTTCAGAGGCCGCTTCATCGTCAGCAAGGCCTTGTGCGACCGCAACACCTACTACCTCATTGACGCTCGCAAGTCAAACAAGCGCAAGAGAGACACCACCGACGAAGAAACAACCCGGTCGTGGAACGCAGAACTCCTCCACCCGTTTTACAGTTAGCTATGTGCGCGTATGTATCACTGCCTTTTGAGAACTATATGAAACTATGGAGTCCCCGAACGATGCTCGGGGACTGCCCTTTCCGACCAAAATTATTGAGTCTCCTACACTTGCGCAAATTTCTCTTGAAAACCTCCACCGCTAGCTCGACTCGCTCGACCTGGGAGCTCGGGGGCTGGCCGGCTTGGTCACCACCCACGGCCCCCATTTCGCCCTACGCCACAGAACCGGCTTCGGCTGTCGGCTGGCAAGAAAAAGGGGCCAAAGCGCCAACACACCACGAATACTAAGTGGAGACCACCGGATTGCCCAACCCAGCCCCGTCACTTTAAGTTGTCGCACGACCAGCTGCTCACCAACCGGCTTTGCCGGATTGCTGCCAGCTGGCCCAGTGGGTGTTTCGCTCGCGCTCAACGTTGGAAGGGCCTAAGTACTGCGCATTTCTCTCAAGGGCCAAACACCTTGTCACAGACTGGAGCCCGGTCGTTCGACTCACGGGGGAGAGGCCCAAGAGGGAAGGCAAGCAGGAAAAATGGCACAAAAGACAGAAAGCAAGAAGCGCAAACACTCACAAAATATTTTACATCATAAGTTAAATAGGCCCATGGCCGGAGTTCATTACATTACACCCGAATACCCCCAGTGGGTGGGTGGACCTGCTACTTAACAGATAATTTCACTAAGATAAACAGGGAAGCCTTAGGCATCGCCAACACCAGGTCACGCAGCCGCCTGCTCCTCCTCGGCAGCCTCCGGGTTCACCGAGGCGCCGGTGTCTCCCTCCTCGGCGTCCCCATCGCCGTAGACGCCTGTCTCCTTGAAACTGCCGTCCAGGTCGTCGAGAAGAAGGTTGTAGTCGTCAACAGGAATGACTCCGCCATTGTTTGTCCGCTCCGGCTAGAACTCGTCGTGAATGGCGAACACGGCGATGTAGCTGGCCCGAGCGGTGATCCGGCCTACCTCAGCCTGCAGCTAGAGCTCCGCACCGGCTCGCTAGCCCATCAGCGCATCTAGTGCTAGATTCGAATGCCAAGACATCACGAACCTAAGCGCCATCTCGGCACCAGCACGAGCGCCGGAGACGCGCCACACGTGGAGCCGCACCGGACCCTCCTCCAACCACCGCGCCAGCCGCGTAAAGCTGTTCGGCACAATGGCACAAGGCCAGAGGGCCGCCGTCATCGCCGTGCCAGCCTCGGAGAGCCGCCCCATCTACTTGCCCAAGACTCGCAGGCGAGCTTCAGCAGCAGTCACGATCTCCGGCAACCCATGGATCAGTCCCGAAGCCCACTTCTCCTTGCGGATCACGCTGGAAACAGATGGCCTCCTCTGCCACCCTGCGCGTTTCTGGGAAGTGCCCTGCCAAAAAAAAGAGAGAGACAAGTCACTAACCAAGGGAAGGAGAGCCGGTTTCCCGACTTGGCAAAAACACAAAGAAAGCATTAAGGGCGAAGGACTCGTCTAGGTGTTGCGCTTCAAGCAACATACCGCGCCGCTCCCTTGTGATGGCATGGTCGCGCTCTTGGAGCGTCTTCTCCATGTCGGCGACATTGGCGAGGGCCGCCTTTAGCTCAGCGTCATTAGCCTAGGCCGCCTTCTCAAACTCCATGTGGAGACGGAGCTCCTCCTGCTGGGCAACCCCTGCCTTGGCCACCTCCACCTTCAGGCGCTCCACCTCGGCTTGAAGCTGCCCATTGTCGTCGGCTAGCTTGTCGCGTTTCTGGCTGATCTCGGCAAGGGCTCGCTGCACCTCCACGACCTTGGCCGCCTCCGCATTGAGGCGGTCCACCTCGGCCTCAAGCCGGCTCTTGTCGCCCGCCAGCTGCTCCTACTGTCGGCCGGCTTTGTCAAGTGCCTATCGGGCCCCTGTCGCCTCCGCCTTTGCCTCCACCATCTTGGCCCCAAGTCAGCCTGTGTCAGGAACAAGCCGGTCATAATGATAGTTGGCTCGGATCAGTAGGGTTCTCCAAGATGACACCTCGACTGCAGTAGGCCACGCGATGAAGACTCAGAGACGGAGGACTACTTTAAGATTCGACCCAACTACTGCGTAGTTTGCCCGAATCTCGGGGGCTACACCCAATGGGTGCACTAGCACGCCCCCACTAAGAAAGCATGCGAGAAAACATACCTATGGCGACATGGAGTGTCTCCTATTTGGCGGCAAGCTGCTCCTTGAGCTGCCGGTGCTTCTCCAGAAGCCGGTTGACGATGCCAATCTGATACGAGTCCAGTTGCTGCAAGGAGCAATGGTCAGCACAAGACATCCGTTTAAGATTTGACCCAACTACTACGTAGTTGGCCCGAATCTCGGGGGCTACACCCAGTGGGTGCGCTAGCGCGCCCCCACTAAAAGAAGCAACAAAAAGAAAACAGAAGACGAAGAAAGAACATACGAACATGGCGCGCTCCAGCTCCCGCGTCTACTCCACCTCGGCCTGGGCGAAGGCCTGGATCCAGCTCCTGCAACCTGGCGACTCGGTGCCCCTGGCCTGGGCACCAGGGTGTACTCACCACTGACCGCCTCCTCCGCGGCCAGTGCCCTCTCCGGCGCCCTCTCCAGCACGATGGCCGGAGTAGCGTGCGGTGCCCCGCCTATCAGCACCGTCCACGGCACCTCCTCCAAGACGGCGTCACAGCCGCCTCCCTCGACCCCCACCCACTCGACCACGTCGGTCCGCGGCGGGGGGTCATCCTCAACCACCACGACCTCCCGGTCGAGGTCTGTCGGTGTTCTGGGAACAGGGTCCCCAGACTTGCCTGCCTGCGTCCCACGGTGTGGCTCTGCGAGCGGGCCCGTACGTCCCATCTTCACCAGCAAAGACTCAAGACCCTCGCGAGGGGCCAAGTCTCACGAGGCGGACGACACAAGACCTCCTCAGGAGCGGCCTCACCAGGCTGGCTCACGAGGGGCGGAGAGTTCAAGGCCAGGCAAACCTCGCGAGGTTCCAGTCACGTGAGCCATGACGACCAAGGCCAGGCGGGTGCAAGCTCGCACAGTGTCCTTGTTTCCTTTTCGGTGCTAAGGAAGCAGGCATAGGCGCGGAGTACTGAGGCGTCAAGCAAAGGTTTCCATATCAGTGCAACAAGACCAAGACCAGAAGGATAGCAAGAGGGAGGTCACCGTGGAGCCCAAGATGGCATCACCACCAGAGCCTTTGACAGGCAAAGACTGCTTTCGTCAGGATAAGCTTTACTAGCTGTCCCCCATCGAATTGGCCGTTGTTGGCTCCCTTCCCGCTAAATATTTTGGGAGAGGACCAGGGCCTCTATAAATAGGACTAGCCACCACCGTAGCTAGGGGAGAGGAGAAGAGAGGAGGATAGAGAGACCAGTCTGGCAAAGAGAGACCAAGATAACCACGAGTTCACCAAGCACAAGAACACCTCTCCTCAGGAGACTGTTCTTCCCCTTGTAATAATCATCCTCAACCCAAGAGGCAATCCACCACACCACACTAGAGTAGGGTATTACACCACAACGGTGGCCCGAACCAGTATAAATCTTGTGTCCCTTGTGTTGAGAGTTTGTCGAGTTAGTTCGTAAGATCTTAGCTGAGCTAGGGCGTGGATCGGTAGGGGGGAGATCTTCACACGCACCCCAGTGTTCGAACCTTGAGGGTTGTGCCAGAACCCGTGATCCGACATTTGGCGTGCCAGGTAGGGGTGCGCCGGAGCTTCTCTCCCGCCGGTCGGCTCACCAACGCTTTGCGGTTCCGATGTCCGGCGACTCAAGGACCAACGCTGACCGCCGGGCAGCATGGCCGGCCCAGACGGCGCCACCTGCCCAGGAAGACCTCAACCCTGCGCTCCAAGCGGCACGAGCGCCACCAGAGACTGTGGGGCGCGGGCGGCGCGGCCAGGCACCGTCCGCCCTCACTCCACGACAGGTGCGAGCTGCTGCAAGGGCCGCAAGCCACGCCGTGGTAACGACACCGCACACCCGGAGGGAGCAGGCAAACATGCGAGCTGCGCTCACGGTGGCACGAGAACTGCTACGGGGACGGCTGATGGAGAGCGGCCGAGATGCGCTACTGGAATGCATCGCCGAGCTACTGGACGCCGCGGCTTCAGGAGCGCCACCCTTCTGTTCTCTTCTCACACCACGGGCAGCAGCCGGGTCGCATGGTGGGCCGCGCTGCGCCCACGCGCCTGCGGGTACACCGCTAGGCTTCATCGACACCGGCACGACCAACGGAGCTGCACGCCCGCTCGCGTTCGCGCCACCCCTGGTGGGCGCGGGCACGAGCGTTGCCACCTATGGCCCGGGCGGGATGCAAACCTACCATCTTCAAGGCGGCACGCTAGGTCGGGCGACGTGGAGTGTGGGGCACTACGGCGAGGTCCTTGAGGCGGCGGCCTTGGAGGCCTACGTGCCCCGCATGGTGGACCAGGAGTACATGCTGAAAGAAGACCCTGGCTCGTTCCTCGAGCCGGGCTGGGAGGAGGAGGCTCTAGAAGCTAGCGCCTTTCAGGACCCCTCTGGAAGCCTCGCCAACCGCGCCAGTGACAACTGCTACAGGGTACCACTAATTCTTCAGGAGCAGGCTTATGCTAAGCATGGTACGCAGGGGGGTCAGGTCGCAGCAGCAGATGGTGGTCCCATCTCGTCGGCCTCCCTCCCGCTAGGGGGGCACGCTGGGGGCCGCGGGAAGGAAGACGGGACGAAGGCCCTCCCCAGCGCTGCGCGGAACAAGGTGTCCCTCGGAGGTAGGCCCTCTGCCGGGGAGGTGCTCTAGAGCCTACCCCCGGCAGAGGACCCGTGGTCGCCGCTGGCGCCCCTGGCGTCCCCTCTGCCCTCGTTGGTGTCGTCCTGGTCTCCAGTTGTCCCAACAGTGGTAGGGGTGGCACAAGGCAGGGCCCTCGTCTGGCGATATGAAGTAAGGCTCATGCCTGTGAAGATTGCCGCCCGTGACACTCTCACGTAATAACAAGTGGGGTTGTACACGCCCCGGAGTCTCAAGAGTGCCGCCCTCGGGCCTTAGGGGCTCCCTCCCACGTCCTAGTGGTAGCACTTAGCTCCATGCTGGTGAGAAGACCTGAAGACAAGAAGACTAGACTAGGTGCCGGACGCGGCCATTTGCTTTGGATCCCCTTTTTTCTATAGCCTTGCCTTCTAGATTTGGATTTAAGTTGGAGTTGAGTTTTCATTTGATGCGCGCGGGGGGTGCCTTTTCTCGTTCGAGCGATTTCCTATTGTCTGGTTCTTGCCTTATTTCGGAGTTCATGCATGTTGCTTCCCCCTCGCGGGCCACTCACGAGCGGGGCTGAGCAAGTCGCACACGCGCCGCACGCATGCCGCGCCTCGGCTAGCGCTCGTTTGTCACGCGGCCCCCTCGGGCATCTCGGCGAGTTCCTCCGGAGTTTCCAACCTCACGAGCCGGTTTAGGCTCGCCCAGGCTAAGGTAAACCGCAACAGCAACTTCGCCCCAGGGCACGTGAGTCACGGAGATACATATTCAATTCGACCTGGCAAGATAAAGGCAGTAGCTAGTTTACAAGAGGGGCTTCCGCATTCCAAAATGCTCTGACAACTTCAAGGGCTACGCCCGAGCTTATGTGTGCTGGACAAATAGCTGGGAAGCACGGGATCAGTCGGACATGTCGCTCGCCGCATCCCCCAGATCGCCCTCGGATGCGTCGCTAGCATCGCCGCCATCATCGCTGGCATCGCTACCACCATCGATGGCATCACCATCACCTCCACCAGCGCTGCCATCCCCGTCGTCGACCACGTCACCGCATCCGCCGCAACCACCACCCCATCATCGTCGGAAGTGAAGGCCCTGACCAGCGCGTCCACGTTGTCTTCCACCCATCGCGATAGGTCACCCCGGATGGCCTCGGGTATGGGAGCGATGGCGGCATCAAAGTCGAAGTTGGGGTCAGCGTTCTGGAGATGGCTGAAGACTCAGGAGAACGCACGTCCGAGCAGGCCACGACTCCTCTCTTCGACAAGTTGGCGGGGCCTCTCAGAATAGCTCCCCAGGCGCGTCACCACGTCGACGAAGAAGCGGAGGTGGCTGGCATAGTCGTTCGCATGGGTATGAAGAGCATTCTCATCGCAGATATGGCCCAGAGCAGTGTTGGCCCTATTCCTGAGGTCCTGGAGCATGGAGGCATGCACATGCTCCAACATCCACCGCTGAAGCACATCTTCCTTGTACTGCCGCGTGATGGACTCGGCGTCGGCGACCCGCTACCAAAGAGGGAGCAGCTCGGCGCAGGCGGAAGCCAGCTCGGCCTGCGCCGAGGCTAGGGCGGTTGCGGCGGCCTCCTCGCGCTGCTCCACCTCGACCAACCTGGACTTGAGGGCGGCGGTCCTACCAGCGGCCCCAGCTTCCACGAGCTTCAGCTTCAGGTTGTACCTGCTCTCGAGATCCACGCGAGCCTCGGCCACCCAGCGATCGACCTCCTCCTGGGCCCTGGACTCGCGCGCGCCGATGTCATCCTCCGCCTGAGCAACCTGGCGCTCCCTCGTCTCCAGCCGTTCGAGCTCAAGGCCATGGCTTCCAGCGCCAGCGCCTCCTCGCGCTTCTGGATCTCTTCCTCCTCGGCGGGCGTCCACCTCAATGACGCAAGGGCAGCCCTGCGCGCCTCTACTTGCTGATCCAAGATGGCGCTCCTGGCTTGGAGCTCCCACATGCACTTCTCCGCGGCCTCGCGACGGTGGCCAGCTTCCAGAGCTCGGGAGCAGGCCTCACAGGAGCGCTACGAGGGAAGCCTCGGCCTTCGCATTATCAAGCTCGCACTGGTGGCGCCTGAGGTTGATGGCCACCTTCAGCTTATGCCGCTCCTCCACCAGCCGAAGACCCTCGGCCACGAGGCGTGCGTCCACATCCACGAGCTATTCACCAAGCTGGGTCATCGTGCCCATCGCCTCCTAAAAGAGCCCGTGGCGGACGACGCTCCTTTCTCGTGCCGACTCAAGCATGCTGCTGACTTCATCCTCCACCGCGGGGACCACAGATGGGGCCTGAAGTGGCTCGCCCCCTTTCAGCAGGGGCTGGGGGCTGGCATCCACCCACTTGCGGGACGGGCCTCGCGAGGGGCCCGAACGAGTGAAGGCCCGCTGCTTGAAGAAGACCCCAGGACCGAAGCCAACTAGTCGCCGTCCACGACTAGGGGAGGAACCCTTGGCATGCTTGATGTGCTCCGAGCAAGGCCGCGAAGAAAAGATGGCAAAGGCACAAGCTCAAGAAACCTTGTCGACGAGCCGGCTTCCCCGGTTGACTCCACACCATGAGTAGAGCACGGGCTTGAAGCGCTCGAGCCTAGCAGGAGAAGCGAGGAGAGAGGAGGCTGCTCCTCAGGAGATCTTGCAGCCTTGGTGATTCTCCACGTGCCGTTGACGAGTAAGCGGAAGAGATATCGTCAGGAAATGAAACAGCACGCAAAGAATCACCAAGATAAGGTACTTACTCGTCAACGACGATGTACTTCCTCCGCTTTAACGACCTGAAGCTTCCGCTGCTTGGGGACCCTTTCCTCTTCCGGAGCTCTTCGAAGTCCACGCAGAGCCGATCGAAGTGCTGGACGTGGCGGCCAACACGAGGCGCAACCGGAGAAGCGCTCGAAGGGGCAGCCTCAGGAGCGCCAAGCCGAGGGGAGCCGTCAGGCCCTGCCTCGCAGCGACCTGTCAAGGGCTTAGGAGCCCCGGCCTCGGGAGACGTGGGCCGCGTCGCCTCCTCAGCCACTGTCCCAGGGCAAGAGTCGCGAGTTCCTGAGGACGACGCCTCAGGAGCACGGGGCGGCATCAGCATCTCGGCACCTTCGCCATCAGCCCCCAGCGGTGCTCGCCACCCAGCATCCACACTTGGGGCGAGCTCGGCACTAGCAGCAGGAAGAGGAACCACGACGATGGGCTTCTCACGAGGCCCCACGAGGCTGACTGGGCGCAGCCTCCACTCATCAAAGGCGGGCATCTGCTCCGCGAATGTCGCCTTGTTCAGGCAGCGGTACAGGAGGCAACTCTTCCTCGGCATGTCATCGGGCAGCGAGACACCCGTCAGTACCTCGAGCACCGTCCGCCGCGCCTCGAGAGGGAGCCCGGACTCCTGAAGTCTCATGTGGTCCTTGCTGTTGAGAAAGGCCCACATTGGTTGACAGTGGCGCTGAAGCGGGGCGATCCGGCGCCGGATGAACTCCTTCACCACCATAGGCGCAGTCACATCAAGATCCTTGAGCCACCTCAGCCTGAGCCAGACAGGGGCAAGGTGCGGATCGGTAAGCCTTTGATGGCACCAACCGGAGCTAGGAATAGCGGGCGCTGACGGAGAAGAGAGCAGGGGGCTGAGCACTCCGACATCAACAAATACCCACCGTGTCCAAAGCCCGCTCGTGGATGGTGGGAGCTCGAAGTCAATCCCCGTGATACATCTCCAACGTATCTATAATTTTTGACTGTTCCATGCTATTATATTATCAACCTTGGATGTTTTATATGCATTTATATGCTATTTTATATGATTTCTGGGACTAACCTATTAACCTAGAGCCCAGTGCCAGTCTCTGTTTTTTCCTTGTTTTAGAGTATCGCGGAAAAGGAAAATCAAACGGAGTCCAATTGACCTGAAACTTCAGGGAACTTATTTTTGGATCAGAAGAAGCCCACGGAGTATCGGAGATGGACCAGGAGAGTCCCGGGCTGCCCAAGAGGATGGGGGGCACGCCCACCCCCCTGGGTGCACCCCCTGCCTCGTGGACAGCCCAGAGATCCACCGACGTACTTCTTCCTCCTATATATACCCATATACCCTAAAAACTTTGGAGCGCAGAATAGATCAGGAGATTCGCCGCCAGAAGCCTCCGTAGCCACCGAAAGCCAATCTAGACCCGTTCCGGCACCCTAACGAAGGGGGCAATCCCTCACCGGTGGCCATCTTCATCATCCCGGTGCTCTCCATGACGAGGAGGGAGTAGTTCTCCCTCGGGGCTGAGGGTATGTACCAGTAGCTATGTGTTTGACCTCTCTCTCTCGTGTTCTTGAGGTGGTACGATCTTGATGTATCACGAGATTTGCTATTATAGTTGGATCTTATGATGTTTCTCCCCCTCTACTCTCTTGTAATGGATTGAGTTTTCCCTTTGAAGTTATCTTATCGGATTGAGTCTTTAAGGATTTGAGAACACTTGATGTATGTCTTGCGTGGGATACCCGTGGTGACAATGGGGTATTCTATTGATTCACTTGATGTATGTTTTGGTGATCAACTTGCCGGTTCCGCCCATCAACCTATGCATAGGGGTTGGCACACGTTTCCGTCTTGACTCTCCGGTATAATCTTTGGGGCACTCTTTGAAGTACTTTGTGTTGGTTTGAATAGATGAATCCGAGATTGTGTGATGCATATTGTATAATCATACCCACGGATACTTGAGGTGACATTGGAGTATCTAGGTGACATTAGGGTTTTGGTTGATTTGTATCTTAAGGTGTTATTTTACTACGGACTCTTGAATAGATCGATCAGAAAGGATAAGTTTGAGGTGGTTTCGTACCCTACCATAATCTCTTCGTTTGTTCTCCGCTATTAGTGCCTTTGGAGTGACTCTTTGTTGCATGTTGAGGGATAGTTATATGATCCAATTATGTTATTATTGTTGAGAGAACTTGCACTAGTGAAAGTATAAACCCTAGGCCTTGTTTCAACGCATTGCAATACCGTTTGTGCTCACTTTTATCATTAGTTACCTTGCTGTTTTTATATTTTCAGATTACAAAAACATTTATCTACCATCCATATACCACTTGTATCACCATCTCTTCACCGAACTAGTGCACCTATACAATTTACCATTGTATTGGGTGTGTTGGGGACACAAGAGACTTTTTGTTATTTGGTTGCAGGGTTGCTTGAGAGAGACCATCTTCATCCTACGCCTCCTACGGATTGATAAACCTTAGGTCATCCACTTGAGGGAAATTTGCTACTTTCCTTCAAACCTCTGCACTTGGAGGCCCAACAATGTCTACAAGAAGAAGGTTGTGTAGTAGACATCAAGCTCTTTTCTGGCGCCGTTGCCGGGGAGGTTAGCGCTTGAAGGTATATCTTTAGATCTTGCAATCGAATCTTTTTGTTTCTTGTTTTAGCACTAGTTTAGTTTATAAAAGAAAACTACAAAAAAATATGGAATTAAGGGTACCTCATATGCTTCATCTTTTTAATATCTATCATGAAAATAAGGATTCCGATAATTGTGCTCAAGTGCTAGACGAAGAATGCATTAGAATGTTTGGCACTAAATATTTGAATGATGAGCATGATTGCAATGACGTTAGTATGAATTCCTTGTATATCCATGATGCTAATGATATGCAAAGCCACAAGCTTGGGGAAGCTATGTTTGATGAAGATGATATTTTTTGTCCCCCAAGTTTTGATGAGCAAATTCATTATGATCAAAGCATGCCTCCTATTTATGATGATTATATTGATGAAACTGGATTTGGAGAGGTCATGACTTTATTTAGTGATGAATCCACTATTTCGGAAGAGGTTCCAATTGATTATGAGAACAAAGTTGCTACCTATGATGATTATTGTGATGACATGTATGCTATAAAGATTAATGATAACCATGAAACTTGTCATCATGATTTTTGTTTTCAATTGGATTATGCCTCACATGATAGTTATTTTGTTGAGTTTGCTCCCACTACTATTCATGACAAGAAGTTTGCTTATGTGAAGAGTAGTAAATTTTCTACGCTTGTAGATCATGAAAAGAATGCTTTATGTGATAGTTATATTTTTGAATTCATTCATGATGCTACTGAAAATTATTATGAGGGGGAACATATGCTTGTAGGAATTGCTATAATATCAAGTTTCCTCTCTATGTGCTTAAAGTTTTGAAGTTATGCTTGTTTTGCCTCCCTATGCTAGTTGATTATTGCTCCCATAAATTGTTTGCTCACAAAATCCCTATGCATATGAAGAGGGTTAGACTTAAATATGCTAGTCATATTCTCCATGATGCTCTCTTTATGTTACAATTCTTATCTTTTATGTGAGCGTCATTGAAATCATCATGCCTAGCTAGGGGTGTTAAACGTTAGCGCTTGTTGGGAGGCAACCCAATTTTTATTTTTGTTCCTTGATTTTTGCTCCTGTTTAGTAATAAATAATTTATCTAGCCTCTTTTATGATTGAGTTTTTATGTTTTAATTAGTGTTTGTGCCAAGTAGAACCGTTGGGAAGACTTGGGGAAAGTCTTGTTGATCCTGCTGCAAAAAACAGAAACTTTAGCGCTCACGAGAATTGCTGCCATTTTTATTTGGATAGTGATATTTAGTTAATTATTTTTGAAGATGACTAATAGATAAATTACTCACGTCCAGCAATTTATTTTAGAATTTTTGGTGTTCCAAAAGTTTGCGTTAGTTACAGATTACTACAGACTATTCTGTTTTTGACAGATTCTGTTTTTCATGTGTTGTTTGCTTATTTTGATGAATCTATGGCTAGTAAAAGAGTTTATAAACCATATAGAAGTTTGAATACAGTAGGTTTAACACAATTATAAATAAATAATGAGTTAATTACAGTACTTTGAAGTGGTGTTTTGTTTTCTTTCGCTAACGGAGCTTACGAGTTTTCTGTTAAGTTTTGTGTTGTGAAGTTTTCAAGTTTTGGGTAAAGATTTGATGGACTATGGAATAAGGAGTGGAAAGAGCCTAAGCTTGGGGATGCCCAAGGCACCCCAAGGTAATATTCAAGGACAACCAAGAGCCTAATATTGGGGATGCCCCGGATGGCATCCCCTCTTTCGTCTTCATTCATCGGTAACTTTAC
Source organism: Triticum urartu (assembly GCF_056163025.1). Lineage (NCBI taxonomy): Eukaryota > Viridiplantae > Streptophyta > Magnoliopsida > Poales > Poaceae > Triticum > Triticum urartu. The sequence continues at coordinate 388,136,594 of NC_141878.1, read as the reverse complement.
TTGGAGCTACTTTTCATTTACCACATGATCTGTGTTTTGCTTGGAGCGTCATTTCATTTTATTTTTTTTTGCTTGCTGTTTGAATAAAATACCAAGATCTGAAATTATTAAATGTTAGAGAGTCTTCACATAGTTGCATAACTATTCAACTACTCATTGATATTCACTTATATCTTTTGGAGTAGTTTGTCATTTGCTCTAGTGCTTCACTTATATCCTTTTAGAGCACGGCGGTGGTTTTCTTTTGAAGAAATAGTTGAACTCTCGTGCTTCACTTATAATATTTTGAGAGTCTTTAGAACAGCATGGTAATTTGCTTTGGTTATGAAATTAGTCCTAATATGATGGGCATCCAAGATGGGTATAATAAAAACTTTCATATAAGTGCATTGAATACTAAGAGAAGTTTGATACTTGATGATTGTTTTGAGATATGGAGATGGTGATATTAGAGTCATGCTAGTTGAGTAGTTGTGAATTTTAGAAATACATGTGTTGAAGTTTGTGATTCCCGTAGCATGCACGTATGGTGAACCGTTATGTGATGAAGTCGGAGCATGATTTATTTATTGATTGTCTTCCTTACACTACAGAAAAATACACTTCCGTGATGATACGTGTTTGTCACAGTAGGTCGCTTTTTTTCTCATGCATGTACATCCATGACAAATTTATGACAGAATCAAGATAGTCATACCTGTGCTGTCGTAGAAGTGTTCCATGACATTACCAAAATTATCATCACGGAAGTGTCCACTTCCATGACGATAAATTGCGCGTCACAGAAGTGCTTTCATCAAGGGTGACCGACACGTGGCATCCACTGTAACGGAACGCCGTTAAGCTATTGGGTCGGGTTTTGGATCTGATAACCCGTTAACAGCCCTGACCAATGGGGATTTTCCACGTGTAAAATCATCATTGGGTGGAGGAAACACGTGTCGGCTCATTGTTGCGACAGAAGTCAACCACTCATTGGACGGAAGGCGCCTATGATACATCGACACGTGGCACGGCCCAACAAAGGCCCATTCCTGTGAAAAGGTCGGCCCGTTTGACTTGGTAAAAAGGTGGTGGGCCGGCCCATGGAAAGCCTGTTAATGGCCTATTCGCATATAGCCCATTTACAGCCTGCTAACCCAACGCCCGTTACGCCCTATCCAAATTAGGCCCAGTAGCGTCATATGGGCCATCCAATATGATTCCAACCCGTTTTCACTTCTGGCCCATGTATGGCCCATGACGTCTTTCAGCCCATATGAGGCCCTATGTAACTCTTGGCCTATTAACGGCCCGTGGTGAAACTGGCCCGTAATGAACAGTGTATCACTTTACACCCATTAACGGCCCATGGTGAAACTGGCCCGTAATGAACAGTGTATCACTTTATACCCATTAACGGCCCGTTATACCGTTGGGTCGTTTCCAGCCCATGTTATCTTTCGGCCTTCTCAGAGCCCATTTATTCTTGGGCTCATTTCTAGCATTCGTTTACTTACGGCCCGTTACTATCATTTTCTGCTTGTGGGCCAAATTCAGCCCGTGGTTACAGTCGGCCCGTTTGTGGTCCGTTAATACGTTGGGCCGTTTCCATAGCGTCATCAAATACGGCCTATTAACGATGGCCCATTACGGTCGGCCCATGAACGGACGATTCCAACTCTAGCCCGTTTGAGGCCATAATGCGGCCTGTTATTGGCCCATGTTTGGCCAATCGATCATACGGCCCGTATAAGGCCCATTGATGATATGGCCCGTAGAAGGCCCATTGTTTCTACGGCCCATAGAAGGCGTACTGTTTCTACGGCCCGTAGAAGGCCCACTGTTTATACGGCCAGTAGGAGGCCCACTGTCACTACAGTAAATATTAGCCCATGGTTATTGTGGCCTAGTTTTAAAAAATAGGTTATTGCAGCCACTAGTTAACCGCGGAAAAAGAACTGCAATGACTACAAGCAAACAAACAAACAAGACAACAAGGAAATAGATAAGCAAGCAACTAACGCTAGGCTATCACGGCTATTACACATATTACATCCACTGGGCATCAAAGTTCGCCACCAGTGCAAATATAGGGAACAAAGCAGCATATCATATACACTGGCCGTCAAAATTGGCCACCAGTGCAAATAAACGCGGCAGCAAAACAAGAGCATAACTGAAACAACTTCAGAAGACCTCAAGAAACGTTATCCTGGGTATCCACCATGCTGGCAATAAGCTTAGCAAGCTGATTATCTTTGTCCTGTTTGGCGCTAAAATCCTCCAACGCTTGCTGTTGCACCAGAAAGTATGCATTTGAATGCTCCAGGGACTTCCGCAGTCCTTCCGCTTCTTGTCGCAGCACAGCTGATCGATGTCTTTCAGCTTGTAGTTGAGACTCAAGAAACCGAACTGATTCAGACAGTGAGTTTGAATAGCTTGTGCAAGCGGTAGTGGCCAGTAACTCCAACACTAAACCAAGACAGGATGTGTCACTATCCTGAACCTTATCTGCATTACTTCCTTTACCGTTGCTTAATAAGGCACTCTTCCCCAATATTCTGTCAGCATTCTAAAAGAAGAAACAAGCAGACACATAACAAGTTTAGCATGTACTAGTATATGAAACTCATTTCGGTGAACCAGTTCATTAGTAAGGTGGAGAGGATTAAACTACCAAGTCTTCTATTGCGAAGTACTAGTACATAATAAAAGCATCAAACAAACATATATCTTTGTCATATGGTAGCAATGGAATCTTAAATTAGAACAGTTGTTCTTCAGGTTTAGGCACTTGTTCTACATGAACAGAGTATAGTAAGACGCAAGAATATAATACTTAAAAATATAAAATGAGCTCATAGACCTTACCACATTCTTGGTTCGGGACCAGTACAGAACAAGGCGTTCCCAGTCATCGTCCAGTAAATGTGTCTCAGGAGAACGTAAGGGAATTTGATGAGTTTCTTTGCCGGTGAAGTACGTTTTCTTCAGGTAATTCCGATACTGCCACCAAGCATTCTTGAAGATAGCAGAGGTATTAGCACAGGTTACCTCATCCTAAGTTTCCAAATCGGTCCTTCTCTATAGAGAAAAATGGGAAAATTTGTTGTAAGTAATTGCCATGAATAACATTACTTACACATAACTCCTGGACAAACACCTGCAACTGGCATTTTCCTTCATCTTCAGTATAATATTTCCAAGATGGGAAGATACGAACATACGATTTAACAACATCAAATGCGATAGATGCTAAACTACGACTAGCCGGTTGTGCTTCCTCCACAGGAATAGGCATACTAACTGGTGCAGTTGGGATTCGCCGTGATAGTATTGGCCCTATGGGCACTGGAGCTGCCTTACTAACTGCTCTTGTTTGGGAGCTCTGTGGTGGAGATGGTGATGTGTCAACAGGAACTGGGTTACTATCGGCTTGGGTTGGGGTTAGATTGGGTGAAGTTGGTTCTTTGTCCATCGTAGTAGGGGTACAATCTGCGAGAGTTTGGGTTATCTGTGGTAGGGCTGGTTCTTGTGCATGTACAACCGGGGTGCTATCTCCACCAAGAGGTAGCATTGTTTTATTTGAAGACCGTGTTTTTAGTCCGCTAGATACTGGCATCACCCGCTCCAATTCAAATGGCTGATAAACAGGAAACATAGTTGAATGTACAGACATTGTATGAGAGACAGATGCAATAGATAGTGTGGAAAAAAGAGGGCATGAAATAGTTGACATGTATATTTTTTAACTAAAACGGATAGCAGGACATAATTCACATATATGATGTCTATCTAAACTAGATAGCATAGCATAACATAATTCAAAGATATGATGAATAACTAAACAGGATCGCATGACATAATTCACCTACATGTTATCTAAGTAATCGGGATCGCATCATTTAATTCACATATGTGATTTATATGCTAAACAGAGGGCATTCGATATGATGTCTGAACTAAGAACATGGTGTTGAATATTGTGTATATGATGTCTAAAATATGCAATGCAAGACACCGTATGCATGATATGAGCAGTATAACCGTGTCAAGTTAGAGCATACACCTCGGTGGGAGAATAGGACTGGTCATCTGTCTCTGAATCCATCTCTAAGGAGCTATCGGGACCCAACAAGAGATCTGCTTCGACAGGTAGCACTGTCTGCTCTGAAGGCCTTGTTTTCACTCCAGATTTTTCCATCTCCCACCCAAATTGCTGATTCACAGGAAGAGTAGTTTAATGTACAAACATTGTCGACAAATGGAAATGTAATGAAGAAAAGGATGGGCAAGATATCATTCAAATATATGATGCCTGGTTAAACAGGATGGCATTGCACATTTCACATATATTATGGCTGGCTAAAAGACATGAGACTGCATAATTCCCATATATGATATAGAAACTAAACAGGTGGCATTACAGAACATGTCTAAACTAAGCAGATGACATATATGATGTTAAAAGTAGGCACTACAAGGCAACATATGCATGATATGACTAACATCATCATGCCAAGGTAGAGCAAACACCTTGGGGGTAAATAGGAGTGGTCAGCGGCGTCCAAATCCGCCTCAGAACAGATATCTTCCTCTAGATTACAATCTGGAGAGGGGTGGGGAGGGTTTGCCATTGAACCCACAATGGAGTGATGTCTGCATGACATTGTATTGCCGCGCAGAACTCTTCTCTTTTTCTCTACATGTTCAGCATGACTGTTGTGACGCCCCCAATTTGACCGTACACTAATCATACACGCAAATGTGTACGATCAAGATCAGGGACTCACGGGAAGATATCACAACACAACTCTACAAATAAAGTAAGTCATACAAGCATCATATTACAAGCCAGGGGCCTCGAGGGCTCGAATACAAGAGCTCGATCATAGACGAGTCAGCGGAAGCAACAATATCTAAGTACAGACATAAGTTAAACAAGTTTGCCTTAAGAAGGCTAGCACAAACTGGGATACAGATCGAAAGAGGCGCAGGCCTCCTGCCTGGGATCCTCCTAAACTAATCCTGGTCGCCGTCAGCGGGCTGCACGTAGTAATAGGCACCTCCCGAGTAGTAGTAGTCGTCATCGACAGTGGCATCTGGCTCCTGGGCTCCATCGTCTGGTTGCAGCAATCGGATATAGGGAAGGGGCAAACGGGAAGAAAAACAACCGTGAGTACTCATCCAAAGTACTCGCAAGCAAGGAGCTACACTACATATGTATGGATTGGTATCAACTAGAATAAGGCTATCATATGTGGACTGAACTGTAGAATGCCAGAAAAAGAGGGGGATAGCTAGTCCTTTCGAAGACTACGCTTCGGGTAACCTCCATCTTGCAGCAGGAGAAGAGAGTAGATGGTAAGTTCACCAAGTAGCATCGTATAGCATAATCCTAACCAATGATCCTTCCCTCGTCGCCCTGTGAGAGAGCGATCACCGGTTGTATCTGGCACTTGGAAGGGTGTGTTTTATTAAGTATCCGGTTCTAGTTGTCATAAGGTCAAGGTACAACTCCAGGTCGTCCTGTTACCGAAGATCATGGCTATTCGAATAGATTAACTTCCCTGCAGGGGTGCACCACATAACCCAATACGCTCGATCCCATTTGGCCGGACACACTTTCCTGGGTCATGCCCGGCCTTGGAAGATCAACACGTCGCAGCCCTACCTACGCACAACAGAGAGGTCAGCACGCCGGTCTAAATCTTATGGCGCAGGGGTCTGGGCCCATCGCCCTTTGCACACCTGCATGTTGCGAACGCGGCCGGTGAGAAGACCTAGCAACCTCCATTACAAAGGAAGTTGCGTTGCGCGGTCCAACCCGGCGCGCGCCGCTCAGTCGCTGACGTCACAAAGGCTTCGGCTAATACCACGACGTCGAGTGCCCATAACTGTCCCGCGTAGATGGTTAGTGCGTATAGGCCACTAGCCAGACTCGGATCAAATACCAAGATCTCGTTAAACGTGTTATCTTGAAGACACCGCGAACGCCGACCAGGGCCAGGCCCACCTCTCTCCTAGGTGGTCTCAACCTGCCCTGTCGCTCAGCCCCCAATCCGTGAATCACTCGCGGGTACTCCTCGAGCCAACCCGACTTTAGTCATCACATGTATCATGTATAAAGTATAGGTATATACCCGTGATCAACTCCCGAGTGATCACGGCCCGATAGTATAGCATGGCAGACGAACAAGAATGTATGGCCACTGATGATAAACTAGCATCCTATACTAAGCATTTAGGATTGCAGGTAAGGTATCAACAGTTGTAGCAACAATGACAGCCTATGCATCAGGATAGGATTAACGGAAAGCAGTAACATGCTACACTACTCTAATGCAAGAAGTATAAAGGAGAGTAGGTGATATATGGTGATCAAGGGGGGGCTTGTCTGGTTGCTCTGGCAAGAGAGAGGCGTCGTCAACACCGTAGTCGATTAAGGCAGCAGCGACGTCAGTCACGTAGTTTACCGGAGAGAAGAGGGGGGAGAAACAATAAATATAATGCAAACAAAGCATCACAAAACATAAAGAGGCAATACGCGGTGCTAGGTATGCCCTAACGCGATAGGAGGTGATACCGAGGAAGGGGGAAACATCCAGGAAAGTATTCCCGGTGTTACGCGATTCCGGACAGATGAACCGGAGGTGAAATGTTGCAGGTTCGCTATGCTAAGGACGCGTGGCAGACGAACGGGCTGCGTATTCGGATTCGTCTCGTCGTTTTGAGCAACTTTCATGTACAAAGTTTTTCCATCCGAGCTACGATTTATTTAATATGATTTTCTAAAGTTTTTATTAATTTCTAGAATTTAATTATTTATTTCAACATTATCCAGAATAGTAAATGATGATGTCATCATGATGTCAGCACGACATCAGCAGTCAACAGGGGTGTTGACTGGGTCGCTGACGTGTGGGTCCCACTAGTCATTGACTTAGTTAACTAAACAGGTTTAGTTAAATTAATTAAAGTGATTAGGTTAATTAATTAGGCTTAATTTAGATTAATTAACCTGATTAATTATCTTAATTAATTAACCATATTACTATTTATTTAATTTAATTTTTTTATTAAACCGTTCTGGGCGTGGGCCCCGTTCGTCATAGGCCCTAGGGGCTTAACGGGGCGGGCGTGCGTTAACGGGCGTAGCCGGCGTCAGGCGCCAACCCGCCCCTGTCCGGGCGCTACGGGGCAAGGCACCCACCGGGGCAGCGGCGAGGCGCGCGCAGCCACCGGCGAGTGGCGGTGGGGCGCTGGAGAGTAGCAGGGCGGCCCCGTGGAGGACGGCGCCGCAGGAGGGAGAAGAGGCCGGGGCGGCACGACAGCAGCGGAGCGGGGGCCGCGGCGGCGTGCGGGTGGCGGAGCAAGGTGGCTGCGGGGGCGGAGCAGAGCCGTGACGGAGTAGGGGCGATTTGAGGCGGTGATGGGCAGGGGCTCGATGACAGAGTCGGTGGTCGGCGGGACCGCGCGGCGAGCAGAAGTGGGAGGCACGGTTGGCGGCGCTCGCAGCGGCTGAGAGGCAGCCGGGGCGAGGCGTGGAGCACGGGGCAGGCGCGCGCGCGCTTCAGCATGGCTAGGAGGGGGGCCGGTCATGGCGCGGGCGCACGGGGTGCGCGCAGCGCATGGGCGGCACGGGTAGTCGGCGCGGTGAGCAGGGGAGGCCGGTGCGGGCGGCGACGCATCGGAGGCGGCGAGCACTGGGACAGGGAGATGAGGGGAAGGAGAATGGGGCTCACCTCGAGCCATAGGGGGGTGGCAGTGGGCTCGAGGGGGCTCGGGATGGCCGGAGACGATGATGAACGGGGTGGCAGTGACGACGTCTGCGAGCGGGCGTCCAGCGCTCCAGATCGGGGCAGGAGGGAGGAGCTGCGAGGAAGAGACCGGGGCAATGCTTGGCGATCTGGTGACGGGGCCGGCCCCGGCGACGGCGTGGTACCGGTGCGACGGCACTGGGGACGCATCGGGGGCGGGCGTCACGCTCGATCCAGATCGAGCGAGAGGGCGAGGGGGTCGTGGGGAATGTGGGGGGGGAGTGGGGTGACCGGGGGGTTAGGGTTTCGGGACGGGGAGGATAAGGGAGAGTGGGGTGGGCCGGCCTGGGCCAGTGGGCTGGCCTGTCTGCTAGCTGGGCCGGCCTTGGCCAATGGGCTGGCCTGTCTGCTAGCTGGGCCGGTTGGCTCAGTGGGGGGGGGATATTCTCCCTTTTTTGTTTTTTTTCTTTTCGTATTTTCTTTTATTTGGTTTTTATTTTACTTTTAATTTCTTTAGTTTTAAAAAAATGACAATAGCTCCTAAATTAATGTCTCTGAATAATCCACTGCCTTAAAAAGTTTGGTGACTAATAAACTAGTTTAACATTTGTTTAATAATTTAAAAGCATTCAAATAATTGTTTTTGCTACTGTTTTATTTAGTTAAGTGCATTTAAACTTTTTATAAAGACTTGGTTTATCCACCAATATTACTTATGAATTATTTGGCTCACTCCAAACATTTTAGTTTTAATATTTGAAATCTTTTATTGTTTGCTTGATTTCGAATTTGAATTCGAATCGGTTTTTGAACTAACGAGGGATTAGCAACAGTAACTGAGGTGACGTGGCATCATTAGCGGAGGTTCACTGTAGCTTAATTATCCGGGCGTCACAATTCTCCTCCACTACAAGAAATCTCGTCCTGAGATTTAAGAGGTCGAGTAGGGGGGAAGATCTGGTTACGAAATGCTAACGAATCTTCTCAATCTTGGTTGCTCTTCTCGAAGAGATCGATCCATTGCATTGGTGTCTTCATTCCACTGCTTCCGGTCATCATGATGAAGTCGACATCCTTTATTCGGAAACTCCATCGTACTTACGAAGAATAAAGGGTGGGCATTCCGAGAGAACAGACCTCTGCAAGGTTGGCTAACTAGCAGATAACATTAGGGGAGGTGGGGGAAAGTAACTCTCGAATTGAAATCTTAGAAAATATCAAGAGTAAAGTAAGAAGGTATCATGAAAAGGTATCGGGCGGATAGGCAATCGTTCATTGCGTGAAACAGAGTGTGAAAGGTTTCGGAGCAATGCGACCAAGTATTGTGTGTGATGCCAGAATAGATCACTTGGAAGGTGGCTCGCGAATTACACACAAAACCAAGCGCAATGGATAACTTTGAAACAGGGTGTACAGGAGAGTCAGGTTTCAATCCTGGGACCTGTGGGTTATGGGCCCACCATGTGGGTTAAAAGTAGGAAGAGCGGGGACGTCTTGCATGATCATGTAAGCAAGGTATGTCAGAGGATATCCTATCAATTATGTTGGCAACAACGTTGGTACCAAGGGCGAGGGACGAAGAGAACTATTTTCCTGCTCGTTGAAACGAGGCGGAGCAATAGGCAAAGTTCTCGTCCATCGGTGGTTACCAGAATGCCATCAACAAAAGGAACAGGGTCTTGCTGACAGAATCGTACACCGAGGTGTTTACGTAAGCAGGAGAATATTACTGCCTAGATCATATAGATCACAAGAAAGGTTAAACCAAACAATGGAAAGGAAAATATGATTATCAGATTAAAAAGAACAATGGAAAGGAAAATGTGTTTAAACACATATTTCAAGGGTATATCCTTCCCAAGGACAAGCAGAGCATGATATCCATGACAGGATATAACGTAGAAAACCAATTAGGTTAGGCCAGAGGAAGTTCATGACATTACCCAAACAACGGTGTTTGAATAATTGATAAAGGAAATTTAGCATGGCGCTTCAGATGTTCTTATCGATGATCAGAGTACCACAGACATGCTTCGAGATAGCAATGACATGGCCATCAAGTAAGGGTCGGAATTTGGATGCACAAAGGATCCATCAAGAACAATTTATAGAATAAGTCTTACCATTTCCTTATGGAATAATGGATAACTTTGCTGAAAAGGAATCTATAACAATAGGGCCTCCAGTTAGGTGTGCTAGGCACGACATCACCTTAACGGGTCCCATAAAGATGTCGTAACTCCTGGAAATATGTTCCAACCATCATATCTGACCGAAATTCAGATCTGATTGGGGTCAGGATACCTCAGACTCAGGATGCCTGAGAAGAAGAGGTGCAACACAATTGACGAGACGACATGATAGAATTCTCGGGAAATGAACTATGGAAGCAAGTCCCGAATCATGAGTTCATCATTAAACCAAGGAAAGGATGAGGAGGTGGCTGATAGGCTCAGCAACAAATCATCGAGATTTCCAAAGGATTAATTTCCACAATTATGTGAACAAGGAAATATCATTTGTCAGATCAAATGATATAATGATGTATGCTCGAGGGAAACATACATAACCGAACAATGATAGAAGGGTGCACCCAGGAATCTGGACTAGGTAGCACGATCAATGTTTGAATGATGATTCAATAAGCAATAGACTTAGAATGAAACTGTAGACCAATAACTTCAAAGCAATAGGGTTGCTAGAAGTTTAGAATTTACACATCACAGACCATTTGTCGGTATTCCGGTTAGAAACAACACAAAGACCAAGAAATGAATGCAAAAGGCGAGAGATATTACTATATCAAGAATTCTCTAGAGGTGGTAAAATTACCATGACATTCTTGACATAAAAGGTGGTAACATTCCAAGGTAAAGAAGAACAAATGCTGGATAGCAAGGATTTCAATGTATAACACAAAACACAAATAAGTTTGTGTTGAACGGAAGGCAATAAAGTGGTCGGTGATAACACAAACCATTGAGGCAAGGATGGTATTTCTCATCATGAATTCAATTTATATCTTGGAAAAGCTCGGAATACTGATGATGATCACGACACATTTGTCGAGAGATTTCATGAAGATGTAATCGATCGACAATGACATCAAGTCAAACGAATGATGAAGCGAAAGGTTATTGGAACCACGAGTAGGACACAAACTTGAAATCAAGCTTGTCATTCAAGGACAATTGTTATGATGAAGAAGATCGACTTAATATTAGCTCACCTTGAAATTTTTGCTCTAGAAAGGACCAGATAGCACAGTTAAAATTGGCATGACAAGGATATAGCCAAGCAGGCTAGGAATGACGTGATCGAGTTCAAACTCGTAAGTCACGAAAGTTACCAAGATTTGCTTAATCGCAGTGTGGACTTTAGTCAGTTATCGGTGTCTTTGAGTGTTTAATAACTCAGAGCCCGTGAAAAATTGGAATCAGTGAGAATGTAGCACTTGATGAAGAACTCATAAGAAGTAGGCAGTTCCATGATAATCTCGAGATACCAGGGGGTAATACTCGACGACAGATCATATTAGAGGTTGGACTAGGGTAATGCTCTGCAGAAGACAAGAGCTCAAATTTGCACGAGAAATGGAATCAAGGAGAAACATGGTCAGAACCATGTCCACAGATACAAGATGAACTTATAACATGGGGACAATTAATTTTAAAAGAAGCTTCCATGATAAGGTATACATCGTTTCCATGGGCATGAACACAGGGTTCAAGGTCGACTCCCACTTCTCCAATGCATAACCTTTCATTCACTTCTCATTTTCGAAGAAGTTGCAGTGTTGAAATTTTATCTGGCAAAGCACCAGAAGAGTATGACTCGTGAAAACTTTCGGGTTCACACGGTTTTAGAGAAGGTATAGGTTCAACCCATAGGGGCATCTTAGAAACATATACCACAAACTTCAGGAGCAAATAACTCAAGCTCGGAAGTAGAGCATGGTTGACAAAGCAGAAGATATAGATTGTCAAAGACATTATGTATCATGGGAATAACTCACAAGAATTTTCACTGTGAAGGATACTAACGGATGATAACCCAGCAATGGGCCTGGCGGTCCACAATGGAGCTGATGTGAGTATCGGTACTCAATAAGAGGAGGAAAGAATGCAAATGCATCAGATTATAGGACATCTGAATAATTCGATGCTTAGATAACAAAGGAATTATCATTTACAAATTAAGGGATCAGAAGCCAATGGTCTGATTAAGAATGGATAAGTTGAATAGACATTAGGGGTACAATCGACGTCAATTTGATTGGTCGATAACCAGCTCATGTTCAAAATGACATCTGAGTCGGAATGATAATTTAGAAGGGTCAATTGATGATTGTGTGCATTCGCACACATGTTGAATCAATAGGATCAAAATGACGGTGTCAGTTGATACAATGAATATTGATAGTCATATGGGAGCATCCATAATGTAAGCATACAAGTACTTGCAGAGTAATAGTTTGAAGAGGATCCTCAGAAGGTCGGATAGTATTTCAAAGTATCTTATGAAGCATACGACAACTGGGGATGAACGGATACTCGATACGTGTGAGGAATTATCCATAGGGGTATTCATGTGGGAAGAACCGCAAGGCAGTAAGCTCAAAGGATTTTTGAAACAACGGAGAGAATTTTGGGGTATCTTGTAATAACAAGATCAACTAGGAAACATTGTATGGATGGCGAGTATATGCGATTAGCCGTAGGGGTTTATCAATGGGAGGGAATTGCAAAAGCGACGGCATAAAGTCTCGAGAGAACATCGGAGAGTATCTTCGGATTCTTCTGGTGTAGCAAACGATCATCTGTAATAAGGGGCTCTCCGGGAGAAAGTTGTTACGAGAACCTAATGTTAGAGTTTAGCAAATTCATTTAACCTGAATAGAAGAGAGATCAGAGTCCCAGAGTATAGACAAGGATTAAAAGATCCTAATACCACCCAATGGCGACGTGGGCCCATGGGCCGCACAGCCAAGTTAGTAAAGAATTTTCATCGACTAGACTCAACTTTGGCCAAGGAGTGTGGAAGGGGATTCCTACAGGCAGTCGGCTCTGATACCAACTTGTGACGCCCCCAATTTGACCGTACACTAATCATACACACAAATGTGTACGATCAAGATCAGGGACTCACGGGAAGATATCACAACACAACTCTACAAATAAAATAAGTCATACAAGCATCATATTACAAGCCAGGGGCCTCGAGGGCTCGAATACAAGAGCTCGATCATAGACGAGTCAGCGGAAGCAACAATATCTGAGTACAGACATAAGTTAAACAAGTTTGCCTTAAGAAGGCTAGCACAAATTGGGATACAGATCGAAAGAGGCGCAGGCCTCCTCCCTGGGATCCTCCTAAACTACTCCTGGTCGCCGTCAGCGGGCTGCACGTAGTAATAGGCACCTCCCGAGTAGTAGTAGTCGTCATCGACAGTGGCATCTGGCTCCTGGGCTCCATCGTCTGGTTGCAGCAATCGGATATATGGAAGGGGCAAACGGGAAGAAAAGCAACCGTGAGTACTCATCCAAAGTACTCGCAAGCAAGGAGCTACACTACATATGTATGCATTGGTATCAACTGGAATAAGGCTATCATATGTGGACTGAATTGTAGAATGCCGGAAAAAGAGGGGGATAGCTAGTCCTTTCGAAGACTACGCTTCGGGTAACCTCCATCTTGCAGTAGGAGAAGAGAGTAGATGGTAAGTTCACCAAGTAGCATCGTATAGCATAATCCTAACCGATGATCCTCCCCTCATTGCCATGTGAGAGAGCAATCACCGGTTGTATCTGGAACATGGAAGGGTGTGTTTTATTAAGTATCTGGTTCTAGTTGTCATAAGGTCAAGGTACAACTCCAAGTCGTCCTGTTACCGAAGATCACGGCTATTTGAATAGATTAACTTCCTTGCAGGGGTGCACCACATAACCCAACACGCTCGACCCCATTTGGCCGGACACACTTTCCTGGGTCATGCCCGACCTCGGAAGATCAACACGTCGCAGCCCTACCTAGGCACAATAGAGAGGTCAGCACGCCGGTCTAAATCCTATGGCGCAGGGGTCTGGGCCCATCGCCCTTTGCATACCTGCACGTTGCGAACGCGGCCGGTGCGCAGACCTAGCAACCTCCATTACAAAGGAAGTTGCGTTACGTGGTCCAACCCGGCGCGCGCCGCTCAGTCGCTGACGTCACGAAGGCTTCGGCTGATACCATGACGTCGAGTGCCCATAACTGTCCCCGCGTAGATGGTTAGTGCGTATAGGCCAGTAGCCAGACTTAGATAAAATACCAAGATCTCGTTAAACGTGTTATCTTGAAGACACCGTGAACGCTGACCAGGGCCAGGCCCACCTCTCTCCTAGATGGTCTCAACCTGCCCTGTCGCTCCGCCACAAAGATCCACCCAGAATGCATGGTGTAACACCATAAATATAATGCAAACAAAGCATCACAAAATATAAAGAGGCAATACGCGGTGCTAGGTATGCCCTAACGCGGTAGGAGGTGATACTGACAAAGGGGGAAACATCCGGAAAAGTATTCCCGGTGTCTCGCGATTCCGGACAGATGAACCGGAGGTGAAATGTTGCAGGTTCGCTATGATAGGGACGCGTGGCAGACGAACGGGTTGCGTACTCGGATTCGTCTCGTCGTTCTGAGCAACTTTCATGTACAAAGTTTTTCCATCCGAGCTACGGTTTATTTAATATGATTTTCTTAAGTTTTTGTTAACTTCTAGAATTTAATTATTTATTTCAACATTATCCAGAATAGTAAATGATGACGTCATCATGATGTCAGCACGACATCAGCAGTCAACAGGGGTGTTGACTGGGTCGCTGACGTGTGGGTCCCACTGGTCATTGACTTAGTTAACTAAACAGGTTTAGTTAAATTAATTAAAGTGATTAGGTTAATTAATTAGGCTTAATTTAGATTAATTAACCTGATTAATTAAGTTAATTAATTATCTTAATTAATTAACCATATTATTATTTATTTAATTAATTTTTTTATTAAACCGTTCTGGGCGTGGGCCCCGTTCGTCATAGGCCCTAGGGGCTTAACGGGGCGGGCGTGCGTTAACGGGCGTAGCCGGCGACAGGCGCCAGCCCGCCCCCGTCCGGGCGCTACGGGGCAAGGCACCCACCGGGGCAGCGGCGAGGCGCGCGCAGCCACCGGCGAGTGGCGGTGGGGCGCTGGAGAGTAGCAGGGCGGCCCCGTGGAGGACGGCGTCGCGAGAGGGAGAAGAGGCCGGGGCGGCATGACAGCAGCGGAGCGGGGGCCACGGCGGCGTGCGGGTGGCGGAGCAAGGCGGCTGCGGGGGCGGAGCAGAGCCGCGACGGAGTAGGGGCGATGTGAGGCAGTGATGGGCAGGGGCTCGACGACGGAGTCGGTGGTCGGCGGGACTGCGCGGCGAGCAGCAGTGGGAGGCACGGCTGGCGGCGCTCGCAGCGGCTGAGAGGCAGCCGGGGCGAGGCGTGGAGCACGAGGCAGGCGCGCGCGCGCTTCAGCACGGCCAGGAGGGGGCCGGCCACGGCGCGGGCGCACGGGGCGCGCGCAGCGCGCGGGCGGCACGGGTGGTCGGCGCGGTGAGCAGGGGAGGCCGGTGCGGGCGGCGACGCGTCGGAGGCGGCGAGCGATGGGACAGGGAGATGAGGGGAAGGCGAACGGGGTCACCTCGAGCCGTAGGGGGTGGCAGCGGGCTCAAGGGGGCTCGGGATGGCCGGAGACGATGATGAACGGGGTGGCAGCGACGACGTCAGCGAGCGGGCGTCCAGCGCTCCAGATCAGGGTAGGAGGGAGGAGCTGTGAGGAAGAGACCGTGGCGATGCTTGGCGATCTGGTGACGGGGCCAGCCCCGGCGATGGCGTGGCACCGGTGCGACGACGCTGGGGACGCATCGGGGGCGAGCGTCACGCTCGATCCAGATCGAGCGAGAGGGCGAGGGGGTCGTTGGGAACATGGGGGGAGTGGGGTGACCGGGGGGTTAGGGTTTTGGGACGGGGAGGATAAGGGAGAGTGGGGTGGGCCGTCCTGGGCCAGTGGGCTGGCCTGTCTGCTAGCTGGGCCGGTTGCCTCAGTGGGGGAGGGGGTATTCTCCCTTTTTTTTCTTTTTTTTCTTTTAGTATTTTCTTTTATTCGGTTTTATTTTACTTTTAATTTCTTTAGTTTTGAAAAAATGACAATAGCTCCGAAATTAATGTCTCTGAATAATCCACTGCCTTAAAAAGTTTGGTGACTAATAAACTAGTTTAACATTTGTTTAATAATTTAAAAGCATTCAAATAATTGTTTTTGCTACGGTTTTATTTAGTTAAGTGCATTTAAAATTTTTATAATGACTTGGTTTATCCACCAATATTACTTATGAATTATTTGGATCACTCCGAACATTTTAGTTTTAATATTTGAAATCTTTTACTGTTTGCTTGATTTCGAATTTGAATTTGAATCGGTTTTTGAACTAACGAGGGATTAGCAACAGTAACTGAGGTGACGTGGCATCATTAGCGGAGGTTCACTGTAGCTTAATTATCCGGGCATCACAACTGTGTACAATATCTGACATGCATACGAAAAAATATGGTGAGATTATGTAAGGAGAGCATGCAGAAATTTAGAGTGATGGTAACAACCAGTGGATCGATATTTTCCCTTGAACCAAAATATCCCTAATGGATCGACGTGTATGTATAGTAATAAGTGATGCAACAAGTGTACAACCTCTTTGCCGTAGCCGTGTCGACCTCAGCATCATTGGGTTGGTCGCTGAAGCAGTTGAGGCAGAGGTGGTTGTCGGAGGTGTGGAGGAAGATCTGAGGAATCTGTAGACGGCGTCCAGGGCACTGCTCTGTTGTGACGGATCGTTCTGTCATTAGAGCAGCTCCGGTGAGCCGTAAGACGTCAAGGCTGAAGCAGCACAAGACAGACACCGTCAATCTCAAGTGGGATTCTAATAGCATCTTCCATAGATGATGTAAAATGGATGTAAAATTAACATCACCAACAACCACCTGACTACAACAGATGAGGTAAAAACTGTTGACTCTGAACTTAACTGTCGAAACTGAAATTTACTGTGGAATCTGAATGCTACTGTCGAAACAGAACGCAATGGTAGCACAGAGGCACTTGACATGTAGTTTAGGGAGGGCCTGCAGTTCATCTTCAACCTGCACCCCCCCTGAGCCGCCAGCCACCACCGGCCGAACCGCCGGCCCCAGCACCGCCTCGCCGCCCCGAAACAACTCGCCACCGCCGCCCCGGCCGGCCCTCTAGGCCCCCCGCCCCCCACCCTGAACCGTAAGATAGATAGTGGGGTACCTCTCTGGCGAGCCCCCGTCCCCGCTGCGGTTGGTTCTTCCTTAACTCCAGCGAGCCCCCCAACCCCTAAAAATCGACTGACCCAAAAGTCGATTCAGTCGACTGAAGTGTGGCTTAATCGGAGCAGAGCAGCAGCACGAGCGAGGGGGAGAGCAGCAGCAGCAACTGGGCGAGCGAGCGATCGAGCGAGAGCCGGAGCAGCAGCAGCAGATCTGGCTGGTATGGACGCCGCCGCCGAAGGGGCCTCGCACTGGGGGAGAACCGCCATGGAGATGTCGCCCGCGGCGCCGGCTTCAAGGTAGCCGCTCCATGGGGGTGCGGGATGGAGCACCGTCGGCGCCGGGAGGTCGAGTTAAGGAGAAGGTGTGATCCGATGAGTGTTTGTAACATCCCAAAATTCTAAATTTTGGAATGTTATAATAAATAGATAGATTGATTGATTGTTTGATTGTTGTGTGAAATTCGTAACTTTTTGAAAGTTAAATGAGAGAGAATAAAAGGACTTTCCCAAACTTTCAATTTTTGGCATTTATGATCTCCGTGAATTCAAATACTTTTCATCACAAAACCCCGGAGAGAAGATGACATCACTTCTTCCATTTATTTAAATGAAAAGGGGTGTTGAAAATATTTGAATTTTATTTGAAAATATTTCCAGTTCTAAAACTTTAAGCAACTCAATGATTTTCATGAGAGAAGATAAATGACTTCTTCGAAACATATGAAATATGAGTTGGTAGTTTCAAAGAAACTCAAATTTAAAATCCATTTGAAATAATTATTTTTCAATTTGGGTTATTTGAGTTTTATTCAAATTATTTTTCTCCAAAATCAAAATACATGGAAAATAGGGTAACATGATTCCCTACATTAGAAAATTGGAGAAAAATTTATTTGAAATCATTTTGTTATTTTTAAAATGATTTTTGTTGGATTTTATTAGACCACTAGCACTCTTTGAATTATCTAAGTTTGTGTGAATTTTATATAGTGCTAGGAAAATGTTCATGATGTAGACAAGCTTTTCCTGAAAATTTTGGTATATTATATGCCTATATAAATTTTTTATTTGTTTTGTCCCTTTTTATTTTGTTTGTCTGAGAAAATGTTAAAAAAAACAATCTCCGTCGCCAACTGGGCCGGCCCAGCGCCCGAGCCAGGTCGCGGCCCAACGGCCCATACCGCTCGTCCCCGAGCTCCGCTCGGTTTCCAGCCACGCTACAGCGCGCCACCGCGCCGACCTCGGCGTCCGTGCCGAGGCCGGACTTTCCCTGCCCCCTCGCGCAAGGCGCCGCACCCGAGGGCTCTTTAAAAAGGAGCCGGACCCCCTCTCTCTCCCCCCGCACCTGCCCCGCCGCCTCTCCCACTCGCAGCCGCCGGCGCACTTCACCGCCTAGCCCCGCGCCGCCGCAGCCGTGCCTTGCCTAGCCCCGCGCCACCCACGCTGCTGCCTCGCCTAGCCCTGCGCCGCTCCCCGCCGACGCCGCACCGCTCGCCGGAGGCCACGCCCCGCCGGAGCCGATCCAAGCCGCAGCCGCCGCCCCGACTCACCGACTCGCTAGCGCCCGACCACGATCCAATCGCCGGTTTTCTTCCGGTTCGGTAAAACCGCCCCGGTCCGGACCGGTTTTATTTTAAAGGTTTGGTTTTGGTTAAAAAAACCTTTTTTATTTAGTTCAGTTATGTAGTGAACGTTTTCTGTTTAGATAGTTATAGTGAACAGATTCGATAGATAGCGTTCGGCAACGAACGTTCGTACGGTAAAGTTTTTGTTTTTCTTTTAAATTTTTCGCCAGGGACCTATCTGTGATTGTTTTTCTTACAGATTAGTCCCTCGGTTTCAAACTACCACAACTTTTTGCTCGTTAGTCCAAATCCAACGAAACCAACGCCCACTTCTTCATTACGATCTCCTCTATCTAGTGATCCAACCCAAACATGTTTTTCTTCAAAATTTTAAAATCTGAATTAGATCAGATTTAGATTAAAACTTCATTTGATCATAACTTGAGTTTCGTAGCTACGTTTTAGTTGATTCTTTTTGCAAATCGAAGCTCTTGACCTAAACTTTCTGATAAGGCCAAATTCACATGATTTTGGTACTGTTAGAAATTGTTTTATGTTGCGAGAGTTATTTTCTTAGTTTTGAAGTTTTCCGAATCGTCTTCTTCGATCTTTCTGATCTTTTGAGTGATTGCTTATGTGTGGTTCCTATTGCTTGCTTACAATAGATCGACCGGAGTGAGACGAGTAGATCTATCAAGAGTTTTGAGTGCGAATCACCTTCATCAACATTGCAGGCAAGTTCACACTTTGATCATATTCCTTTCATACCCAGTTTTTATGCATTAGTTTCACCCTCAAACATTGCATGAGTAGGATTGATAACATGTGGGTATTGGGAAGTAGTTGATGAGGTAGGAACCTATTGCCCTGCATTCAACCCTTGGAAGTTACTATTACATTATGCTTATATTGCCATGCTATGCTCGTAGACGTGGATTGTGTTGGAGAGTATTCATGACAGATGTGAGATTGTTAATTAATGGTTTACTTAAGGTGGCAACTTTAACACACATCTGGGTGGATTGAGGCACTTGGGTATTCCAGCGATTGCCTATCTAGGCACCTGGGTATTCCAGGATTGCCTGTTTTTTTATGGACCGCCACCCAGGTTCAAAGGGATCATGAGATTATTCATACTAGAAACTTCCGTGTGCAGCCACAAGCTATTATGGGCTCTAGCATAGTTGATTAAGTCATGTAAACTCTTACATTGGTAGACTAGCAGATGTAGGGGTTGTAGGTGGAACGGTGTACCCATCGTAAGGTGCAAACGCTTCTGAAAGACTATGTCTCGGTCATCCGTTTCTCAAACACCTTGTAGTGCGGGAAATCCAACGGAGGAGATCGGGTCTTGTGGGGAAAAGTGCGCAAACCTCTGCAGAGTGTATAAACTAATCATGATTAGCCGTGTCCCCGGTTATGGACGTTTTGAGTATCTAGTACTTGGATTATCATGTGAATCTCATCACGTTACTTTAAATTAATTTTGTTGGGTTTAATGATGTTACTTAATTGGGATTGAGAATGCTTTCAACCATTCTCAATGTTCAACAACCACCATGATAGTTAAATAAAATTTATTCCTTTGCAGTAGGGAAAAATTGGCTTTTCGCAAAAACCTTATAACCATAGAGCTTTTCCACCAGCCATATATGCATGTAGTGATAGCCATTGTTCATCATTTCTCTCTATGGTGTGAATTTGCCAGTAAATTCAATGTACTGACCCTTTGTGGCTGCAACCTCATGTTGCAGGATTATCTTACGACGAGTAAGTGATACGTTAGGGTTACGATTTCTACACTCAACTTTACCGTTGGTGTTGATGGGAATCCACAACCTTGTTACTTCTGCTATTTTGAATTGAGGTAATAGTATTTACGTTACTTTTACATGTGATTTACCTCTGTTATAAATCCTCGAGTACTGTGTGTGTCAGCATACCGATCCAGGGATGACACTTAAGCACAGAGACTTGATCCATTCAGGTCGGGTCGCTACAAGATGGTATCAGAGCACATGTTGACTGTAGGACGTGAACCTAGAGATTGGCAAGCCCATAGGAAGATTTTTCTCTACAACTTTCTTTTCAAAAGGATCTTTTACTTCTCTTCTCTTCTGAACTTATTCAAATATTCCCTTTAGTGAGATTATACCTGTCGTGGAATTGTCACGGCAGATGTCCTTAGTGTCAGGACTTAGTCGCGAGGCCAACGCATCTATGTGGTAGCTTGAGAGGGGTTGAGCGGGACGAGAGACGCGATGTTTTACCTAGGTTCGGCCCCTCATGGTGGAGGTAAAAGCCTACATCCTGCTTCATTGATATTGACGATGATGACCACGGTTACAAGAGTGCTCTATCTCGAGAGCTATTGTCTAAACCTAACTTGTCCAACTTGTGGAACTTGTGAATCTTGTCCCCTTTGGGGAGCCCTGCCCCTACTTATATATGTTGGAGGGGCGGGTTACATGTAGAGTCCTATTAGGATTAGGACTAGTCTATCTCTAATACAAACCAGATACAAGTCCAGGTCTTAGTTCCTTGTAAGATAATGTTCCTCATGCCTTTCCTCTTAAACCGGCCCACCATAGTATGAACCGGCCTTCATGAACCGCCCGTTGGGTCACCGGGTCTTGTCGCTCCTCTGACCCGCCTGCCGGATTACCAATGAATCATAAACCGCCAGGTCCAAACGGGTCACCAGTGAATTGTCAAGTCTCAGCCGGGCCTCAAGTAAACCGCCAAGTCCGGCTGGGTTATAGTTCCGGCCGGTTTACGCCGCGGGGTATATCCCCGACATTAGCCCCCAAGTTTAGCTTGGATTTATCCATGGTAAACTTATGCTGCAAAATAAACACAAGAACAAATTTGACAGGTTATGCTCCGGGTTAAGAATTCTTTGTAAACCGGTACCTGATCATCCTTAAGTCCTTGTTATTTCCTCCTTCTGAGAAATCCGGGTCAACAGACCAGCTTCAAAATCAATTTGCCGACCTTGGTTTGTCACCGAGAAATATCGTGAAGAATAACTCCTTTGACTCAGCTCCCAAAGCGCCGGTTTAAGAAACATGGGTCTGAAAATACTTATCTGATATTCAACCGGTTTGAAGATGTAAAACTTGCCAGTTTAATATTACCAAAATAGCTGCTTTATAAATATTGATGGCACCGGGTCATAATTGTTGTCGACACCGGGTCATGTAATTGATCTTCCTGATTTGCTCAAAACTGATAAAATGAAGATGTTCCTCCTTTATATGCATAATACCTGTAGCCCCCAAGTCTTAAGAGGAGAACATAGTGATAACTTAAGACTTGCTCCAATAAGTGTTTCAACCTTGAAGAAATCCGATTAGTTCATCTCAATCATATAAACTGAATACTCCATATATGTAGCCCCCAAGTGCCGGGTTGTCATGCTTGCAGCAACCTGGGACTTGTAATTTCCCGATGCTCATAAAAAACTTCAACCAGTGTAGCCCCCAAGGGCCGGGTCATTATGTAAAGAATGAGCAGGGACTTTGAAAATATGATCATGTAGACTTTAACAGCAATGTGTAGCCTCCAAGGGCCGGCTCAGTAAGATAATATTGAGCTGGGACTTTATATATACTTCATTGAGAATAACATTATATTATGTAACTCCCATCATGGGGCTTGAACCCACGTCCACAAGGTTAAGAGCTTTGTGCTTTACCAACTGAGCAATGGATCCTTCAATATTATGGACGAAAACTTGTGTACCTTGGATTGTTGACAGGAGCAATTGGTAGCCCCCAAGGGCCGGCTCATGATAATATGATGAGTCGGGTCTTAAATAAGACTAGTAAAAATGACTTTGCATTACCCCCAAGTGTCATGGTGCATGCTTGCAGCGACATGAGACTTGCATGTAATCTCAATTTGAATAATGTAGCCCCCAAGTGCCGGGTTGTAAGCCTGCAGCGACTCGGGACTATTCCTTCCATTGTAGAATAAATCATATCCTTTGATAAAATAATAGCCATTACGCTAAAGCGAATTTGAAAACTCAATAATACCGGTTATTGATAACCATAAAAATCCAGCCCTGTTGGCTATTCAAGATAATATAATCCGGTATGAAAACCTTATTCATTCAATATCATAGTGAAAATTCAGCCAAGTTTGGCTATTTGAATAATATAACCCAATGATTTATAAGCGCATGATTCCAATGGCGCAATCCAAATATATATATATACTGGCGACTTATAGTCCAAAGCCAGGCCGGTTTAACAAACCTGTTTCTGCATACAACAAGTTTAAAGTGTGCTGGCGGTTTACCGCCGGACGGGTCATAACGCCCAACATATAACCCGGGTTTATAACCAAGGCTGCACTTAAGAATAATCAAATATGAAATAGATCATACATGTGACATTGAATCACATTGTTGGTTTTACCAACTTTTTGTTGTAAAGGTGATAACCCCAATCTTGAGTACTAATAACTCCTTCCATATTGTGTCGGTTTATGATAAAACCGTACCGGGTTGTGATAAACACCGGTTTAACCACATATAATACTGGCGACTCGTAGTCAAACCAGACCGGGCTGATAGTCCCTGGATTATAACTTGATCGTGTACTGACAACTTGTAGTTGAAAACCGAGCCGGGTTGATAAACACCGGTTTACTCCATAATAGGATGGTAACAGAAAATCAAACCGGGCAGATAGCCTCCGGATTAAGATGGACTGTGTTCCGTCAATTGACAGTTTGAACTGGCTTAAAACTTTGTCGGTTTAAAAAACACAATAAAAAGAAAGAAATATCTTTCAAAGAAAAATGTGAAGCAAAGGCAATGACAAAACCGTTTGCAAAAGAGGCTTATTTGAGCTGATCAGATGGCGTTACCATGGTCGGACACGACCAAGCTCCCGATAGGTGTAGCTATGGTTCAAGTCAGCCAGGTCCCAAAATGAAACCGTGGCATTTATGTCGATCAAGTGGCATGGCAATGGTTCGGGTTCGACCAAGCCCCCAAGTGATTCTGTGGCCTTAGGACGATCAAGAGGCATGACTGGTTCAGACGTGACCAAGTCCCCAAGTGATCTAGTGGCTCTCGCCTATCAAGAGGTATTGCACTGGTTCGGACACGACCAAGCCCCCAAGTGATATAACATGATGCTTTTGAAAAGCTAACTCAACGGGTAAACCGGAGGCCGCTTTAGAACAACTCCGTGTAACCACACATGATGTAAAAGAACAGAGACCCCGCTTTATGAAGCAGAAGCCCCCATGTGATCAATAATATGTCAGGCCAGTAAGGCGGGATACCCATGTTTGAACCGCGCATCATGGTAGCAGGTCCTCTTCGGCAATTTTTAACTTTTTGCAAGAGATAAATTCTTCTTGAACCAGGATCTTGAACCGGATATTGAGATCTTCAAAGCTTTGTGGGAGACATCTTTCCCTTGAACCGGATTTTAAACCGGAATCTTTATTTTTAGCCGGAAATTTTCTGACGGCCTTTAAACTCGAACTTGCGAGAAGTTAATTCCTTTTTGAACCGAAAATTCTTAAACCGGAGAACAAATTTCCCTTGTACCGGATTGTAAACCGGAATCCTTTTCTAATGACCCGAAACTTCTTCATTGAGCCGGGATTTTGTAACTGTCATATACTTTCTAATTCGGAAATCTTCTAACGGCCTTTAAACTTTCATCAATATAAAAGTAGCCTCTGGGACCGGGTTATCCTTCCCTCCATCGTCCTAGGGTTCTTAAATTTGCTAAAACTGGCAAGATTCGCTGAGTCATGTCATCGTAGCCCCCGAGTTTCAAAGGTGACTCGAGGAGTTGGCTTGAGACTCTCCATATTTGACCGTGATATAAACCGGCATAACTTGTATATCATTGGCGTTGATAGCACGATGTGAATCCATAGAAGGTTGAGGTGACTGCGGCGGGTTGTAAATGATCCCATATGAGCCGTGTCAGCAACTCGGCCAATGGTTCCTTCCAACTAGCGATTTGAAGTTAATCAAAAACTGTAGTGGCGGCGACTTGTGCGCCCAATAAAGAGCTCATGCAGACAGGTGCGGCCCGGTATGTTGATGTAGACCAGGTCACGAGAGACGGACGACAAAGACGGCCGCAGCTTTAGAGACGGCACAGCCAGATGAGTCAGCCGCGGCGTAGTAAGTCGGCGCGGACGGGAGAGTCGGCCGCGGGAGTTGTAAACCGGCGCGGATGGAGAGTCGCCTGCGGGCATTGTAAGCCGGCGTAGATGGAGAACCGGCCGCGTGTTGATGTAAACCGGACCACAGGCGGTTTGCGCGCGCCCGTTGAGCAGTGCGGAATGGTCAAAAGCCAGTATATAATGACGCCAGTGCGCGATCCATATGCATGGTGTAACACCAATGTTGTGGCGAATAATTGTCCTGCATATAAAAATATGCAAAACCAACGTAATTGTTCTTTTTACAAAAACAATATATGTCAAAAATAGACTTAGATAGATGTCACTTGATTTGTTCGGACGATGGATGATCCGTTTATCGCGACCAAGGCGGCTGAACATGCCCCCGGCGGCTCAAGATCGCAGGGGCGGCTCTGATTTGTTGATATACATATCAGAGTCAACCGTGATATTTAAATGACAGAGCGGACGCGTGAGTCGGCCGTGGCATTGTAAGCCACGCGGACAGATAGGTCGGCTGTGGGCGCGGACGGTTGAACCGGCGCGGGTATGGTCGAATGAACCAGCTACAGGCGCGGCCCGGTGAGTTGATGTAGACCGGACCGTTGAGGCGGCGATTTGCGCACATCTAATAAGCCATTTGATATAGTGTGGATATAGACGCGACCTCCAATGACAGCGCGTGGGGACCGGATCATACTTTAATCATGAGGTAATTGACCTGTGTATACAATAGCATACCTCGAGAAAATCTTTTGACATTATGTAATTACACCAAAAAGAGTTTTAGAAAAATAGCACCTGATTGTTACGGCCGCGGCGGTTTTCAGTAGCGGCTCAAGGTCGGTCTGACTCAGACGGAGCAACAACGGATCGACCACGGCAGGTCAAGCCGAAGTAAGGGCGGCGACTCACGACGGCTGCGACGCACGGCAGAAGAAGACAAGGGCGCAAGTGCTGGTGGTAAACCGGTGCGCTTGGAGGCGGCTCATCCGGAACGGCGATTTGATACTGTAGCTTACGGAAGAAGAAGACACCCGAGGCGAGTCCAGGCGGCGGTTCACGGGTAGCCCTCGGCCAGGGCGGTTCAACAACAGCAAGGCGGAGCGGCATAGCAGAAGGAGGAGCGGCCGGGCGGCTCAGCAGGACAGGTTTTTCCCAATTAACTGGTATATCCAATTTTTTTAATGCCTCCTCGTGAGTACTAACCCGGCCACCAGTACCTAGTACTGGTTCTGATTTAATATTTGGATGTAGTGCATGGTAACAGCAGCAAGGCAGTAGCCTCAAGATTTGAAGCGAATCCACCTATGTCGACTGCTGCGGATCCAAATTTCACACGTACCAGCTCTTGTGGCAAAACGGCGATTAAATAACGGAGTCGGTCTCGGTCTCGCCGGATTGTAATATTGATTGTTTTGATGGAAATCAACCCTCCTCACCCGGGCGGACAAACAGGCCGCGTGCGGCAACACGCATGGAACCCTAGCTTCTTTTGATCTCAAACCTTGTATTGCCAGATCCAAAGTTAATCATGCTCTCGACCACCAAACAATGAACCTGCCGAATCTTCCTCAACTGACAAAATTGCGAGCCCGTTGATCCCTAGATGAAATCCCTCCAAGAACTCAACACCACCATGCGCAGGCCCCACGGTGGGCGCCAACTGTCGTGGAATTGTCACGGCAGATGTCCTTAGTGTCAGGACTTAGTCGCGAGGCCAACGCATCTATGTGGTAGCTTGAGAGGGGTTGAGCGGGACGAGAGACGCGATGTTTTACCCAGGTTTGGCCCCTCACGGTGGAGGTAAAAGCCTACATCCTGCTTCATTGATATTGACGATGATGACCACGGTTACAAGAGTGCTCTATCTCGAGAGTTATTGTCTAAACCTAACTTGTCCAACTTGTGGAACTTGTGAATCTTGTCCCCTTTGGGGAGCCCTGCCCCTACTTATATATGTTGGAGGGGAGGGTTACATGTAGAGTCCTATTAGGATTAGGACTAGTCTATCTCTAATACAAACCGGATACAAGTCCAGGTCTTAGCTCCTTGTAAGATAATGTTCCTCATGCCTTTCCTCTTAAACCGGCCCACCATAGTATGAACCGGCCTTCATGAACCGCCCGTTGGGCCACCGGGTCTTGTCGCTCCTCTGACCCGCCTGCCGGATTACCAATGAATCATAAACCGCCAGGTCCAAATGGGTCACCAGTGAATCGTCAAGTCTCAGCCGGGCCTCAAGTAAACTGCCAAGTCCGGCCGGGTTATACTTCCGGCCGGTTTACGCCGCGGGGTATATCCCCGACAATACCCCTTTCCCCTTTTGACCACTCAAAGATTCGACGGATGATACCACTCCAAGAAGTACAAGATATCGGACAACCACGGCCAATACGGAATGAAGAAGATTTTACCGTGCATCTAAATAATGGAAACTACAACGGTTGAAGACTCCGAAGACTAGGAGAATTTGAAGGCTCTGTAGAATTTCCAGATTTAGTATGACCTAGGAAGGCTACCCTTATGGAACTTGGCAGACTAAGGAAGCTGTCAATACCCGAGATCAAGGTGTTGGAGAAAGTCCAGAACATGAAGCAGTAGAACTCAAAGTTTTGTCAATAAAACTCCAAGTCAGGAGATATCTATTATGGAATGAAAGCTCATGTCAGTAACATGGGCATAGACATGGCTAACCATGGAGTTATCGTCACTTACGCTATTATCACCGTGCTGAGTTAAGCATGTATATGCATGGAAGGATTGGATGGTAGAAGGCTGATGGAGCACCTGTCAGCAAAAGATGAAGTTTTAACCTTAGCCGGTGTATCACCAGGATCTGGAGTAATACATCAAGAAGTTTAAGATGGACTTGTAGGAAGTCATATTTGACAAGGAAGCATTTCGTGAAGAACTCAGGACCCCAGAAGCCGAAAGTAGCCAAGCTGGAGGAGCTACAACCTCGAGATACCAGAGATTTGTCAGGAACTGAAGGACAGTAGGACCATGGTTCATGCGAAGGATGTTGAAACCAAAAGTTTGGAATGCAACTCCAGAATATTAAAGGACGTCACGAGAGACTTCGCGTCAACAGAGTTGATCTGGCAAAAGAACTTGAGAAAGACAAGCATGATCGGAAGAAGCCATTGGAGGCATGAACAAGGCTTGAATAGTTTGGAGACGTTGAAGATTTATTGACCTGTAGAAGACCAAACCCCTGTTATATACCTACGTTAGATGCGACGTTTGTGAGCTGTCATTTGTTTGATGTTTTTCCCGATAGCCACAAATAAAATGTGTCTTTTCAAAACTTTTGTTTGTATTGTGTGTATCCCTCTCTATCTCTCTTATCTCACCCCAAACCCTTGGACCCAATAGAGGATGAATGGAGATGATCTGGTACTTTCTAAACCGATGAGTCAGTTGGAGACAGACCGATGGATTCAGAACATGGAGGATCACATGGAGATAACCCTATAGTTGGACATGATATGACCCAGCATGCTCTTCAGTGTTTTGAAAGAGGTGCTGCTACTTGGTGGAGTATGTACCAAACCATGAAAGGACGGCAAGGAGTAACCACTTGGAAAGAATTTAAGTTGACTCTGTCAAAGTCTCGGCTTGTGTCCCAGAAGTTGAAGCCTTATGGAAAGGATATGAAGAAACCTTGTGCATGCAAGATTTGTGGAGAAGTAGGACACAACCATAAAGAACACAAGGGTGAATGCCCCAATTGTGAAGGAAGTCACCCAACTGAAGAATGCCCAACGAGGCAGATCACTTGTTTCTTGTGTGAAGGGACTACCACTACCCTGCTCAGTGTCACATTTACCCCATGGTACAACGAACCATCCAGCAGAAGAAAGAGGTAATGAAAGGAGCCCTCACGGAAATTTTGGAAGAAACTTTGATGAAGGAAGAGGTGGAGGACATACCTAAAGAAGACCCGAGTAAACCCTACACTAAGTCTTGCTATTCATGTGGAGAAGAAGGACACATCTCCCAAAATTGTTTGAATGGGGATCTAGTAGAATTCCCCACAGAGGAAGTAGAATATGACCCATAGGAAATAGAAGCCCTGATTGGAATGGAAAAGTCCAGGAAGAGAAACCGATTGGAGCCCAGGAAGGACCTGAGTCATATCACCTGTTATAGGTGCAAGGAGTCAGGGCACTACCTCAACACTTGCCCAAAAAGGAAACCTCGAGACTTGTCAGAAGTAATATGTTTTCGTTGTAATGGAGCAGGGCATTTTGCCAGAGAATGCCCCAAGGAGAAGGAGACTTGTGATAATTAGTTGTGAGAAGTATAGTAGTATAAGTGAGAACATTTTCTTTTATATCGAGGGGTTGAGTTGAGATTGTAATCAATTGAGAGTGAATAAAGTTAGCATCATTGGTACTGATATGGATTTTATCAGATTGTTACTCTATGATGAAAGATTTTGACCATTTTGAGGAAAAGAGAAATATGGTCTATGGAAGATTTATGCATTTTAAGGGTGGTAGTACCCTGTAAGAACCGTTGACCCCTGGAAAAGATAAGGATACTCCATCTGAGTGGATTTTAGACAAAATGAATACGAGCTTTGTCTCGATGTGTGTGATGCCCCACGAGTATGTGGAATGAAGTTGGAGACCATCAGTTGTTTGGACCAACTGTGATCATGGAGTCAGAAGAGAATGTTATGTTGATTCGAGATAGACGGAAGGTAGCTCAGTCTAGACAGAAGAGTTATACAGACTCCAAAACGCAAGGAGGTGGTCTATGAAATTGGAGACAGAGCATGTCTTCGTGTTCCCCCTCTGCGAGGAGTTAAACGATTTGGAGTTAAGGGAAATTTAGCCCCGAGATTTGTAGGACCATACCGAGTTTTGGAGCGTATGGGAGAAGTAGCCAACAAGTTGGAGTCATCCGAAGGACTGTCAAGAGTTCATGATGTGTTTCACGTTTCCCAGTTGAAGAAGTGCCATGCAGAGATGGCCAATATTCCCTTGTAAGGATGCTTGACCCTGGAAAGGATAATGATGTTCCACGAAGTGGAATATGGACTCCACAAGTATAAGTTTTTATCTCGGTATGAGGGATATCCCACGAGGATGAAGAGATAAATTACTATTGGATATAAAGGAGGTATTATGTCGGAAATATGGATCAATGGAAACTCCATGATGAGTCTGAGTAATCATGTCCTAGTTTGGTGCCAATAGAAGGAAGGAAGACAGTACAATTGGATGGATTTAAGAATACTAGGAAGTTGGAAGTTGGAATAATGATCAGTTGCCCGATGATAAGTTCAAGGACTACAAGTGATGAGATGGGCCATAACCCACAGGCCCCAAGACCTGCCAAGAAGCAAGCACATCCTTGCTGAAGGAAGAACCCTAGAGGAAGATACGACGTTTATCGGCAGACAATTTTATAGGAGTAACGCAAAACCTGAGAGTTGTGAAGGAACGATAGATGTTTGTTTGGCTTGCAGAATCCATGGAATTATCAGAACTTAGTTCGTTGACAAGAGAAATTCTGCAATGCTTGTGAGGATGACCGAGTGTTAGAATGCGAGATTCGCTAAACCATGTACAAGGTAATGATTTGGGTGCGGGATGGATTGATCACCATACCGACTTACTCTTATTGTTCGCCTTGCTATATGGGATGGTAAATCTGAGTGACTTGCCTATAGTAGAGAGACGACGATATTAAACCTTGTTAAACCTTAGAATGGTATAAGAATTTTTCCCTTGTACACGACAGCTTTTTGCCAACCGTAGCTTATACGGTGAGGATCAACCCAGACCCATTTCCTACAGGAGAAACCATAAATTGTTGACCACCGTGAGATATCGATAGTTGATTAGTATTGGTGCCAGACCCGTCAGCTATGAAGACCCAATCTCAGAATAACCTTACCAAGATGAAAGGACAGAAGAATTGCAGTAAAGGTTATGCCACTACCGGAAGAGCCCAGAGAAGGAACTACCCTGAAGATCTGAGAAGACCGACACTGTTAACAATATGGATGAAGTATATGAGTTTCGATGGAACCGTAGCCATGCTTCTAAGGGTGGTAGCACCCCAGACCCCTGTGATGATCGATGGATTTTGAGAAGACCCCCAAACCCTAACCTTTTTCTTGCTAGCCTCTCCTAATCTCGAGGACGAGATTCATTTTAAGGGTGGTAGGTTTGTAACATCCCAAAATTCTAAATTTTGGAATGTTATAATAAATAGATAGATTAATTGATTGCTTGATTGTTGTGTGAAATTCGTAACTTTTTGAAAGTTAAATGAGAGAGAATAAAAGGACTTTCCCAAACTTTCAATTTTTGGCATTTATGATCTCCGTGAATTCAAATACTTTTCATCACAAAACCCCGGAGAGAAGATGACATCACTTCTTCCATTTATTTAAATGAAAAGGGGTGTTGAAAATATTTGAATTTCATTTGAAAATATTTCCAGTTTTGAAACTTTAAGCAACTCAATGATTTTCACGAGAGAAGATAAAATGACTTCTTCGAAACATATGAAATATGAGTTGGGAGTTTCAAAGAAACTCAAATTTAAAATCCATTTGAAATAATTATTTTTCAATTTGGGTTATTTGAGTTTTATTCAAATTATTTTTCTCAAAAATCAACATACATGGAAAATAGGGTAACATGATTCCCTACATTAGAAAATTAGAGAAAAATTATTTGAAATCATTTTGGTATTTTTAAAATGATTTTTGTTGGATTTTATTAGACCAGTAGCACTCTTTGAATTATCTAAATTTGTGTGAATTTTATTTAATGCTAGGAAAATGTTCACGCTGTAGACAATCCTTTTCTGAAAATTTTGGTATATTATATGCCTATATAATTATTTTATTTGTTTTGTCCCTTTTTATTTTGTCTGTGTGAGAAAATGTTTTAAAAAAAAAATAAAAAAATCTCCATCGCCGATTGGGCCGGCCCAGCGCCCGAGCCAGGCCGCGGCCCAACGGCCCATACCGCTCGTCCCCGAGCTCCGCTAGGTTTCCAGCCGTGCTACGGCGCGCCACCGGGCCGACCTCGGCGTCCGTGCCGAGGCCGGACTTTCCCTGCCCCCTCGCGCAAGGCGCCGCACCCGAGGGCCCTTTAAAAAGGAGCCGGACCCCCTCTCTCTCTCCCCGCACCTGCCCCGCCGCCTCTCCCGCTCGCAGCCGTCGGCGCACTTCACCACCTAGCCCCGCGCCGCCGCAGCCGCGCCTCGCCTAGCGCCGCGCCGCTCCCCGCAGACCCCGCACCGCTCGCCGGAGGCCACGCCCCGCCGGAGCCGATCCAAGCCGCCGCCGCCGCCCCGACTCACAGAGTCGCCGGCGCCCGACCACGATCCAATCGCCGGTTTTCTTCCGGTTCGGTAAAACCGCCCCGGTCCGGACCGGTTTTATTTTAAAGGTTCGGTTTTGGTTTAAAAAAACTTTTTTTATTTAGTTCAGTTATGTAGTGAACGTTTTCTGTTTAGGTAGTTATAGTGAACAGATTCGTTAGATAGCGTTCGGCGGCGAACGTTCGTACGGTAAAGTTTTTTTTTTATTTTTTCGCCAGGGACCTATCTGTGATTGTTTTTCTTACAGATTAGTCCCTCGGTTTCAAACTACCACAACTTTTTGCTCGTTAGTCCAAATCCAATGAAACCAATGCCCACTTCTTCGTTACGATCTCCTCTATCCAGTGATCCAACCCAAACATGTTTTTTCAAAATTTTAAAATTTGAATTAGATCAGATTTAGATTCAAACTTCGTTTGATCATAACTTGAGTTTCGTAGCTCCGTTTCAGTTGATTCTTTTTGCAAATCGAAGCTCTTGACCTAAACTTTCTGATAAGGCCAAATTCACATAATTTTGGTACTGTTAGAAATTGTTTTATGTTGCGAGAGTTATTTTCTTTGTTTTGAAGTTTTTCGAATCGTCTTCTTCGATCTTTCTGATCTTTTGAGTGATTGCTTATGTGTGGTTCCTATTGCTTGCTTACGATAGATCGACCGGAGTGAGACGAGTAGATCTATCAAGAGTTTTGAGTGCGAATCACCTTCATCAACATTGCAGGCAAGTTCACACTTTGATCATATTCCTTTCATACCCAGTTTTTATGCATTAGTTTCACCCTCAAACATTGCATGAGTAGAATTGATAACATGTGGCTATTGGGAAGTAGTTGATGAGGTAGGAACCTATTGCCCTGCATTCAACCCTTGGAAGTTACTATTACGTTATGCTTATATTGCCATGCTATGCTCGTAGACGTGGATTGGGTTGGAGAGTATTCATGACAGATGTGAGATTGTTAATTAATGGTTTACTTAAGGTGGCAACTTTAACACACATCTGGGTGGATTGAGGCACCTGGGTATTCCAGTGATTGCCTGTCTAGGCACCTGGGTATTCCAGGATTGCCTGTTTTTTATGGACCGCCACCCAGGTTCAAAGGGATCATGAGATTATTCATACTAGAAACTTCCATGTGCAGCCACCAGCCATTATGGGCTCTAGCATAGTTGATTAAGTCGTGTGAACTCTTACAGTGGTAGACTAGCAGATGTAGGGGTTGTAGGTGGAACGGTCTACCCATCGTAAGGTGCAAACGCTTCTGAAAGACTATGTCTCGGTCATCCGTTTCTCAAACACCTTGTAGTGCGCGAAATCCAACGAAGGAGATCGGGTCTTGTGGGGAAAAGTGCACAAACCTCTGTAGAGTCTATAAACTAATCATGATTAGCCGTGTCCCCGGTTATGGACGTTTTGAGTATCTAGTACTTGGATTATCATGTGAATCTCATCAGGTTACTTTAAATTAATTTTGTTGGGTTTAATGATGTTACTTAATTGGGATTGAGAATGCTGTCAACCATTCTCAATGTTTCACAACCATCATGATAGTTAAATAAATTTATTCCTTTGCAGTAGGGAAAAATTGGCTTTACGCAAAAACCTTATAACCATAGAGCTTTTCCACCAGCCAAATATGCATATAGTGATAGCCATTATTCATCATTTTCTCTATGGTGTGAATTCGCCAGTATATTCAATGTACTGACCCGTTTCGGGCTGCAACGTCTCATGTTGCAGGATTATCCTACGACGAGTAAGTGATACGTTAGGGTTACGATTTCTACACTCAACTTTGCCGTTGGTGTTGATGGGAACCCACAACCTTGTTGCTTCCGCTATATGGATTGAGGTAGTAGTATTTACGTTACTTTTACATGTGATTTACCTCTGTTATAAATCCTCGAGTACTGTGTGTGTCAGCATACCGATCCAGGGATGACACTTAAGCACAAAGACTTGATCCATTCGGGTCGGGTCGCTACAGTGTACAACCTCTTTGGTGGTGCCGAGTAGGCCTCGGCTTCGTCCGAGGAGTCGGTGAGGATGTTGCGGTTCCGGTGGAGCAGGTTAAGGCGATGCTGTGGGGATGGAGTAGCCGCGATAGACGAGGCGATCGTCGGAGCAGCTCCTTGGAGGTGGAGGAAGGGCGGCTAAACCGGCGAGATGGCGAGATGGATGACGGATCCTCGTCCGGGGAGGTGGACGAGGGACGTCAAGCTGTTGCGCAGGACGACGTCGTCGGGGAAGAGGCTCCGGCTAGGCAGCGGTGACGTGGCGGACGGAGGAGGGTGGGGTTTCGTGGCTGGAGCGGAGAGGTTATGGCGGCCTGGGATTTCGAATGGCGAAAAGGGGGCGATGGGAGGGGGTGAAGCATGACTTAGGAACGCGCTTGTCCAAATGTAGGGTGTGTTACAAAAGTACACCCCACCGATTTGAACTAGCGGCCCTTTCGGCTCAGGGTTAGACTGGGGGATTTCGCGTGTCAGGATTTGGCGGCTGGAGGGAGTTTTCGCGCGCGTTGTAATTTCGGGATAGCAAGGCGCGGGTTGTGAAGGCGCCAGTTTTGGGAGCACGATATCTGAATTTTCGGGATATATAACAAGACGCGGGTTGAATTTTAGGGACAAGCCTAACGTGTAGTAATATTGTACTTGTACGTACCAAATCAATTCGCACTTCCCTCGACCAAAAAGAAAACGAAAAAAATAAAACTATTCACACAACACAAAGAGAGAGTCTTGCCCCGTTTTACTATACAAATGCTATTCAAAGCTACTCCCTCTTTCCATCTATATAGGGCCTAATGCATTTTTCAATGCTAACTTTGACCAAATATTAGAGCAATGATATATGACATGCAACTTACACAAAGCACACCGTTAAATTCGTCTGTGAAAGGTTCTTTCAATGATATAATTTTCACATTGTGCATGTCATGTACTATTAATCTTGTCAATAGTCAAAGGCTGTCTTAAAAATCTCATTACGCCCTATATAGATGGAAGGAGGGAGTATGAATCCATGTTATGTCCGATTAAATTTTTTCGCTTGCTGTATAATGCATGTAACCTACTCATACCAATATTTTAGTGCATTCCAAATGTCTATACTACCGCTGCAATTCGAACTAAATTTGAATTCATTTCTCTATTTCAATAAGAATCTACAATCATGATTGTTGCCAACTTCAACCATCATAGTTTCCTTGCTATCCGCCAGATATGAATCAGACGGCCTATAATGCAGGATGGCAGGCACACCATCATCAACAACTCCGTTTTTTATAAGAGTAGAGATAAAACATATTAAATGTAGTATACCATGTTCATAACCACACCATGTGTATCACCTTTATATATATTCACACATCCGTCGGTTTGAAACACTATGATAAATTCTTCAAATATCCGAATTCGCTTTTTATAATGAAGTATATATGATCTCTATTCGTCTTTTACACCCACACAACCCTCTTATCTTTCTAGCTAGTGCTAACTTTCTCTTGTGCATGCGCACACCCGCATCCCTCTCACCCTCCCTCACCATTCTCTAGCTCCATCGCGCAAATTCGTCTTTTCACTTTAGGTCGTTCACCCACGGTGTGTGTAGGCCCCCAGCTTCTCTAGCCAAGTGTGCCTAGCACAAACACAAGCTTCCCCTCTTCTCTTCTCACCATCCATGCCTCACTCCCACCACTCTTTTCATCGTTCTCGTACTCGCACACTCCTCCCCCTCGATATAGTATGCCTCCCGTATCACCTCCTACATGCATCCCTCTCTCTCTATCCTTCTCCTCGTGCCTCATTTGCTTCTAACACACACATGCATGTATACCGATCGATCTCCCAACATATACCTAGATCAACTTTAACTACCCCCCCCATCGATCGACGTACCTCACAAGTTATGTATCTCCTTTCTCTTACAAAGGGCGATTGATCTTCCTATGTAGTTACGTCTGCTTACCACAGCCACATCGTCCCCCCTCATCATTCGTGCATGCCTCCTGACCCGTCTCTCACACGCACGTGCACAGACAACAAGCAGCCATCTCCTCTCTTATTGATATTGCGCGTGTGCCCTCCGTTTTTCTAGCAAGCCTATCCCACCATTTGTTAGAAGCAACTCCACTACCACCCCCTCCAACACTCTAGCTCTGTCTCTCTCCCAACCTTATTCATCTCCTGCACATATGCATGAATGTCGATCGATCTCCCTTAATACATGAGGCAGATCGATCTCCTTAATACATGAGGTAGGCCTCTCTCCTCCTCCACACATATACCAGCCATTGTACCTCTATAGTTAATTGGGCCTCCCTCTTCCCCCACCACACACCATTGTTTCTACGGCCCGTAGAAGGACTACTGTTTCTACGGCCCATAGAAGGCCCACTGTTTCTACGGCCCGTAGGAGGCCCAATGTCACTACAATAAATATTAGCCCATGGTTATTGTGGCCTAGTTTTAAAAAATAGGTTATTGCAGCCACTAGTTAACCGCGGAAAAAGAACTGCAATGACTACAAGCAAACAAATAAACAAGACAACAAGGAAATAAATACGCAAGCAACTAACGCTAGGCTATCACGTCTATTACACATATTACATCCACTGGGCATCAAAGTTCACCACCAGTGCAAATATAGGGAACAAAGCAGCATATCATATACACTGGCCATCAAAATTGGCCACCAGTGCAAATAAACGTGGCAGCAAAACAAGAGCATAACGGAAACAACTTCAGAAGAGCTCAAGAAACGTTATCCTGGGTATCCACCATGCTGGCAATAAGCTTAGCAAGTTGATTAGCTTTGTCCTGTTTGGCGCTAAAATCCTCCAATGCTTGCTGTTGCACCAGAAAGTATGCATCTGAATGCTCCAGGGATTTCCGCAGTCCTTCCGCTTCTTGTCGCAGCACAGCTGATCGATGTCTTTCAGCTTATAGTTGAGACTCAAGAAACCAAACTGATTCAGACAGTGAGTTTGAATAGCTTGTGCAAGCGGTAGTGGCCAGTAACTCCAACACTAAACCAAGACAGGATGTGTCACTATCCTGAACCTTATCTGCATTACTTCCTTTACCGTTGCTTAATAAGGCACTCTTCCCCAATATTCTGTCAGCATTCTAAAAGAAGAAACAAGCAGACACATAACAAGTTTAGCATGTACTAGTATATGAAACTCATTTCGGTGAACCAGTTCATTAGTAAGGTGGACAGGATTAAACTAACAAGTCTTCTATTGCGAAGTACTAGTACATAATAAAAGCATCAAACAAACATATATATATGTCCTATGGTAGCAATGGAATCTTAAATTAGAACAGTTGTTCTTCAGGTTTAGGCACTTGTTCTACATGAACAGAGTACAGTAAGACGCAAGAATATAATACTTAAAAAATACAAAATGAGCTCATAGACCTTACCACATTCTTGTTTTGGGACCAGTACAGAACAAGGCGTTCCCAGTCATCGTCCAGTAAATGTGTCTCAGGAGAACATAAGGGAATTTGATGAGTTTCTTTGCCGGTGAAGTATGTTTTCTTCAGGTAATTCTGATACTGCCACCAAGCATTCTTGAAGATAGCAGAGGTATTAGCACAGGTTACCTCATCCTGAGTTTCCAAATCGGTCCTTCTCTATAGAGAAAAATGGGAAAATTTGCTGTATTATAACCATCATGAAGGTAGGATGTATGGGACGAAGCAAAGTAATTGCCATGAATAACATTACTTACACATAACTCCTGGACAAACACCTGCAACTGGCATTTTCCTTCATCTTCAGTATAATATTTCCAAGATGGGAAGATACGCACATACGATTTAACAACATCAAATGCGATAGATGCTAAACTACGACTAGCTGGTTGTGCTTCCTTCACAGGAATAGGCGTACTAACTGGTGGAGTTGGGGTTCACCATGATAGTACTGGCCCTATGGGCACTGGAGCTGCCTTACTAACTGCTCTTGTTTGGGAGCTCTGTGGTGGAGATGGTGTTGTGTCAACAGGAACTGGGTTACTATCGGCTGGGGTTGGGGTTAGATTGGGTGAAATTGGTTCTCTGTCCATCGTAGTAGGGGTACAATCTGCGAGAGTTTGGGTTATGTGTGGTAGGGTTGGTTCTTGTGCATGTACAACCGTGGTACTATCTCCACCAAGAGGTAGCATTGTTTTATTTGAAGACCGTAATTTAGTCCGCTAGATACTGGCATCACCCGCTCCAATTCAAATGGCTGATAAACAGGAAACATAGTTGAATGTACAGACATTGTATGAGAGATAGATGCAATAGATAGTGTGGAAAAAAGAGGGCATGAAATAGTTGACATGTATATTGTTTAACTAAAACGGATAGCATGACATAATTTCACATATATGATGTCTATCTAAACTGGATAGCATAGCATAACATAATTCAAAGATATGATGAATAACTAAACAGGATCGCATGACATAATTCACCTACATGTTATCTAAGTAATCAGGATCGCATCATTTAATTCACATATGTGATTTATATGCTAAACAGAGGGCATTCGATATGATGTCTAAACTAATAACATGGTGTTGAATATTGTGTATATGATGTCTAAACTATGCAATGCAAGACACCGTATGCATGATATGAGCGGTATAACCGTGCCAAGTTAGAGCATACACCTCGGTGCGGGAATAGGACTGGTCATCTGTCTCTGAATCCATCTCTGAGGAGCTATCGGGACCCAACAAGAGATCTGCTTCGACAGGTAGCACTGTCTGCTCTGAAGGCCTTGTTTCCACTCCAGATTTTTCCATCTCCCACCCAAATGGCTGATTCACAGGAAGAGTAGTTTAATGTACAAACATTGTCGACAAATGGAAATGTAATGAAGAAAAGGATGGGCAAGATATCATTCAAATATATGATGCCTGGTTAAACAGGATGCCATTGCACATTTCACATATATTATGGCTGGCTAAAAGACATGAGACTGCATAATTCCCATATATGATATAGAAACTAAATAGGTGGCATTACAGAACATGTCTAAACTAAGCAGATGACATATATGATGTTAAAAGTAGGCACTGCAAGGCAACATATGCATGATATGACTAACATCATCATGCCAATGTAGAGCAAACACCTTGGGGGGTAAATAGGAGTGGTCAGCGGCGTCCGAATCCGCCTCAGAACAGATATCTTCCTCTGGATTACAATCTGGAGAGGGGTGGGGAGGGTTTGCCATTGAACCCACCATGGAGCGATGTCTGCATGACATTGTATTGCCGCGCAAAACTCTTCTCTTTTTCTGCACATGTTCAGCATGACTGTGTACAATATCTGACATGCATACGAAAAAAATATGGTGAGATTATGTAAGGAGAGCATGCAGAAATTTGGAGTGATGGTAACAACCAGTGGATCGATGTTTTTCCGTTGAACCAAAATAGCCCTAATGGATCGACGTGAATGTATAGTAATAAGTGATGCAACAAGTGTACAACCTCTTTGCCGTAGCCGTGTCTACCTCAGCATCATTGGGTTGGTCGCTGAAGCAGTTGAGGCAGAGGTGGCTGTCGGAGGTGTGGAGAAAGATCTGAGGAATCTGTAGACGGAGTCCAAGGCACTGCTCTATTGTGACGGATCGTTCTGTCGTTGGAGCAGCTCCGGTGAGCCGTAAGACGTCAAGGCTGAAGTAGCACAAGACAGACACCGTCAATCTAAAGTGGGATTCTAATAGCATCTTCAATAGATGATGTAAAATGGATGTAAAATTAACATCACCAAAAACCACCTGACTACAACAGATGAGGTAAAAACTGTTGACTCTGAACTTAACTGTCGAAACTGAAATTTACTGTGGAATCTGAATGATACTGTCGAAACTGAACGCAATGGTAGCAGAGAGGCACTTGACATGTAGTTTAGGGAGGGCCTGCAGTTCATCTTCAACCTGCACCCCCCCTGAGCCGCCAGCCACCACCGACCGAACCGCCAGCCCCAGCGCCGCCTCGCCGCCCCAAAACAACGCACCACCGCCGCCCTGGCCAGCCCTCTAGGCCCCCCACCCCCCACCCTGAACCGTAAGATAGATAGTGGGGTACCTCTCCGGCGAGCCCCCGTCCCCGCTGCGGGTGGTTCTTCCTTAACTCCGGCGAGCCCCCCCAACCCCTGAAAATCGACTGACCCAAAAGTCGATTCAGTCGACTGAAGTGTGGCTTAATCGGAGCAGAGCAGCAACACGAGCGAGGGGGAGAGCAGTAGCAGCAGCTGGGCGAGCGAGCGATCGAGCAAGAGCCGGAGCAGCAGCAGCAGATCCGGCTGGTATGGATGCCGCCGCCGAAGGGGCCTCGCACTGGAGGAGAGCCGCCGTGGAGATGTCGCCCGCGGCGCTGGCTTCAAGGTAGCCGCTCCATGGGGGTGCAGGATGGAGCACCGTCGGCGCCGGGAGGTCGAGTTAAGGAGAAGGTGCGATGCGATGAGTGTACAACCTCTTTGGTGGCCCCGAGTAGGCCTCGGCTTCGTCCGAGGAGTCGGTGAGGATGCTGCGGTTCTGGTGGAGCAGGTTAAGGCGGCGCTGTGGGGATGGAGCAGCCGCGATAGACGAGGCGATCGTCGGAGCAGCTCCTTGGAGGTGGAGGACGGGGCGGCTGAACCGGCAGGACGGCGAGATGGA
Organism: Triticum urartu; assembly: GCF_056163025.1. Taxonomy (NCBI): domain Eukaryota; kingdom Viridiplantae; phylum Streptophyta; class Magnoliopsida; order Poales; family Poaceae; genus Triticum; species Triticum urartu. Next base: position 388,095,750 of record NC_141878.1, on the reverse strand, counting down.
CGACGGATCCTCATCCGGGGAGGTGGACGAGGGACATCGAGCTGTTGCGCTGGACGACGTCATTGGGGAAGAGGCTCCGGCTGGGCAGCGGTGATGTGGCGGACGGAGGAGGGTGGGGTTTCGCGGCTGGAGCGGAGAGGTTATGGCGGCCTGGGATTTCGAATGGCGAAAAGGGGGCGATGGGAGGGGGTGAAGCATGACTTAGGAATGCGCTTGTCCAAAATGTAGGGTGTGTTATAAAAGTACACCCCACCGATTTGAACTAGCGGCCCTTTCAGCTCAAGGTTAGAAGGGGGATTTCGCGTGCCAGGATTTGGCAGCTGGAGGGAGTTTTCGCGTGCGTTGTAATTTTGGGATAGCAAGGCGCGGGTTGGGAAGGCGCCAGTTTTGGGAGAACGATATCTGAATTTTCGGGATATAACAAGACACGGGTTGAATTTTAGGGACAAGCCTAACGTGTAGTAATATTGTACTTGTACGTACCAAATCAATTCGCACTTCCCTCAACCAAAAAGAAAACGAAAAAAATAAAACAATTCACACCACACAAAGAGAGAGTCTTGCCCCGTTTTACTATAGAAATGCTATTCAAATCTACTCCCTCCTTCCATCTATATAGGGCCTAATGCATTTTTCGATGCTAACTTTGACCAAATATTCGAGCAATGATATATGACATGCAACTTACACAAAGCACACCGTTAAATTCGTCTGTGAAAGGTTCTTTCAATGATATAATTTTTACATTAAGCATGTCATGTACTATTAATCTTGTCAATAGTCAAAGGCTGTCTTAAAAATCTCATTACGCCCTATATAGATGGAAGGAGGGAGTATGAATCCATGTTATGTCCGATTAAATTTTTTCGCTTGCTGTATAATGCATGTAACCTACTCATACCAAGATTTTAGTGCATTCCTAATGTCTATACTACCGCTGCAATTCGAACTAAATTTGAATTCATTTCTCTATTTCAATAAGAATCTACAATCATGATTGTTGCCAACTTCAACCATCATAATTTCCTTGATATCCGCCAGATATAAATCAGACGGCCTATAATGCAGGATGGCAGGCACACCATCATCAACAACTCCATTTTTTATAAGAGTAGAGATAAAACATATTAAATGTAGTATACCATGTTCATAACCACACCATGTGTATCACCGTTATATATATTCACACATTCGTCGGTTTGAAACACTATGATAAATTCTTCAAATATCCTAATTCGCTTTTTATAATGAAGTATATATGATCTCTATTCGTCTTTTACACCCACACAACCCTCTTATCTTTGTATCTAGCGCTAACTTTCTCTTGTGCATGCACACGCCCGCATCCCTCTCACCCTCCCTCACCATATTCTAGCTCCATCGCGCAAATTCGTCTTTTCACTTTAGGTCGTTCACCCACCGTGTGTGTAGGCCCCCCAGCTCCTTCTTTACGGCACACATCGATCGATATGCCTCTCTAGCCAGGTGTGCCTAGCACAAACACAAGCTTCCCCTCTTCTCTTGTCACCGTCCATGCCTCACTCCCACCATTCTTTTCATCGTTCTCGTACTCGCACACTCCTCCCCCTCGATATAGTATGCCTCTCGTACCACCTCCTACATGCATCCCTCTCTCTCTATCCTTCTCCTCGTGCCTCATTTGCTTCTAACACACACATGCATGTATACCGATCGATCTCCCAACATATACCTAGATCGACTTTAACTACCCCCCATCGCTCGACGTACCTCACAAGTTATGTATCTCCTTTCTCTTACAAAGGGTGATTGATCTTCCTATGTAGTTACGTCTACTTACCACAGCCACATCGTCCCCCCTCATCATTCGTGCATGCCTCCTGACCCGTCTCTCACACGCACGTGCACAGACAACAAGCAGCCATCTCCTCTCTTATTGATATTGCGTGTGTGCCCTCCGTTTGTCTAGCAAGCCTATCCCACCATTTGTTAGAAGCAACTCCACTACCACCCCCTCCAACACTCTAGCTTTGTCTCTCTCCCAACCTTATTCATCTCCTACACATATGCATGGATGTCGATCAATCTCCCTTAATACATGAGGCAGATCGATCTCCTTAATACATGAGGTAGGTCTCTCTCCTCCTCCACACATATACCAGCCATTGTACCTCTATAGTTAATTGCGCCTCCCTCTTCACCCACCACACACTGATAGTCGAGCGCTGCAGGTAGGTCTCCTCCTCCACACATATACCATGCCACAGAGACAAACTGCACATGTCCCATCTCATGTTCCAGTAGGCCAGCCACTCTATATCTTTGACGTGGGCACACACAAATTTGATGGCACTCTTTATCGATCGCGCGCGCGCACACACAGACACACACACACACATCATCATCCCTCTCTTCGATTCTATGGACACCTCAAGCCGATGAAACCTCCACTCTCTTCTCGTGGATCGCCCCCTCTATATATATGTTATATCCAGGACTCTATTTCACACACACTGCATATGTTAAAATTTTTGATCGACCCCCCCCCCTAAAAAAACTCTCAAGAACCCACACACTATATCTCTCTAGGTTTGTATCTCTCTCACACAACCCCACGCGAGTGGTGTACGTATACAAGAAGAGAATAGGTGCACCGTGCACGTACTCACGCTTCGTTCCCAGCCACACCTGCGCGGGTACACAGTGGAGCTCATTTCTTTACGAAATGGCAGCCCACGTGCTAATTTGAACGCCTGTAGCGGTTGTTTACCTAGGGAGGTCGTGTACCACGCGTGCACGAAACAAAGTTCGACTTGACGCGTTGCCGCGTTATTTTTAAATAAAGTTATAGCGCTCAATGGCACGTACACAGAATATAAAACAATTTTTATGGAGGAAAAGGTAGTCCGCTCTTCAGAGTATCTCACACAAGGCCCTGGTGGCCTCTCTCTCTCTCACCGTTGGTCACTGATCCAGCTGCATCTCGTCCGCCAGGGGAAAGGGAGTGCGGTGGCCTCTCTCTCTCATCGTTGGTCACTGATCCGGCCGCATCCCGTCCGCCGAGGGAAAGGGAGTGCGGTGGCCTCTCTCTCTCTCTCACCGTTGGTCACTGATCCGGCCGCATCCCGTCCGCCGGGGGAAAGGGAGGAAGTGCATCGTTTCTCCGTTCGATGGCGCCAAGGCAGCACGTCCCGATCTGCGGTACACGTTGTTTTCTCTGACCAAGCTCCGACGCAGCAGGGCCTACGCCACCTGCTAGCAGATTCCGCCCGCCGCCGCTCACCTAGTTACATCCCGACGACCTCCAGGTATCCCCTCCGGCCTTGCTCCACTGCCCGTTTTCCCACGTTGCTGAATGTGGATCTTCCATAGTTCTTTGCCCAAAACGTCGCTCGTCCAACGTACTTTCCATATTGCATTCTCGTCCTCACACCGTTTTAGACAAACACAACCGTGTTGTTATCTTCCCTTAGGACAAGGAATATGCTTCTTTTTTGTCGTCGCATGTGTCAACAACTGTTATTGGCCAGTAATTATTTCCTTTCTACCTCTTTTTTGCAAACAGGGCTATCCATTTCACGTCGTTGCTATTGCGACCTTTTGGTGAACTGCACAAATCAGTTTTTTCTTCAGAGTGTTTTGTGCAGTTGTACTAAAATGTCACACGGGCAACGTCTCTACATTTCAGTGCGACTGCACAAAGGGAGATTGGTTTTGCTCTATCCTCCTCATCCAACTCCGAGCCTAATCTTCTCCAACTAGTTAGTCTTAAGAGAGACTGCAAAGGTGATTGGCCTCTATTTGTGTGTTTATTGTTTCATCAGCAGTCCTCTATTATCGTAATCACACTTGATATCTTTGGAACAGGGACGCTCAGCTCTATTTTAGTGGAACTGCACAAAATGATCAGAATGTTGCATGCTCCAGACAGCTACTTTTTTCCCAACATGCCTTGTTGATTTAGATAGAGCTGGGGGGACGTTGCTGCTAATGAAAGCATGGATAAATTTTAATTTAACACCGTCTCACAACTTTGTCTTCAGTTGTGATGTAATTATTAGCTCTGATCTGCTAATAATTGACATGCATAGCAAGGAAGTTAGTTTTTTATTGTTTCCAAAATAGCATCGATGGCAAGACACGCGAAACAAAAGCTGAAAGCTCACACCATTGTACAATTTCATGTCGCTGGAAAATTATTTGTATAGTACGTCAATTATGTAAACAAATGATGGAAGCTTGATAGCATTGCCAGAAGCCTCTTCATCATCCGGGTCCATGTGCCATGCACAAAATTATACTCCTTTGTTCCTAAATATTTGTCTTTTTACAAATTTCAAACGGGCATATTTTAGAGTGTAGATTCACTCATTTTGCTTTGTATGTGTACTCCCTCCGTTCCTAAATATTCTATTCGTCTTAACAGAGATTTCAACAAGTGACTACATACGAAGCAAAATGAGTGAATCTACACTCTAAAATATGTCTATATACATCCGTATGTGCCAGTCCATTTGAAATATCTAAAAAGACAAATATTTGAGAGAGAGAGAGTAGTCACTCATTGAAATATCTAGAAAGACAAATACTCCGGAGTATATTTAAGAACCGAGGGGGTAGTGCACAACCGCATGGGAGACTCAGCCCGGTCATTGCGCCGCATTAATAGTGAGTAATGAGAAGTCAAATCATAAGCCCCACCTTTCCCACTGTAAGTTGCTCTGAAGAAGCAACCATCAATACGCTTTTCTATGAATCCGCTCATACTACTCCATCCGTCACTATTTATACAGCGCGCTTCAGAAAAAAGAAAAAAAATATGTGGGACCAAGGCGACTAGCGATCAGCCTGAAAAATAGCATTGGTAGTTATAGCACAACGTCTATTACTAGAGGGAATAATGTGTACACACATGCATGCAGTGCTTCCACCCCGGGTACACACATGCATGCACTCTGTAGTAGTAGAGTACATGGAGAGAAAATTGTGGACTTGATTGCGGTTACCACGCCCTAATTAATTGAGCATTATACCAAACGCGTCTAAAGTCTCTCTGGTGGTGGAAATGCATTGAGAGAAATGCATCATAATGAAGCGCGCCCTGTAAACTGTGACGGAGGGTGGAGTAGTATGAAGGTGCAAAACCAAGTACACGTACTACTGCGCTTGGCTCTTCGCCCCTTCGTGAATTCGAACAATGATGGTACTCCACATGTTGGGTACTACAGTGTATGCCTCTGACAATCTAACACCGAATGGACTGATGCATATCCACCGAGGGTAGGTTGCATTAGTCAAAAGGCGTAAGCGAGCTTCACCTTGTCCTGCAAGCTTCTCCTCGTTCTGCGAGTTGACGGGACACACCAAAAAGTAGTGCTAGTCCATACTCCCTCCTTTCCGGTTAATATGGCTTAATCTTTTTTGCGGGTAAATGAGAGAGCTTTATTCATATATAAGCATTCTTAGGACGATCAGCCAAGACACTGGTCACTAGGAAGCGAGGTACCCCACACAAAAAGAAGTAGGAAGCGAGGTGTTTCATCAAGCCAGCTCTCGGCCACATTCAAAGTGCAGCAAGCACGGTTCGCACGAAGATGCCGCGCAAGGTTTGCTGACCTGTTTACATGCTGAATAACAAAAAAAGAGGAAATATTACTGAGCACTACTATTTGTAACAGGATATGAGCCAGAATTAAGCGAGAATTGTGGCGAGTGTTCCATGCAATCAACTTCCATTATCACATGCGAGAACCCTCGAAGAGAACCAAATATGTTGAAGATTGCTTTATCACATTTTAAAATTATAATAAGAGTGCAGACGCTCCTCCATCCGGTTCCTAGTACTAGTATAGTACGTACCTTTATGGACTAGTATAGTAGTAGTACTATAGTAAACTTTGCGCTTGGCTGTTTGGGAAGTCGAACAATAATAGCACTAGTAGTATAGTGTATGCTTCTGGCAATCTGACACCGAATTAACTGTTGCACGTCCACCGCCTGAGTGAGGGAGAGCTTGCATTAGTCAAAAGTTTCTCATTGTCCTGCGAGCCACCGCGTGCAAGCTTCTCCCGCCCTGCAACCTTCTCCTCATTCGGCAAGTTGACGGGACACAGCAAAGTAATGCTAGTCCATGCTGCCTCCTCTCCGGTTAATATGGCTTAATTTCAAATGAGATAAATACACTATATGTCACTGTATATTTGTAAAAATACGGTCAGTGGACTTCATAATACGCTCATTGCGCTCAATATATATATTTTCCGGTGTTCATACGGTCACTAGCTCACCCTGACTGAGTATGTGTGTGCATGCACGTGTAGGTTGAGCACTTGAGCGTGACCGTGTGTGTTCCTCGTGTGCTCGGACATGCATGCATTAGGGCGTCGCGCGCATTTTTGCATCCATGTTTACATGTGATTGTTGCATACACGTAGGGGGAGTACGTGTGGGGGCCACTAAGGAGCAGTCAAATCACACAGTAAGTTAGTCGGAAGAAGCAACCATCATTTCACTCTTGAATGACACGTACGCAATATAAAATGGTTGATATGGAGAGAAAAAGAAAACCACTATATATACACTAGCAGGAGCCTAAGCTACAAGCCTGCTTGCTTAGGTTGCTCTCTTCACAAGCATAGAACGACGGGCCTGATCCCGCAGCTGTATATATATAAGCGGGAGCCTCGGCGCTTGTTCGCTAGGGTTTGCACTCTCCACACGCTCGCCGCACTACATATATGTTACTCCCTCCGTTCCAAATTACTTGTCTTAGATTTGTCTAGATACGAAGGTATCTAGCACTAAAATGAGTCTAGATACATTTGCTAGGGTTTGCTATATTCACAGTCTCTCACCCTCTCTTCACCAGATCTAAACAAGACTGCGTTGGCCTCTTGTCTCTCTCTCCCCCCTCACAGCTGGTGAAGGAGGCGTCTGTATCCCGTTGCACTGGGAAGGGGAGGAGGTGCAGCGTTCACTCTATCGCCTTCGGCGAGGGAGGCAATCCACTGTCGGCTGCGCTGTTCTCTTTCACCCAGCGCCTGTGCGGGAGGGCCACCGACCCCTTCTTCCTCGCTTTCATACTTAGTGTGGGCAGATCCGGCCTCCCGCCACACGCCTTGCCACATCCCGACGACCCTAAGGTATAAGTTTCTTTGAAACCGTCGTTGCTCTAGCTGCATGTGGATCTTTTTCGATCTATAGTCGAATCTAGGTCTTGGTTCAAAGAGGAATGAAGGGTGCGGTGGGCTGGAGCAAGAATCTAGGACGTGGTTCAATGAGGAAAGGAGGGGCGGAAAGTAGTATAGACTGGCTATCCAGCCGCTTTGTAGGTTGAAAAGGGAAAAAGGCGGTAACCCGGTACACACATCTGTAAGGAACCGATTTCTTTGTTGAAAAGGGAAAGAAACTGGGGGGTCGGGTAGTTTTTGCATGACTAGATTTGCTGCCCTCACATAGGAAGAAGGTTCAAAGAGAACAAATATGGGACCAACGCATATATGCTGCTTGGCTACATACTCTGCATCACCCATTTATACGTGTGGACGCACATGGTGCTGGCATGTCCCATGCAGCTATTTTGATGTTGTTAATCTCAGAATTAACTACTGATCTGTTTTAGAAGAATTTCTCTGTTAATATGAATCAATGCAACCGTTTTAGAAATGCCATTGTCCTATACTTTGTTTTCCATCAAGATAAGGTAGATGCTTCTTTTTGTGGCCGCATGTTTCATCCTCCTTTATTGGCCAGTAATTGTTTTCTTTTTTGCCTCTTAAAACAGGGATATCTATTCAACTTGTTACTATAGAAAACTTAAATGTCACACCGGCAACTTTGCTTGATTTCAGTGCAACTGCACAAAACTTGATTGGATTTCCTATTCGTGTTGTTAGATTCGTATTTTATGTTGGTCGTCTCATGAAAGGTCAGTACAGGCCTTCATCCACATGATTGTGCAGTGTGCTTTGAGATGCTGTGCTACTTGTATTGGTACTTTTTTAAATAAATGATGAATTGAAGCTATTGTATTGCTATCTTTTCCCATTAAGTAGTGAACAAAAATGGGACCAACCCAGACATGATGCTTGTTGCTTTGTTACAACAAATTCAGCATCACCCCCTTTATAAGCCAGTAATTGATGCCACTCTCAGAATTAACTACTGAATCTTATTTCAAAACTACAACACTTGTTAGGGATTGGCGGGATTACCATTTTTGTGGCCGCATGTTTCATCCTCCTTTATTAGCCAGTAATTGATTCCTTTTTTTCCTCTGTTTATACAGGGATATCTATTCAACTTGTTTCTATTGTGACATTTTGCTTCGCTACGTGAAACACTTTGCTTGATTTCAGTGCAACTGCACAAAACGAGATTGGATTTCCTATTCGTGTTGGCAGATTCGTACGTGATCTTGTGTGCGTCATGACAGGTTGGTACTTGCCTTCATCCACATGATCGTGCAGTGTGTTTTGAGATGTTGTGCTACTTGTATTGGTACTGTTTTAAATAAATGATGAATTGAAGCTATTGTATTGTTGTCTTTTCCCATTAAGTAGTGAACAAAAATGGGACCAACCCAGACATGATGCTTGTTGCTTTGTTACAACAAATTCAGCATCACCCCCTTTATAAGCTTTGTCGTTCTTTATACATGTTGAAACAAGGCATTGTTAAGATAATGTCTCAGTCAATATGAATGAATCACACTGATGGAGAATTGCTACTCTCCTGCTTTGTTTCCCATTAAGATAAAGTAGATCAGTAGATCTTTTCTTCTGGGAGTACAAGTCATCAACCGTTATTTCTTAGTAATTGTTTCCCTCATACCTATTATTGCTTACAGGGATATCAAAATTAAAGCTCGGTTTTATTCCGACTTCGATTTTAGTTGAACTACACAAAAAGAGCCAATGTGTAAGGCAAACTGCTGCATTACTAGGTCTAGTTGGTCGTTCCACTTTTCAGAAAGAAGCAGTCACTGTTTGAGCTACATTACAGAAGGAATGACCGAGAAGCTTTACAGAGTATTATTAGACACCGGTGACATGACTAGTCTGCAGAGACCATTGGCAATTTAACAATACGTGGAGTGGCCTGGGCAAAAAGTGCCCAAACAAGTATAAAAGCTACGACAGGACTCCACGATCATAGGCATTACATATTTTGAATGGGAAAAGCTTGTCAAAGTTTAATCATTGATGTTAGCAAGAAGACGTTAGTTTAATATATTGGAATTGGAAAACCTTGTCAAAATTTGCTCATTGATGTTAGCCCGAAGACATGCATTTGATATTTTTGAGTAGGACGCCCTTGCTGTGAGCAGCGTCGAGTGTTTTTTCCTATTCCTGTGTTCAGTTTAGAACTAAATAGTTACTCTGCTGAGATATTCCTATGTTAAGAGTTTGTTCTGAATATTGTCTATGTAATGCCAGGCCTTGTGTTTGATTGCAAAGTTGAGCTTGGAATGTTGTGGCATGCAGCATCACGAGTTGTTCACCGTGCCTCCTGAGAATAATGCTTCGTATTGTTTTGCATGTCGATCTAATACCAGTGATTTGCTTGTTAAGAAGATCATCCTCTTCTGTTGTTTCCGTGCTTAAGAAGTTCATCGTATGATGTTTCATTCATAGCCTATACGACAAGTCGGGTAGGTTAGACGTGAAACCATATGATCTTCCGACCAACTCATGATATTAGGCCGTGATTGGATCGTCGTTTTCCAACCAAAACCACTTGTAAAACTGACGCTTGTAAATTAAAGCAGATGGTCTCGGGCGAGGGCGCTTGGTTGGTCGATTTTGACTAGTAAAATATTGGAAGTACTTGACACACGATAAAAACGCTGAACGGTACTCGGACGATTGCTAATCCAGCCGTTAGCTGTTGTTTCAGCCTTGCCCATGGATGGCATGATACGCACATCGTGCATGTATCATCTGGTAATGTCGTCCATATAGCAGTGCTCGTAAAATATACACTGGTCTCTCAAATTACACGCATAACCCGCCGGTTTTACTTACAGACCTCGGGCCCTCGGTTTCATTACGCCTGTATTTTACGCGTTGTTTTTGATGACAAGTAAATTACACTTGTATGTTAATATAGGTTTGAAATAAACCAAAGCTCCCAAGCGCGGCCTTACCGTTTCATGCCGTCTCAGTTTCTCGAAGGTGCTCATAGGTGTCCGATGATCTTGGCTTCCTGAATGAGTAGCGGGCGCTGTATCAGACCATCCGTAGGGCCCGCGAGGCCCTCTCTATTGTCCTTCGAGTTGTTGTGCTCGCCATGGCGTCGAGCATTGTTAACATCGTCAACGAACATGAGGATTCAGGAGATGACTTTATTTTGATTGGATGACACTAGGAACCCACTAGGGCCATAGCCGTACGTACGCAAGTGCCTCCTTATTATGTACAACTATATATTTTTTTTTCTTTCTCCTGGTTTCGTGACATCACGGTCCCACACCATTGTCAACCTATGTAGTCAATATAAACGAGAGAATTGCACAAGGTGCGGCCGACAGCTGGGACCAGGCAGCTCGAGTAGTATTTTTGTTTTTGAGGCGTGAGCACTGTAGAGTTTTTCTTGGCAATGATTTCGTTGTTGTTCAGAGGAGAGCAGGGTATTAACTAGGCAGGCTGTGGCCCGTCTAGCCCAGGCCAGATATCCAGCCCAGATACTAATTTTTTCAAGATGAAAATGGCTAGCCCAGCTATATGTCTTTTTGAGGAATACCCAGGCAAGGTCAACTTGTTATTCTCCGCCCCGCTGGGCTGCAAATCTTTCCTAGGAGGGATGCATTAGGCTTAACAGGAAATTGGGCTTTAAAAATAATAAATGGGATGTAATTATAAAAACTGGGCAGTAACTATAAAAAAATGCGCCAAACACGAAATTAGTTTATAAAATATTGTTATGGATTTTGAAAATCTTAAATTTTCATTGTTGCGTGCGCAATGTTTCATTGGATTTTTACGTAATACAAATTTATATTTAATCTGACTAGAAATTTCGGGATAAAAATATTTCAGAGCCCATCAAAATGTGGGAAATTTTATGGAATTCTGTCTTCAACGGTTGGTTGAAATTATTAATCATTGTCCTAGCTAGAAAATGGGTTGTACATTTAACAAACTGTAAATGGGTTGTTGTAAATTCCATTAGAATTCCAAAATGGGTTGTACATTCTTACAAAATGCAAATGGGCTATAAGTTCTCTGCCACACACTTGTGGGCCTACTAAGTGACCCGTCCCCTAAAAAAATAAGTTGACGCGTATGCAAGGCTTTGCCAACTTATTATAGTCAACACACGGTTCTAGCAGTAGTGGCCGTTGGATGTCTATCCAACGGATGTCGTGCTTCTTCTTCAATCTCAGATATTCTTAGCTTCGGCCACCCAAAAAATGATTCCTCCCCCTGACATCTGGGGCGCACCATTTCGGAGGTTGACCTGTGGGCCTACTAAGTTGGAGCGTACCAAGGGATTTGTCAACTTAGTCAATAATAAACATTTCTAGCTTCAGTGACCGTACGATGTCCATCCAACAGCCGTAGTGCTTCTTCAACCTCTGGTCTTCTTGGTCCATCCGCCCAAAGCAGTGCCAGTCGTGTCGCCTGCTCCTGCCTCCCGTGGCCGGTTGTGCTGCCGCGGAGGCCTCACCGCCCCCATACTACTCCCACCGCTGGCCAGGCCATTCCTCCACTCACCCACACCCCCTGTTATTCTGCAGCGACGGTAGCCTCACACTGCAGCCGAACCAGTGAACCCTCGTACTCCTCTCCACGCGGGCTTCCACTGCTGCGTCTTCCCCGGCTCCGCGTCGTCCCCTTCCTAGGCCTCGTCGTTGTCCAGACCACTGCCCTGGTGCTCTTGGCGCGGCGTGGTCAACATGGTCAACGACCGACTTCCATCGGAAGAGTACTGTACGTGGAGAGGCTGACAGCTGGGTCCAGGCGGCCGCAAGGAAGTGCCTCCTTATTACGCGCAAAATAATTATTCCTCCAACTTATAGCAGGGACCCACCGGACGGGCCACCTTATTTTGCGAAAAAAATGTTTCCCCCTGACTGCTCGGACCCACCGGACGGCCAGCGTATTTCACGAAAAAAACGTTCCCCCCGCTGTCAGCTCGGACCCACCGGAAGTGCCTCCTTATTACACAAAAAAAAATGAATACTCCCCCTGCTAGATGGGACCCAACCTGGTGGGAGGCTGACTTGTGGGCCTACTAAGTTGACGAGGATGGAGGGCTTTGTCAACTTAGTCAATATGAACGATTCTAGCTCCAGTGACCGTACGATGTCCATCCAACGGCCGTGGTCAACGACCGACTTCCATCGAAAGAGTACTGTACGTGGAGAGGCTGACAGCTGGGTCCACGGCCACAACCCAGTTTTTTTGTGATTTGCCAAGTAAGTCGCTTTGTCAGGCCTGTTGGGCTGCAAATCTTTCAAGACGAGGAGAGCTCCATTCGGCTGGCCGAGAAAATGGCCCATCAGTAATGTACATTTTTGAAACACATCAAACTGGCAATTAGTTTAGAATATCTTTTTTTCATTTCGAGATTTTAAATTACATTAATTTTTATGCATGGAGAATTTGTTGGATTTTATATTGATATACATTTATTTTTAAAATCAGTTTGAATGTGAGTCAAAATTTCGGGATTAAAAACAGTTCGGACCGCACCGAAATATGCAAAATTTCGTTAATTTTTTAACCGTGGCCACAATATGGGCTGTAATGCTAACAAAAAGAATATGGGCTCCAAAAAAAACCTTAAGAATTAGCAAATGGGATGTAAATTATTAGAAATAATGGCAGATGGGTTGTATGCTGTTTTCCACAGATTTGAGGCTTTCCTAAAAAAAAGGTTGACACACAAGCACTGACTGTTGGATGTCCATCCAACGGCCGTCGTGCTTCTTCAATCTCTGCTCTTCCTGCTCGACCCGCTCAAACAAGCGCCGGCGGGACTGCCTGCTCCCTCCTCCTTGCGGCCGGCTGTGCTGCCGCGTAGGCCTCCCCGCCCGACCGTACTCCCATCGCTGGCCTAGCCATCCCTCTACTCACCCACACCTGCTGTTATTCTCCGGCGATGGCAGACGAACCAGTAAACCCTCGTACAGTCATACTCCCCTCCGCGTGGGAAACAACTGCTGAGTCTTCCCTGCCTCCGTGTCATCACCTTCCTAGGCCTCGCCATCGTCCACCGCCCTGGTGCTCTCGGCGCGGCGTGGTCAACGTGGTCAAGGAATGACTTCCATCGGACGTGGACTGTACGTGGAGAGGCTGACAGCTGGGTCCACGGCCGCAGCAAGGAAGTGCCTCCTTATTACGTGGAAAATAATGATTCCTCCACCTGACAGCTGGGACCCACCGGACGGGCCACCGTATTTCGCAAAAAAATGTTTCCCCTGACTACTGGGACCCACCAGCTACATCTTCGCACGCAAGGAAGTGCGTCCGGGCAAAAAGAAACGATTCGCCCCCTAACTGCTAGGACCGACCAGCTACATCTTCGCAGGAAAGGAAGTGCCTGACAGTCGGGACCCACCTGGTCGAAGCATACGTAGTGTTGTCATTCTGGTCGTGAACGTGTACGTACATACTGGTCGATGTAGAGGCGCGCACGTGTCGTAGTAGAAGCGCGCACGTGTCGTAGTAGAGGCGCGCACGTAGCATTTACACGTATGTACTGCGGCCAGGGTGCAAGAAAGAAAATACGGCCATGTATGTGTACATACGGGCGGGGTCTCGAACGCCTACTCGCGCATACGTACGGCCAGGGCTCGTGTACATGGCTGGGTCGGTACGGAGAAACAGCATCGTCGTCGTGTTCATGGGGAGGCAACGGAATGCTCGTGTTCATGGGGAGGCAACGGAATGCGTCATGTTCATCGGGAGGGCTTGGACGGAACATGCGATGGAAACGAGGCCTGGCGTACCGCAGAACGGAGGAAACGGCCTTGTGTGCGACCGGCCACGTTCGAAACGGGATCCTGTTCATTGCGAGGGGTCTGGCGTACCGCAAAATGGAGGAAACGGACCTCCTACGGTCGAAACAGGGGTCCTGTTGATCGGGAGGGGTGTGGCGTACCGCAAAACGGAGGAAACGGACTTGTGTTGGAGCGCTACGGTCGAAACGGGGGTCCTGTTCATCGGGAGGGGTGTGGCGTACCGCAAAACGGGACTCCATGGGATACTGTTCATCTCCACCGTCGACCCCCTCCAGCCTCCACGAGCTACTGTTCATCCACCGTCAACCTCCTCCAGCATCCACCTGCGACTGTTCATCCACGGGCTCCTGTTCATCCAGCCTCCACCGCGCACTACTCCACCGGCTACTGTTCAACCAGCCCTCTCCACGGGCTCCTGTTCAACCACCCCTCCACGGGCTACTGTTCATCCTGCCCTCCACTGTCTACTGTTCATCCAGCCCTCCACGGGGTGGTCCTATTCATCCAGCCCTCCACAGGGTCCTGTTCATCCAGCCCCAACCGGCTCGATCGATCGGGGTCCTGTTCATCCAGAGGCAACACCACGGGGTCCTGTTCATCCACCCCCACCGGGACTGTTCATCCACCCCCCCCCCCGCAACGCTCACTGTTCATCCAGAGGCAGCATCGATCGGCTTCAGTTAGCAGTAGCGAAGGAATCGCTTGATCGGGTTCAGTTAACAGCCATCGATCGATCGATCGGGTTCAGTAACGCGTAGCCTGCAGTGCAATCGCTCGGGTTCAGTTAGATCCCAATGCCTCGCTCGGGTTCAGTTAGAGCCAACGCCTCGCACACACGCGCGTACGTGTACGAGAGATACGCGCATCGCTCAGCCCCCGACCTCCCACCGTAACCGGGAACTCCCCAAAATTTTCCTCCCCCTCGCTTCTACCACGGTTTTTTCCGTCATGGACGGCCCAAAGAATGTCATGCAGCTGCGTCTCCGGCCCGCCCAGGACGAAAAGCCCATTTTATGTCATGATTTTTTGTCATAGAAGTAGGAGCCCACCACATCTATGATGATACCGGGTTTTGTCATAATTATCGTCATAGAAGTGTCATATGTATGACAGAAAAAAAATTCGTTCGGCCCAAAATGTCACGGATGTGTCTTTTTTTGTAGTGTTATGAGTGGCGGTCGGGGACGAGCGATGGTCTTTTCCTACCAATCTATCCCCCTAGGAACATGCGTGTAATACTTTGTTTCGATAACTAATAGATTTTTGCAATAAGTATGTGAGTTCTTTATGACTAATGTTGAGTCCATGGATTATACGCACTCTCACCCATCCACCATTGCTAGCCTCTCTAGTATCGGGCAACTTTCACTGGTACCTTAAACCCACCATATACCTTCCTCAAAACAGCCACCATACCTACCTATTATGGCATTTCCATAGCCATTCCGAGATATATTGCCATGCAACTTTCCACCGTTCCGTTTATTATGACACACTCCATTGTCATATTGCTTTGCATGATCATGTAGTTGACATCGTATTTGTGGTAAAGCCACCGTTCATAATTCTTTCATACATATCACTCATGAGTCATTGCACATCCCGGTACACCGCCGGAGGCATTCATATAGAGTCATATCTTGTTCTAAGTATCGAGTTGTAATTCTTGAGTTGTAAGTAAATAAAACTGTGATGATCATCATTATTAGAGAATTGTCCCAGTGAGGAAAGGATGATGGAGACTATGATTCCCCCACAAGTCGGGATGAGACTCTGGAAGAAAATAAATAAATAAAGGAGGCCAAAGAAGCCCAAATAAAAAAAAGAGAAAATAGGCCATAAAAAAGAGAAGGCCCAAAAAAAATAAAAAATAAATGAGAGAAAAAGAGAGAAGGGACAATGCTACTATCCTTTTACCACACTTGTGCTTCAAAGTAGCACCATGATCTTCATGATAGAGAGTCTCCTATGATATCACTTTCATATACTAGTGGGAATTTTTCATTATAGAACTTGGCTTGTATATTCCAATGATGGGCTTCCTCAAAATGCCCTAGGTCTTCGTGAGCAAGCGAGTTGGATGCACACCCACTTAGTTTCTTTTTGAGCTTTCATACACTTATAGCTCTAGTGCATCCGTTGCATGGCAATCCCTACTCATTCACATTGATATCTATTAATGGGCATCTCCATAGCCCATTGATACGCCTAGTTGATGTGAGACTATCTTCTCCTTTTCTGTCTTCTCCACATCCACCATTCTATTCCACATATAGTGCTATGTCCATGGCTCACGCTCATGTATTGCGTGAAGATTGAAAAAGTTTGAGAACACCAAAAGTATGAAACAATTGCTTGGCTTGTCATCGGGGTTGTGCATGATTTAAATACTTCGTGTGGTGAAGATAGAGCATAGCCAGACTATATGATTTTGTAGGGATAGCTTTCTTTGGCCATGTTATTTTGAGAATACATAATTGCTTGGTTAGTATGCATGAAGTATTATTATTTTTATGTCAATATTAAACTTTTGTCTTGAATCTTATGGATCTGAACATTCATGCCACAATAAAGAGAATTACTTAGAGAAATATGTTAGGTAGCATTCCATATCAAAAAATTTGTTTTTATCATTTACCTACTCGAGGACGAGCAGGAATTAAGCTTGGGGATGTTGATACGTCTCCAACGTATCTATAATTTTTGATTGTTCCATGCTATTATATTATCAGCCTTGGATGTTTTATATGCAGTTATATGCTATTTTATATGATTTTGGGGACTAACCTATTAACCCAGAGCCTAGTGCCAGTCTCTGTTTTTTTCCTTGTTTTAGAGTATCATAGAAAAGGAAAATCAAATGGAGTCAAATTGACCTGAAACTTCACGGAACTTATTTCTGGACCAGAAGAAGCCCACGGAATATCGGAGCTGGACCAGGAGAGTCTCGGGCTGCCCACGAGGGTGGGGGCGTGCCCACCCCCTTGGGCGCGTCCCCTGCCTCGTGGACAGCCCGAAGATCCACCGACGTACTTCTTCCTCCTATATATACCCATATACCCTAAAAACTTCGGAGCGCGGAATAGATCGGGAGTTCCGCTGCTAGAAGCCTTCGTAGCCACCGAAAGCCAATCTAGACCCGTTCCAGCGCCCTGCCGGAGGGGGCAATCCCTCACCGGTGGCCATCTTCATCATCCCGGGGCTCTCCATGATGAGGAGGGAGTAGTTCTCCCTCAGGGCTGAGGGTATGTACGAGTAGCTATGTGTTTGATCTCTCTCTGTCTCTCGTGTTCTTGAGGTTGTACGATCTTGATGTATCGCGAGCTTTGCTATTATAGTTGGATCTTATGATGTTTCTCCCCCTCTACTCTCTTGTAATAGATTGAGTTTTCCCTTTGAAGTTATCTTATCGGATTGAGTCTTTAAGGATTTGAGAACACTTGATGTATGTCTTGCGTGGGATACCCGCGGTGAAAATGGGGTATTCTATTGATCCACTTGATGTACGTTTTGGTGATCAACTTGCGGGTTCCGCCCATGAACCTATGCATAGAGGTTGGCACACGTTTTCATCTTGAATCTCCGGTAGAATCTTTAGGGCACTCTTTGAAGTACTTTGTGTTGGTTTGAATAGATGAATCTCAGATTGTGTGATGCATATTGTGTAATCATACCAACGGATACTTGAGGTGACATTGGAGTATCTAGGTGACATTAGGGTTTTGGTTGATTTGTGTCTTAAGGTGTTATTTTACTACGGACTCTTGAATAGATCGATCAGAAAGGATAACTTTGAGGTGGTTTCGTACCCTACCATAATCTCTTCGTTTGTTCTCCGCTATTAGTGCCTTTGGAGTGACTCTTTGTTGCATGTTGAGGGATAGTTATATGATCCAATTGTGTTATTATTGTTGAGAGAACTTGCAGTAGTGAAAGTATGAACCCTAGGCCTTGTTTCAACGCATTGCAATACCGTTTGTGCTCACTTTCATCATTAGTTACCTTGCTATTTTTATATTTTCAGATTACAAAAACCTTTATCTAGCATCCATATACCACTTGTATCACCATCTCTTCGCCGAACTAGTGCACCTATACAATTTACCATTGTATTGGGTGTGTTGGGGACACAAGAGACTTTTTGTTATTTGGTTGCAGGGTTGCTTGAGAGAGACCATCTTCATCCTACGCCTCCTACGGATTGATTAACCTTAGGTCATCCACTTGAGGGAAATTTGCTATTGTCCTACAAACCTCTACACTTGGTGGCCCAATAACGTCTACAAGAATAAGGTTGTGTAGTAGACATCACCCTGTGCCGGCCGTCGCTGGCACGGCCTGAAAGCTCAGGCATCCTGAGCTCTGTTGGGGATCAACCAGGTGCAGCGAAAAGAAGTGGCGGAGAAGGGCCACTAAAGGGGCAATGCCTATCATGGCCTCGCAAACAAAGGCGAAGACGGCGAGAAGGGTCACTGATTGAGGATCAAGGTGCAGCATATGGATCTGATAATGCGCAAGCACAGTGTTGAAGAAGGCGGAGAAAGGAGGGACCAAGCCGGCCTAAAGGGCGTCGATGAAGAATGGGACCTCAGTGGCCGCCCGGTCAATGCGAGCGCGAGATGCAGGCCAAGCCACCGTCTTTCCCCACTCATTGAAGCTGGAGGCAAGCATGGGACGCGCCTTGCCCATATCCTCATTGTTGAGCACCAGCAATCGGCAAACTACGAGCTCGACGGCCGGGGGCGCACTAATCGAAGACAGGGGCTTCTTCCCCTTATCCGCTTGCGTCAGTGCCATGGCGATGGAGTGAGCAGAGCTAAGGTCAGATTGGAAATAGGAGAGGAGTCTGGGGGGAAGCAGAGGAATCGGAGGAGAATGGCGGAGGCGATGGAAGAATGACCGTGTAGACCGCGGTGGCCGTCTAGCCAGGCGGGTATCAAGGCAGCATGGGGAAGCGGAGGCACCCACGTCCAATCAACCGCCACACGTCGACCAAGGCCGCGGGCTATTGGGGCACGCGGCGCTCCGCACTTGGCCTTTGGCTTTGCCTCGAAGCCAAGCCCAAGCGCGCCTTGGGCCTGGGGGCTACTGTCGGCGTTCTAGGAACGGAGGTCCCCAGACTTGCCTGCCTGTGGCCCATGGCATGGCTCTGCAAACGGGCCCGTACGGCCCATCTTCACCAGCAAAGACTCAAGACCCTCGCGAGGGGCCAAGCCTCGTGAGGCAGACGACACAAGACCTCCTCAGGAGCGGCCTCACCAGGCTGGCTCGCGAGGGGCGGAGATTTCAAGGCCAGGCAAACCTCACGAGGTTCCAGTGATGTAAGCCATGACGACCAAGGCCAAGCGGGCGCCAGCGTGCACAGTGTCCTTGTTTCCTTTTCGGTGCTAAGGAATCAGGCGCAAGCGCGGAGTACCGAGGCATCAAGCAAAGGTTTCCATATCAGTGCAACAAGACCAAGACCAGAAGGACGGCAATATGGAGGTCACCGTTGAGCCCAAGACGGCGTCACCACCAGAGCCTTTAACAGGCGAAGACAGCTTTTGTCAGGATAAGCTGTACTAGCTGTCCCCCTTCGAATTGGTCATTGTTGGCTCCTTTCCCGCTCAATATTTTGGGAGAGGACCAGGGCCTCTATAAATAGGACTAGCCACCACCATAGCTAGGGGAGAGAAGAAGATAGGAGGATAGAGAGACCAGTCTGGCAAAGAGAGACCAAGACAACCACGAGTTCACCAAGCACAAGAACACCTCTCCTCAGGAGGTTGTTCTTCCCCATGTACTAATCATCCTGATCCCAAGAGGCAATCCACCACACCACACTGGAGTAGGGTATTACACCACAACAGTGGCCCGAACCAGTATAAATCTTGTGCCCCTTGTGTTGAGAGTTTGTCGAGTTAGTTCGTAAGATCTTAGCCGAGCTAGGACGTGGATCGGTAGGGGGAGATCTTCGCGCGCACCCTAGTGTTCGAACCTTGAGGGTTTTGCCGGAACCTGTGATCCGACAAGGTCCACCACACCCGCACGGCCACCTTGGCCGTGCTCCCCCTCCGACGACGGCATGAAGACCGTCGCCACCGGCTCCATCTCGGCTAGCATCTCGGGCCATGCCGGCTTCGTGCTGGCGCACGCCCACGCCACTGCGGCGCTAACCCAAGCCTGGGTCAACGCCGCCTCCTGCTCTGCCTCGGCCCTGTTTCGGTCCCGCCAGGCTAGGCCTTCGGTGTCGGACGGGTCCAGGCCGAGATCCGGATCGGCCACCTCCTTGTCCCGATCTTTGGCACCGGTCCGTGTCTTCTGGAACATGGCGTCCCCGCCGGACGCAGCATCCGCCGCCACCAATGCCAACGAAATCGGTGACCTGAAGCTCGACGGAGTAAACTAGCAATAACCAAGGGAAGCCACTCGGCAACTCGAATCTAGCAGAAAGAGAACTCACCCAGGCACCACCGGGATGGTGGGTCTCGCCGGCGCCGCCTGCGGAGCGAGACTTCTCTTCTTGGCGGGCGGCTTCATCCCGGTCGTTGGGTCCGCTGCGTGCTTCACGGCCGGACCTTGGGGCGCCACTTCGCCCTTCCCGTGCGGCCGGCTCACCGTCGCCGTCCCCCAAGACGACCCGGCTCCAGCCACACTACCCCCACCTCCCCTAGGTGCCGCTGCGCCAACGACTCGCATCAAAATCCCCATACCACCTCACGACTTACATCCCAAGAAGTGAAGAGCACCAAAACATACCTGCACGGCACCCCACGCTGGCATCGGCATCCGCCTCCTCCGCCTCCTCGCGGTGAGCCACGGGCTCCTGTAAGCCGGCCCACACCACCTGCGTCGGTGCCCAATCATATGGATGCCAGATGGCATTCAAAAGCACCTCCCGTGTTGCGTCGGGGCGCATAATAAGATGGGCAACGGTAAAATACGGAGACCAAGGACTCACCATGGGTGCCGGGTTCGCCTGGCTGTACGGGGGTTTCCCGAACTCCCAATCCTCCTGCAGCCTGGCCTTGGAAATGTCGTTGACCCGGCGGGTGACCTGGTCCGCTCCCAGGTGCAGGCTCGACATCCGGTTGGGGTCCTAAAGAACAGTCATCAGACCATGATATGGGTGCACCGCTGCAGCGGTAGAACCCGGCGCATGATGAAGGCGGCAATAAGGTCGGCGTCGGTGAGCCCCTCCCGCTTCCTCATTGTCGGTGTCAAAACCGGCGGATCTCGGGTAGGGGGTCCCAAACTGTGCGTCTAGGATCGATGGTAACAGGAGATGGGGGACACGATGTTTACCCAGGTTCGGGCCCTCTCTAGGGAGGTAATACCCTACGTCCTGCTTGATTGATCTTGATGAATATGAGTGTTACAAGAGTTGATCTACCACGAGATCATAATGGCTAATACCTAAAAGCCTAGCCTGTAT
The DNA here is from genome assembly GCF_056163025.1 of Triticum urartu. Classification (NCBI taxonomy): domain Eukaryota; kingdom Viridiplantae; phylum Streptophyta; class Magnoliopsida; order Poales; family Poaceae; genus Triticum; species Triticum urartu. The sequence goes on along the minus strand of NC_141878.1, from coordinate 388,074,388 downwards.
GACTATGGTAATGAGTATATATCCTTTTCGGACTAACCCCTCCTATTTATATAAACACAGGGGGGAATCTAGGGTTACATAGAGTCGGTTACATAAGAAGGAATCTTCATAGTCGGTCCCCAAGCTTGCCCTCCACGCCAAGTAGAATCCAATCCGGACACGGGTACGGTCTTCGGCCTTCATGTCTTCATAGCCCATCAGTCCGGCCCATGGATAACAAGCCGGACGCCCGAGGACCCCTTAATCCAGGACTCCCGCAGTAGCCCCTGAACCTGGCTTCAATGACGAGGAGTCCAGCGCGCAGATTGTCTTTGGCATTGCAAGGTGGGTTCCCCCTTCTGAACTCCCTGTTAATCTTCAGATGTGATGATTGTATCTAGACGTGTCTACACAACCGCAGAGGACATCATATTTTATGAGTTCACCTCATCGACCATTTTTTGATAATATGACACCATGCCTGCCTGACCACTACTTGTGAACCGTTTTAGCCGGCGCGTCGCCCCACGTCCCAAGACGTGGCTTTATTGACGCTTCTTATCCGAGTGGAGATCGTGCCTCCCTTTTTTAAGGGATTCCTGTCGAACCGGACGTGGGTAACCCAACCGTCGCTGGGGTACAACTCCTTGGAAACAAGCACGTTTTTGAGGCCCAAGAGGAGACGTTTGATATTTGCAGCCTTTATATAGGGGTACAGACCCGTCTTTTTCTTCTATGCTTGCCTCTTCCTCGACCCCTGCAACCCCGAGTTCCAACACCCGGGTTTCAGTCGCCACAAGCCCCAATCATGTCCGGATCCAACCGTCAAGGCCGGTGGGTAGCTTCTTCTCTCACCAAGGAAGATATCGCAAAGCTCCGGGCGGTGAGACACTTGACTGCAGAAATCCATCACCGGCTTCCTGCCGAGGGGCAGGTTATTCCCACCCCTAGATCCGGCGAGAGGGTCGTGTTCGTGTCCCACTTCCTCCGTAGGTTAGGGTTTGCACTTAATCCCGTCATCCGAGGGCTCATGTTCTACTACAGGCTAGATTTTCACGATCTGGCCCCGGACTCTATTCTTCTTATCTCGGCGTTATCATCACGTGCAAAGCTTTCCTCCGAACTACTCCGCACTTCGGCTTGTGGCTCAAGACCTTCGATGTGAAGCCACAAGTGGTAGAGGGGGAGCAAGCCGAGTGCGGCAGTGCTGCACTGAGCAAGCTTGCTAGCGCCGTTTGGCTGAAAGGATCCTTCGCCAAATCTTCCGATTTGTGGCAGCAAGGGTGGTTCTATATCACCGAGCCCCGCAGCTCCAAGTGGGGAACTGCGCCCTCCTTCCGATCTAGCCCCCCAGTTCAGCTTGCATCGTGGATTAACAAGGGCCTAGATTGGGGATCAACGAATGATGTGTGAACTCTGCAAAGTCGCATCCGCAGCCTTATTGAGAGGGACATCGACATAGCCAACGTCGTTCAAGTAATGCTAGTTCATCGGACCCTGCCGTGTCAGCGACGGCCACTCCGCCTATGGGAGTTTAACCCAGAAGGGTTGCGAACTCTTCAGCACTTCTTCGGCACAACGCACAAAGGAATGTGGAAATTATTCTTCGGGAAATGAAGGCAATGGCCGGACACCACCGAAGATGTCAGCCTAGACTGCAACGGTCTGAATACCCCGGTAAGTACCCGTGTACCGAATACCTTATAGTCGGATACCCAGTGGCAAGATACCAACAGTATCATCCTTTTTCAGGGCGAAACTGATTAGGTGTCTGGGTCCTCTTCCGAAGACTCAGCTACTCCCGTGTTAACAAGGATGCTGGCCTCGGCGCCATACCAGGCACCAGCAGGGGAGGGCGAGAAGACCCAAGATGACCTTGGTTCCGGAGGTAGGTCGAACACTGAGTCCGGAGAAATCGACCTATCCTCGCCCGAAGACGGAGGCAGAAAAGGACCCAGTATCCCTTCTCCAAACAGGAGGAAAAGAGCCGCCTCTGAAGATTGGGAGGGGTGGTCTTCCAAGAAGGGAAAGATGCCACCGTTGATCGGCTTCGGTTTGGAAAGCGACGCCGTCGAGCAGCTCCGACAGGGGGACCAGCCCTCGGCGAAACCGTAATAGAATCCGGAGTACTTTGATAGCGTTCCGCTCCATTACTGTTACCAAAGACATACGTAACACATTCATGTATTTTTACAGGTCGGCACCGAGTTTTTCTGGGCGATCCTCTTCTTCGGGGAGTCTTGTGATGCCCCGAGACCGATGCTCCAGATGCCTTCCATGTCTTGCATGTCAGTTGTGTTATTTATTTGTTTGTTTGCATTCATCATGTCATCATTTGCATTGCATCGGCACTCGTTGGCGTCATTGTTTTTAAAACTTGCATCCACTCGTAGCTGCCGCGTCCCCCCTTGCTTTTGTTGACCATTCGGAGACCAACCTTGTTCTTCGTTTTTCCTCTTTCCTAAACCGGAGTCTCTTTGCACAATGCATCAACCCGTGCATTGTCTCTTTCTCAACTTCATCTTCTTCTACACCCACAACCGTGCTTGATCATCTTCTTCTCCTTCTTCGTTAATCCATTTAAATTGTGCTATTCTATTTCCTGCACCAATTTTATGTTCATTCTTTTCCTATAATTTTTGGACCATGCCACTTACCTCTCGGCCTAATCTCATCTTTTCTGAGTTGATTTGGTTGGGTGCAAAAATGGTTCAAGTTTGAATTAAACTCAAACTTGAATTATTATTATTATTTTCTATCGATTAAAATTGCTAAGTCAATTTATAAAAGTCCTGCATAATTCCAGGGTCATGGGGATATTTTCATATCTCTCATACTCCTCTCCTATCTCCCTGGGCTTTTCTTGCTATTTTTTCTCCTTGGAGAGTATTAAAGAAAAGTTAGTAGAAAACGGAGGGGGAAACCCATTTAAGCCTAGCTGCAGCCACTGGACCGGGCCTCCTGCGCCGGCCCACCTAACCCTTCTAACCCTAGCCTGCACCCAGTGCCCCATCTCTCTTCCTCCCCTCGTTCCATCGACCGCTGCTACACACACGCCCGCATGCATCGAGCCGAGGGAGAGAAGCTCCTTCGCCCGATCCCCATCTCCACCCTCTCCTCTTCGCCCTCCTCTTGTGCTGCCACATGTAGAGAGGAGCAGGTCATTGCGTCTGCGCCCGATCTCCTCAACCCCCTCATCTCTCCATCGCAGCCTCTCCTCCCTACCTTCCTCTCGCGCCGCCGCCATGCCATGGCTGCCGCCCTCCAGCTCCATCACTGCAATGTCGCGGCTACGCCACAGCGTCGTCCTTCGACGCCAGTGAGCACAAGCTGCCCCATCACCATGTACCTCGTCTGCCTCTGCTTCCCTCGAGGCCGCGCCGGCGACCTTGGCCCGCCATGGATGGCCGGCTCTGCCGAGCTAGGACTCCCTCGCTGCCACAGGACCTCCCCGACCCGCCTTCTCCTGCGAGCTCCCGAGGCACCAGCCTCCCATCCGCGAGATCCGGCGATGCCGGCCACCAGGACCCGCTACTCTGTCTCGCCTCTCACCCGTCCGTCCCCGCGTCGTCTGCCCAGTTGCCCGCTTTGTGCTCGAGCTCCCTGCTTCCTGCCGCTGACCACTACCATCGCTTCCTTGCTGCTGCCACCCGGGGTCCTTGCGTTTTTTTCGTTTCGGACCATCAAGACCGGCAAGACCCGGACTCCGAATGCCAAGTACAGCTTCAAACCCGAAGAATTCGGATGCGTCAAGTTCAACTACATTGTGATGCATCAAGTACCTCTACTGCCTTCTTCGGAATCCCAAGAACGCCAAGTACCTCGACACCCGGCGCCTAGAATAACTACCGACCCCGAAGACCCATGAACAAAAATTGTCAAGTTTGACTACCGTCGGCGTGCACTTCGCCAAGTACCACGCCATTTTTGGAAGACCCATGAACATCAAGTTCTCTGCCATGAACGATTACAGTGTTGTGGGTCTGGCAAGTACCCTCTCCGGATCACCAAGTTTAGCTACCGATGACATATACCACTACCGTCGTCGAGATCGCGAGAACCTCTACTTCCTCCTCGAAACATGAACGAGTACCGTCGACCCCAAGTGACTCGGATTCATCAAGTCCCTCTACAAAATGTGTATCACTACTTCCATTACCGACGCCGTGTACCACTACTTCCACTACGACCGTCCCGAGAACGTCTACTTCCTCTACATTGCACCGAACCCGAATCGTCTCGTTTGCACACTTCGAAGGTATAACTCCGAGATGACGCCCGCGAACGAATGCATGTGTTGTATGAGATGCACCATATGTTTGCACCATGTCCAAAATTGATCCTTGTACGTTCCTTGTTTCCTTGTCGTCGTCTCGTGGGAACCCGGCATCCGGGATCACTCCACCATCCTTGCTAGACATGCTCCCGCCACACTACCCTTTTGCACCGGTATCTCTATGAGCTACCGGAACCGATATGGTGTCGTGGCATCATTTTCGGATTCATCGCCGTGGCACCCTTTCTTTCCACCACGGTGACAAATGTTTCATAATATGCTCATGTCAACTTTTTTATAAAATTTTCATAAACTTGAACATGTCATCCGCATCATGTTAACAACATTAAGATGTTTAAAATTGTTGTTTGCATTAAATTGCTAAATGCATATGGGGATTTACCGGAATTGTTGTTTGATGTTTCCGGCCTCATTTAAAATGCCTAACTGTGTATTTTACTCTTGTTTCACCTCTTGCCATGTTTAATAACATTTAATATTGTTGGGCACATAAATGGGAGTGAACCAAATAATTAAATGTGGTGTTTTCTTCAATATGCAACTCGTTGCATATGGAGCTCCACTTAATTTGTAGTATTGTTTGTGCACTTTGCCATGCCATGCCTCTTTAAACCGGACATGCATCATACTTGGTTGTGCATCATGCCATGTTTTTGCTTGGTTGTTTACTATGTTCCTTGCTTCTTTCCGGGTTGCTTCTCTCGTTAGCTTCGGTTTTTTGATCCGGAGTTGTGAGGATACGTTCGACTATGTCCATTTGTCTTCTTCATGGACTCATTCTTCTTCCTTCCAGGATCTCAGGCAAGATGACCATACCCTCGAAATCACTTCTATCTTTGCTTGCTAGTTGCTCGCTCTATTGCTATGTCGCGCTACCTACCACTTGCTATATCATGCCTCCCATATTGCCATGTCAAGCCTCTAACCTACATTCCTAGCAAACCGTTGTTTGGCTATGTTACCGCTTTTCTCAGCCCCTCTTATAGTGTTGCTAGTTGCAGGTGAAGTTGAAGTTTGTTCCATGTTGGAACATGGATATTATCGGCGTTCTGGGAACGGGGGTCCCCAGGCTTGCCTGCCTGCGGCCCGCTGCGTGGCTAAGCCAGCAGGCCGTACGGCCCATCTTCATCAACAAGGCATCCAAAACCCTCGCGAGGGGCCAAGCCTCGCGAGGCGGTTGACACAAGACCTCCTCTGGAGTGGCCTGGTCGGGCAAGCTCACGAGGGGCGGAGATATCAAGGCGAGGCAAACCTCACGAGGCTCTCGTGACATGAGCCATGACGATCGACACCAGGCGGCCGCCAGCACGGGGAGCGTCCTTGTTTCCTCTTTGGTGCCAAGGAGGCCTGCGCAGGCGAGGAGTACCGAGGCATCAGGCAAAGGTTGCCATATAGGTGCAACAAGACCAGGACAAGAAGGATGGCAAGACGGAGGTCATCGTGGAGCCCGAGACAGCGTCACCACCAGAGCCTTTGGCAGTGAAGACCACTTTTGTCGGGATGGCTTGTACTAGTTGTCCCCCTTCAAATTAGCCCACCGTTGTTGGCTCCCTTCCCGCTCAATATTTGGGAAGAGGACCAGGGCCACTATAAATAGAGTTAGCCACCACCATAGGGAGGGACGAAAAAAAGGGGGACGGACGAGAGAGGGGACGACAGGGAGAGATAGAGAAAGAAGGGACGGATCCGAAAGATCATCCCCACACACACAATTTAGCCAAGCACAAGAACACCTCAACCTCAGGAGGCTGTTCTTCCGCTTGTATTGTCCATCATCAGCCCAAGAGGCAATACACCACCACCACACTGGAGTAGGGTATTACACCACAACAGTGGCCCAAACCAGTATAAATCTTGTGTCTTTCTGTATTGCGAGTTCATCGAATTCGTCCGCGAGATCTTAGCAAGCTAGGGCGTAGATCGGTGGAAGGAAAAGACTTCGCGCGCACCCCAGTGTTCGAACCTTAAGGGTTCACCGGAACCCCACATCCGAGGCCCGAGGCACGCCTCCACCACCCCAGCTCAAAGACGGTGCCTTGGCACCAAGGCGCGCGGCCCCGCGGTTTGATCCGCCACGCTCGGTGCCCGCACGCGAAGAGAGAAGCTGCCAAGAAATCCCACGGCTGCAAAAAGTTGCACCCACACTTCTCGCGCCGCCTCGTCAAGACCGCGCACCGCCCGTGGTGGCGCCGCACGGACCTCATCAAGACCAAGCTCCACCTCCGAAGCGGGCCCCAATAACTACGGCCGGCTGCCGCACCTTCACCACCGAGCTGCGCAGCGTTGCCTGGCCAGGCAAGTTCAAGCCGGATCTGCCTCCTCGCTACGACGGCACCGCCGACCCCGCGGAGTTCCTGCAGCTCTACGAGCTGAGCATCGAAGCAGCCAATGGCGACGAGAAAGTCATGGCAAACTGATTTCCCATGGCTCTCAAGGACGGGGCCCGCTCCTGGGTCCTGAACCTGCACCACGGCTCGATCTCCTCCTGGGACGAGATGCGTGACCGCTTCGTCGCCAACTTCCAGGGCAATCGCGACCGCCCGCCGGCCGCGGGCGACCTACGCCGCATCAAGAAACAACCAGGGGAGACCTGTTGGGGAACGTAGCAGAAATTCAAAATTTTCCTACGTGTCACCAAGATCAATCTATGGAGTAATTCTAGCAACGAGGGAGGAGTGGATCTACATACCCTTGTAGATCGCGCGCGGAAGCATTCAAGAGAACGGGGTTGATGGAGTCGTACTCGTCGTGATCCAAATCACCGATGATCCTAGCGCCGAACGGACGGCACCTCCGCGTTCAACACACGTACGGTCAGCGTAACGTCTCCTTCTTCTTGATCCAGCAAGGGGGAAGGAGAGGTTGAGGAAGATGGCTCCAAGAGCAGCACGACGGCGTGGTGGTGGTGGAGCTGCAGTACTCCGGCAGGGCTTCGCCAAGCACTATGGAGGAGGAGGATGTGTTGGAGAGGGAGAGGGAGGCACCAAAGGCATAGGTTGAGAGGCCCTCCTTCCCCCACTATATATAGGGAGCCTAGGGGGGGCGCCGGCCCTAGGAGATGCAATCTCCTAGGGGTGCGGCGGCCAAGGGAGGAATCCCTCCTCCCCAAGGCACCTAGGAGGTGCCTTCCCCCTTTGGGACTCTTCCCTTCCTTATTTCTAGGCGCATGGGCCTCTTGGGGCTGGTGCTCTTGGCCCATATAGGCCAAGGCGCACCCCCTACAGCCCATGTGGCCCCCCGGGGCAGGTGGCCCCACCCGGTGGACCCCCGGGACCCTTCCGGTGGTCCCGGTACAATACCGGTGACCCCGAAACTTGTCCCGATGCCCGAAATAGCACTTCCTATATATAATTCTTTACCTCCGGACCATTCCAGAACTCCTCGTGGCATCCAGGATCTCATCTGGGACTCCGAACAACATTCGGGTTACTGCATATACATATCCCTACAACCCTAGCATCACCGAACCTTAAGTGTGTAGACCCTACGGGTTCGGGAGACATGCAGACATGACCGAGATGACTCTCCGGTCAATAACCAACAGCGGGATCTGGATACCCATGTTGGCTCCCACATGTTCCACGATGATCTCATCGGATGAACCACGATGTCAAGGACTTATTCAATCTCGTATACAATTCCCTTTGTCTAGCGGTACGATACTTGCCCGAGATTCGATCGTCGGTATCCCGATACCTTGTTCAATCTCGTTACCGGCAAGTCTCTTTACTCGTTTCATAACACATCATCCCGTGATCAACTCCTTGATCACATTGTGCACGTTATGATGATGTCCTACCGAGTGGGCCCAGAGATACCTCTCCGTCACACGGAGTGACAAATCCCAGTCTCAATTCGTGCCAACCCAACAGACACTTTCGGAGATACCTGTAGTGTACCTTTATAGCCACCCAGTTACGTTGTGACGTTTGGCACACCCAAAGCACTCCTACGGTATCCGGGAGTTGCACAGTCTCATGGTCTAAGGAAATGATACTTGACATTAGAAAAGCTTTAGCATACGAACTACATGATCTTGTGCTAGGCTTAGGATTGGGTCTTTGTCCATCACATCATTCTCCTAATGATGTGATCCCGTTATCAATGACATCCAATGTCCATGGTCAGGAAACCGTAACCATCTATTGATCAACGAGCTAGTCAACTAGAGGCTTACTAGGGACATGGTGTTGTCTATGTATCCACACATGTATCTGAGTTTCCTATCAATACAATTCTAGCATGGATAATAAACGATTATCATGAACAAGGAAATATAATAATAACTAATTTATTATTGCCTCTACGGCATATTTCCAACAAGACCCTCCAGAAGTACATCCAGCGCTTCAACAACACCCGCCTCAAGATCCCCAAGGTCACGGATGAGGCCATCATCTCCCTGTTCTCCGACGGTGTCCGTGACGTCAAGATGAAGGAAGAGCTCGCTATCCACGAGGACTCTCCACGTCTCAGGAGCTGTTCAACCTGGCGACCAAGTGCGCAAGAACTGAGGAGGGGCGCCTTTCCCTCCTTGAGCTTCCAGTCACGGGCACAGAGGAGAAGAAAGCCAAGGCCAAGGATGTGAAGCGCAAGGAAGCGGCAGTGCTAGCTGCGGAGCCCGACACCAAACGGGGCAGAGATCAGCCCGAGTCATCCAAGAATAGCCGACCGTTCTGCGCCTTCCACAACCTGAACACCCACAACACCAGCGACTGTCAAGAGCTCCGAGCCCTACACGAGGGACGCTACGGTCGACGCCCCGAGCGCAGCGACCGGGGCTACGGCCGCGGAGGAGCACGAGGAGGCAGACGCTGGGACGACCATGGCCCGCGCCAGGAATTGCGCGACAGGCCTCGTGAGGACCGCTGGCAGGACCATCCTCGTGAGGGGCCCTGGAGGGACCATCCTCGTGAGGATCGCCCCCAAGGCAACGCCGGTCTTCCTCCACTGCCGCCACCAAGAAGGAACGACGACCATCATCAGGACGAGGGGGCTGGGGTCTTCCAGGAGCCGCGTGCAATCGCCTGCATCTTGGGCGGCGCCCAGGCCCCAGCCTCTCAGTGCATCTTCAAATGGTTCGCTCGCGAGGTGAACGCGGCGCTCCCCAAGCTTGAGGCCGCGCACCCGCTCAAGTGGTCCCAGTGCGCCATCACTTTCAACTCGGCAAATCAGCTCAAGTGCACGGCCACCGCCGGCGTCCTCCCGATGTTGTGTTCTAGTCATCAGCAATGTGCAGGTTACCAAGACCCTCATCGACGGTGGTGCAGGGCTCAACGTTCTGTCCGTCGACACTTTCGACAACCTCCAAGTGCCATATGAGCAGCTCCAGCCTACCAAACCTTTCTCGGGAGTGACCGACGGCTCCACCACACCGATAGGGCAGGTACGCCTGCCTGTCACCTTCGGCACACGCGACAACTACCGCACCGAGCTCATCGACTTCGACGTCGCGCACATCTGCCTGCCGTACAACTCCATCCTCGGGTATCCGGCCCTGGCAAAGTTCATGGCGGTCACCCACCACGGCTACAACGTCCTCAAGATGCCTGGAAGTGGCGGGGTCATCACGGTCCCGTTTGAAGAAAGGGATGCGGTGTGCTCCCTCGAGCGCGCCTTTCAAGATGCAGCAATCGACGACCCCGACAGCAGAAGTGAGGGCCCTCCGGAGGCCATCCCCAAGAAGAAGAAGCTGCATCGCGCAGGACCTCAGGAGGATGGCATCGCGGCAGGAGCCTCGTTAGGATCAGTGTCCGCCCCAAGGGCGCCGCCCTCCATCGCATAGGAAGGCGCGCCCGGCACCCTCCTCAGGCATGGCTTGGGGGCTCTCTTCTGGAGGGTCTCGGGCCTTGCCAACCTCACGAGGGAGGCGCTTGGGCACCACTTGGAGGCGTGCCACGCGGCATGTTTTCCTTAGGAGAACGCAGGGCAAGGGGTTCCCACCGCTCAAGAGTTCATCGCCAAGACCACACAGGAACTGCAAGACGCAAGAGCCATGCGTGGCAACAGCCACTCACAGGGCGCGGCTCACCACCCAGGCGAGGGTGCTGAGCTGCGTGTCTGCATCGACATCCTGGGGCTCAACAGGGCCGCGTCTCAGGAGCACTTCTGGCCCTCGTGTGTGGGCCATTGCACGGGCCCGCCACACAGCTACATTCGCATGCCGTTTGACTTGCCGAGCGTGGCGTCGGCCTATCAGCACACCATGCGGCGTGACCTGGCAGCTCGAGAGGCCACGTATCGTGTCATCCTAGAGGGAATGGATACGGTCTTTAGGGAGCCTCCTGAGCCCCCAGAGCCTCCCGAGGCTCAGGGCTCTGGTGGCTCATGAGGAGTCCTTTCTTCGATGCACGCCTTCAGCTACACCAACTCTGCTTCGCCTACAGAACCAGGTGACATCTTCCATGCTCGTTAAGCTGGGAGCGCCCCTTGGGCTGCATTACTCCCAGGCTGTGTGGGTCCGTCCCTGCGGCATGTATCCCTTTTGCTCATGTCTTCAGCTTACCTTGCTGGGGGCGCCCCTCGGGCTGCATCATCCCCAAGCCGCTCGGGCCGGACCCAGTGGCATGTATCTTCCTGCATTTACCCAAGCTGATTTGCCTTCCCTGCTTAACCTGCCTACTGTTATCACCTGCTCGATCATCGCCTCCCACAGGGCCTCCTCACAGGCACGGCGCTGGTGCATTGGTCCGTCCCTGCCACAATGACAAATCTGAGCGGTCGAGCTCTGGCTCGTGGCAGGCCCCATGCATGTCACCTCACCAGGTCCTGAGTACCTTCACTTCATCCAGACCAACCAGCGGCAGGCTGACGGCTGTAACGGCAAACCATGTTCTTCTTGTGCCTGTTCACAGGGACCCTGCGGAGAGGATAGCAGGCGGCACCGCGAGTCTCCTTGTCTCTCGTGCACTTCGCTTGCGCGTTAAACGGGGGGCTCCTGAGCATCGCGACTCAGGAGCTCTTACTGGCGCTCCAGCCCTCATCCCCTGGCCTTGACCACGGCATCGCGACCTGGCATACTAGCGGCGGCTGAGCTCGCTCGAGGGCCAGGACCTGAGGACGCAGAGCACTAAGGAGAGCATGGGAGGAGGGAAACTTGTATGGGCCGCCTGTGCCGCACAAGTTGGCGCGCAGCCCCAACGCAGCGTCAGGAATCGCCACGACGTTCACAAGATAAGTCTCCCTCAGATCAGCTAAATGTCTGGGCCTTATGGACACTCACGCCTCGCCGCAATCCCGTTGCGGCCACATCAACTCCCTTTCTTCCCTTACCATGTCCGCTTGAGCTCTAAGGGGGACCTCCTGAGCATCACGCCTCAGGGGCTCTTACTGGACCTCGGACCGCACACCTCCTGGCCTTGACCACGGCACGCGACCTGGCATACCAACGACGGCTGTAGCCTGCCTAGGGACCGGGACCTGTTGACATAAAGCAACAAGCTATCGTGAGGAAAGAAAGGGGGGACTGAGCCTTAACGGGATGCGCGTTCATCAAATCTTCATAACAGGGAAGATAAGCACAAAAGACATTACAGACCCTTACATGCCCCCACGGGGCGCTTCATGATTCTTTGCAAGAAACAAAAGCTAAAACTAAGGAGGATCATATCTACACCCCCCGTGGCAGACGCCATCATCAACAGTGGGCCACGGGAGGCCGGCGCCAACCCCATCCAGATCAGCGGTGGTGACGGCCGGACGTGGCAGCACCGCTCCGAGTGCGGCGAGAGCTCGGGGGCACATAGCTGCCGTCGCTCGTATCTGGAGTCTCGTAGAGCTCAGGAGAGCTGCTGGACTCCCAAGGGTTGCTGCTACTGGAGTGGTCGCGAGCGGAGCGCGTGTCAGCCTCGCGCTCATCTCCGGAGCAGCACTCCAGGCTGCGGCCCTCGGCATCGAAGACCTTGAAGAAGAGCGTGGATACCTTGTCGTACTCAAGGTGGATCACAAGGGCGCCCCTCGAGCGGCAGACCCGCGCGATCTCACCCCAGCCACGAATCATGAAGATCTTGCCGGTGGGGACCGCTTCGATCTCCGCTCCAGTCGCCGGAGCGCCGCAGTCGCCGTGCTGCAACCAGAGCTCGAGAGGCCCCCTCGGTGGCATCACGTCAGAGAAGAACCGCGGGAAGCGGATCCAAGAGCTTGGGGCATTAGTGCCCACAGCACCAGCTCGCGCGAGGAGTCCGCGGCGTGGATTCCTGGGGCGACGGCGCGCGTCGCCGCGGCGCGGCGACCTCGGGCGCGGTGCCGGCGGCGCTGCTCACCGCTTCGCCTTCCTGAGTCCTCGGCTTGGGCATACAGGGGTAGCGGATACCCTGGGGGAGGCCGCTCGCACCAAGGCCTCGTCATCACCTGCATCGTCGCTTTGTCACGGCGGTGGATCGCCCTTTTCTTCGGCGGAAGTGACTTCGGGACATCTCGGGGGGGCTTCTCCTTTTCATTTGCAGAGAACCTTCTAATGGGCGCCATTGATGTTAGCAGTGGAGCAAGGAGGAAGAAGCAAGCGAGCAAGGAAGAGATGGGCAACGGGGGATCAGCCCCCTCCCCATTTATAGCAAGAGAAGGCCAACCGGCACCTCTCACGATTGCAGGTAATGATGGTTTTCCTTGCATGTCGCAGGGACTTGTCAAGTCGTGCAGTTGCCGAGGCAGCATGGGGAAGCGGAGACGCCCACGTCCAATCAACCGCCACGCGTCAACTGAGGCCGCAGGCTTTTGGGGGCCCACGGTGCTCTGTACTTGACCCTTGGCTTCGCCGCGAAGCCAAGCCCGAGCGCACCTTGGGACCGGGGGCTAATGTCGGCGTTCTGGGAACGGGGTCCCCAGGCTTGCCTGCCTGCGGCCCGCTGCGTGGCTAAGCCAGCAGGCCATATGGCCCATCTTCATCAACAAGGCATCCAAGACCCTCGCGAGGCGGACGACACAAGACCTCCTCTGGAGTGGCCTAGTTGGGCAGGCTCACGAGGAGCGGAGATATTAAGGCGAGGCAAACCTCACGAGGCTCTCGTGATGTGAGCCATGACGATTGGCACCAGGCGGGCGCCAGCGCGTGCAGCGTCCTTGTTTCCTCTTTGGTGCTAAGGAGGCCTGCGCAGGCGAGGAGTACCGAGGCATCAGGCAAAGGTTGCCATATTGGTGCAACAAGATCAGGACCAGAAGGACGGCAAGACGGAGGTCATCGTGGAGCCTGAGACAGCGTCACCACCAGAGCCTTTGGCAGGCGAAGACCACTTTTGTCAAGATGGCTTGTACTAGCTGTCCCCCTTCAAATTAGCCCGCCGTTTTTGGCTCCCTTCCCGCTCAATATTTGGGAAGAGGACCAGGGCCACTATAAATAGAGTTAGCCACCACCATAGGGAGGGATGAAAAAACGGGGGACGGACGAGAGAGGGGACGATAGAGAGAGATAGAGAAAGAAGGGACGGATCCGAAAGATCATCCACACATACACAAGTTAGCCAAGCACAAGAACACCTCAACCTCAGGAGGTTGTTCTTCCCCTTGTATTGTTCATCATCAGCCCAAGAGGCAATCCACCACCACCACACTGGAGTAGGCTATTACACCACAACGGTGGCCCAAACCAGTATAAATCTTGTGTCTTTCTGTATTGCGAGTTCGTCGAGTTCATCCGCGAGATCTTAGCGAGCTAGGGCGTAGATCGGTGGGAGGAAAAGACTTCGCCCGCACCCCAGTGTTCGAACCTTAAGGGTTTGCCGGAACCCCACATCCGACAGATATGTTGGGATATCACAATATCTCTTATTTTAATTAATGCATCTATATACTTGGTAAAGGGTGGAAGGCTCGGCCTTATGCCTGGTGTTTTGTTCCACTCTTTCCGCCCTAGTTTCCGTCATACCGGTGTTATGTTCCTTGATTTTGCGTTCCTTACGGGGTTGGGTGTTACGGGAACCCCTTGATAGTTCGCTTTGAATAAAACTCCTCCAACAAGGCCCAACCTTGGTTTTAAGTTTTGCCACCTAAGCCTTTTCCCTTGGGTTCTGCAGACTCAAGGGTCATCTTTATTTTAAACCCCCGGGCCAGTGCTCCTCTGAGTGTTGGTCCAAACTAGAGCATCGTGCGGTACCGTCCCTTGGCAACTTGGGTTATGTTGGTACATGTACGCTTAGCTTATCCGGTGTGCCCTGAGAACGAGATATGTGCAGCTCCTATCAGGATTTGTCGGTACGGCGGGTGGTCTTGCTGGTCTTGTTTTACCATTGTTGAAATGTCTTGTAACCAGGATTCCGAGACTAATCAGGTCTTCCCGGGAGAAGGAATATCCTTCATTGACCGTGAGAGCTTGTGATGGCCTAAGTTGGGACACCCCTGCAGGTTTTAAAGTTTCGAGAGTCGTGCCTGCTATTATGTGGCAGATGGGAATTTGTTAATATCCGGTTGTAGATAACTTGACACCTGACTTAATTAAAATGCATCAACCGCGTGTGTTGCCGTGATGGTCTGTTTTCGGCGGAGTCCGGGAAGTGAACACAGTCTTGTGTTATGCTTGAACGTAAGTAGTTTCAGGATCACTTCTTGATCACTTCTAGCTTCACGACCGTTGCGTTGCTTCTCTTCTCGCTCTCATTTGCGTATGTTAGCCACCATATATGCTTAGTGCTTGCTGCAGCTCCACCTCATTACCCTATCCTACCCATAAGCTTAAATAGTCTTGATCTCGCGGGTGTGAGATTGTTGAGTCCTCGTGACTCACAGATACTTCCAAACAGTTGCAGGTGCCGATGATGGCAGTGCAGGTGACGCAACCCAGCTCAAGTGGGAGCTCGATGAAGATCTTGATCGTTGTTTTGTTTCGTTTCCTGTTAATCAGTAGTGGGGCCCAATTGGGACGATCGGGGATCTGGCATTTGGGGTTGTCTTCTTTTATTTTAGTTCCATAGTCAGACCTTGACTGTATTCTGGATGATGTATGTTTAACTTGTTATTTGTGTGAAGTGGCGATTGTAAGCCAACTGAAAGTGCAACTATCCCTAGGTGGTTTTGGTAATTCCTAACAACATATAGCTCATTGAGCTAATGCTATTTCAAGATTAATATCTCAGGAAAGCTCAATGATTGGCATGGCATGGATGAGAAAAGTGGACCCCTCAAAATGCTAAGGACAAAGGATTGGCTCAAGCTCAAAGCTCAAGACTCTACATTTTCCATTTTAGTGATCCAAGATCACATTGAGTCCATAGGAAAAGACAATACTATCAAGGAGGGATGAGGTATTGCTTAATGAGGTTCTTGCTCAAAATGCTTAGTGATATGCTCCAAAACCCTCAACTACTTTCTCACATCCACATATGACCTAAACCAAAAGTCAAACTCGGCCCCACCGATTCTTCCTATCCGGCGCCACCGAGTTTCAAATGTCATAGCCACTGCCACAAACCCTAGGCAAATCGGTCTCACCGATAGGGATCTCGGTCTCACCGAGATGGGGTTGTAATCTCTCTGCTTCCCTTCGTAACATTTCGGTCTCACCGAGATGACCGATCGGTCCCACCGAGATTGCAATGTAAACTCTCTGTTTTCCCTTCGTAACATTTTGGTCTCACCGAAATGAGCGATCGGTCCCACCGAGTTTACCTGACCAACTCTCTGGTTAGCTTATTACCAAAATCGGTCTCACCGAGTTTGTGTAATCGGTCTCACCAAGATTACGTTATGCCCTAACCCTAATCATATCGGTCCTACCGAGTTGCATGTCAGTCCCACCGAAAACCCTAACGGTCACTAGCTTTGCTAAATCAGTCCGACCGAGTTTAACCATTCGGTCCCACCGAGTTCGGGAAGTTATGTGTAATGGTTAGATTTTGTGTGGAGGCTATATATACCCCTCCACCACCTCTTCATTCGTGGAGAGAGCCATCAGAACAAACCTACACTTCCAACTTACTTTTTCTGAGAGAGAACCACCTACACTTGTGTTGAGACCGAGATATTCCATTCCTACCATATGAATCTTGATCTCTAGCCTTCCCCAAGTTGCTTTCCACTCAAATCTTCTATCCACCAAATCCAAATCCTGTGAGAGAGAGTTGAGTGTTGGGGAGACTATCATTTGAAGCACAAGAGCAAGGACTTCATCATCAACACACCATTTGATACTTCTTGGAGAGTGGTGTCTCCTAGATTGGCTAGGTGTCACTTGGGAGCCTCCGACAAGATTGTGGAGTTGAACCAAGGAGTTTGTAAGGGCAAGGAGATCGCCTACTTCGTGAAGATCTACCGCTAGTGAGGCAAGTCCTTCGTGGGCGATGGCCATGGTGGGATAGACAAGGTTGCTTCTTCATGGACCCTTCATGGGTGGAGCCCTCCGTGGACTCGCACAACCGTTACCCTTCGTTGGTTGAAGTCTCCATCAACGTGGATGTACGATAGCACCACCTATCGGAACCACGACAAAAACATCCGTGTCTCCAATTGCGTTTGAATCCTCCAAAACTTCCCTTTACTTTCTTGCAAGTTTCATGCTTTACTTTCCGCTGCTCATATACTCTTTGCATGCTTGCTTGAATTGTGTTAAGATTGCTTGACTTGTCCAAAGTTGCTAAAATATGCCAAGAACTAAAATTGGAAAAAGGCTAGATTTTTGTTTGGTCAAGTAGTCTAATCACCCCCCCTCTAGACATACTTTCGATCCTACAAGTGGTATCAGAGCCTTGGTCTCCATTTGCTTTGATTTCCATAGTTGTTGGTGGTCATAGCCTTGGTTTCACAACCTAGAAGAGTATGGCGTCTAGCGAGGGAAATTACCACCGTAGAGGTCCTTACTTTGATTGCACTAATTTTGCTAGTTGGAAGCATAAGATGAAAATGCATATTCTTGGACATAACCCGGCCGTTTGGGCTATTGTGTGTGTTGGCTTGCAAGGTGAATTCTTTGATGGGAGATAACCGAACCATGAAGCTACCGCGGAAGAGTTGAAGATGCTACAATACAATGCGCAAGCTTGTGATATCCTCTTCAACGGATTGTGCCCCGAAGAATTCAACAAAATCAACCGTCTTGAGAATGCAAAGGAAATTTGGGATACTTTGATTGATATGCACGAAGGTACCAACTCCGTCAAGAAATCCAAGTTAGATGTGCTTCAAAGTCAACTTGGCAAGTTCAAAATGAAGGATGGTGAAGGTGTCGCTGAAATGTACTCTAGGCTTGCTCTTATCACAAATGAGATTGCCGGCTTAGGAAGTGAAGAGATGACCGACAAATTCATCATCAAGAAGATCCTAAGAGCCTTGGATGGAAAATATGATACCGTATGCACATTGATCCAAATGATGCCAAATTACATAGATCTCAAGCCAATGGAAGTCATTGGAAGAATTGTTGCTCATGAGATGTCACTCAAGGATAAGGAGGAGCTCCATAACAAGTCAAGTGGTTCTTACAAAGCCTCATGTGAAGCTCCCACATCATCAAGTGAGAAACAAACCTTCAATGAAGAATTGAGCCTAATGGTGCAGAACTTCAACAAGTTCTACAAGAGTATAAGCAAAGAGAGAAGTTCCAAGTCAAGGTCCTACAATGACAAAAGATCTTCTAGTCGAGAGCGAAACTGCAACAATTGTGGAAGACCCGGACACTATTCCAATGAGTGTACGGCATCCTATAAGAGAAGAGAAGATTCTCCAAAAAGAAGAAGTAGAAGAGAAGAATCACCATCAAGAGAGAGAAGGAGTAGAGATGATCGTTATGAACGAAGAACATCCCGGAGAAGCAAGGATTCGGAAAGGAAGGACAAGTCATCAAGGAGCTACACAAAACGAAGACATCAAGCTCATGTTGGTGAATGGGTATCCGGCTCCGACTCCGACAATCACTCCGAGAGAAGCTATCACTCCGACTCCGAATATACTCATGATGAAGGTGTTGCCAGTCTAGCACTTGTGTCAACCAACTCCTACGACATATTTGATTCGCCAAATGAAGGAATTGGAAGATGCTTCATGGCTAAAGGTCCAAAGTATCACACCCCGAGTATGTTGATTTCAATAGTGATGAAGATGACTTGTTAGGTGATGAAGATTTACTTGTTGACAACTCTAGTGATGAATACTATGATGAAACGTCAATTAATCATGCTAATCAAGATGAAACGAATGACAATGATAAGGAGAAGACTGAGTCTCTAACTAAAGAACTAAACACTCTTAAGTTAGCTCACGAAACTATCTTAGGAGATCATCGAGAACTTTTAAGGACTCATGAGAAATTACGTTTTGAGAAGCTCAATCTTGAGCAAGAGCATGAGTTCTTAAAGGCAATCAATGATGATCTTCGCAAGAAAAGTTCTTCTTACATTGCCAAGCATTTACTCTTACCCACCTACATGCCTCAAGTCAAGTCTAGTAGCAAGAACAAGAAGGATTCTTCCTCTAGTAGTAACAATAACCATGCTAAATCCAATATTGTTGCTTCTAGTAGTTCTCTTGATTCCACTAATGGTTCTCTTAGCCAAGTTACACTTGAGCAAGAAAATAGCTTATTGAAGGGAATCATAGAGAAAGGTGTTTACAAGAGCCTTGCCGGGAGTAAGCAATTCGAGGAAATTGTTCCAAGCAAGGAAGGCACCGGAAGAATCAAGGTATTGGTTTTGAACGAAAGTTCAATGCCAATGGAGTTGAGTGGGAAGAAGATCAATACCCCAAGACGAAGTTTGTTCCTCAACAAGAGAAGTATGATCCTACTTCTTTCAAAGGGACACAAGCTCAAGATGATCTTCCACCACAAGACCACAAGGAAAAAGGCAAGGACAAGCTTCAAGAGGAAATTGATGCATTTGAAGAAGCTCCTGGGGCCTTGGTCAAGTGGGTTCCCAAGACTACATCAAGTTCCACTTCACCAAGTACAACTACAACTCCGAGGATTCCCATCAAGATGGTGTGGATCCCGAAGAAGAAGAACTAGAAAGTTCTTGAGGGTGACTCCGCCAACATACTTCACTCTTATCATTTTGGCAAGAACAAGTGAATCAACTTCCACATCCTGCACTAGTTCAAGGAGTCACAAACCTTCTTGTTGGTAAGACAATGGACAAGGTAACCTAATGCTCTCATAGACATCATCTTGTGTGTACATCACTCTATGTCTATGGATATCCATGTTTGTTCCTTGTGGGACTAACCCGTGTAGGTATTGAAAGTGCAACTAACTCCAAAGGATAGTTCCGAATGATCTACATCAACTTAGAGCATCCACATCTTCAACACCATCGACAAAACCCAAGGTTAGTTCATCCCTCTTAGGGGGATCTCACATCTAGGGGGAGTTTTACTCTAAGAATTGAGCTAAAGCAACTCTAATGGTGTGAACACAACAATGCTTTATGTAAAAGTGGTAACCCCACTTGTGCTTAAACGATGAGTATGACCTATGATCAAATGTTCTCATTTGACTCCTAAGTCAATATACTCATATATAGATGACCTAGTCATCGCCAATTGCTTGATAGATGCTAGAATTGTTTGTGCATGCTTCGCCACATATTTCACTTGTTATTTTATTGTGTGAGCATGTTGGTTGCATAATTTACTCATTCGAGGACATCCACTTGTTGTTTTGATTGATTGGTTTCCTTTTCTCTTGCCAAGTGGATGGACAAGAATGCCTAAGAACCTTCTCTAGCTATCTATGCTCTTCTCATCTCAAACCCTATTCATGCTGCATCACAAAGTTTGATCAAGTCAGATTCGAACCACTCTGTGTGAGGACCACTCGGAGTCCCCGATTCGTCATAGACTTAAACTTCCAAAACTTCTTTGTGCGTTTCGGTCTGACCAATTCATTCATTTCTGTCATACCGAGATCACTAAGTCGATCTAGGTTTTTAATCTCGGTGCAACCGATTTGAACTTTTCGGTCACACCGAGTTACAGTAACTGCTTGCACTTATGCATCTCGGTGCCACCTAGTTGTTCCACTCGGTCACACCGACAGGGTCAGGCTATATATACCCACGGGCCAAAATTTGGAAAACTTTCTGAACCTCTTCGCCCGCGCTCAGCCTGCTCTACCTCCTTGGGTCTCTGGATCGTCCTCCTCGTCGCTAGCCGCTTCCAGTCGCTGGTCCCCGCCGCCGTCAACGGGATCGTCTCCGCCGTTGCCGCCGTAGCAAGTCCATCGTTGAACTAGGGTATGGACTTGATCTTTGTGTTATTCTCATTCTGATTCCCCAGCACACTGTTTTGCCATGTATCTTGCCACGATTGAGATCACTCTATCCAATAAAAACACTCCGTAGTTTAGTTGTGGATTGAAAGTTTATGGTTAGGTTTCCGCCGAAACCATCTCGGACCAACCAAGTTGTTGAAATCGGTTCCACCGATTTGGCTCAGGCCATTGCACATGTGATATTCGGTTTGACCGAGAATTGCAAATCGGTGTGACCGAGTTCGAGTCTTTGTGAAACCCTAGCAGTCTCGGTACCACCGAACTGTGACTTGGTCTAACCGAGTTCACTAATTTAGGTTCCAATAGCTGCTTCGGTATCACCGAGATTTCAAATCGGTAGATCTGAAATGCTTTCTGTGGAAAACTAAAACTAAGTTTTTGATTCATTCTTTTGCAAAAACCTCTACACTTTGTGGTGCTCATCCACTCTACCTCATCTATAATCTATTCACAGGGTCTGCTGTCAGTGTTTGCATCATGTCAGATCAGGGTGACAGTCAGAACAAGTCTGAGGAGCAAGTGAACATGAGTGAGGGCACTAGTCCCTCCAGTAGCTCAGATGATGGAAGCAGGAGCACACCCAGTAACTTGCCTAAGGCAGCCACCAGGACCAGAAAGAAGAAAACCTCAGATTCAGAGGATGAGGACTATGTGGCTGCTGAGGAAGAGGCCACCTCAAAGAGGAAAGTCCTGAAAAAGGAATATGACACAGTTGCTGCCACTAAGCCAGGGATGAAGCAAAAGGTTCCTGCCAAGAGAGCTCCCATGTCAAAAGCCAGAACATCCACTCAAGAGACTTTGGGATCTGCACCCAAAGAGCAGGTTGTGGCAGAAAAGAAAAGGAAAGATAGGGTCAAGAAGACCACTTCCAGAGTGCTTGGGAGATCTTCAATAATGAAAGACTTTGAAGAAGAGGAAGAGGATGCAGCACCAGCACCCAAAGCTCAAAAGCTTATGGGAGATGCTATAAGGGCAGGGGCTGTTCCATCTAAGCCTAAGACTGCTCCTAAGACTGCTGCTCCAGCTCCAAAGCCAAAACCAAAGAGGAGCACCAGGAACATCCCTACTGAGGAGAAGAACAAGGCCCCAATGCCTAAAGCTGCAATGGAAGAAGAAGATGATGAGTCACATGTCTTGAGGAAGTTGAAGCCAAAAATTCCAGATCACAATGATGCTCATCCAGTAGCTGAGAACATGAAAATCAGTAAGGATTTTGGTCTAAGGCTATGGAGAGAGTCAGATCCATATGCCACCAGAAGAAGAACTGTTGTGGACTACAGGTTCCATACCAAGGAATAGCAGGACTTCTATGAGACTATCTTACTTGAAAAGAAGCCCATAGTGTGTGACATGAGATGGGTTGATTGGAAATTCATTGAGGAAAATGAGGATCACTTCCCTGGTGTATATGACAGCTTCAAGGCGTGTGGAGTCGATGAATTTGTGGCTCAGAAGCTCACAAAGTGGAATGATGAGCTCATCATGCAATTCTACTCCACAGCTCACTTCTACCCAGATGGAAAGATTGTATGGATGTCTGAAGGCACTAGGTACCAGTCAACAGTTGCAGAATGGGCTCAGTTGATCAATGCCCTAGAAGAACAAGAAGATGACTTGGATGTCTATGCCAAGAAGAAGAAGGATCACAACACCATGGCACACATGTACAAAGAGATCCTAGATGCTGCTCTTGAGACACACAAGTTTGGATCAGTACATTACCTTCTGTCAGGCTTGCCAACAATCAACTAGATCCTCAGGCACACTCTCTTGCCAAAGTCAGGTGATCACAAGATGATCAGAGGTCACTCCATGAACTTGCTGCACATTTTTTATGTTCCACGGAAGTTCAAGGTCATGAGCCTAATTGTGTAAACCATAAAGAGGACAGCTGCAGATCAGAAGAGGAGTTGTGGGTATGCCCCACAGATCCAGGAGCTGATCAACTCCAAGATGGGCACTGGCACATATCTGCTGGACAAGGAGCACCTCCCATCTACCCAGACTTTGAGGACAACACACCATGGATGAGGCATCTCAGTATCTTCTGAAGAGCAAGAAAGATCAGCTTGGCTACTTGATTGCCTCCACTCTGAGGATTGAGAAGGGACTGGCTACCCTGACTCAAAACCAGGAGAGCTTGGAGAGGATTGTGGAGCAGAAGTTCTATGACTTAGATGTGTAGGTTACTGGAGTCTGTTGTTGAGCAACTTCAGGAGGAAGTGCAGGAGAAGAAGGGCAAGACAACCACTGATGCTTTTGCTAGAGTGCCCAGAGGTCAGAGGTTTGCTGCTATGCCTGTCACAGACACCAGAGCAACTTCATCTGCACCAGCTACAGCTTCAGTGCCACCAGCTCTAGCACCTACTCCACCAGCTCCATCTACATCGACTGACGCCTTCGTCCTTGGAGTTCTGTCTACACCACCACCTAAAGACCAAGCCTGAGTGACGATTTAGCACTATGCATTTTTTATGAACTTTTTGGTAACTTGTTGCCAAAGGGGGAGAAAATGTATAGATCATAGGCTTCGAGAGAGAGTGTTGCTTTTGTTCTCTCTTGTGTTTTTCCTTGGTGGTTGAACTTTATTATTTGCTTGGTTGAGATACTTTATACTTTGTGCTTGCTTAGATGATCATGTGTTTGATCATATGCTACCTTAATGCTTGTTGGATGACATTATCCTTTTATATGATCATTCACTTTGCTTGGTGATGAGTGCATGTATTTTAATTATTATCATTTTGAGTGCTCCACCAAGACGTATGTGACATGGAAGAGTAACCCGTGATCCTAACTCTTTGTGCATTTGCAGTCCAAAGCAAATCTTAAACTATGCACAAATTTAGGGGGAGCTCTTGCTTTTCACGTACTTCTCAAAGCGACAATGTTTTTCACTCTTATTATCATTTGTCGAAGCTTTGATCTATATGTTGTCATCAATTACCAAAAAGGGGGAGATTGAAAGTGCAACTATCCCTAGGTGGTTTTGGTAATTCCTAACAACATATAGCTCATTGAGCTAATGCTATTTCAAGATTAATATCTCAGGAAAGCTCAATGATTGGCATGGCATGGATGAGAAAAGTGGACCCCTCAAAATTCTAAGGACAAAGGATTGGCTCAAGCTCAAAGCTCAAGACTCTACATTTTCCATTTTAGTGATCCAAGATCACATTTAGTCTATAGGAAAAGCCAATACTATCAAGGAGGGATGAGGTGTTGCTTAATGAGGTTGTTGCTCAAAATGCTTAGTGATATGCTCCAAAACCCTCAACTACTTTCTCAAATCCACATATGACCTAAACCAAAAGTCAAACTTGGCCCCACCGATTCTTCCTATCCGGCGCCACCGAGTTTCAAATGTCATAGCCACTACCACAAACCCTAGGCAAATCGGTCTCACCAATAGGGATCTCGGTCTCTGTCACACCCTAGCTAGTTCAAGCATTAGAGTGTTGCATCATGTTTAAAATTCCCAGATATCTGAAATGGGGATGACAGAACCCCTAGCACCCCCCCCTGGAACAACTAGGGTTTACTAAAAACTTTTTCAATGAACCTGAAATGCCCTTCTAGAAAGCCCACCCTTTTTGTTTTGGGTTAAAACCTTTGACAAAAATGGTGCACATTTTTCTAGGACATCTTAAGGTCATTGGATTAATTCTTATAGTATTTGCATTTGGGCATTTAAATGCTATAAAATATTTTAAATGCTCAAATAATCATAAACTAAAATGTTTGCTGTTGGATATATTTTAAGCAATAGCCATGATTAATTTTATGATTTTTGGAAATGCCCTGGCATTTTTAATAAAGCCCTGAAGTTACGGAAATAATAGAATAAATAAAAAACAGAAAAGGAGAGAGAAACAAACTTACCTGTCGCCCTGGCCTTGCCCAGCTCGGCCCAGCCCACTGGCTACCGCCAGTCACCCTCCTCCTCTCGCCAGGAGGACGAGAGGCGCGTGGCCGGCGCCCGCAGCCACACGCCGGCCACCTCCTGCTTCTGCCGACGCCCAGGACGCCGTCTACGAGTGCCACACAGACCCCCTGGACCCCTCGACCGCTCCACTCTCCCCCTGCCTCTCTCCCTCGCTCCCTCGACGCCATGGCCGACGCAGCCGCGCCCGCGCCGTCGTGAAACCCGCAGCCACCGCCGTCCACTCGTTGCCTCGCCGTGCCAAAAAGTTCCGCCATCGTCCACTGCTTCGCCTTGACCCATCCCCGAGCGTTCGCTCGCCCCGGAGACGCTGCACCGAGCTTGTCCCGATCCGCCATCGCCGGAGATCCCCCTCGCCGCCCTGCTCGCTCCAGCTCTTCCCCGAGCTCGTCGTTCGCTCCCCTGCAACCGCAGTGAGCCACTGACCCTTCTCCCCCTCTCCGTTCTAGCTCTCGTGCACCGTACGCGCCGCCTCGAGTTCGCCCGCACGCACCGCCGCCTGTGCTCGCCGCCGACGAGTCTCCCGCCATCTAATGGTCCGGCCGTCGTGCCCAGATTCCTCCCCGCGCAGCGTAGTGCACGTACATGCCCCGCATGAGCCACCACGACCCTCACAACGACGACCCCGACCTCACCCGAGCCCCGGCAATCGCCAAGGTCGGCGCCGGCGACGACTTCGGCCACCCAGGCCCAACCACCTACACCACTCGATGCGGACGAGTGCCCACGTCACGTAGATGCCCTCCGCCGGCCATTTGGTCGCCGGAGGAAGAAACCCGCACCCCTCCGCTGTCCCTGGCCTAGCCGGCAACGAGCCCCGGGTCAACTCCGGCGAGTTTGACCCGGGTTGACCCCAGTTTGACTTTCCCCTGACTCACTGACGTGTGGGCCCCAGGCCACTAATTAAACTAGGTTAGTATTAGTTTAACACTAACTAAACTTAGTTAGTTAGTTGACACTGATAGACGGGACCCATAGGTCAGGGTTGACCTGGACCGTCTCAGTTGACCGCTGACATCACACTGACGCTAGGCTGTCGCAGTAAATCCTTTTCTGGATTTATTCTTTAATAGGAAATTCCAGAAATAGCCAAAACTTCTAAAAATCATAGAAAATCAATCATAGCTCCAAATTAACCAAATTATATATGAAAAATGATCAGAAAAATTCAATCTATCCATCTGTAATGGTTTCATGCATGACAAACCATTTTAACCTTGCTGTTTAGGTGAAACAAGCTAATGCACTTTTTATGCATAAGAACTTTAACCTTCATTTGAATCTTTGATTCAAATGGACCATTTTCAACTTGTTTCACATTGCATTAGGCAGGACACATCATTTTGCCATGTCATAGCATGCATCATATTGTTGCATATTGTCATGTGTTGCTTATGTGTTGTGTGTCCTTCGTGGTAGGTTCTGCCTCCAAGGATAACCCCGAATATCCGTCTGAAGGGCACTACCCTACTACCACTACATCAGGCAAGCAACCCATTGATCATTCCGATACAAACCCATGTTCTCGCTTCTGCTCTTGTTTACTGCATTAAGACAACGCAATTCAAATTGCTGTGTGCTACGGTAGTTGAACCCTTATCCTCTGCATGACCTGTCATTGCTACAGTAACTAGATGAAACCCACTAGCATGTGTAGGAGTTGATTGAGCCATGTATGTGATTCCTACCTTGCTATGCCTGCTATGCTTAGAGTTGTGTCAGGTCTGGTTCATCTGGGTGATGGGCTAGAGTGAAATGATTATGTCGGTATTGTGAGGGATGTGTTGAACATGTTTTGGTAAAGGTATCGATGAGAGGCCATGTAGGAGTACATGGTGGGTTGTTTCATTGAGGTCGTCCATAAGAACTGAGATCTGTATGCGTGATTTAAGATTCAGCTACTACCACACATTGGGCCCTGAAATATGACCCCGCTCGACTTACTGACCCCTCTCGCCCTCTATCCAGGAGTTGCAACTAGTTTCTGGTGTTTGTAGGTTATGTGTTGGCGGTCGTGCGTAGCGCTGACCCTAGGGGTGGGCTATGATGCGGAGATACACTGTGGCCGGGTATGCCAGGCGCCCGTTTGGCGTCTCGGGACCCTCTACACATCGTTTGGGGCCGTTGAGGACATCCCGGCCGGATTTCCTTGCGGATGGAACCTGAATAGGCGATAAACCTGGACTAGAGAATTGTGCGGTTAGTCAGGCCATGGTCTACACCCACGTCAGTTTTCGCTTGAAGTCTGCCGAGCACATGTCGTGTGCAGACGCTAAGTGGTGGAAACATGTGTGATGAAGTACACCCCTGCAGGGTATAAAACTATTCGAATAGCCGCATCCGCGGTAAAGGACTACTTGGTTGCCTATACAGTTCATAGACAAGTTAATGGATACTACTAAAAGACTCAAGATAAGTGTGAGTACCGAGGATGGCCCTCTCGTGGGATGAAGATGGAGGATCCCCGGTGGAGTATTGTGTTGGTGAGTAGTGGACTCGTGTGCGAAAACTATTTTACTAGTGGTGTCCCGTAGGATAGCTTAGCCAAGAGTCAAAGTTGGCTTGCTGCAATAACTCCACCACCTTCTTGAGAATGAGCATGTATAGTAGGTTCTGATGTAAGACTTGCTGAGTACCTTTGTACTCATGTTTG
Organism: Triticum urartu; assembly: GCF_056163025.1. Lineage (NCBI taxonomy): Eukaryota > Viridiplantae > Streptophyta > Magnoliopsida > Poales > Poaceae > Triticum > Triticum urartu. The sequence continues at coordinate 388,047,330 of NC_141878.1, read as the reverse complement.
CTTAATTACTGTTTTCAGCCAACAACACCGCCCCCTCCGATGGGTTCTACGTAGACCTTGATGTCGACGAGTGACTAGCCACCAAGGTGGTGATCCTGGCCATGGAGGGCCCTATGTAGATAGTCAGGCTTCGAGAAGCCTTCTTTCTTTCTAGTGTCTGTACTCAGACTATTTGCTTCTGCATGTGCTTGTATGCTTGTATGACTTGAGTGTCGGGTTATGTGACCCCTGCCTGTATGAACATGTTATGTATGGCTCTCTGGAGCCTTTAAATAAAGTGCTTGAGTTGTAGAGTTTTTTTGTGATGCCATGTTGTATTTACACATATCGAGCATATTGTGTGTATGATTGAAATGCTTGGTATGTGTGGGTTCCAACAATCTAGTTGTTTATCCTTGGCAGCCTTTCTTATGGGGAAATGTAGTCTAGTGTTCCTCGAGCCATAGTAGTCCGCTACAGCCCGGTTCACCGGAGTCCTGCTAGCCCAGCACTACTGCTCAGGACACTTGACTGGCCGGCATGTGTTTCACTTCGTTCCTATGTCTGTCCCTTCGGGGAAATGTCACGCGGTGACCTCCGGAGTCCTGCCTAGCCTGTTACAGCCCGGGTTCCCCGGAGTCCTGTTAGCCCAGTGCTATAGCCCGGATTCACACGCTGATGACCGACATGCTCGATGTGATTCACGTATGCCTGTCTCCATAGGTCTGTGCCGCTTTGGGTTCACGACTAGCCATGTCGGCCCGGGTTCTTTGTCATATGGATGCTAGCGACACTATCATATACGTGAGCCAAAAGGCGCAAACGGTCCCGGGCCATGGTAAGGCGACACCCGTGGGAATACCGTGCGTGAGGCCGCAATGTGATATGAGGTGTTACCGGCTAGATCGATGTGACTTGGAATCGGGGTCCTGACAGCGTTGGCATCAGAGCGGACTGCCTGTAGGTTCATTGAGCCAAACTGGTCGATGTCAAGTCTAGAAATGCTTTAGTTATATGTAGGGGAATTGATTGTGGGAGGGAATGTAAGGCTCTTTTTACTCCTTTACCTTATGCCCTCTGATCTGAGTCATTCTCTTCTCATTCAACATGGGTTAAGGACTAGGCTCTCTTCTTCTGTCAGGTTCACGTGTTACTAATCCGTAGTAGCTTATAGGATTGTTGTTACAAGCCTCAGTACAGTTTCTACTACTTTTAGTATGTTGCCAGTTGAATCAGAACCTTGATATGATGTTGTTGAGTGGTGTTGCAAACTGTTGTGGATGTCTAAAATCTTTTTCTGAGCATTTACAGCTGTTATGCTGTCCAATTTTCCCTAGAAATTCTAATGTCTTTGCATTGTGGTTCTGCTTTTAGATGGCCACTCGTGCTCAAAACCAAGTGGTTCGCCTGACCCGGTGCCTCGATGTGCCCGGTCATACTGCTATGTTAGTCCGTGTAATGATCGAGACGGGTTACCGTTGGTATCCCGAATACACTGTCGAAGAGCAATTCCGAGACTTTAATCAAAGCCAATATTTCTGCACCGTCAGGATATTTCCTTCTTATCCTCGATCTACCGAGCCCCTCCACTATTCCTATGGACTCGGGGTTACTGTTGAGATGGCTGTGCAGGATGCTGCCTATTCCATGATGACCATCATGCGAGTCCGGACTGGCCTGCTTCGGAACACCGACTTTTGTTATATGCCAGCTTCACTCCCGGGAGCGCAAGGGTATCTCCAGGCTATCTATGCTGACTCCACTCAGGAGGACTCACTAACTCGTACCACTGCCGAGATGCTCGAGGATAAGGACCGAGAGAATCAGGCCTTGAGACTGGAGCTTTTCAACACCCGTGCTAATCATTGGGCCACTTTGACTCGGTTTGCACCTGCGGTGCAAGCTGGATGTATGGATACAAGGGATCTGTATCCTGTGAGATCTTCTCTGCCAGACATGGTGGATTGGCGTGATGTGGGAGGCATCACCCCACCCCGTGGTCCCCGCAGGCCCCCGTTTGTTGGTCCAAGACCTCATCCTAGCCCCTTTGGTCCACAGGCTCCTCAGGACCGTCTGTTCCCGGATGATCACGTTGAACTTCCAGGCTATGGAGGTGACTTCTATGAGGACTACTACAGAGCTGTCTGAGTTAGTAGTAGTATCACTAGTATTGTAATAGTTGTATCTCCATTGTCCTGCGTGACTTGTGGAATATGACTTAGTGTGTAATCAATTCTGGAGGTGTAGACAAATAATGTATAGGAGCTTGGAATGCCTCCGATGAGATGTAACGTCTTTCATCATAGTTGTACTGTAGCCTGGGCTTGTACTAAACTATGTATGGTGTGTATGACCGTTGGTATATATATGGCAGTTCTATATTACCATGACATACAGATGAACATCTCTGCATTCAGTGTTATCCATTACATTATGCACTTCCTTGCTAAGTTGTGCCATCCTTATCTAAACCGTTGTATTGTTTTCTCCTAGGATGGTCAACACCCATAGCAACCCTGCTGCCCCAGAGCAGGGGGAAGCCAGTGCAATTAGGGGTGAAAATCTGCCTCACCCACCTTCTCTAGCCGAAGTGATGCTGGAGGCGGAAAGAAACAAGCGTGAGACTAACCGCTTGCTGGAGCGGATTGAGCAGAACACTGCATGCCATCAGCGAAATGACTTGGTGTCAATCAATGACTTCATCAAGTTGTACCCACCAAAGTTTAACCATCCCGTCGAGCCCCTCGACGCGGATGACTGGCTTCGCAGCATCACCCACAAGCTACGGTCTGCCAACGTAGCCGAAGCTGATAAGGTTACTTATGCTGCCTATCACCTCGAAGGCCCTGCTAGCCTTTGGTGGGAAAATTTTGAAGCTATGCGCCCGGTCGGCCAAATCACTACTTGGTCTGAATTCAGTGAGGCTTTCCGTGAGCATCACATCCCGGAAGGTCTCATAGATCGCAAGAGGGAAGAGTTTTGCAATTTCACCCAAGGAAGACTGACTATGGATGCATATAGTCGTGAATTTGGGAATCTGGCACGTTATGCTCCTGAAGAAGTATCTACCGACGCTAAGAAGCAGGCAAGGTTCCGCAAGGGACTTAGCCCTAAGCTTCGCCGTGATCTTTGTCTGCATGAGTGCACCTCCTTTCAGAAGTTGGTCAATAAAGCCATCAGTGCTGAGACAGGCCAGTCTGACTATGACGCTTCACGCAAGCACTCCCGTGATTTTGGCTCTTCATCCGGCTCTGGATCTCAGAAGCGCCGGGTGTGGATTCCAAGCACGGCACTACCACCCAGGTTCATTCCGAGGCCATCCTTTGAGGTGCCTCGTCCCAACCAGCAGTTTGCACCGCCCAAGCCCTATGGTAGCCCCGCTGCTAATGCTGCTCCATGCCCCAATGTTGTGACATGTTTCAAGTGTGGAGAGCCGGGTCATTATAGCCGAGAGTGTCCCCAGAACAACAACCCCAATCAGTCTGGAAAGTCCGTTGGCCGTGGTAAGCCAGCGGGAAAGACATTCTACGCCAAGCCGGTCACCACTACACGTGGCCATGTCAACTATGTTCAGCCGAGGAGGCTCATGAGGATCCTAACGTCGTCCTTGGTACGCTCCTTGTTAATTGCCATCCGGCATCTGTTCTTTTCGATACCGGAGCATCTCATTCATTCATATCCGAGAACTATGCTCGATTGCATAACACGACATTCTGTGACATGCCCGCTACCATGGAAATTCAAACCCCTCGCTCTAGATGGCAAACTTCTAGAGTAATCCATGGGAACGAAATTCTTGTCGATAGACTTGTCTTCCTTGCATCCTTAATAGCTCTCAAGTCCTCGGACATAAACATCATCTTGGGTATGGACTGGATGTCAGCTCATTATGCTAAGATTGATTGTGCCACTAGAACCGTTCAACTTACTCACCCATCGGGCAAGACGGTCAATGTCTTAACTCGAGTGGCCAAGCGCCAGCTTTACTCCCTAAATGCCAACCCCCTTCCAGACCTTGAAGATATTCTGGTAGTCCGGGACTTTCCGGATGTCTTTCCAGAAGAACTGCCAGGTGTTCCACCTGATAGGGATGTCGAGTTTGTGATAGACCTTGTTCCAGGAACCGTTCCAATTTCTAGAAGACCCTATAAGATGGCACCCTTAGAACTAGCCGAGCTTAAGAACCAACTCGATGAGTCCTTGAAAAAGGGTTTCATCTGTCCTAGTTCCTCTCCTTGGGCTTGCCCCATCCTCTTCGTTAAGAAGAAGGATGGAACGGATTGGATGGTTGTAGATTACCGACCTGTCAACTTGGTCACCATCAAGAACAAGTATCTGCTTCCCAGGATCAACGATCTGTATGATCAGCTCGTTGGATCCTCAGTCTTTTCCAAGATGGATTTGAGATTGGGCTACCATCAAATCAAAATCAGAAACAGGGACATCCCCAAAACGGCCTTTGTTACTCGTTATGGCCAATACGAGTACACCGTTATGTCCTTCGGTTTAACCAATGCCCCAGCCACCTTCTCTCGGTTAATGAACTCGGTCTTCATGGAGTATTTGGATAAATTCATCGTAGTATACCTCGATGACATACTCATCTACTCCAAGAATGAAGAGGAACATGCCGAACATCTAAGGCTGGTATTGACGAAACTTCGAGAGCATCGTCTTTATGCCAAATTCTCCAAGTGTGAATTTTGGTTGCCAAAAGTGACCTATCTAGGCCATGTAATCTCTGGTAAGGGTATTGCTGTCAATCCCGAGCGAGTTCAAGCCGTCCTTGATTGGACTCCACCTGAGACGGTCAAGCAAGTTCGGAGCTTCCTTGGCTTAGCGAGCTATTGCTGCCGCTTCGTCGAGAATTTCTCCAAGATTGCTAAACCTCTAACTGAACTCCTCAAGAAAGATAAAAAGTTCAAGTGGACTCCACAGTGCGAGTTTAGCTTTCAGGAACTGAAAAGACGCCTGACATCTGCTCCCGTACTGGTACCACCAGATTTCTCCAAGGACTTTATTATCTATTGCGACGCCTCGCGACAAGGACTAGGTTGCATACTCATGCAAGATCGTCAGGTAATTGCCTATGCTTCATGGCAATTATACCCACATGAGGAAAACTATCCCACACATGATCTAGAGCTTGCAGCTGTAGTCCATGCACTCAAAACTTGGCGACATTACCTCCTCGGTAATCGTTGCGAGATCTTCACCGATCACCAAAGTTTGAAATATAGCTTCATCCAACCGGATTTGAATCTCAGGCAAAGACGTTGGGTCGAGTTGATCTCGGATTATGACTTAGGAATAACTTACACCCCGGGCAAAGCCAATGTCATGGCTGATGCACTAAGTCGTAAGTCCTATTGTAACAACCTGATGTTACAACAAAGTCAACCACTTCTCCATGAGGAATTTCATAAGCTTAATCTTCACATTGTTCCTCGAGGATTTCTATCCACCCTGGTGGCGAAGCCTAACCTTACGGATCAAATCATAGCTGCCCAGAAGCGTGATAAGGGCATATTCCAGATTAAGGAAAACATTGCTAGCGGAGTTGCTAAATGTTTTTCCATGGATGAGCGAGGTGTTGTCTTCTTCGAGAACCGCTTGGTGGTTCCCAAGAAACAACATCTACGCCAGTTGATTCTTAAGGAAGCTCATGAATCCCCTCTCACCATTCATCCCGGTAGTACTAAAATGTATCAAGACCTACGCCAGAGGTTTTGGTGGACTAGGATGAAGAGAGAAATTGCTCAATACATTGCTAGTTGCGACGTCTGTCGTCGTGTTAAAGCAGAGCACCAACGGCCTGCTGGCACCCTTCAACCTTTAGCTATTCCTGAGTGGAAATGGGATAAAATTAGTATGGATTTCATTACTGGGTTTCCCAGGACCAAGAGAGGGAATAATGCCATCTTCGTCGTGATCTACCGTCTTTCCAAAGTAGCCCATTTCCTACCTGTTCGTGAGAGTATCACCGCTAGCCAGCTAGCTGACTTATACATCTCCCGAATAGTGTCTCTTCATGGTGTTCCATTGGAAATTAATTCAGACCGTGGGAGTCTCTTCACCTCTCGATTTTGGGAAAGTTTCCAAAATGCTATGGGAACTCGTCTCTCTTTTAGCACCGCCTTCCATCCTCAATCAAGTGGTCAAGTAGAGCGAGTCAATCAAATTCTGGAAGATATGCTCCGAGATTCTGTCATCTCATTCGGAATGGGTTGGGAGAAATGCCTTCCATTCGTGGAGTTTGCTTATAACAATAGTTATCAAGCTAGCTTGGGCAAAGCTCCTTTCAAAGTTCTCTATGGACGAAAATGTCAAACGCCTCTTAACTGGTCAGAAACCAGGGAAAGACAACTCTTTGGCCCGGATATGATTCAGGAAGCAGAGGAGCAGGTTCGCGTTATTCGTGAGAAATTGAAAACAGCCCAATCTCGTCAAAAGATCCAATATGATCGTAAACATAAGCTCATGACTTATGAAGTTGGCGAGAAGGATTACCTTCGGGTTACTCCGTTAAAGGGAACCCATCGTTTCGGTATCAAAGGCAAATTGGCTCCTCGTTACATTGGACCCTTTCGCATTCTTGCCAAATGAGGAGAAGTTGCCTACCAATTGGAAATACCTCCACATCTTTCCAGAGTTCATGATGTCTTCCACGTTTCTCAACTCAGGCGTTGCTTCGCGGATCCTATCCGTGGAGTGGACCATGAAACGCTTGATCTACAAGATAATCTTTCATATCGGGAATATCCCGTTCGTATCCTTGATCAAGCCGAGCGTACCACTCGACGCCATAACATCAAGTTTCTCAAGGTTCAATGGTCACACCACTCTGAAAAATAAGCCACTTGGGAAAGGGAGGATCGTCTTTGACTCGAGTACCCCACCTTCTTCCCAACGGATCCTAAATCTCGGGACGAGATTCTTTTGAGTGGGGGTGAGTTGTCACACCCTAGCTAGTTCAAGCATTAGAGTGTTGCATCATGTTTAAAATTCCCAGAAATCTGAAATGCGGATGACAGAACCCCTAGCACCCCCCCTGGAACAACTAGGGTTTACTAAAAACTTTTTCAATGAACCTGAAATGCCCTTCTAGAAAGCCCACCCTTTTTGTTTTGGGTTAAAACCTTTGACAAAAATGGTGCACATTTTTCTAGGACATCTTAAGGTCATTGGATTAATTCTTATAGTATTTGCATTTGGGCATTTAAATGCTATAAAATATTTTAAATGCTCAAATAATCATAAACTAAAATGTTTGTTGTTGGATATATTCTAAGCAGTAGCCATGATTAATTTTATGATTTTTGGAAATGCCCTGGCATTTTTAATAAAGCCCTGAAGTTACGGAAATAATAGAATAAATAAAAAACAGAAAAGGAGAGAGAAACGAACTTACCTGTCGCCCTGGCCTTGCCCAGCTCGGCCCAGCCCACTGGCTACCGCCAGTCACCCTCCTCCTCTCGCCAGGAGGACGAGAGGCGCGTGGCCGGCGCCCGCAGCCACACGCCGGCCACCTCCTGCTTCTGCCGACGCCCAGGACGCCGTCTACGAGTGCCACACAGACCCCCTGGACCCCTCGACCGCTCCACTCTCCCCCTGCCTCTCTCCCTCGCTCCCTCGACGCCATGGCCGACGCAGCCGCGCCCGCGCCGTCGTGAAACCCGCAGCCACCGCCGTCCACTCGTTGCCTCGCCGTGCCAAAAAGTTCCGCCATCGTCCACTGCTTCGCCTCGACCCATCCCCGAGCGTTCGCTCGCCCCGGAGACGCTGCACCGAGCTCGTCCCGATCCGCCATCGCCGGAGATCCCCCTCGCCGCCCTGCTCGCTCCAGCTCTTCCCCGAGCTCGTCGTTCGCTCCCCTGCAACCGCAGTGAGCCACTGACCCTTCTCCCCCTCTCTGTTCTAGCTCTCGTGCACCGTACGCGCCGCCTCGAGTTCGCCTGCATGCACCGCCGCCTGTGCTCGCCGCCGACGAGTCTCCGGCCATCTAATGGTCCAGCCGTCATGCCCAGATTCCTCCCCGCGCAGCGTAGAGCCCGTACATGCCCCGCATGAGCCACCACGACCCTCACAACGATGACCCCGACCTCACCCGAGCCCCGGCAATCGCCAAGGTCGACGCCGGCGACGACTCCGGCCACCCAGGCCCAACCACCTACACCACTCGACGCGGATGAGTGCCCACGTCACGTAGATGCCCTCCGCCAGCCATTTGGTCACCGGAGGAAGAAACCCGCACCCCTCCGCTGTCCCTGGCCTTGCCGGCGACGAGCCCCGGGTCAACTCCGGCGAGTTTGACCCGGGTTGACCCCAGTTTGACTTTCCCCTGACTCACTGACGTGTGGGCCCCAGGCCACTAATTAAACTAGGTTAGTATTAGTTTAACACTAACTAAACTTAGTTAGTTAGTTGACACTGACAGACGGGACCCATAGGTCAGGGTTGACCTGGACCGTCTTAGTTGACCGCTGACGTCACACTGACGCCAGGCTGACGCAGTAAATCCTTTTTTGGATTTATTCTTTAATAGGAAATTCCAGAAATAGACAAAACTTCTAAAGGTCATAGAAAAACAACCATAGCTCCAAATTAAACAAATTATATATGAAAATGATCAGAAAAATTCAATCTATCCATCTGTAATGGTTTCATGCATGACAAACCATTTTAACCTTGCTGTTTAGGTGAAACAAGCTAATACACTTTTTATGCATAAGAACTTTAACCTTCATTTGAATCTTTGATTCAAATGGACCCTTTTCAACTTGTTTCACATTGCATTAGGCAGGACACATCATTTTGCCATGTCATAGCATGCATCATATTGTTGCATATTGTCATGTGTTTATTATGTGTTGTGTGTCCTTCCTGGTAGGTTCTGCCTCCGAGGATAACCCCGAATATCCGTCTGAAGGGCACTACCCTACTACCACTACATCAGGCAAGCAACCCATTGATCATTCCAATACAAACCCATGTTCTCGCTTCTGCTCTTGTTTACTACATTAAGACAACGCGATTCAAACTGCTGTGTGCTATGGTAGTTGAACCCTTATCCTCTGCATGACCTGTCATTGCTACAGTAACTAGATGAAACCCACTAGCATGTGTAGGAGTTGATTGAGCCATGTATGTGATTCCTACCTTGCTATGCCTGCTATGCTTAGAGTTGTGTCAGGTCTGGTTCATCTGGGTGATGGGCTAGAGTGAAATGATTATGTCGGTATTGTGAGGGATGTGTTGAACATGTTTTGGTAAAGGTATCGATGAGAGGCCATGTAGGAGTACATGGTGGGTTGTTTCATTGAGGTCGTCCATAAGAACTGAGATCTGTATGCGTGATTTAAGATTCAGCTACTACCACACATTGGGCCCTGAAATATGACCCCGCTCGACTTACTGACCCCTCTCGCCCTCTATCCAGGAGTTGCAACTAGTTTCTGGTGTTTGTAGGTTATGTGTTGGTGGTCGTGCGTAGCGCTGACCCTAGGGGTGGGCTATGATGCGGAGATACACTGTGGCCGGGTACGCCGGGCGCCCGTTTGGCGTCTCGGGACCCTGTACACATCGTTTGGGGCCGTTGAGGACACCCCGGCCGGATTTCCTTGCGGATGGAACCTGAATAGGCGATAAACCTGGACTAGAGAATTGTGCGGTTAGTCAGGCCGTGGTCTACACCCACGTCAGTTTTTGCTTGAAGTCTGCCGAGCACATGTCGTGTGCAGACGCTAAGTGGTGGAAACATGTGTGATGAAGTACACCCCTGCAGGGTATAAAACTATTCGAATAGCCGCATCCGCGGTAAAGGACTACTTGGTTGCCTATACAGTTCATAGACAAGTTAATGGATACTACTAAAAGACTCAAGATAAGTGTGAGTACCGAGGATGGCCCTCTCGTGGGATGAAGATGGAGGATCCCCGGTGGAGTATCGTGTTGGTGAGTAGTGGACTCGTGTGCGAAAACTATTTTACTAGTGGTGTCCCGTAGGATAGCTTAGCCAAGAGTCAAAGTTGGCTTGCTGCAATAACTCCACCACCTTCTTGAGAATGAGCATGTATAGTAGGTTCTGATGTAAGACTTGCTGAGTACCTTTGTACTCATGTTTGCTTAATTACTGTTTTCAGCCAACAACACCGCCCCCTCCGATGGGTTCTACGTAGACCTTGATGTCGACGAGTGACTAGCCACCCAGTTGGTGATCCTGGCCATGGAGGGCCCTATGTAGATAGTCAGGCTTCGAGGAGCCTTCTTTCTTTCTAGTGTCCGTACTGAGACTATTTTCTTCCGCATGTGCTTGTATGCTTGTATGACTTGAGTGTCGTGTTATGTGACCCCTGCCTATATGAACATGTTATGTATGGCTCTCTGGAGCCTTTAAATAAAGTGCTTGAGTTGTAGAGTTCTGTTGTGATGACATGTTGTATTTACACATATCGAGCATATTGTGTGTATGATTGAAATGCTTGGTATGTGTGGGTTCCAACAATCTAGTTGTTTATCCTTGGCAGCCTTTCTTATGGGGAAATGTAGTCTAGTGTTCCTCAAGCCATAGTAGTCCGCTACAGCCCGGTTCACCGGAGTCCTGCTAGCCCAGCACTACCGCTCAGGACACTTGACTGGCCGGCTTGTGTTTCACTTCGTTCCTATGTCTGTCCCTTCGGGGAAATGTCACGCGGTGACCTCCGGAGTCCTGCCTAGCCTGATACATCCCGGGTTCCCCGGAGTCCTGTTAGCCCAGTGCTACAGCCCGGATTCACACGCTGATGACCGACATGCTCGATGTGATTCACGTATGCCTGTCTCCATAGGTCTGTGCCGCTTTGGGTTCACGACTAGCCATGTCGGCCCGGGTTCTCTGTCATATGGATGCTAGCGACACTATCATATACGTGAGCCAAAAGGCGCAAACGGTCCCGGGCCATGGTAAGGCGACACCCGTGGGAATACCGTGCGTGAGGCCGCAATGTGATATGAGGTGTTACCGGCTAGATCGATGTGACTTGGAATCGGGGTCCTGACAATCTCACCGAGATGGGGTTGTAATCTCTCTGTTTCCCTTCGTAACATTTCGGTCTCACCGAGATGAGCGATCGATCCCACCGAGATTGCAATGTAAACTCTCTGTTTTCCCTTCGTAACGTTTCGGTCTCACCGAAATGAGCGATCGGTCCCACCGAGTTTACCTGACCAACTCTCTGGTTAGCTTATTACCAAAATCGATCTCACCGAGTTTGTGTAATCGGTCTCATCGAGATTACGTTATGCCTTAACCCTAATCATATCGGTCCTACCGAGTTGCATGTCGGTCCCACCGAAAACCCTAACGGTCACTAGCTTTGCTAAATCGGTCCGACCGAGTTTAACCATTCAGTCCCATCGAGTTTGGGAAGTTATGTGTAACGGTTAGATTTTGTGTGGAGGCTATATATACCCCTCCACCACCTCTTCATTCATGGAGAGAGCCATCAGAACGAACCTACACTTCCAACTTACTTTTTCTGAGAGAGAACCACCTACACTTGTGTTGAGACCAAGATATTCCATTCCTACCATATGAATCTTGATATCTAGCCTTCCCCAAGTTTCTTTCCACTCAAATCTTCTTTCCACCAAATCCAAATCCTGTGAGAGAGAGTTGAGTGTTGGGGGGACTATCATTTGAAGCACAAGAGCAAGGAGTTCATCATCAACACACCATTTGTTACTTCTTGGAGAGTGGTGTCTCCTAGATTGGCTAGGTGTCACTTGGGAGCCTCCGACAAGATTGTGGAGTTGAACCAAGGAGTTTGTAAGGGAAAGGAGATCGCCTACTTCATGAAGATCTACCGCTAGTGAGGCAAGTCCTTCGTGGGCGATGGACATGGTGGGATAGACAAGGTTGCTTCTTCGTGGACCCTTCATGGGTGGAGCCCTCCGTGGACTCGCGCAACCGTTACCCTTTGTGGGTTGAAGTATCCATCAATGTGGATGTACGATAGCACCACCTATCGGAACCACGACAAAAACATCTGTGTCTCCAATTGCGTTTGAATCCTCCAAACCCTTCCCTTTACTTTCTTGCAAGTTTCATGCTTTACTTTCCGTTGCTCATATACTCTTTGCATGCTTGCTTGAATTGTGTTAAGATTGCTTGACTTGTCCAAAGTTGCTAAAATCTGCCAAGAACTAAAATTGGGAAAAGGCTAGATTTTTATTTGGTCAAGTAGTCTAATCACCCCCCTCTAGACATACTTTCGATCCTACACCAACTCTTTATCCCATTCTTATTTAGTACATGGGATTGTGTGAAGATTACCCCACTTGCGACTAAACCACCGTGTGGTTATGACTCTAAGTAATGCCTCGACACATGGGAGATATAGCCGCATTGTGGGTGTTACAAGTTGGTAATCAGAGCCATCCCCGACTTAGGAGCCCCCTGCTTGATCGAATCGCTGACGTTCTTGAGTCTAGAACAAATGTTTTGAGTCTTAGGATTGTATATATCGGAGAGTAGGATTCTTTTTACTCCCCATTCCCTTCGTCGCTCTGGTGAGGCCTCCTAACGTAGAAGTTTTGACTCTCCTCTCCTCAAATTTCACTAAAAGATTTTAGGATCACGCGGGTATCTTGGAATCGTTCCGGTAGTCTTGTGACGATAACATTGTTCTTGGTGCCTCCTGACATTTAGGGGTTGTGGCAGTATCCCGGGGAGTTGAGCTCCGAGGTGTTGTCGTCACAATTTTATCGTTGTAGTTCTGGAATACCTGAGTTCACCGACATTGAAAATCTCTTTTATGCAGTTGTTGGTGAGATAACCTCGATGCCACCCAATACTAGGGCGGGGGTTCGGGAGTATTGCCATAACTCGTATAACGGATGCTTTTCGAAAGTTGAGGTACACGATTTCCGAAGGTTTCTTGGTTATGTGTTGAAGGATGGATACAGCTGGATGTAGGAATTGTTAGTTTGGGTGAGATATTATGCTTCCCCTGTATCCCCAACACATGATTGCATAACCGGAAAGTTTCGGGAGTTTATAAGTGGGAATTCAAGTAGCTCCTAGGATATCTTTCCAACAGACACATGATACAATATGGGATCTATCACATGTTTGTTTTCGGCTTATTTTCCAAGCCAATCCTTTGTTTTGGTTTGGTTTGTGATATTCGAGTTTCTTCAATGTCAAGTGTTGATTCCATACCTTTTCTAAGCGGTGTTCTCATGTTCCTATGTGAATACTAATCCTTCTTGATCATCGAGGTTGTCATGTCAATTCTTTCCAACTGGTGTGATTCTCTTCAAGATGATCCTATCATTTTTCCCATTCGCAAGATCCAATATCAGTTTTCGTCAACGGTGTTTGTTTCATCCGTCTCCAAGTTGCCTTTGTTCCCCCCCCCCCACCCCTTTTTCTTCGAGGACTCAGATTTCTTAATCAAATATCCATCTTATTGATGGGAAGTCTCTCCATTCTTTTCCGTCAATGTTCTTATCCGGTAATTCTCACGAAGATACTAACGGAGCTTCAAGTTTATGATTCTTCATTTTTTTCTCCGGTGGATTAAATTCAAGCTTTGTCGGTCATATTTTTTTCCTTGTTTCAAACATTTTCTCATGCCGGTGCACCTCTTAATCATCCACTTCTCGCTATTCAATTGTTACGGAGTGCTGAAGATATCTCAGAAGATCCAAGTTTCCATTCTCAATTCGCTCAAGTTCTTTGAGGTTGTTATCTCATTCAAGCCATCTAATTCTAACCGGTGCAATTTCCCTTGCAAGTAATCGTTCAACGGTGTATCTTTTGAGTGGGCCCTAACCCACAGGTGTTTTCCCAGGATCTTACCTGACTCTTCTATTTTCTCAGAGTTACTCTCAAATTCTTCTCCAAGTTTGACGTAAGAATGAATTATCAACAGTCATATGTATTTCTCCAAGATCTGTCAAATTCTTTTCATCGTTGGCTCAACCTCTTCGCTTTTTATTCTCCCGGAGTGTCTAAACAATTCTTGATGGTGTTTCTCGTCATCATTCTCGGATTTGAAGACCGAAGAAGAGTTTCTCTTCAATTATATCTGTTCTCTTGAAGATTCATGGTTCTAGCTTGATGCCATCCTCTCATAATTGTTTTTGATTGCGAGAATTCTTTTCACCCTTCCGGAGCAATTCAGGAGTCTTTTCATTTTGATTCTCCGAAGGCCATCATTTCGAGTTTATTCATTCTCAGCTTTCAGCTCTCGTTCTCCAAATCATACCGGTGCATCGTTCAAGTATTCTCTAATTAGCTCATGATCTCTTCGTTCTCATGTATCTAAGTTCCCTCAAGTATCATCATTCATTTTCCAATTCTTCCGAATTGTGCCCTTGCTACTTCCATTTTCAATTCTTACGGTGGTCCATTCAGGATTACTCTTCTCTGGGTATCTTATTAATTCATTCGTTGTTTCCAAATCCCACAGGCGGTTCCATCAAGACCTTCCCAAGTTTACGCTTTATCTCTCATTTATCATTTCCAATGAGAATGAGTAGTATGCCAAATCCGTTGCTTGTCATCAATTTAATTGATGAAGGATAAGCATAATGTAATTCTTATTCTTGTTTCGTCCAAGTGATTAATTCCTTATTCCGGAGGTTCATCAAAATTCTTGATTTCAGTTGTTCATCTTTCTTTCCGGAGTGCCAAGTTTTTCTCGGTTATGTCATTGCGATGCTCCATCTAATCATTGCAAGGCTTCAATCTTATTCTTTTCATCCTTCACTTCTTTGTGATCATTCCTTTGATTACCGGAGTTCTTCATGGAGGCTACTTGGTGATTCTTCAAGGATTCCTTCCATTTCTTCACTTGTTCTTCAAGATTTCTCTCGGAGTTAAGATCCGCCTAGCTATACTCTAAAATAAACATGGTGCTCAACACATGTTTTGTTTTGATGAGGTCAAGCATTCTTCATCTTGCATTTCGAACTGCAATTCTTTCTACCTTATCTTTTGAGGTGGTGTTATGTCATTCTTGACAATTTCTTTTGTGTTTCATGATTCGCAAGTTGTTAAGAATGAGATATTTTAAACCCATCATTTTCAATTCGTTCATGAGATCCTTTGCAACCCATCAATCTCTTCATTGGAGTTATCTTGGGTTATATTTCACCTAAAGCTTTCCCTAAGGATTATTGCTATTTATGGTGCTGATAAATGACCCAAGTTCTTCATTTATCCTCCCGTGAAATAGGTTTCTCGTCTCCTTGTTGATATCAATCCAATCTATTGGTTCCGTTAGTGGAAGAATTTCACCTCATAATTTTGAGACGTTTTCCATAAGCCCACAACAACCTTATTCTTTTGTTGTTTAATTTTCAACAACTCCATTCAATCCTTCTTTGCAAGGGTGCTTTCCAAGGTCATTTGTGGTAGAAGTTTGGCATTTTCTTCTCCATTATGTTATTCCAATGATCTATTTTTCTATTCTTTCTTCCGGAGGCATTGTGATGTTGTTCTCGTCACTCATCATCTCGATTTGAGGATTGTGTTTTTCTCGTGCTTATCCTTTTAACCGGAGTGTCATGCCCTCTTCTCAAGTTCTTCCCATTCTGTTAAGTTTTGCCTCCCTTCTCAACCAGAGTGTTGTCTAAAATCTTTCTTACCCCTTGTGATATTCTTTCAATAGTTCCGGAGGCAGTGTGTTGTTGATCTCATCAAGTATCCTCTCATCTTGTCAAGTTCATGTTGAATTCTTTCCATTTACAGTCGAAGTGCTATCAGAATTATATCATTCTTATTCCTTCTCCATCTTGTTTCAACTGGAGTGCTTGCATGTACTTTTGTCCTTTGTAACCCTTTTCTTATGTATTTCAACCTACAAGGTTCCCGTAATGTTCCTTGTTCCTCTTTTCTAACGGATTGTTTTCAACTTTGTTCATCTTCATTGTATTCTTTCTTTCAATTTGTTCAACCTCCCAAGGTTCATGGTTTCACTCGTTTGTCAAAGAAGCAACTTAGTTGTACCTCTTCTCTTCCTCTTTCATTTCTCTCCGGTGCCATCCTAGATCTCGGGAGGAGATCCTCTCGTAGTGGTGGAGTGTTGTGACGCCCCGAGACCGATGCTCCAGATGCCTTCCATGTCTTGCGTGTCAGCTATGTTATTTATTTGTTTGTTTGCATTCATCATGTCATCATTTGCATTGCATCGGCACTCGTTGCCATCATTGTTTTTAAAACTTGCATCCGCTCGTAGCTGCCGCGTCCCCCCTTGCTTTTGTTGACCGTTCGGAGACCAACCTTGTTCTTCGTTTTCCCTCTTGCCTAAACCGGAGTATCTTTGCACAGTGCATCAACCCCTGCATTGTCTCTTTCTCAACTTCATCTTCTTCTACACCCACAACCATGTTTGATCATCTTCTTCTCCTTCTTCGTTAATCCATTTAAATTGTGGTATTCTATTTCCTGCACCAATTTAATGTTCATTCTTTTCCTATAATTTTTGGACCATGCCACTTACCTCTCGGCCTAATCTCATATTTTCTGAGTTGATTTGGTTGGGTTCAAAAATGGTTCAAGTTTGAATTAAATTCAAACTTGAATTATTATTATTTTCTATCGATTAAAATTGCCAAGTTAATTTATTAAAGTCCTGCATAATTCCAGGGTCATGGGGATATTTTCATATCTCTCATACTCATGTCCTATCTCCCTGGGCTTTTCTTGCTATTTTTTTCTCCTTGGAGAGTATATTTAAAAAGTTAGTAGAGAACGGAGGGGGAAACCCATTTAAGCCCAGCTGCAGCCACTGGACCGGGCCTCCTGCGCTGGCCCACCTAACCCTTCTAACCCTAGCCTGCACCGAGCGCCCCATCTCTCTTCCTCCCCTCGTTCCATCGACCGCCGCCACACACACGACCGCACGCATCGAGCCGAGGGAGAGGAGCTCCTTCGCCCAATCCCCATCTCCACCCTCTCCTCTTCGGCCTCCTCTTGTGCTGCCACATGCAGAGAGGAGCAGGTCATCGCGTCTGCACCCGATCTCCTCAACCCCCGTGTCTCTCCATCGCGGCCTCTCCTGCCTACCCGCGCCTTCCTCTCGCGTCGCCGCTGTGCCATGGCTACTGCCCTCCAGCTCCGTCACTGCTCTGCCGCGGCTACGCCGCAGCGTCATCCTCCGACGCCGGCGAGCACAAGCTGCCCCATCATCTCGTACCTCGTCTGCCTCTGCTTCCCTCGACGCCGCGCCGGCAACCTTGGCCCGCCATGGATGGCCGGCTCTGCCAAGCCAGGACTCCCTCACCGCCGCAGGACCTGCTCGACCCGCCTTCTCCTGCGAGCTCCCAAGGCACCAGCCTCCCATCCGCGAGATCTGGAGATGCCGGCCACCAGGACCCGCTGCTCTGCCTCGCCTCTCACCTGTCCATCCCCACGTCGTCTGCCCAGTCGCCCACTTCGCGCTCGAGCTCCCTGCTTCCTACCGCTGACCACTACCATCGCTTCCTTGCTACTGCCACCCAGGGTCCTTGCATTTTTTTCATTTCGGACCATCAAGACCGGCAAGACCCGGACTCCGAACGCCAAGTACAACTTCAAACCCGAAGAACTCGGATGCATCAAGTCCCCGAGGAGACCCGTTTTTCGTCAAGTTCGACTACATTGGGACGCGTCAAGTACCTCTACCGCCTTCTTCGGAATCCGAAGAACGCCAAGTACCTCGACACCCGGCGCCTAGAACGACTACCGACGCCGAAGACCCATGAACAAAAACTGTCAATTTTGACTACCGTCGACGTGCACTTCGCCAAGTACCACGCCATTTTTGGAAGACCCGTGAACATCAAGTTCTCTGCCATGAACGGTTACAGTGTTGTGGGTCCGGCAAGTACCCTCTCCGGATCGCCAAGTTTAGCTACCGATGACATATACCACTACCATCGCCGAGATCGCGAGAACCTCTACTTCCTCCTCGAAACGTGAACGACTACCATAGACCCCAAGTGACACGGATTCGTCAAGTCCCTCTACGAAATGTGTATCACTACTTCCATTACCGACATCGTGTACCACTACTTCCACTACGACCGTCCCGAGAACGTCTACTTCCTCTACATTGCACCGAACCTGAACCGTCTCGTTTGCACGCTTCGAAGGTATAACTCCGAGATGACGCTCGCGAACGAATGCATGTGTTGTATGAGATGCACCATATGTTTGCACCATGTCCGAATTGATCCTTGTAAGTTCCTTGTTTCCTTGTCGTCATCTCGTGGGAACCCGGCATCCGGGATCACCCCACCATACTTGCTTGACACGCTCCCACCACACTACCCTTTTTGCACCGGTATCTCCGTGAGCTACCAGAACCGATATGGTGCCGTGGCATCATTTTCGGATTCATCGTCGTGGCACCCTTTCTTTCCACCATGGTGACAAATGTTTCATAATATGCTCATGTCAACTTTTTCATAAAATTTGCATAAACTTGAACATGTCATCTACATCATGTTAACAACATTAAGATGTTTAAAATTGTTGTTTGCATTAAATTGCTAAATGCATATGGGGATTTACCGGAATTGTTGTTTGATGTTTCAGGCCTCATTTAAAATGCCTAACTGTGTATTTTACTCGTGTTTCACCTCTTGCCATGTTTAATAACATTTAATATTGTTGGGTACATAAACGGGAGTGAACCAAATAATTAAATGTGGTGTTTTCTTCAATATGCAACTCGTTGCATATGGAGCTCCACTTAATTTGTAGTATTGTTTGTGCACTTTGCCATGCCATGCCTCTTTAAACCGAACATGCATCATACTTGGTTGTGCATCATGCAATGTTTATGCTTGGTTGTTTATTATGTTGCTTGCTTCTTTCCGGGTTGCTTCTCTCGTTAGCTTCGGTTTTTGATTCGGAGTTGTGAGGATTCGTTCGACTACGTCCGTTTGTCTTCTTCATGGACTCATTCTTCTTCCTTGCGGGATCTCAGGCAAGATGGCCATACCCTAGAAATCACTTCTATCTTTGCTTGCTGGTTGATCGCTCTATTGCTATGTCACGCTACCTACCACTTGCTATATCATGCCTCCCATATTTCCATGTCAAGCCTGTAACCCACCTTCCTAGCAAACCGTTGTTTGCCTATGTTACCGCTTTTGCTCAGCCCCTCTTATAGCGTTGCTAGTTGCAGGTGAAGTTGAAGTTTGTTCCATGTTGAACATGGATATGTTGGGATATCACAATATATCTTATTTTAATTAATGCATCTATATACTTGGTAAAGGGTGGAAGGCTCAGCCTTATGCCTGGTGTTTTGTTCCACTCTTGCCACCCTAGTTTCCGTCATACCGGTGTTATGTTCCTTGATTTTGCGTTCCTTGCGCGGTTGGGTGTTATGGGAACCCCTTGACAGTTCGCTTTGAATAAAACTCCTCCAGCAAGGCCCAACCTTGGTTTTAACTTTTGCCACCTAAGCCTTTTCCCTTGGGTTCTGTAGACTCAAGGGTCATCTTTATTTTAAACCCCCGGGCCAGTGCTCCTCTGAGTGTTGGTCCAAACTAGAGCACCGTGCGGGACCGTCCCTTGGCAACTTGGGTTATGTTGGTACCTGTACGCTTAGCTTATCCGGTGTGCCCTGAGAACGAGATATGTGCAGCTCCTATCAGGATTTGTCGGCACAGCGGGTGGTCTTGCTGGTCTTGTTTTACCATTGTCGAAATGTCTTGTAATCGGGATTCCGAGACTGATCGGGTCTTCCCGGGAGAAGGAATATCCTTCATTGACCGTGAGAGCTTGTGATGGGCTAAGTTGGGACACCCCTGCAAGGTTTAAACTTTCGAAGACGTGCCTGCGGTTATGTGGCAGATGGGAATTTGTTAATATCCTATTGTAGATAACTTGACACTTGACTTAATTAAAATGCATCAACCGCGTGTGTTGCCGTGATGGTCTCTTTTCGGCGGAGTCCGGGAAGTGAACACGGTCTTGTGTTATGCTTGAACGTAAGTAGTTTCAGGGTCACTTCTTGATTGCTTCTAACTTCACGACCGTTGCGTTGCTTCTCTTCTCGCTCTCATTTGCGTATGTTAACCACCATATATGCTTAGTGCTTGTTGCAGCTCCACCTCATTACCCTATCCTACCCATAAGCTTAAATAGTCTTGATCTTGCGGGTGTAAGATTGCTGAGTCCTCATGACTCACAGATACTTCCAAACAGTTGCAGGTGCCGATGATACCAGTGCAGGTGACGCAACCCAGCTCAAGTGGGAGCTCGATGAAGATCTTGATCGTTGTTTTTTTTCATTTCCTATTGATCAATAGTGGAGCCCAGTTGGGACGATTGGGGATCTAGCATTTGGGGTTGTCTTCTTTTATTTTGGTTCCATAGGCGGACCTTGATTGTATTCTGGATGATGTATGTTTAACTTATTGTTTGTGTGAAGTGGCGATTGTAAGCCAACTCTTTATCCCATTCTTATTTGGTACATGGGATTGTGTGAAGATTACCCCACTTGCGACTAAACCACCATGCGGTTATGCCTCTAAGTCGTGCCTCGACACGTGGGAGATATAGCCGAATTGTGGGTGTTACAAGTCTCTTCCCAGAGATGATGGAGAGCGGGACACCTCCTCCAACATCCTCGCCCAACAAGGCGGATGACTCTGAAGTGTCATTGCGGAGGGTCCCTTTTGACCAACAAGTTACGCAGGGGACAGAAGAGGCAGTACCCGAAGGTGGTGCACCGACCATCCGGGATTCCGGGGTTGATGATAACAGAGGTCCCGGACTGACTAGTTCGCAGCCGACAGTGATTCTGGAGACGGGTGAACAGATTCCTTCAAAGGATGATTGTGCTCCTGGAGCAGCTTCGGGAAACCCGGAGACTCCGAATATATTGCGGGACATGTTGCGGAAAGTATCTATCTCAGGGGAACAACGTACCTTGATGGGTACAGTGATTGAGAAGGTTTCGTCCGCGAAGAGCGGATTAAATGAAGCCTTCATAAGCCTACTGAAGGGCTTCGAGGTTTGTGACATAATGTTTTCAGCTATGTTTCATTTGCAAAGATGCGCCTGTGTATAGGTAGTAGCCCCTGATACTCGGGTTGGCTTCCACTGGCACTACAGGAATCAGCTACTTTGTCGTCCGCCATGGCGGGCAGCAAAGGCATGCCTTGCGAACGGCAAAGCCTTTGCTGTCAGCCAGCAGACGGCAAAACGTCCGGCTGAACGAGCTATGGCAAAGGGCACTTTGCCGTCTGCTAGCGGACAGCAAAGCTGGCAGACGGCAAAGGCCTGCAACAAGTTTAATTCTGTTTTTTCTTATATCAATTCATTTTCACAAAATCAAACACAGATATAGCATATCCAACACATATTACCAATAGTCGTGAACACATATATATCCAACACATATCCAACGCATGTTACCAATAGTAGGAAGTTTCATCCATACATATACATAGTTTCATCAATAGGTAGCAAGTTTCACAAAGTCAAAACAAACACTAAAGACAAGCACTCCATATCTAAAATTACAAGAAATGACCTAAAACTAAATATCTATTTTCCTACAAACTATCTGATTACTAAAATCTTCTCTGGATCTTCTTCTTTTCTTCCAACCTGCATAACAAAAACACTAAGAAAGAGAGAATGGGTTAGGAGTAGAAACGTAGCATTTCACTTGGTGAAATGCAATGCTGTAGGAGCCAGCACTTGAGATCAAGACAATCTTAAATTAGTGTAAAGTTATCACCTTTTAACTCAGCATTTGTCTGCACGGCGTATCCACAAGAAAAAAATAGTGTAGGGCTTTTAGAGCAGAATTATATCAGAAACAATTAGCATACCATCACACTGATAAGAACCGCCAGCATGGCTGTTTTTTACCACTTACCACTGAGCATTTGAGACAAATTGAAGATTCCGTGTATATGCAATACAGAGACCCCTAAGACAAAAGCTCACGGTTTCATTAAATTGCTCGTGCATGAATGGTTGGAAAACAGCAAGGCACAGACAACCATATATATGCTAGAAGTAGGCATCAGCCATTAGGTCCTGTAGCTAAAAGGTGCAGGATGCAGAGAAACAGCTACGGGTTTCCTTGTTATGGTATGTTACTTATTACTAATAGGTTTTTGTAGGAGTAGTACTGTACAATTCCTTTTGCTTTCTATTAGGGAGAATCCGTTTCTGTTTCAAACCATGCATGATTCCTTTCATTTGGCAATGCGTTATTTTACATGGGGGCACTGCCTGCTGAAGACTACTGTAACCATGTCGCCAGCTGCAGGACCACCTGATTTTTCTTTAATCTTAGTTCTTGTTTCCACGGGGATTCGAGTGCTGTCTTGCCTATTTCCCAAGTCAAAGCCTATAGTGTGTATTTAGTATTGGACGCGACTAACATCCAGCCAGTCGGACGTTAAGCATCAGATTCAGACGATAGATCCTAGCGTAACTAAATCACTTGTCTAACAAGCACATGTGCATGCAGTCCGCGTCCAGAGCATGCAGCCAACTCATGCAGCATCTTGCCATCCATGCAAACCGTTGGTTAAATGTGCCTTATGAAAACAGGATGATGTCATCAAAAGATTCTCTTTATTCCGAAACTTCAAAATATTTTTTAGCTTAAACAGTTGGTCAGATTGAAAACCGCTTTGACATAAGAAAATCGTCACGACGAGACCTTCGAAACTAGATCCCATGTTGATATATTCCGACAACTTTTTTTTCGGGGCAAAAGTTATCAAGCTCAGGCAAGTAAGTTGTCACGTCTATGGTACATAAATTACCGTCTTGTTTATATAGAAATTATCGGGGTATAAAAATGGTCAACCAACCTTCTCTCAACGTGCAAATGAAATAGACATAATAGTTGATGTCATCATAGATTCCTCATATTTCAAAACTCCAACATGTTTTATAGCTCAAACCATTTGTCTGATCTAAAATATATTTGACATAAAAGTTTTGTCGCAACTAGACCTTCGAAACTAGATCCCATATTGATATGTTCCAACAAATTTTTTTGGCTCAAAAGTTACCACTTCTGGTCTAAGTAAGTTATCATGCATGTGCTACATATGTTATCATGTTGTTTACAGAGATATTACCAGGGCATAAACCTGGTTTCTCTAACCTTCTTATCAAGTCAGGTTAAAGTCACCGTAAGTTATCACGTATACATGTGTATAGTACGAAACCACAAAAGTTATCGGGGATATGTTTTTAAACAACCCCCTCGCCACAGTTATCATGACCAAGGAACATAAAGTTACCATATCTGCGATGTGTGAGTTACCATGTTGTTCACACAAAAGTAACCAAGAGATATTTCATCAACCCCTCCCCTCCCCATGTCAATGTTATTAGGACCTAGGCACATAGGTTATCAGGTCTGTGATGTGTGAGTTACCATGCTATTCACAGAAAAGTTACCAGGGGATATTTCATCAGCCACCCCAGCCCATAGACCCCCCCCCCCCCGCGCACGCGCGCCAAAGTTACCAGCACCGGGGTACATAAGTTATCAGGTTAGCGACAACCATGCTATTTCATCAACCCCTCCCCCTCCATATGCCAAAGTTATCCGAACCGACGCACATAAGTTATCAGATCTGCGATGTGTGAGTTACCATATTATTCACAGAAATGTTACCGGGGGTATATTTCATCAAGTCAGTATGTCAATTATCATTGTGCATATATTACCATGCGTTCTACACAGAAGTTATCATGGGTGTATAATCAACAATTTTAACCCTGTGCAAAAAATAGTTACCGCAGCTCAAACCGTCTGTTCGTTTTAAAATCCATTTTTCACAAACAAAAAATCCATCTCGGCGAGACCTTCGAAACTAGATCTCATGTTAGCATGTTTGACAACTTTTTTTCTCGGTCAAAAGTTATCATACATGAGCTAAGTAAGTTATCAACTCTATTATTCATATATTACCATGTTATTTACACATATATTACCGGAGTATATTTTCGACAACTTTTTACGGGTCAAAGTTACCGTGATGTTTGTACTATCATGTCTAGGATCCTGTATTAACATGTTATTTACATAGATGTTACCAGAGTATATTATTAGTAACTTTTCCGCGGATCAATGTTATCATGGTGTTTCTACCTAAGTTATTATGTTCTGGGCGTATATTATCACGCTATTTACACAGAAGTTATCAGTGCTATGTTTTCAACTATTTTTTCACGGTCAAATTTACCGTGTGTTTGTACCTAAGTTATCAAGTCTAGGAACCTATATTATCATACTATTTACACAAATGACAGTGCTAACGTCCGATCGTTCCGTTTCTAATCAACATAACCGAACGACGCGGTTCCTGCTATTTCATTCCATCATAGCACGAGTGAACTTAGTTTAAATGATTTAAGTATGCATGCATACAGATGAGACAAAATAGCTGACATCAGCCATGATTCAATGGGTTAAAAAACTTTCTCCCCGGGTTAAAACTTAGGGCATCTCCAGCCGTTGGCCCCCCAGGACGCATAAAAATCGCCCCTAGGGGCAAGCCGGCGATACAACCGGCGCTGGGGGCGGTTTTGCGCCCAGTCGTCGTCCCCAGCTCGCCCCCAGGCGCCGAAATTGGCCCACTTTGCAGCCCAATTTCGGCGAATAAAGGGCCCATATGGGCAAGAATAGGCCCATATTCGGCGTGGTTTCGCCGTGTCTCGGCGTTCAATTATCAACACAATTATTTCTTATCACATATTTCATCACAAAAAAATCAAATACTTCAACAAAATAGTACAACAACAAATAGTTCAATACAAATTATATAGTTCAACAAATAAAAACTCGTATTTCATCACACGGCGTCCCCCTTGAGCCTCCATAGGTGCTCAATCAGATCTTTCTGCAGTTGATGATGCACCTATGGGTCTCGAATCTCCTGACGCATACTGAGATAGGCAGTCCAAGTTGCCGGTAGATGGTGATCAACTTCGGCTAGAGGACCCTGCCTGTAGTATGGTTCAGTGTCAAACACTGGGTCTTCTTGCTCGCTCTCGATGATCATGTTGTGCAAGATGACACAGCAAGTCATAATCTCCCACAGTTGATCTTTGGACCAGGTCTGAGCGGGGTACCGAACAACAGCGAATCGAGATTGGGGCACACCAAATGCCCGCTCGACATCCTTCCTGCAAGCCTCCTGAACTTTCACAAACCAGGCGTTCTTGCCTCCTGCCACAGGGTTTGAGATCGTCTTCACAAATGTCGACCATCTCGGACAGATGCCATCTGCTAGGTAGTATCCCTTGTTGTATTGGTGCCCATTGATCTCGAAGTTCACCGGAGGAGAATGGCCCTCAACGAGCTTGGCAAAAACAGGAGAGCACTGCAGCACGTTGATGTCATTGTGAGTTCCTGGCATACCAAAGAAGGAGTGCCAAATCCAGAGGTCCTGTGTGGCTACCGCCTCAAGCACCACACTGCAACCGCCTTTGGAGCCTTTGTACATCCCCTGCCAACCAAATGGGCAATTCTTCCATTTTCAATGCATGTAGTCGATGCTTCCAAGCATTCCAGGAAATCCTCTTACTGCATTCTGGGCTAGGATCCGAGCAGTGTCTTCCGCATTTGGTGTTCTCAAGTATTGTGGCCCAAACACTGCCACCACTGCCCGACAGAACTTGTAGAAACACTCTATGCTGGTGGACTCGGCCATGCGCCCATAGTCGTCGAATGAATCACTGGGAGCTCCATATGCAAGCATCCTCATCGTGTCATGCACTTCTGGATGAAGGTGAATCCAAGAGCGCCAGTGCAATCCATCTTGCACTTGAAGTAGTTGTCGAACTTCCGGATGAAATTCACAATCCTGAGGAAGAGCTTTCGGCTCATCCGATAACGGCGCCGAAATGTTTTCTCGCCATGAAGTGGAGCATTCAGAATGGGAATGGGCCGACCCGGCCCTGGCCCCGGCCCCGGCCCCGTGGCCCCAAGGTCAAAATGTGAGGCCACGGGCCGGCCCATTTCATCAGAATTTTGTGGCCCCATTGACCCATTGGGTACATGAGGCCGACCCAGAATTTAGCAAATGTTTCTAAAATGGCAAGATCATGAGATTACATGTTTCAAAGAGCATCAAGCAAAAGACCTCAATCCAACAGATTCGAACAAGACCAAAAGATTACAAGTTTCAAAGAACGTCAAGCTAATGACCTCAATCCAACAGACTCATACAAGATCAAAATATTACAAGTTCAACATGCTAATCTTTTCACATCCAGTAGGTTATAGAGAAAGCTGACATATCTTTGCTTCACCATCTGCTTGAGCTTTAACATCAATTGCTCCAACAAGCATCAGTCCTCGATATCTGTATTTGCAAAGAAATGTTACAAGAGTAATTCTGTGCACATCAACTAAATAGTATATTTATCCAAAAAAAAACTAAATAATATATTTATGAACAGAGGAATATTCTTAGTAGCAAAGGCGTGTTCCAGAAAACCAATTCATGATCAGGTTTGCAAGAAAATACACTTCTAAATATCCATTATACACTACCCGTCATCCACTCCGCAACATATTCTAATCAAGTTACTGTAGTTAGCAATGCATATTTTTAATATAGTTTGGCGATTAAAAAAATGAATCTAAACTACACATTCATATCTGAGAGAAAAAAGAAATATATATTAGAGATCAACTATAATTTGGGGAAACCAAAAATAAAAGCACTAGTTCTGTGTGTAAAACACTCTATATACTCATCTACATGTTTGGGTTGCATCTTGCAAATAGTTCCCTAGAACAAACTGTAGATATGAAATCCCTAAATAAAAAGCAGACTTCATACTAAGTGTACTTTCATATACATGGCACTATATACATCAGAAGGTTTCTCATACCTTGTAAGTCCATTATAATATCATGAACTGAAGCCAAGCTACGTTGAGTATTAGCTGCAGAAAAAAAAAGAAACTTGTAAACTTGAAGCATTAATAAGAAACAAAGAAGAAACTTGTGTCGTATGGCTTTACCGTTGGCCCTTATCCAATCTTGTAAACAAACAAGAGCTTCAAGTGTCGTTGCGGTCATTCAACTTCGAAAATCTGATAGGACTCTCTTCCCTGTGCTGAAGGCGGACTCGGATGCCACCGCAGAGGAAGGAGCCGCCAAGATATCAGCTGCCATGCGACTCAGCGTTGGGTATTCACCGGAGTTCGTCTGCCACCATGTAAGGATATTGAATTGATCACTTCGACGGATGGGTACCTTTGACAAGTACGAATCAAGTTCGGTAGAATCCAAATTTGTTGATCGAGCAGTGAGGGTGACATGTTGGTCCCAATCAGCCATAGGATCTTCACCACTTGCAGCCATGTCATCTTTTCACCTCCTTGTGACATGGGATCTGAACCATTGTCATTCAATTGGAGGTATTCCTTGAACAATCCTTGGAACACATTTTTTATTTTAGCAATCATTGCTGCAGCTTCGTTCCCAAACTCTAGGCCAAATCGGAACTCAATATATTTCAACTTGAATTGTGGGTCCAAAATCACTGGAATACAAAGGCTCAACCATGTCTTCTTCCAATACCTTCTAAATTTTCTATTCATATATTTGACCATTGTGCCCATCTTAGAATCCTCTTCATAATGTTGTTGCTCTAAGGTCAGCTTCACTTTCCACATTTCATGGAAATACAAGTTAGCAGTTGGATATTTTGTGCCGGATATCACATTAGTGGCTTCATAAAATACCTTCAGTAGCCTGCAAACATCTTCAGCATTTTCCCAATCCTCAAAAGATGGCTTGAAGGTATATTGTTTATCTTGAATGGCCAAAGAGTCAAACACTCCACGATACTCTTTTGCTATATCAATCATCATGTAGGTTGAGTTCCAGCGAGTTGGAACATCAAGACTTGGAGTTCTCCCACATGATACACCATGTTGCTCAACAATTTCTTGAAATTTTTCCTTTCGACTTGGTGAGCTTTGAATATATTTCACAGTTTCACGTATCATGTTGATCACTGGACCAAGGAAGTTCAATCCTGCTTGACATATCAGATTTATGATATGGGCGCCACAACGTTGGTGAAACAACTTGCCACCACCAGGTAACATCTTCTTAAGCAGGAGATGTGCCTTCAATAGCTTCATCATTGCACCATTGTTCGATGCATTGTCTAGCGTCACAGCAAAGAGATTATCTTCAATGTTCCACTTTCTTATGAAATTCACCATGACATTGAACATTGCAGCTCCTGTGTGCGGCGTCTCCATAGCTGCAAATTTCACTATCCTCTTCTGTTGCTTCCACTCCTCATCAATGAAGTGAGCTGTGATGCAAATGTACCCCAATGTCTGATTTGATGTCCATAGGTCCGTAGTCAAAGAAATCTTGGATTTGGAGTTTTGAAACATCCTTTGCAAAATTCTCTTCTCTTCCTTAAATGCTTTCATGCAGTCCTCCTTCACAGTTTTTCTGCATATCATCTTGAAGCTAGGATTTAGACTAGAGACAAATCTTCTAAATCCATCGTACTCCACCAATGAGAATGCCAATTCATGCAACACTATCATCCTCATCAGCTCTCGGCGTGCTAATGCCTGATTAAAGGTCCAAAGCCCCATTGCAACTCCATCAGGACTCACGATAGAAGCACTCAGCGGTCCAGAAACTCTAAGAACCTTCTTCCTTTCCCTGCATCTCTTCAAATGTTTGCGCAATGAACTTGTTCCATGTTTACGCTCAGCACAAATATTCCTTGCACAGTGTTTGCACTCAGCAGCTACAACAATGCCATCAACACGGATAGGCTCATATTCCTTCCACACTTTCGACAAAAACTTTCTTCCCGGTTCAGAAAACGATCCCATGTCAATGATCTCAACCTCTCCCTCTTCATCCACATTATCTCCCTCTTCTTCTTCATCATCATCATCTTCTTCTTCATCATCATCATCCTGATCTTCTTCTCCTTCCTCTTCTTCTTCATAGTCAACATCTTCTTCATCAGCCTCATCTTCTTCAAAATCAACCATACGAGTGTCTTGTGAACGTCCTGCTGAGCAAAGGGCACGAGTGTTAACATCACAATTACGAGTATCTTTTATTTTAGCAACCATTAATTTGCATCCCTAGAAAAAGAAAGATTAACAATACTCACCATGATAAGCTCTACAGATGTCTATCGAAGGAGACACCCCTGGGGGTGGTTGAGCCCTTCTCATTGTCGCACCGGATATCAACGATGAACCACCACTTTAGTATGCCTCATGGTCCCCTTCTTCCTCTTCCATTTTTCTGATCAAAGGGAAATATATGAGCATTAGAGAGCATTAACTTTCAAAATCAACAGCAGATGCATGCAGATAAGAAACCGGACAGTTTAGTTTACGGTCTAATCACTGTCGGCAAAGCATCCCATTGAGCAACACTACAGAACCAGTGAAGAAATCGCTGCCAGTAAAGCATCCCCTGAACTGACACTAAAAAATGCTGGACTTGTCGATGGATCAGCTACACTGATATGCATATACGCAAACTCAACCTGGCAGCTAGCCCAAGAAAAAGAAGTCACAGGACCCTATATCACATAAAAACTAAGCATTAACTACATCTTCTAACCACTGTTGCTTCGAATGCAGCACGCCCACAACACCTAGCTTGTCAGGCAACAAATTAGGAGAACACCACACCAAACGGCCATTCGAGGAATAGAAGAAACTCACAGTTGGACATATGCACTACTCCAGGAAGGTTTTTCGTGAGCATCATCAACATATGCACTACTCCATCCTATCAGCAGAGTAAAATTTGCCGATTCAACAAAAAAACAGAGTAAAATTGTTTCACAGGACAACTATTTCTGGTTTATTTAGTAACCAACAGCAGGAAGTAACACTAATTACTTTTCCTCGGATCAGAGGACCGAAAGGCTAAACTGCAGATAAACTGCTGCACAAAAAAGAAAGTGGCATGCTGCACAAAAAAGAAAACTGCTGCTGAATGCTAAACTGCAGCTACACAGGAGCTCAACTGAAGCACTATTTCTTCTTGAGAACAATCAAACAAGTCCCATGCTGAACAATCAAACAGTCTATTTTTGAGTGTTGACTATTTCTTCCAAGCTCCAACTACTGAAACAATTGCAGACAACGCAGAGAGTGCCAGCAAGACCAAGAACCTAAACTAGACCAGTAATTGCAGCTGCGCTGGGACAGGGAGGAAGCCGGCAAGAGTCTCACCTGCGTGATGATGACGATGAGGACGGCGACCGGAATGGCGAGGTAGATGGTGGACGGGACCGCAGGTCAGCAAGCTCGACGGCGACCAAGACGACGAACGAGATGCGGGAGGAACGCCGGCGGCAGCAGGGCAGCAAAGATGTTCAAGGGCAGCCATCGGCGAAGTAGTCGGAGTAGAGCATGCAGTAGCCTTCGAGACGATGCTGGTTCTTTACTTTCACCCGCCCCGGCGCCGAGCCACCTCGCCGCGGCTTTTCATTGCTCGCCAGCAGCTGGGCAAGGGCGGCGAGCACCATGAGATGCTCTTCTTCCTGGACGTCGGCCACGGCTTCCTCCTCCAGCAGCGCGGCGAGCTCTTCCTCCTCATCCGAGTCCATCGCCGAGATAGGAAAAACGCCGAACACCTTGCTAAACCGCGCCTCCACGGCTGGAAACGGCGGTCGGAAACGCCCAGCTGTTGTGGGAGGGGCTGCCGCGGCGAAGCGCTGTTATTTTTCGGCGGGGAATGGCTATCTAGCGGAGTAGGGCGGCGGCCGTCGCCGGGATATAGCTAGTGGTGGCCGAGGGCGCGGGGGGTGCGAGGCGAGTCGGGGGAAGAAAACCTTGACTTTTCCCCTGTCGGTGTGGGCCAGGCGTGCTTTTTCCTAGCGCCGGAGCCCCCAACTGCTCCCCAGCACGCCGGGTTCGGCCTGTGACCGCCGGGCGGAAAAAAGGTCCGAACCAGCGATTTTCGGCGTCCTGGAGGCGCGACTGGGCCGTTTTTTCGGCGCCGGCGCCGAAAAAGTGGCCTAGGGGGGCCTGTTGGGGGCGCGGCTGGAGATGCTCTTAGAGCAACTCCAACGGGGTGACCCATTTCGTCTGCGGGCGTCCGTTTGGGTCGGCGCGGACACAAAAGTCGGCCCAACGCGCCGTCCCAAACGGACGCGCGCCCGCTTTTCGTCCGCGGGTAACCCATTTCCAGTCCATTTTTGAGCCGGATTTGCATCGGCACGGACACGAGACGGACGCGCGTGTGCGCTCGCCTTCTCCTCCCCCCATCCAATAGCAAACTCTCGCCCGCCTCCTTCGTCGCCCACACCTCCGCCCATTTTTTCCAATGACTCTGTCAGCCGCCGGTGCCACATCAGATTTTTTGTCTCCGTAGAAGACTTAGCACCTGTACGAGGTGGAGCATTGGGAGGAGCCTAGTAAACCAAATTGCTCTTGCATCGACATTAGTGAGATCAGCTGGCGGTAATAAATGTGCATGTTTAGCCCATTGCCTAACTCCCCTCCCCGCATATAACATTTCTCTCCTTCTCCATTAAATGAGCTTGTCTCTATAAAAAATGGTATCTGCCTATATAGTACTAGTACATGTGAACAGTGTACCTACTAGCTAGCTAGTAGTACTAGCCATGCATGCTGCCAGCTGCTGCTGCATGTTAGACTAGCCATAGTGGGTAGTAACTTAGCAGTAACATAGATTCCAACTCAGCAGATTTGCATACGTGGCAATGATTTAATGAGGAGAGAGAGTATAGCAGTAACATAGCTGGTTACCGTAACTTCGCGCTTGGTCCCACAATTTTTTAATGCAAATCGATCCACTGCGGCGTCCCCATCACGAAGGAAAATTCCCCACCGCTCCATCCTCTTCCTCCCTGCCGCCTCCATCCTCTCCCTCCCTGCCGCCTCCATCTCCCTCGCCCCGCTCTCCGTCTTGCCGCACGGCGGCAGCACTGGCCGGCGACGCGAGTCCACCTGAATCATGGCCAAGTCTGGTGCCCGTAAGGAGGCGGCACCAGTCCGGTCATCGGCGACCTCTCCGTCGCAGCAGCACATCCCCGGCACCCCGGCAAGCTCGTGCGCCAACCGCTGGCCACAGCAACTCTTCTACCCCGGCGCTCCGACGAGCTCGTCCGCCAGCCCCTCCACACCACCGTACATGTACGTCCCTCTCATGGAATCCTCTACTGCAAACCCTACATGGTATAAATTTCTGCTTTTAATTCAATCTTCGCCAATTGCAATTCCTTTAGCTCGAATACCTGATTCAGCGTGTGTAGATCTTCAGGGAATTTCTGTACTGCCAAGTCTTTACTCACATCTAAGTCTGAATTTCTAAGTCTGATTTAGCGTGTGTAGGTGTGGCCTGAATTACCAAAACCGTGACCTTCAGTTGACATCCTTTTGCTTTTGCTTTCTTCATTGAACAAGTGATATCACATCGAGACACTAGTTAGGACATGCTTTTTGAACAAAGGATTGATTATGCTTCATATATAGCAGAAACAGTAGGATTATCCTACTGCAGTTTTATTAAGATAAGTATTTACAAGTTAGACTTTGGTAGAAAGAGGAATAAGTTATGTACCTGACCAAATACAATCATTTCGAACAGTCCAAATACTCCAGGTCACCAAAATAGATGTGTTCTGTGTTAAGTCTATCTCTTACAGTAGCCTAAAAAATATCTTGTTTAAGTCTGTTTCTGACCAAATCCAATTGCATACCTCATGAATTTGTTTAGTGCGCTTGATAATTTAATATTTACAATACTTCTGTTAGAGAGATGAGGTGTTGTACAAAATTTCATTGCTACTGTACTATGCTCATGACTTCTGATATTTGTAACAGGAGGCCAATGTACACCCCTGCACCTGAAGACTTGCTAAGTTTTGGACAATTCCCTCCAATGCATAATTATAATTTTCAACCTCCGCAAGTGCAGCATCCTGTACAAGGGCACCCAAATATGGATACCAATCAACCGGCTGATGGTTCCGATGATGAAGCTGAAGCAAGTATCATTGATCCTTCCTCCCTCTACACACTAGATCACTACCTTGTCCAGATGGACATGTTAGACTCATTCGCCAAGGAGATCGCAATGGAAGTGAAGGAAAGCCTTGACACTCAAGGAAGATCAAGCAGAAGTGGTCCGAGGATTTACGTGAACAGGCCATGTGAAGAAGCTGCTGAGCAATTGGTACGCGACTATTTCTGTGATGATCCTACCTACAAGAAGAAGGTATTTCGTAGAAGATTTCAGATGAGAAGGCCCCTTTCCGAGCGTATCGTACATGCACTAGGAAAGTGGTCTCCAGAGTTCACGCAAAGGAAAGATGCTCTTGACCGTGATGGACTATCTCCATTGCAGAAATGCACATCAGCTATTCGCCAATTGGCATATGGTACTCCCGCTGACGCTCTCGATGAGTACCTGAAGATTGCCGAGTGCTTAAAGCTGTTCGTCAAAGGCGTGATTCATATATTTGGTGATGAGTATATGCGAAAACCCAATGTCAACGATGTGCAGCGCTTACTTGATATTGGAGAGAGTCATGGGTTTCCTGGCATGTTAGGAAGCCTCGACTGTATGCACTGGCATTGGGACAAATGTCCCATGGGGTGGAAGGGACAATTCACCAGTGGGTATAAAGGCGTCCCTACTCTTATTCTAGAGGCGGTTGCTTCTCAAGATCTTTGGATATGGCATGCATTTTTTGGTGTTGCTGGATCCAACAATGACATCAACGTGCTTAATCAATCGACGTTGTTCCTTGAGCAACTGAAAGGGCAAGCTCCTCAAATGAACTATAATGTCAACGAGAAGGAATATCAACTTGGTTATTACCTTGTAGATGGAATATACCCAGAGTGGGCAGCATTCGTGAAGTCGATACCGATGGCTCAAACGGAAAAACAAAGGCTGTTTGCTAAACATCAAGAAGGTGCAAGGAAGGATGTGGAACGTGCATTTGGTGTGCTCCAGACGCGATGGTCTATTTTACGGCGCCCGGCACGTTTATATGACCGGGGCGATCTCCATCATATTATGTTAGCCTGCATCATTCTACACAACATGATAGTTGAGGATGAAAAAGAAGAGGCGGGGAATATGCTTGATTTGAATGAGGAAGCAGGCTCATCAATTGTTTTCCCATCAGTATTTACTCATGGTGACATGCCAATATTTGTCGAGGTACTTCAAAGAGATGCTAGAATTCATAATCGTCCGATGCATAAGGCTCTAAAAAAATGATTTGATTGAGCATATATGGAGAAAGTTTGGGCGGCGATAGATTATATTCGAGACTTGATCCATGTTGGCACTTATTATTGAGTAACATAGAGCATAAGGCTCTAAACATGTTTTATATATTTTAATTATATTATATTGCCACTTATTATTTATTATGGGTCCGTTCGAATTTGTGTTCTTGTATTTATATATGGGTACTGGCAAACAAAATTTCATATTGATACATGCCACATATAGATCACAAAGTTGAAGTACTAGTATAGATCCCACAAAACAATAAATGAAAATCTCAAGTTACTACCTCTATGTTACTACCCACTATAGAGGTAGTAACATAGACTAATAACATATGCATGTTACTACTCTATGTTACTACCCACTATGGCTAGTCTTATGCCGCTGCTCCTCTTTTTCTACTACACACTGGTAACGTGTAGCATCGGTAGATTTATTCACATGGAGAGAGAGGGGGATGGATAAGGACAACACGTAGAAGCGGGCAGGCAGACAGCGACATGGTGGGGTAGGACCGCCGCCCGATCGGGATCCAACGTCGTATGATTTCGTTCGGATCTGTTGCAAACGGACAGTCGGCAGGAAAATAGCTTTTGCCTTTAGTATTTACGACTACAGGGTGAAACCAGCCTATTAGTAAGCCGAATGAACTGAGGCCATTTTCCTAAACCTGAATATAAACAAAGGTGGGGAACACAAACAGAGGTTGGTGAAACCGCCTCGGTCCCAATGAGATAAGACGACGTACCGTCGAGGAGAAATTCCAAAGGGTGAACCGAAGCAGCGTGAACACTAGCACCACTCGTTGATCCTTGTGGTGCTTTTCTAGTTGAAGAATCTGCATCAGGCAATCACGTGAGTCTGCTGCCATACTAAAGGCAAAATTCATCAGCAAAGGCAGCGACCAGCAAGCAAAGCCTAGTGACAGATTGGATGATTAATAGAGAGAAACATTTTCTTCATCAGCCAAGAAAACAGAACAAGAAACATTTGTCAACCAAGTTCAGAGAAACAGAGTATGTTCATATTCTTGCAAAAAGGATGCTATAAATTATCAAGGCTACCTATCAGCATCACCGATGATCGCTAGATTTTTTTACCCATGATCGCTAGTTGAATATATCAGGGCAATATTTGTACAAACTCGTGGAAAGCTACAGCAAACAACATCACTGAAATTTACAAGAGTTTTTCTATTTCCAACTGATTCGGGAGGAATCCGTACTTGGCACTGTCTAACCAAGTACTCTTAGGTCCCACTTTGAATCGGTGTAAATGTGTACTCCCTCCGTTCCAAAATAGGTGATATGACAATACCAGCCGCAACTGATTTTCACCCAGAAGGAAAATGACCGGCCGAGGCTTATAACTTAAACCGACCAATAGTGTAAATAAGGATACAATTGTAAACATTACAGGCCTAATATGGTGAACCAACCATATGGAACAAGCCTACCCGCTGTCTAGCTAAAATTTAAAGAAAAAAGTGCCTAGCAAGCACGCGGATAAGAAGGAAATGTAGCTTATTATCTGCATTAAACTATGAACTTTCCTAGTAAAAAATAAAATACGTCAAAGGCAAGATGTCAGCGGCAAATCTACGGAAAGTAGTAGAATTTTACGGCGATTTAGTACCTCTTTTCTCAGGGAGTTTTGTGCGCCCCTCCCGGGATGTACCTCCTTACTCAAATCGCTCTTCACCTTAGCCTTCAAACCTTCCTGGTAAACAGAAGCAGCACAGGGTCGCTCAAAATCAAAGAAACTGCTGAAACACTAGCAGCAGCGGCGCCGCTTTCGTGGGTGCCCCAACTCGGAACGCAGTCGGCGGCGGCGGTCGCAGCAGCGGTGCAGAATCCGGGGCGAGCATGGGCTTGGCCGGCGCTGCTCCGGCGAGGGGCGTCACTCCGGCGAGGAGGAGGCCCGTGCGGCGAGGAGGAGGCCGGATCCGGAGTGGCCGAACCTCCCGGGGCGGCGGCGGCGAAGCGGGGACGCGGGCGGGGAGCAGAGGAGCTCGGTGCTCGGCTCCCATGGCAGCGGCGGATCTCGAGGTCGGGGCGACCGGCGACGAGGCTTCCGCGGCGAGGCGGCGAGCTTGTGGGAGGTGGCGGGGCTCCTGGGGTCCGGTGAGGTGGCGGCGCGCACCGGCGGGCGGAGGCGAGGTGGCGCGGCGGCGCGGGGTCGAGGGAGGCGGGGTCGGGCGGCGCTCGGCTGTGGAGCAGGCATCGCCGGCCTTCTTGCCGGGGCAGGCGGCATCGACGGACACCCCGTACGCCTGCAGGGCCTGGAGCGAGGGAGAGGGAGAGACGAGCGGGAGAGAGAGAGAGGGGTGAGGCGGAGAGGAGAGGGGCGGAGAGACAGGGGATAGAGATAGAGGAGGTGTGGGGGCAACGGTTTACCCGGAAAAAAAAATAGCCCCACCTCTTTATCGTCTGTCAAAGATTATTTGCCATCTGAGGTGAGTTGGACCGTTGCAGTGTACTGGCATTCAGTGGACCCACCAACACCTTTTTGTCGTCCGCTGGCAGATGGCAAAACTTCTTTGTCGTCTGCCAGTTCTTTGTCGTCTGCTGTTTGGTAGCTGATGGCTGATGACCCACAAGTATAGGGGATCTATCGTAATCCTTTCGATAATTAAGAGTGTCGAACCCAACGAGGAGCAAAAAGAAATGATAAGCGGTTTTCAGCAAGGTATTTTCTGCAAGCACTGAAATTATAGGTAACAGATAGTTTTGTGATAAGATAATTTATAACGAGCAACAAGCAACAAAAATAAATAAAGTGCAGCAAGGTGGCCCAATCCTTCTTGTAGCAAAGGACAAGCCTGGAAAAATTCTTATATAAAGAAAAGCGCTCCCGAGGACACATGGGAATTATCGTCAAGCTAGGTTTCATCACGATCATATGATTCGCGTTCGGTGCTTTGATAATCTGATACGTGGGTGGACCGGTGCTTGAGTGCTGTCCTTACTTGGACAAACATCCCACTTATGATCAACCTCTATTGCAAGCATCCGCAACTACAACAAAAGTATTAATGTAAATCTAACCATAGCATGAAACATGTGGATCCAAATCAGCCCCTCACGAAGCAACGCATAAACTATGGTTTAAGCTTCTGTCACTCTAGCAACCCATCATCTACTTATTACTTCTCAATGCCTTCCTTTAGGCCCAAATAATGGTGAAGTGTCATGTAGTCGACGTTCACATAACACCACTAAAGGAGAGACAACATACATCTCATCAAAATATCGAATGAATACCAAATTCACATGACTACTAATAGCAAGACTTCTCTCATGTCCTCAAGACAAACGTAACTACTCACAAAGCATATTCATGTTTATAATCATAGGGGTATTAATATGTATATAGGATCTGAACATATCATCTTCCACCAAATAAACCAACTAGCATCAACTACAAGGAGTAATCAATACTACTAGCAACCCATAGGTACCAATCCCAGACTTAGAGACAAGAATTGAATACAAGAGATGAACTAGGGTTTGAGAGGAGATGGTGCTGGTGAACATGTTGATGGAGATTGACCCCCTCCCGATAAGAGGATTGTTGGTGATGACGATGGCGATGATTTCCCCTTCCCGGAGGGAAGTTTCCCCGGTAGAACAGATCCGCCATAGTCCTAGATTGGTTCCGCCACGGTTTCGCCTCGTGGCGGCGGAGTCTCGTCCCGAACGCTTGCTTATGATTTTTTTCCTCATCGAAAGACTCCATATAGCAGAAGATGGGTATCAGAGGGCCATTAGGGGGCCCATGAGGCAGGGGGCGTGCCTAGGGGGGTAGGGCGCGCCGCCACCCTCGTGGACAGGGTGTGGCTCCCTTTGAAACTTCTTGCGCTCAGTATTTTTTATATATTCTAAAAATGACTTCCGTGAAGTTTCAGGACTTTTGGAGCTATGCAGAATAGGTCTCTAATATTTGCTCCTTTTCCAGCCCAGAATCCCAGCTGCCGGCATTCTCCCTCTTTATGTAAAACTTGTAAAATAAGAGAGAATAGGTATAAGTATTGTGACATAATGTGTAATAACAACCCATAACGCAATAAATATCGATATAAAAGCATGATGCAAAATGGACGTATCAACTCCCCCAAGCTTAGACCTCGCTTGTCCTCAAGCGAAAGCCGAAATCGAAAAATATGTCCACATGTTTAGAGATAGAGGTGTCAATAAAAATAAAATATGGACATGAGGGCATCATGATCATTCTTAGAACAACAACTTATAGAATTCTTGTCATATGATCTCTTATGCTAGAGTAACAATTAAATCACAATTTCAAGTATGAATCATAAACTTCATTGAAAAGTAACAAACTATAATCTCAGTCATTGGAGCAATTGCAATTTATCATAACATAGGAAAGAGTCAATATAAGAGCTTTTCAGCAAGTCCACATACTCAACTATCATATAGTCTTTCGCAATTGCTAACACTCACGCAATACTTATGGGTATGGAGTTTTAATCGGACACAGAGAAAGATAGGGGCTTATAGTTTTGCCTCCCAACATTTTACCTCAAGGGTAATGTCAACAATAATAGTTCATGAAAACTCACATCCAATTAGCCATATATACCAGAATCTTTCCAACATGTTGTGCTTGCCAAAAGATAAAATGCAAAAAGGAAGGGTGAAGATCACCATGACTCTTATGCAAGGTAGGAGATAAAAGTAAAAGATAGGCCCTTCGCAGAGGGAAGCAGAGGTTGTCATGCGCTTTTATGGTTGGATGCACAAAATCTTAATGTGAAAGAACGTCACTTTATATTGCCACTTGTGATATGGACCTTTATTATGAAGTCCGTCACTTTCATTTCTTCCGTATCACACGATCGTATAAAGCTTATTTTCTCCCACACTAATAAGTCATACATATTTAGAAGGCAATTTTTATTACTTGCATAGATGACAACTTACTTGAGGGATCTTACTCAATCCATAGGTAGGTATGGTGGACTCTCATGGCAAAACTGGTTTAAGGGTGTTTGGAAGCACAAGTAGTATCACTACTTGGTGCAAAGAATTTGGCTAGCATGAGGGGGAAAGGCAAGCTCAATCATGTTGGATAATCCCATGACAATATAATTTATCTCAAATGTAAGAAAACATAACTCATTACGTTGTATTTCTTGTCCAACGTCAACTATTTAGCATGTCATATTTTAATGAGTGCTCACAATCATAAAACATGTCCAAGATAGTGTATTTATATGTGAAGCCCTCTCTTTCTTTATTACTTCCTATTAATTGTAAGGATGACCAAAACTATGTTTGTCAACTCTCAACAACTTTTATTCATCATACTCTTTCTATGTGAGCTCATTACTCTCCATAAGATCCATATGATCTTTTTTATTCTTTTTATTTCTTCTCTTTTATTTTATTCCCTCAAGATCATAGCAAAATCATCAAGCCCTTGACTCAACACTAATCTTTATTATATATAGCTCATGGACTCGATTACATAGAAGGATTATAAAGCAAAACTCAAAACTAGATCATACTAAAAACTTTTATTCTACTAGATCAAAATATTATCAAAAGGATCGAACTAAGAAAAAGGTAAAGATAGAAGTGATGGTGATACAATACCGGGGCACTCCCCCAAGCTTGGCAATTGCCAAGGGGAGTGCCCATACCCATGTGATTATATCTCCTTTTTTGTTGGTGAAGAGGGTGGTGGTGATGATGGATAGTCGCACATCGAGCGTAGGAGGTCTTCTAACTTGCGGATAATGCCTTTGAGTGCGATGATATGCTCCTTCAACAAAATATTTTCACGTATGAGATACTTATTTTGTATACGAGCTAACTCAGTCATCTTGAAAGCTTCGATCTCAGTTGGGGTAAGAAGATTGTGATCAAGTTGAAGGATGTCTTCTGTTGCCGGAACTTGGTCCTCCGTGGCCTTCTTGATCCCTTCATCCTTGTTGATCTCCATGGGTTCTTCTCTCTTCAGCTCTATCTTCATTAGCCAAGCATCGTTGCCCTCATTGTTGGAGGAGGAGGGAGACGACATGATGCTTGGCTTTGATAACCTGGCAGAAAACAGCTCAAAACAAGAACATGAGATTTTTACGTGATACGGTGGTCAAAACCTTCGGGAGATTATATAATGATTTTTACCGACCAAAATACGTAACGTGCAAGAAAACGGAGTCCAGAGAGCACATGAGGTGCCCACGAGGCAGGGGGCGCGCCCTCCACCCTCGTGGAGCCCTCGTGTCCTTCCTGGACTGCTTCTTATTTTTCTATTTTTCTAAATATTCCAAAACGGAGAAAATTGCCATTAGAACTATTTTGGAGTTGGTTTACTTACCGCACCACATACCTATTTCTTTTCGGAGTCTGAAACGTTCCGGAAAGTGTCCCTTATGTATTCCTCCGGGGTTACGGTTTCAATAACATTGGTTTCAACATTTATAGGATTACCTGAGATATAATGTTTGATTCTTTGACCGTTCATCACCTTTGGATTTGTGCCTTCGAAGTTGTTGATTTTTATGGCATCGGAATGATAGACCTCCTCGATAACGTAAGGACCTTCCCATTTAGAGAGAAGCTTTCCTGCAAAAAATCTTAAACGAGAGTTGTATAGCAATACATAATCACCTACATTAAACTCACGCTTTTGTATTCTTTTGCCATGCCATCTTTTAACCTTTTCTTTAAACAATTTGGCATTCTCATAGGCTTGGGTTCTCCATTCATCAAGTGAGTTGATGTCAAATAACCTTTTCTCACCGGCAAGTTTGAAATCATAATTGAGCTCTTTAATAGCCAAATAAGCCTTATGTTCTAGTTCGAGAGGTAAATGACATGCTTTACCATAAACCATTTTATACGGAGACATACCTGTCGGTGTCAAAAACCAGCGGATCTCGGGTAGGGGGTCCCGGACTGTGAGTCTAGGCGGATGGTAACAGGAGACAAGGGACACAATGTTTTTACCGAGGTTCGGGCCCTCTCGATGGAGGTAAAACCCTACTCCTGCTTGATTAATATTGATGATATGGGTAGTACAAGAGTAGATCTACCACGAGATCAAAGAGGCTAAACCCTAGAAGCTAGCCTATGGTATGATTGTTCTTCATCTTATGGACTAAAACCCTCCGGTTTATATAGACACCGTAGAGGGCTAGGGTTACACAGAGTCGGTTACAATGGGAGGAGATCTACATATACATATTGCCAAGCTTGCCTTCCACGCCAAGGAAAGTCCCATCCGGACACGGGACGAAGTCTTCAATCTTGTATCTTCATAGTCCGGGAGTCCAGCCAAAGGTTATAGTCCGGCTATCCGGACACCCCCTAATCCAGGACTCACTCAGTAGCCCCTGAACCAGGCTTCAATGACGACGAGTCCGGCGCGCAGATTGTCTTCGGCATTGCAAGGCGGGTTCCTCCTCCGCATATTTCATAGAAGATTTTGAACACAAGGATAGTGTCCGGCTCTGCAAAATAAGTTCCACATACTGCCATAGAGAGAATAGTATTTACACAAATCTAACCTGCTGACGTATTCCGTAGCATGACATCACACCACAACCAAGCCTTTATTCGAATCGTTTTTACTGTCCCACCTCAGCGCGTTTAGCGAGGCGGTTTCCTTGGCACGTCTTGTCGAAGCAGAGATCGTGTCCCCTTATTCCGGGATTCTCATCAATACGGGCGTGGGTAACCCAACCGCGCCATTGATTACGGTGCTTGGGAGATAAGCAAGTTTTACTAGGCTGGTGGGGACACGCAGTTTCGTCCGCCCATATAAGGGGATAAGGATCCACCTTTTCATCCACGCCTTCTTCCTCCTTTGCTCATCCATTTTCGCGCACTCAAGCTCCAGCGCCCAAGTCTGCATTCCCCACCTCAACCTTCTCCAGCCATGTCCGGAGCGGGAGGCAAGTGGATGGTCTCCTCCGTCACGGAGGGACACATCAAGAAGCTGAGGAAAGCCGGATACTTGTCTGACGACATCGCGCACCGGCTCCCAGACGAGGGGCAGCTCATCCCCACCCCAGGCCCCATGAGAGGGTGGTATTCCTCACCCATTTCCTCTGCGGACTAGGCTTCCCTCCCCACCCATTTGTCCAGGGACTCATGTTCTACTACGGCCTGGAGTTCCACGATCTGGCCCCGAACTTCATCCTCAACATCTCGGCGTTCATCGTCATGTGTGAGGCCTTCCTCTGCATCCAGCCCCACTTAGGCTTATGGCTGAAGACCTTCAATGTCAAGCCGAAGGTAGTGGGCGGCTGCCAGGCGGAGTGCGGAGGCGCCATGGTGGGCAAGATGCCCAACGTCCTATGGCTCGAGGGCTCCTTCGTGGAGACCATAAAGGGGTGGCAATCGGGGTGGTTCTACATCACCGAGCCGTGCGACCCTGCATGGGTCGCAGCCCCCGAGTTCCGATCCAGAATCCCTACGCTGCTCACCTCCTGGAAAGAGAAGGGCCTGCCGTGGGGTAAAAAAGGAGAGCTGACCGGACTCCAAACATGCGTCCAAAACCTGGTGAGCAAGAAGCTCAAACTTGTCAACGTAGTCCAGGTCATGT
Source organism: Triticum urartu (assembly GCF_056163025.1). Classification (NCBI taxonomy): domain Eukaryota; kingdom Viridiplantae; phylum Streptophyta; class Magnoliopsida; order Poales; family Poaceae; genus Triticum; species Triticum urartu. The sequence goes on along the minus strand of NC_141878.1, from coordinate 388,004,503 downwards.
TCGTCCGCCGGATCCTCCCATGCCAACAACGGGCTTTCAGCTTGTGGGAGTTCAATCCGGCCCAGAAACGAACTCTGAGCAGGCTTTTCGACACAACGTACGAAGATGCCTAGAAGGTGCAATTCAAGGGCGCCGAGGCTCCCGCATCCGCTACCGAGGACCGCGGATTCAGCGCGAAGCGTCAAGCCAACGCGGTAAGCTGTTTTTACCTCTTACAGGATATTTGTCTTTCATAGTTTGACTCTATGCGGGATCTAAGCCCCCATGCCTTTGACAGGACTGGCAGAGGATGGCCGAACAGATCAACTGTCCGGCTCCTTTTCCCGAAGACCCAGCGAACGCCCGCTTGGCGGAACTGCTGGTTCCGGCACCTTACGTGGTGCCGGGGAAGAAGGCCAAGAAGAAGGCCACGGGAACCCGGAAGAGTTCCCGGCGCCCGGTGGAGTCGGACTCATCGTCCGATGACTCCGAGGCGCACTCCTCCCACGAAGACGAGGAGGAGGAAAGAGAGGTTTCTTCCCCAGCGGGAGGAGAAAAGAAAAGGAAGGCCGCCCCAACTGGGGAGGCCGGAGGGTCCAAGAAAGGGCGGACCCTCCCTACAGACTACTCCACCAACGCCGGCGATGGCGAAGAGGAGTGGCCGCTCAGGGCCAAGCCCCTGGCAAAATCGTAAGTATTCAGATACCAGAGTGACTCATGGCGTTCCTTTATTGCACAGCTTCTTCTGACGCCGAATATAATTATGCAGTCCGCCCAAAGCCCGGCTCGACGTGTCGTCGAGCGGCTCCCTGGATTCATCGGATGTGAATAGTTTTTCACTTCCGACCGCTACCTCCCCTCGCCCTACGGACGACGCCGAGGTGTTCTCCCAAAAGGTTCCAAGCCAGGAGGAGGTGGTCCTGGAGGCGCCGCAAGGCGACCTCCCGGACTCCAGGCGCAAAGGGGACAAAACCCCTAAGGGCTCCAAGTCCGGCCCTGGGCCGGACACCGCACCGGAACCTTCAATGGTTCCGGAGTCCGGCAGGCGGCCCCCTAGTAAGAAGGGAAGGCCTACGACGCCGGTGACCTCCGTCCAACCGGAGGCACCGGATAATTTGTTGGAGGTGCTTAACGGAGCCTCCATCGACGAGGAGCACCGCACTATTATGAGTGCGGTGATCCAGAAGGTTCAGTCCGCCAAGAGCGGGCTGACTGAAGCCTGTGCCAGCGTGCTAACAGGCTTTGAGGTATGTGAAAAATATGTGAAAATACTACCGCATAGACAGTAGCCCCTGATGCTCTGTTTGGCGTTTGGAAAGAAAAGCCGAATAGAGGATCTAATAACATTCGCATGAGTCTAACATAATTAAGTCAATATGCGTATGCAGGCTTCGCTGCTGGCCTCTGCCGCACTGACTGCGGAGGTGGATGCGCTGAAGCAGAGCCTCGAGCTGTCTGAGCAAGAGCTCGGCCTTGCCAAGAAGGAGCTCGAGGAAAAATAAGGTAAGTAATACCTTGTGGAGTATATTAAAAAGATGCGGCTGCAAAAAATGACAGGATCGCTATTGGTGTCCTAGGGGCCACGACTGAGGTGGCGACCCTTAAGCAAGCGCTGTCCGAGGCCGAAAAGAAGGCGGCCACGGAGCGCACCGAGCGGGAGAAACATGAGGCACCGGTTGGCGAGGTGCGGCAAGAGCTCCAGGCTCTCGTGAAAAAACACGAGAGTCTGGAGCTTGACTCAAAGACGCGAGAGTCCGAGCTCGTGACGGCCCTTGAAAGCGCCAAGTCTGCTAAGGCCAAAGCCCAGAAAGCCCTCCAGGAAGTTGAGGCGATGAAGAAGATAGCGGCGGGTAAGGCATTTTTTATGCGAAGCAAGCACGTGAAAGTGAATTACTTGTTACTTACCCGAGTCCGGAGATCTCCAGGAGCATTCGCAGATTTGCCCCGTAGCGTGTCAGATGCCGCCGCTTTCTACTGGGCCGAGGAGGGCAACTCGACGGTGAAGGTGTTCTGGTCTCAGTATGCTGAGGCTGGACACCTGGTGCCCTTGAGCGACTAGCTGAAGCAACCGGTCAAGCTCCACAAGGTGGCCGAACAGGCCATGAAGGGCCTTATAGTTTGGCTGTGGCCTGGAGAGGCCCTGCCTGGGAGCTACTTCGGGCTGGTGAGGCGGCTGGTGGATGCCTGTCCGTGGCTTGAAGTCGTCAAGCGCTCCGTCTGCATCGAAGGTGCCCGTAGGGCGCTTGCCCACGCTAAAGTGCACTGGGGCAAGATGGATGCAGAGAGGCTTGTGAAGGACGGGCCACCGCAGGGCAAGGAGCATCGCCACCCCGAGATGTATTATGAGGGCGTCCTGAAGGGCGCCCGCCTTGTGGCGGACGAATGTTCAAAAGATGTAATTTTTGAGTGAACTTGTTCGTTTTATCCTGTGCGCTGAAAACTTGTTCATATGCGCTATGCAACGCTTGTTTTAATTTAAAATATTACCTTCTATGCGGCCGTTTATCAAGTCTGAGAGATGGCGAGTCGTCGGCTTCTGCCCCCATGCCACGAGTGCTGGGGTGTTCGGGATAAACCTGAGCACTCTTTTTCCCATTCTTGGGTCCTTCGAGGGAGGTGCTCAGCACAATGAACAAGGCAATCAGACTATAATGCGTTATCACTCTCACTTAGCCAGAGAATTCTATAATTTTAAATTTCGGCAAAGCCCCTAGTGTTCGGAAGACCGAGTTCGGGGCGCTATACACGCCTAGGCCGGACAAAGTCGACTCCTCGCTCTAAGCGGCATAAGTCTTTAGGGACTCGAAACCTCCCGAACAGCGACCAGCTCTCGCCCTATCATGACAGTTAGTTTTAGCTTTCTCTACTGAGGTGCTCAGCCCAGCTCAACCGGGGCACAATCGCAGTAGTTCTCCCAGCGCTACCTTAGCTGATATAGCGGAACGTAAGGTACCAAAACATAGGAGTCAGGCAAACCCAACTATTGACCAAAGACATGATTCGGAGCTGATGCATATAATGCTATAAGTTCGGAGGGACGCACTTTGTGAAAGTGTTCGGACTTCTCATGCCGTATTATGGGGTGCTTAAGCCCCTGGCATATGGACCGTACCAAAGTGTACGGGTGCTAAATGTCATAACTGAACATATGTATTGAAAAAGAAATGAATAGAGAATGCAATAATAAGCTGAAGCTAAGCATTGCTTATTTTAAAAGGCTGTTGTGAAAGCAGAACAATACAAATAGTGCGATAAGCAAGAGATGGGACTATTTGACATGTCCCCTTCCAAGGGCGAGCTGCGAGACGATATGTAAGACAGGTATTTTGCTCGTTATAGAGACCACCAGGGAGTTCGACGTAGCTTTCTGCCTCCTTGGTTGTTGCATCGTGTGTTCGGCGGTTGTACTACCGGACAGGCCTTCCGAAGAGTGGAGTCCTAAAAGTAGGAAATAATGACAAAATCGGGAGCCCCTAGTGCGGTTGAGCCGCATTATTGGGCGTGCCGTGGTCGTGCCCCTCCCCCTGTGCCCATGGTATTTTCAGAGCGTAGTTATGTACGCGTAGTACTGATTTCGCAGTTTCGCGAGGGCGGGGGTTGGGGCCGTATTGCTACGCTTGCTCGGAATGTGCCAGGCGGTCTTGTTGTAGGTTACTCCGGGCGCGCTTGACAGTGTCCGGACGCTTAAAAGCCGGACTGGAGAATTGCCTTGAGAGGCTGCTTTGTACTTCTGTTGTGAGGGCCGCCATGTGCTCCTCCGTTCGGAGAGAGCGTTCGGTGTTTCCATTGACCATAATGACTCCTTGAGGGCTTGGCATCTTGAGCTTGAGATATGCGTAGTGCGGCACCGCATTGAACTTTGCAAATGCGGTTCGTCCGAGCAGTGCATGATAGCCACTGTGGAACGGGACTATGTCGAAGATTAACTCCTCACTTCAGAAATTATCCGGGGATCCGAAGACCACTTCAAGTGTAACTGAGCCTGTACAGTTGGCCTCTACACCTGGTATGACGCCTTTAAAGGTCATTTTTGTGGGTTTAATCCTTGAGGGATCTATGCCCATTTTCCGCACTGTATCCTGATAAAGCAGGTTCAGGCTGCTGCTGCCGTCCATAAGGACTCTAGTGAGGTGAAATCCGTCAATGATTGGGTCTAGAACCAATGCGGCGAATCCCCCATGGCAGATGCTAGTGGGGTGGTCCCTTCGATCGAAAGTGATCGGGCAGGAGGACCATGGGTTGAACTTTGGGGCGACTGGCTCCAACGCGTATACGTCCCTGAGTGCATGCTTCCGCTCCCTTTTGGGGATGTGGGTTGCGTATATCATGTTCACCGTCCGCACTTGTGGGGGGAGGCCCTTTTGTACAGTATTGTTCGGCGGCCGGGGCTCTTCGTCCTCGTCGTTGTGTAGCCCCTTGTCTTTGTTTTCGGCATTTAACTTGCCGGCCTGCTTGAACACCCAACAATCCATGTTGGTGTGATTGGCTGGTTTTTCGGGGGTGCCGTGTATCTGGCACGAGCGATCAAGTATACGGTCCAAACTGGACGGGCCCGGAGTGTTCCTTTTGAATGGCTTTTTCCGTTGACCGGACTTAGAGCCTCTGAATCCGGCATTAACTGCTATATCTTCAGTGTTGTCACTGTTAATGCGGCGCTTTGTGCTTGTTGCGACGCGACCTGCCATTCCTGTCCTTGGTATCCGAATTACCAGGGCTCTTGGTCATGTTATTGCTACGAGCCAGCCAGCTGTCTTCTCCCACGCAAAATCGGGTCATGAGTGTCGTGAGGGCTGCCATAGATTTCGGCTTTTCCTGTCCAAGGTGCCGGGCAAGCCACTCGTCACGGATGTTATGCTTGAAGGCTGCTAGGGCCTCTACGTCCGGACAGTCGACGATTTGATTTTTCTTGGTTAGGAACCGTGTCTAGAATTGTCTGGCAGATTCTTCTGGCTGCTGAATTATGTGGCTCAGGTCATCGGCGTCTGGTGGTCGCACATAGGTGCCCTGGAAATTGTTGAGGAATGCGGCTTCCAGGTCCTCCCAACAACCAATTGATTCTGCTGGCAAGCTGTTAAGCCAATGCCAAGCTGGTCCTTTAAGCTTGAGTGGGAGGTATTTGATGGCGTGTAGATCATCGCCACGGGCCATGTGGATATGAAGGAGATAGTCCTCGATCCATACCGCAGGATCTGTTGTGCCATCGTATGATTTAATGTTTACGGGTTTGAAACCCTCTGGGATTTGATGATCCATTACTTCATCTGTGAAGCATAGTGGGTGTGCGGCGCCTCTGTACTGGGCTATATCACGACGTAGCTCAAATGAGTTTTGTCTGCTGTGTTCGGCCCGGCCGGATTTAATGTATCCGGCATGACGGTTATCATCTCGTGTCGTGGGGTGCCCGGGCGATCCGTAGATCGATCTTGTTTTCCTTGCCCTGCCCTCCAAGATATCTCGCAGGTCTAGCGCATTTCCCCGTGCCTTGGTATTTTTTGAGCGGCGCCGGGGTGCGGCTTGAGTGGAGGGCCGGTCAGCCGCATCATGCACTGGTGATGCAGGTAAGTGCTTCCTCCTCTAAACGGGGTAGCAACCTGCGCTTTGGATAGCTCTTGGAGGGGCGTTCGAGTTCGTATTCCTCGACCGCAAGGACTTCTGTCCATCTGTCGGCTAGCAAGTCTTGGTCAGCTCTAAGCTGTTGCTGTTTTTTCTTAAGGCTACTCGCCGTAGCCATAAGCCTGTGCTTAAAGTGCTCTTGTTCGACGGGATCCTCAGGCACAACAAATTCGTCGTCGCCGGGGCTTGCCTCGTCTTCGGAGGGAGGCATGTAGTTATCATCCTCTTCCTCTCTGTCTACCGCTCTCTCAGGGGGGCTGGCTTCTCCATCCTCCTGCGCTGAATTTTGCTGGAGGGAGTTGTCTTCGGCACAGTCCGGGGTGTTATTATCTCCCATACCGGTATCACCGTTTTTGCTTTGGCGGGACTTAGAGCGGCGCCGCTAACGCCGGCGCTTGGGTTGCTTCTTGGAGGGCTCATCCCCCGTTGTTCCATCACCATTGCCTTCTTTGGGTGTATCCACCATATATATGTCATATGACGAGGTGGCTTTCTAGTGCCCTATAGGCGCTGGTTCATGTTCGTCTCCTACATCGTCGTCCATACCGTCGATGTCTTCGGAGTCGAAGTCGAGCATGTCGGTTAAATCATCGACAATGGCTATGAAGTGGGTGGTGGGTGGGCGTCGAATTTCTTCGTCGTCCGCATCCCAATCCTGTTGGCCATAGTCCGGCCAGGGCTCTCCTGACAAAGAGAGAGACCTTAGTGAATTCAGAATGTCGTCGAAGGGCGAGTGCTGAAAGATATCCGCGGCGGTGAATTCCATGATCGGCGCCCAATCGGATTCGATTGGCAGGGGCGCGGATGGTTCGGAGTCCGGAAAAGAGTCCGGCACCTTGGAGTCACGGGCTTCGTAGAGGATGAGGCTGGTGTTCGGCTCAATCGTCGTTGAGACTGCAGCCCCCGAGGTGGTGTCTAGCCACCCATCCTCGATCGGCGCAGTTGGCTCCGAGCTAAGGGTCGGAGCTGATGCGGGCGCGGACTCCAGGGCACTGTTCGGTGGCAGAGCTAGGTCATACCCGTCGTGACAGTGCGGCGCGCTCAGCTGTGGCTCGAGTCCATCGAAGATCAAGTCTCCGCGGATGTCAGCCGTGTAGTTCAAACTTCCAAATCTGACCTGATGGCCAGGGGCGTAGCTTTCAATCTGCTCCAGATAGCCAAGCGAATTAGCCCGCAGTGCAAAGTCGCCGAACATGAAGATCTGTCCGGGGAGAAAGGTCTCACCCTGGACCGCATCGTTGTTGATGATCGGAGGAGCCATCGGGCCTAAAAGTGACGACACAGAGGAACTCTCAATGAAAGCACCAATGTCGGTGTCAAAATCGGCGGATCTCGGGTAGGGGGTCCCGGACTATGCGTCTAGGCGGATGGTAACAGGAGACAAGGGACACAATGTTTTTACCCAGGTTCGGGCCCTCTCGATGGAGGTAAAACCCTACTCCTGCTTGATTAATATTGATGATATGGGTAGTACAAGAGTAGATCTACCACGAGATCAAAGAGGATAAACCCTAGAAGCTAGCCTATGGTATGATTGTTCTTCGTCCTATGGACTAAAACCCTCCGGTTTATATAGACACTGGAGAGGGCTAGGGTTATACAGAGTCGGTTACAATGGGAGGAGATCTACATATACGTATTGCCAAGCTTGCCTTCCACGCCAAGGAAAGTCCCATCCGGACACGGGACGAAGTCTTCAATCTTGTATCTTCATAGTCCGAGAGTCCGACCAAAGGTTATAGTCCGGCTATCCGTGAAGGAAATATGCCCTAGAGGCAATAATAAAGTTATTATTTATTTCCTTATTTCATGATAAATGTTTATTATTCATTCTAGAATTGTATTATCCGGAAACATAATACTTGTGTGAATACATAGACAAACTAAACGTCACTAGTATGCCTCTACTTGACTAGCTCGTTGATCAAAGACGGTTATGTTTCCTAACCATAGACATGTGTTGTCATTTGACTAACGGGATCACATTATTAGGAGAATGATGTGATTGACATGACCCATTCCATTAGCTTAGCACCCGATCGTTTAGTATGTTGCTATTGCTTTCTTCATGACTTATACATGTTCCTATGACTATGAGATTATGCAACTCCTGTTTGCCGGAGGAACACTTTGTGTGCTACCAAACATCACAACGTAACTGGGTGATTATAAAGGAGCTCTACAGGTGTCTCCAAAGGTAAATGTTGGGTTGGCATATTTCGAGATTAGGATTTGTCACTCCGATTGTCGGAGAGGTATCTCTGGGCCCTCTCGGTAATGCACATCACATAAGCCTTGCAAGCATTGCAACTAATGAGTTAGTTGCGAGATGATGTATTACGAAACGAGTAAAGAGACTTGCCGGTAACGAGATTGAACTAGGTATTGAGATACCGACGATCGAATCTCGGGCAAGTAACATACCGGTGACAAAGGGAACAACGTATGTTGTTATGCGGTCTGACCGATAAAGATCTTCGTAGAATATGTGGGAGCCAATATGAGCATCCAGGTTTCGCTATTGGTTATTGACCGGAGACGTGTCTCGGTCATGTCTACATTGTTCTCGAACCCGTAGGGTCTGCACGCTTAAGGTTTCGATGACAGTTATATTATGAGTTTATGAGTTTTGATGTACCGAAGAAGTTCGGAGTCCCGGATGAGATCGGGGACATGACGAGGAGTATCGAAATGGTCGAGACGTAAAGATCGATATATTGGACGACTATATTCGGACATCGGAAAGGTTCCGAATGATTCGGGTATTTTCGGAGGTACCGGGAAGTTACGGGAATACGAGGAAGAAGCAATGGGTCTTAATGGGCCTTAGTGGGAAGGACCAGGAGGTGGCACGCCCCTCCCAAGCCCAGTCCGAATTGGACAAGGGGTTTGGGGCGCGGCCCCTCTCTCCCTTCCTTCCCCTCTTCCCCCCTTCCCCCCTTCTCCTAGTTGGACTAGGAAAGGAGGAAACCTACTCCAACTAGGAGTAGGAATCCTACTCCCTGGCGCGCCCCGCCTAGGGCCGGCCTCCTCCCCCTTGCTCCTTTATATACGGGGGCAGGGGGACACCTCTAGACACACAAGTTGATCTTCGTGATCGTTCTCTTAGCCGTGTGCGGTGCCCCCCTCCACCATAATCCTCGATAATATTGTAGCGGTGCTTAGGCGAAGCCCCGCGACAGTAGAACATCAAGATCGTCACCACGCCGTCGTGCTGACGGAACTCTTCCCCGACACTTTGCTGGATCGGAGTCCGGGGATCGTCATCGAGCTGAACGTGTGCTAGAACTCGGAGGTGTCGTAGTTTCGGTGCTTGATCGGTCGGGCCGTGAAGACGTACGACTACATCAACCGCGTTGTCATAACGCTTCCGCTGTCGGTCTACGAGGGTACGTAGATCACACTCTCCCCTCTCATTGCTATGCATCACCATGATCTTGCGTGTGCGTAGGAAAATTTTGAAATTACTACGTTCCCCAACAGTGGCATCCGAGCCTAGGTTTTACGTGTTGGTGTTATATGCACGAGTAGAACACAAGTGAGTTGTGGGCGATATAAGTCATACTGCTTACCAGCATGTCATACTTTGGTTCGGCGGTATTGTTGAATGAAGCGGTCCGGACCGACATTACGCGTACGCTTACGCGAGACTGGTTCTACCGACGTGCTTTGCACACAGGTGGCTGGCGGGTGTCAGTTTCTCCAACTTTAGTTGAACCGAGTGTGGCTACGCCCGGTCCTTGCGAAGGTTAAAATAGCACCAACTTGACAAACTATCGTTGTGGTTTTTGATGCGTAGGTAAGATTGGTTCTTGCTTAAGCCCGTAGCAGCCACGTAAAACTTGCAACAACAAAGTAGAGGACGTCTAACTTGTTTTTGCAGGGCATGTTGTGATGTGATATGGTCAAGACGTGATGAGATATAAGTTGTTGTATGAGATGATCATGTTTTGTTGAAGTTATCGGCAACTAGCAAAAGCCTTATGGTTATCTCTCTATTGCATAAGATGCAAGCGCCAAATAATTGCTTTACTTTATCGCTATGCGATAGCAATAGTTGCAAGAGCAATTGTTGGTGAGACAACCATGTGACGACACATTGATATAGATCAAGATGATGGAGATCATGGTGTCATGCCGGTGACGATAGAGATCATGACAGTACTTTGGAGATGGAGATCAAAGGCGCAAGATGATGATGGCCATATCATGTCACATATTTTGATTGCATATGATGTTTATCTTTTATACATCTTATTTTGCTTAGTTTGACGGTAGCATTTTAAGATGATATCTCACTAATTATCAAGAAGTGTTCTCCCTGAGTATGCACCGTTGCGAAAGTTCTTCGTGCTGAGACACCACGTGATGATCGGGTGTGATAGGCTCTACCTTCAAATACAATGGGTGCAAAACAATTGCACACGCGGAATACTCAGGTTATACTTGACGAGCCAAGCATATACAGATATGGCCTCGGAACACGGTGACCGAAAGGTCGAGCGTGAATCATATAGTAGATATGATCAACATAGTGATGTTCACCATTGAAACTACTCCATCTCACGTGATGATCGGACATGGTTTAGTTGATTTGGATCACGTGATCACTTAGAGGATTAGAGGGATGTCTATCTAAGTGGGAGTTCTTAAGTAATATGATTAATTGAACTTTAATTTATCATGAACTTAGTCCTGGTAGTATTAGCATATCTATGTTGTAGATCAATAGCTCGCGTTGTTGCTTTCATATGTTTATTTTGATATGTTCCTAGAGAAAATTGTGTTGAAAGATGTTAGTAGCAATGATGCGGATTGGATCCGTGATCTGAGGTTTATCCTCATTGCTGCACAGAAGAATTATGTCCTTGATGCACCGCTAGGTGACAAACCTATTGCAGGAGCATATGCAGACGTTATGAACGTTTGGCTAGCTCAATATGATGACTACTTGATAGTTTAGTGCACCGTGCTTAACAACTTAGAATCGGGATTTCAAAGACGTTTTGAACGTCATGGACCATATGAGATGTTCCACGAGTTGAAATTAATATTTCAAGCAAATACCCGAGTTGAGAGATATGAAGTCTCCAACAAGTTCTATAGCTAAAAGATGGAGGAGAATCGCTCAACTAGTGAGCATGTGCTCAGATTGTCTGGGTACTACAATTGCTTGAATCAAGTGGGAGTTAATCTTCCAGATAAAATAGTGATTGACAGAATTCTCTAGTCACCATCACCAAGTTAGTAGAACTTCGTGATGAACTATGATATGCAAGGGATAACGGAAACGATTCCCAAGCTCTTCGTAATGCTGAAATTGACGAAGGTAGAAATCGAGAAAAACATCAAGTGTTGATGGTAGACAAGACCACTAGTTTCAAGAAAAGGGCAGAGGGAAGAAGGGGAACTTCAAGAAGAACAGCAAGCAAGTTGCTGCTCAAGTGAAGAAGCCCAAGTCTGGTCCTAAGCCTAAGACTAAGTGCTTCTACTGCAAAGGGACTGGTCACTGGAAGCGGAACTACCCCAAGTGATTGGCGGATAAGAAGGATGGCAAAGTGAACATAAGTATATTTGATATACATGTTATTGATGTGTACTTTACTAGTGTTTATGGCAACCCCTCAGTATTTGATACTAGTTCAGTTGATAAGATTAGTAACTCGAAACGGGAGTTGCAGAATAAACAGAGACTAGTTAAGGGTGAAGTGACGATGTGTGTTGGAAGTGGTTCCAAGATTGATATGATCATCATCGCACACTCCCTATACTTTCGGGATTAATGTTGAACCTAAATAAGTGTTATTTGGTGTTTGCATTGAGCATGAATATGATTTGATCATGTTTATTGTAATACGGTTATTCATTTAAGTAAGAGAATAAATTGTTGTTCTGTTTACATGAATAAAACCTTATATGGTTACATACCCAATGAAAATAGTTCATTGGATCTCGATCGTAGTGATACACATATTCATAATATTGAAACCAAAAGATGCAAAGTTAATAATGATAGTGCAACTTATTTGTGGCACTGCCATTTAGGTCATATTGGTGTAAAGCGCATGAAGAAACTCCATGCTGATGGGATTTTGGAATCACTTGATTATGAATCACTTGATGCTTGCGAACCATACCTTATGGGCAAGATGACTAAAGACTCCGTTCTCCAGAACAATGGAGCGAGCAACTGACTTATTGGAAATAATACATACTGATGTATGCGATCCGATGAGTGTTGAAGCTCGTGGCGGGTATCGTTATTTTCTGACCTTCACATATGATTTGAGCAGATATGGGTATATCTACTTGATGAAACATAAGTCTGAAACATTTGAAAAGTTCAAAGAATTTCAGAGTGAAGTGGAAAATCATCGTAAAAAGAAAAATATGGTTTCTACGATCTGATCGCAGAGACAAATATTTAAGTTACGAGTTTGGTCTTCAATTAGAACTATGTGGAATAGTTTCACAAATTCGTGCCACCTGGAACACCACAGCATAATGGTGTGTCCGAACGTCATAACCGTACTTTATTGGATATAGTGCAATCTATGATGTTTCTTACAGATTTACCAACATCGTTTTGGGGTTATGCATTAAAGACAGCTGCATTCACGTTTAAAAGGGCACCATCTGAGTGACCATCTAAGTCCGTTGAGACGACACAATCTGAATTGTGGTTTGGCAAGAAACCAAAGTTGTCATTTCTTAAAGTTTGGGGTTGTGATGCTTATATGAAAAAGTTTCATCCTGATAAGCTCAAACCCAAATCGGAGAAATATGTCTTCATAGGATACCCAAAGGAGACGGTTGGGTACACCTTCTATCACAGATCCGAAGGCAAGTTATTCATTGCTGAGAATGGATCCTTTCTAGAGAAGGAGTTTCTCTTGAAAGAAGTGAGTGGGAGGAAAGTAGAACTTGATGAGGTAACTGTACCTGCTCCCTTATTGGAAAGTAGTTCATCACAAAAATCTGTTCCTGTGACTACTAGACCGATTAGTGAGGAAACTAATGATGATGATCATGTAACTTCAGATCAAGTTACTACCGAACCTCGTAGGTAAAACCAGAGTGAGATCCGCACCAGAGTGGTACGGTAATCCAGTTCTGGAGGTCATGTTACTTGACCATGACGAGCCTACGAACTATGAGGAAGCGTTGATGAGCCCAGATTCCGTGAAATGGCTTGAGGCCATGAAATCTGAGATGAGATCCATGTATGAGAACAAAGTATGGACTTTGATTGACTTGCCCAATGATCGGCGAGCCATTGAGATTAAATGTATCTTCAAGAGGAAGACGGACGCTGATAGTAGTGTTACTATCTACAAAGCTAGAATTGTCGCAAAAAGGTTTTCGACAAGTTCAAGGTGTTGACTACGATGAGAGTTTCTCACTCGTATCTATGCTTAAGTCTGTCCGAATCATGTTAGCAATTGCCGCATTTTATGAAATCCGGCAAATGGATAAACAAAACTTCATTCCTTAATGGATTTATTAAAGAAGAAGGTGTATATGATACAACCAGAAGGTTCTGTCAATCCTAAAGGTGCTAACAAAACGTGCAAGCTCCAGCAATCCATCTATGAACTGGTGCAAGCATCTCGGAGTTGGAATATGCGCTTTGATGAGATGATCAAAGCATATAGTTTTATACAGACTTGCGGTGAAGCCTGTACTTACAAGAAAGTGAGTGGGAGCACTACATCATTTCTGATAAGTATATGTGAATGACATATTGTTGATCGGAAATAATGTAGAATTATTCTGCAAAGCATAAAGGAGTGTTTTGAAAGAAGTTTTTCAAAGAAAGACCTTGGTGAAGCTGCTTACATATTGAGCATCAAGATCTATAGAGATAGATCAAGATGCTTGATAAGTTTTTTCAATAAGTACATACCTTGACAAGATTTTGAAGTAGTTCAAAATGGAACAATCAAAGAAGAAGTTCTTGCCTATGTTACAAGGTGTGAAGTTGAGTAAGACTCAAAGCCCGACCACGGCAGAAGATAGAAAGAGAATGAAAGTCATTCCCTGTGCCTCAGCCATAGGTTCTATAAAGTATGCCATTATGTGTACTAGATCTATTGTATACCCTACACTGTGTTAAGCAAGGGAGTACAATAGTGATCTAAGAGTAGATCACTGGACAGCGGTCAAAATTATCCTTAGTGGAATAAGGAAATATTTCTCAATTATGGAGGTGACAAAAAGGTTCGTCGTAAAAAGTTACATCGATGCAAGTTTTGACACTGATCTAGATGACTCTAAGTCTTAATCTGGATACATATTGAAAGTGGGAGCAATTAGCTAGAGTAGCTCCGTGCAGAGCATTGTTGACATAGAAATTTGCAAAATACATACGGATCTGAATGTGGCAGACCCGTTGACTAAACTTCTCTCACAAGCAAAGCATGATCACACCTTAGTACTCTTTGGGTGTTAATCACATAGCGATGTGAACTAGATTATTGACTCTAGTAAACCCTTTGAGTGTTGGTCACATAACGATGTGAACTATGGGTGTTAATCACATGATGATGTGAACTATTGGTGTTAAATCACATAGCAATGTGAACTAGATTATTGACTCTAGTGCAAGTGGGAGACTGAAGGAAATATGCCCTAGAGGCAATAATAAAGTTATTATTTATTTCCTTATTTCATGATAAATGTTTATTATTCATGCTAGAATTGTATTATCCGGAAACATAATACTTGTGTGAATACATAGACAAACTAAACGTCACTAGTATGCCTCTACTTGACTAGCTCGTTAATCAAAGATGGTTATGTTTCCTAACCATAGACATGTGTTGTCATTTGACTAACGGGATCACATTATTAATAGAATGATGTGATTGACATGACCCATTCCATTAGCTTAGCACCCGATCGTTTAGTATGTTGCTATTGCTTTCTTCATGACTTATACATGTTCCTATGACTATGAGATTATGCAACTCCCGTTTGCCGGAGGAACACTTTGTGTGCTACCAAACATCACAACGTAACTGGGTGATTATAAAGGAGCTCTACAAGTGTCTCCAAAGGTAAATGTTGTGTTGGCATATTTCGAGATTAGGATTTGTCACTCCGATTGTCGGAGAGGTATCTCTGGGTCCTCTCGGTAATGCACATCACATAAGGCTTGCAAGCATTGCAACTAATGAGTTAGTTGCAAGATGATGTATTACGAAACGAGTAAAGAGACTTGCCGGTAACGAGATTGAACTAGGTATTGAGATACCGACGATCGAATCTCGGGCAAGTAACATACCGATGACAAAGGGAACAACGTATGTTGTTATGCGGTCTGACCGATAAAGATCTTCATAGAATATGTGGGAGCCAATATGAGCATCCAGGTTCCGCTATTGGTTATTGACCGGAGACGTGTCTCGGTCATGTCTACATTGTTCTCGAACCCGTAGGGTCCGCATGCTTAAGGTTTTGATGACAGTTATATTATGAGTTTATGAGTTTTGATGTACCAAAGAAGTTCGGGGTCCCGGATGAGATCGGGGACATGATGAGGAGTCTCGAAATGGTCGAGACGTAAAGATCGATATATTGGACGACTATATTCGGACATCGGAAAGGTTCCGAATGATTCGGGTATTTTCGGAGGTACCGGGGAGTTACGGGAATACGAGGAAGAAGCAATGGGCCTTAATGGGCCTTAGTGGGAAGGACCAGGAGGTGGCACGCGCCCCTCCCAAGCCCAGTCTGAATTGGACAAGGGGTTTGGGGCGCGGCCCCTCTCTCCCTTCCTTCCCCTCTTCCCCCCTTCCCCCCCTTCTCCTAGTTGGACTAGGAAAGGAGGAAACCTACTCCAACTAGGAGTAGGAATCCTACTCCCTGGCGCGCCCCTCCTAGGGCCGGCCTCCTCCCCCTTGCTCCTTTATATACGGGGGCAGGGGGGCACCTCTAGACACACAAGTTGATCTTCGTGATCGTTCTCTTAGCCGTGTGCGGTGCCCCCCTCCACCATAATCCTCGATAATATTGTAGCGGTGCTTAGGCGAAGCCCCGTGACAGTAGAACATCAAGATCGTCACCACGTCGTCGTGCTGACGGAACTCTTCCCCAACACTTTGCTGGATCGGAGTCCGGGGATCGTCATCGAGCTGAACGTGTGCTAGAACTCGGAGGTGTCGTAGTTTCGGTGCTTGATCGGTCGGGCCGTGAAGACGTACGACTACATCAACCGCGTTGTCATAACGCTTCAGCTGTCGGTCTACGAGGGTACGTAGATCACACTCTCCCCTCTCATTGCTATGCATCACCATGATCTTGCGTGTGCGTAGGAAAATTTTGAAATTACTACGTTCCCCAACAATCCGGACACCCCCTAATCCAGGACTCCCTCAATACCCATAGGATTTTTATATGCAGTTCTATAGGCCCATAATGCATCATCAAGTTTCTTGGACCAATTCTTTCTAGATCTATTAATAGTCTTTTGCAAAATTAATTTGAGTTCTCTATTACTCAATTCTACTTGACCACTAGACTATGGGTGATAAGGAGATGCAATTTTATGATTAACATCATACTTAGCAAGCATTTTACGGAAAGCGCCATGAATAAAATGTGAACCACCATCAGTCATTAAATATCTAGGGACTCCAAACCTCGGAAAAATGACTTCTTTAAGCATCTTAATAGAGGTGTTATGATCCACACTACTAGTTGAGATAGCTTCTACCCACTTAGTAACGTAATCAACAGCAACTAAAATATGTGTATATCCATTAGAGGCAGGAAACGGTCCCATATAATCAAAGCCCCAAACATCAAATGGTTCAATAACAAGTGAATAATTCATACGAATTTCTTGACGTCTACTAATATTAACAATTCTTTGACATTCACCACAAGACAAGACAAACTTACGGGCATCCTTGAAGAGAGTAGGCCAATAAAAACTGGATTGCAATACCTTGTGTGCAGTTCTATCTCCAGCATGGTGTCCTCCATAAGCCTCGGAGTGACACTTGCGTAGGATCTGTTCCTGTTCATGCTCAGGTACAAAACGTCTAATAACACCATCTACTCCTTCTTTATAAAGATGTGGGTCATCCCAAAAGTAATGTCTCAAAATCATAGAAGAACTTTTTCTTTTGCTGGTATGTAAAGCTAGGTGGTATAAATTTAGCAACAATGTAATTAGCATAATCAGCATACCATGGAGCAGTATGAGAAGCATTTATGATATTTAATTGTTCATCAGGAAATTTATCATCAATAGGTAGTGGGTCATCAAGAAAATTTTCTAACCTAGACAAGTTGTCTGCAATGGGGTTCTCAGCTCCCTTTCTATCAATAATATGCAAATCAAATTCTTGTAGCAAGAGAACCCATCTAATAAGTCTAGGTTTAGCATCTTTCTTTTCCATAAGATATTTAATAGGAGTATGATCGGTATGAATAGTTACTCTAGAATCAACAATATAAGGTCTGAACTTATCACAAGCAAATACAACTGCTAAGAATTCTTTTTCAGTTGTAGCATAATTTCTCTGTGCATTGTCTAGAGTTTTACTAGCATATTGAATAACATTTAATTTCTTATCAACTCTTTGCCCTAGAATAGCATAATCACTAGCATCACACAAAATTTCAAAAGATAAATTCCAATCAGGTGGCTGAACAATAGGTGCAGAGATCAATGCTTTCTTAAGTATTTCAAAGGCTTCTACACAATCATCGTCAAAGACGAATGGTATATCTTTTTGTAATAAATTAGTCAGAGGCCGAGAAATTTTTGAGAAGTCCTTAATGAACCTCCTATAAAAACCGGCATGACCAAGGAAACTTCTTATACCTTTGATGTCCTTGGGACACGGCATCTTTTCAATAGCATCAACTTTAGCTTTATCAACTTCAATGCCTCTTTCAAAAAATTTGTGCCCCAAGACAATACCTTCATTAACCATAAAGTGGCATTTCTCCCAATTCAAGACAAAGTTAGTTTCTTCACATCTCTGCAAAACTCGATCAAGGTTGCTTAAGCAATCATCAAAAGAGGATCCATAAACGGAGAAATCATCCATGAATACCTCACATATCTTTTCACAAAAATCAGAAAATATAGCCATCATGCATCTTTGAAAGGTAGCAGGTGCATTACATAAACCAAAAGGCATACGTTTATAAGCAAAAGTACCAAAAGGGCAAGTAAAAGTGGTCTTAGATTGATCATCAGCTGACACAAGTATTTGAGAGAAACCAGAATAACCATCTAGAAAGCAAAAATGTGTATGTTTGGATAATCTTTCTAGCATTTGATCAATAAAAGGTAAGGGGTAATGATCTTTTTTAGTAGCCTTATTTAATTTGCGGAAATCAATTACCATCCTATTACCTGTAATAATTCTATGCGGAATCAATTCATCTTTATCATTAGGAACGACAGTAATACCTCCCTTCTTAGGAACACAATGGACATGACTTACCCACTGACTATCAGCAATGGGATAAATTATACGTGCCTCAAGGAGCTTTAGTATTTCTTTTCTTACCACTTCTTTCATCTTAGGATTCAGTCGTCGTTGGTGATCAATAACTGGTTTGGCATCTTTTTCCAAATTTATTTTGTGTTGACATAGAGTGGGACTAATGCCCTTAAGATCATCAAGAGTATATCCAATAGATGCATGGTGCTTCTTCAGAATTTTCAATAATCTTTCTTCTTCCTTCTCTGAAAGGTTAGCACTAATAATAACAGGATATGTCTTCTCTTCATCAATATAAGCATATTTAAGAGTATCAGGCAATGGTTTAAGCTCAAACACGGGATCACCCTTGGGTGGAGGAGGATCCCCTAAGATTTCAACAGGCAAGTTGTGTTTCAAAATAGATCCCTGTTTAAAGAACACTTCATCTATTTCCCTTCTTTCATTCATATACACATCATTTTCATGGTCTAGCAAATATTGTTCTAAAGAATCACTAGGAGGTACGGCAATAGAAGCAAGACCAATAATTTCATCTTTACTAGGCAATTCTTCTTCATGGTGTTGTCTATGAAATTTAGAAAAGTTGAACTCATGAGACATATCACCTAAACCAATAGTAATAACATCCTTTTTGCAGTCTATCCTAGCATTAACAGTGTTTAAGAAGGGTCCACCAAATATAATGGGGCAAAAGCTATCTTGTGGGGAACCAAGAACAAGAAAATCAGCAGGATATTTAGTTTTCCCACACAAGACTTCAACATCTCTAACAATTCCCATTGGTGAAATACTATCTCTATTGGAAAGTTTAATGGTGACATCAATTTCTTCTAACTCAGCAGGTGCAATATCATGCATAATTTCTTTGTATAAGTCAATAGGTATTGCACTAGCACTAGCACCCATATCACACAAGCCATGATAACAATGATCTCCTATTTTAACAGAAATAACAGGCATGGCTACTGCAGGTCTATGTTTATCTTTAGCACAAGGTTTAGCAATTCTAGCAGTTTCATCACAGAAATAAATAACATGCCCATCCATATTATCAGCCAAGAGATCCTTAACAATAGCAATATTAGGTTCAACTTTAACTTGCTCTGGAGGTGTATAGGTTCTAATATTGCTTTTACGAACCACAGTTGAAGCTTTAGCATGATCTTTTATCCTAATAGGGAAAGGTGGTTTCTCAACATAAGTAGTAGGAACAATAGGATCATTATAAGTGATAGTCTTTTCTTCAACTTTAATAGGTGCAACTACTTTTACTTCAATGGGAGGATGATATTTAAACCACTTCTCTTTAGGGAGATCAATATGAGTAGCAAAAGTTTCACAGAAAGAAGCTACTATTTTAGAGTCAAGTCCATATTTAGTGCTAAATTTGCGGAAAACATCAGTATCCATAAAAGATTTAACACAATCAAACTTAGGTGTCATACCTGACTCTTTACCTTCGTCGAAATCCCAATCTTCAGAGTTGCGTTTAATTCTTTTCAATAAATCCCATTTGAATTCAGTAGTCTTCATCATAAAAGAGCCATCACAAGAAGTATCGAGCATGGTGCGGTTATTATCAGAAAGCCAAGCATAAAAATTTTGAATAATCATTTCTCTTGAGAGGTCATGATTGGGGCATGAATATAACATTTATTTAAGCCTCCCCAAGCTTGAGCGATGCTTTCTCCTTCATGAGGCCAATATATATATATATAATTACGATCATGATGGATAAGATGCATAGGATAAAACTTCTGATGAAATTCCAATTTCAATCGTTTGTAGTTCCATGATCCCATATCATCACATAGCCTATACCATGTCAATGAGTCTCCCTCCAAAGATAAAGGAAAGACCTTCTTCTTGATAACATCATCGGGCATACCTGCAAGCTTAAATAATCCACAAACTTCATCCACATATATTAGGTGCTCATCAGGATGTAATGTTCCATCTCATGAAAAAGGATTAGCTAGCAGTTTTTCTATCATACCCGAAGGAATTTCAAAGTAGACATTTTCATTTTCAGTAGGTTTAGTAGGTTGAGGAGCAACTCTATGCTCTACTGGTCGAGGTGAAGATACCCCGAACAAACCCCTCAGAGGATTACTTTCCATAGTAACAAGTGACAGTAAATTTCAGCACACCATATAAATTTTTCCTAACCAAATTCCACCTACCAAAGGCGCTTCACTCCCCGGCAACAGCGCCAGAAACGAGTCTTGATGACCCACAAGTATAGGGGATCTATCGTAGTCCTTTTGATAAGTAAGAGTTTTGAAACCAACGAGGAGCAGAAGGAAATGATAAGCGGTTTTCAGCAAGGTATTCTCTGCAAGCACTAAAATTATAGGTAACAGATAGTTTTGTGATAAGATAATTTGTAACGAGCAACAAGTAACAACAGTAATAAAGTGCAGCAAGGTGGCCCAATCCTTTTTGTAGCAAAGTACAAGCCTGGACAAATTCTTATATAGAGAAAAGCGCTCCCGAGGACACATGGGAATTATCGTCAAGCTAGGTTTCATCACGATCATATGATTCGCGTTCGGTACTTTGATAATCTGATATGTGGGTGGACCGGTGCTTGGGTGATGTCCTTACTTGGACAAGCATCCCACTTATGATTAACCTCTATTTCAAGCATCCGCAACTACAACAAAAGTATTAAGGTAAACCTAACCATAGCATGAAACATGTGGATCCAAATCAGCCCCTTATGAAGCAACGCATAAACTAGGGTTTAAGCTTCTGTCACTCTAGCAACCCATCATCTACTTATTACTTCCCAACGCCTTCCTCTAGGCCCAAATAATGGTGAAGTGTCATGTAGTCGACGTTCACATAACACCACTAGAGGACAGACAACATACATCTCATCAAAATATCGAACAAATACCAAATTCACATGACTACTAATAGCAAGACTTCTCCCATGTCCTCAGGACAAACGTAAATACTCACAAAGCATATTCATGTTCATAATCAGAGGGGTATTAATATGCATATAGGATCTGAACATATGATCTTCCACCAAATAAACCAACTAGCATCGACTACAAGGAGTAATCAATACTACTAGCAACCCACAGGTACCAATACCAGACTTAGAGACAAGAATTGGATACAAGAGATGAACTAGGGTTTGAGAGGAGATAGTGCTGGTGAACATGTTGATGGAGATTGACCCCCTCCCAATGAGAGGATCATTGGTGATGACGATGGCGATGATTTCCCCCTCCCGGAGGGAAGTTTCCCCGGCAGAACAGCTCCGCCAGAGCCCTAGATTGGTTCCGCCAAGGTTCCGCCTCATGGCAGCGGAGTCTCGTCCCGAAAGCTTGCTTATGATTTTTTTCCTCATTGAAAGACTCCATATAGCAGAAGATGGGTATCAGAGGGCCATCAGGGGGCCCACGAGGCAGGGGGCGTGCCCAGGGGGGTAGGGCGCGCCCCCACCCTCGTGGGCAGGGTGTGGCCCCCTCTGGAACTTCTTGCGCTTAGTATTTTTTATATATTCTGAAAATGACTTCCGTGAAGTTTCAGGACTTTTGGAGCTGTGCGGAATAGGCCTCTAATATTTGCTCCTTTTCCAGCCCAGAATCCCAGCTGCCGGCATTCTCCCTCTTTATGTAAAACTTGTAAAATAAGAGAGAATAGGCATAAGTATTGTGACATAATGTGTAATAACAACCCATAATGCAATAAATATCGATATAAAAGCATGATGCAAAATGGACGTATCAATGGCAAATACCTTCTTTGCCATCTGCTAGCAGACGGCAAAGAACTGGCAGATGGCAAAATCCCAGATTCCAGTAGTGTGGGAAGCAAACGGAGGATCGAAAAAGATCGTTTGAGGACTAACCTGATGAACTTTGAACACAGGTTGCTTCCCCCTTGGCCACTTCCCGGACTATGCAGATTGCTGATTTGCAGCGGAAGCTTGATGTGGCAGGGGATGATCTTGCTTTAATCCATATGCGTCTGGACGAGTTGCAAGGTATGTATTTCAGGGTGATCCTCATACATTTTTGTGGTATAAGCATGATGTTGAGATTTGGCTGCAGATGGTGCTGCCGCCGTTGAAGTTCATCGAGCGGAGCTGGCCCGGGCCAAGGAGCAGGCCCGACGTAGCAATGCTACTGCCGAAAAGGCATCGACTGAATTAAAAACCGAACAAGCTGCACGGTGCCAAGATGAGGAGAAGATATCCACGATGACGCTCGAACTGGAGAATGCTACTGAAAGGATCGAGAAGAGGTGTCTAGAGGGGGGGTGATTAGACACTAAGTGCCAAAAGTTGCAGTTTTTAATATTCTTAAGTTTAAGTGGAGTTTAAGCACAAGTTTAACAAACACAATACATATCAAGCAAGCATGCAATGAGTATATGAGCAGCGGAAAGTAAAGCATGCAACTTGCAAGAATGTAAAGACAAGGGTTTGGAGTATTCAAACGCAATTGGAGACACGGATGTTTTTGTCGTGGTTCCAATAGGTGGTGCTATCGTACATCCACGTTGATGGAGACTTCAACCCACGGAGGGTAACGGTTGCGTGAGTCCACGGAGGGCTCCACCCACGAAGGGTCCACGAAGAAGCAACCTTGTCTATTCCATCACGGCCGTCGCCCGCGAAGGACTTGCCTCACTAGCGGAAGATCTTCACGAAGTAGGCGATCTCCTTGGCCTTACAAACTCCTTGGTTCAACTCCATAATCTTGTTGGAGGCTCCCAAGTGACACCTAGCCAATCTAGGAGACACCACTCTCCAAGAAGTAACAAATGGTGTGTTGATGATGAACTCCTTGCTCTTGTGCTACAAATGACAGTCTCCCCAACACTCAACTCTCTCTCACAGGATTTGGATTTGGCGGAAAGAAGATTTGAGTGGAAAGCAACTTGGGGAAGGCTAGAGATCAAGATTCATATGGTTGGAATGGAATATCTTGACCTCAACACAAGTGTAGGTGGTTCTCTCTCAGAAAATGTGTATTGGAAGTGTAGGTATGTTCTGATGGCTCTCTCCACGAATGAAGAGTGGGTGGAAGGGTATATATAGCCTCCACACAAAATCTAACCGTTACACAAAATTTGCCAAACTCGGTGGGACCGAATGGTTAAACTCGGTCGGACCGATTCAGCAAACCTAGTGACCGTTAGGATTTTTGGTGGGACTGAGATGCAACTCGGTAGGACCGATATGGTTAGGGTTAGGGCATAACGTAATATCGGTGTGACCGATTACACAAACTCGGTGGGACCGATTTTGGTAATAAGCTAACTAGAGGGTTTGCATTGTAATCTCGGTAGTACCGATTGCTCAAACTCGATGAGACCGATTTTGGTAATGGACATACACAGAGAGATTACAATCCCATCTCGGTGAGACCGAGATCCCTATCGGTGAAACCAATTTGCTAGGGTTTGTGGCAGTGGCTATGACATTTGAAACTCGCTGGCGCCGGATAGATAGAATCGGTGGGGCCGAGTTTGACTTTTGGTTTAGGTCATATGTGGATGTGGGAAGGTAGTTGAGGGTTTTGGAGCATATCACTAAGCACTTTGAGCAAGCAAGCCATTAAGCAACACCTCATCCCCTCTTGATAGTATTGGCTTTTCCTATAGACTCAATGTGATCTTGGATCACTAAAATAGAAAATGTAGAGTCTTGATCTTGAAGCTTGAGCCAATCCTTTGTCCTTAGCATCTTGAAGGGGTTCCACATCCTCTAGTCCATGCCACTCCATTGTTGAACTTATCTGAAACATACTAGGTAAAAGTGTTAGTCCAACAAGAGATATGTTGACATTAATTACCAAAACCACCCAGGGAGCACTTGTGCTTTCAATCTCCCCCTTTTTGGTAATTGATGACAACATACATCAAAGCTTTAGATAAAGATATAGAGAATAGCAAGTAAAGCTTTGGAAAGAGATGTAACATGCATAGGCTCCCCCTACATGTATGCAATCATGTGAATATTGAATATAGGAGCATGTGAATGCGTAAACATGATAGAGTAAGCAATGTGTTAAATGTATCTTGGCTATATGCATCAGAGCAAATGATGTGAATGTGAGAAATGTACCTTCATGCTCATGAGTCCTTCTTGCAAACAATATGTACATCAGCAAGAACTTCTCATTCACATGAATGTGATGCATATACTTACCTTGTGGTATTGAGTTGGCTTAGGATGGGATGAACCTGCGCAAACAAGGTTAAATAACACAGATACACCTACTGACCAGAGTAAGCAAGAGAAACCACAAGAGAACCAAGACTGGGATGACATGTAGAGTGAGTACTAAGTACCACATTGGATATAGACATGTCCCCAAAAGTAAAGATATGCAATAAAATCAGAGATTTCCTTCCCTTAGATGTCTTGCTCCCCCTGAATCTGCATGGGATATTGGGAGAAGATAGGGAACAGAAAATCAGAGCAACAAAAAGGAAACAACAAAGCTTGAGCTAAAGCAAGCAACCAAACATGTCTTTCCCCTCTTAAAGACATGTGACATCTCTCCTCTTAAACACCAAGCATCTGGGGTCTTTGATGATATTACTTTATCCTAGTTGAGAAACTCCCCCCTGAGTATTCTCTCTTTCTCCCCCTATAGGAAGGATTAAGATTTGATGTGATCTCTCTCTCCCCCTTTGACATCAATTTCCAAGAAGGGCTCTTCTGGACATGTGATACAAATGGGTTGGTCCTCGAGTCACAGAGCAAAGCAGCATGTCTAATATGATGCTGGTAGAGGACAAGAATCATTGAGTGGAGCTAGAGCAAACAGAAATCACGAATAAGTGGCAAGTTGGTTTTCCTGTGGTGGAATCGGTGACTCCGAGTTGTGTGCTTCGGTTGCACCGAAAGATTTCGGTTGGGCCGAAGAGAACAAACCGGTGTGACCAAGTTCATTAGAGTGAAACCACTTGTCACCTTAGCTCACTAGACAAGTAAAATCTCACAAGGATATGCAAGGAATTTACTGAAAGATTTGCAATGAATTGGATGCAGAAAATGCAGAACAAAAAGAAAAGAAAAGAAACTAAAAGTTCTAGATGAAGTTTTTTTGAAAGGGGAAACAAATATGCAAGAGACAAAAGCACGGAGAGACACACGAGAACTTCATCTAGATATGGTCGGTGACAAAGTCACCTATGTTAGAGTATATTGACTTAGGAGTCAAGTGAGAGCACTTGATCATAGGTCATACTCATCGTTTAAGCTCAAAATGGGGTTACCATTTTTCGTTTAAGCATCTTGATGTATTCACATCTTGTCGAGTTGCTTTGGCTCATGACTTGGAGTAAAGCTTCTCTAAGATGGAATAACATACCTTGGGTGGTGGTGTTGATCTTGATCATGTAGTTGAACTTGTGTGGGTTGATCAAGGTTGATGTAGTTCATCAAGAGTTGGGAGCACCACTTGGAGTTTGAGTTCATCTACCTACATCGGTTAGCTTTGCAAGGAAGAGCACTTGTGTATCCAAAATGACAATCATGAGACTCAACATAGAATTTGCCAAAGGATATGTTTGAATGGTTTCGTGCTTCCTTGTTTTCAACCACCATTGTGTAGAGACTTGGTGATGTAGAAATTGCTCAAGATGTGAGTGTGTGGCAATCTCATAGATTTAGATTCATCCAAGTACCTACACGGGTTAGATACCATGCAAGGTACAAATATATCCAAGACATATGAATAGCATCATAAGAGAAATATCAAGGATTAGTCATAGGCTCATGCCCCGCATGTATCAAATGGAGTTCCTACTCCAAGTTTGAAGCATCAATGATGTTCAATTCACCTCTCAACCTGCAAAACACTTTCTCATCAAGTGGTTTAGTGAATATATCCGCCAATTTCTTATCGGTCCGAACATGCTTAAGGTTAATGTCCCCTTTTGCAACATGATCTCGAATGAAATGATGACGAACTTCAATATGCTTAGTTCGAGAATGTTGCACGGGATTGTGAGCAATCTTAATAGCACTTTCATTGTCACATAGCAATGGAACATGTTTCACATATATCCCATAATCTTTAAGAGTTTGGGTCATCCAAAGTAATTGAGCACAACATGAACCAGCGGCAAGATGTCCCCTTTTGCAACATGATCTCGAATGAAATGATGACGAACTTCAATATGCTTAGTTCGAGAATGTTGCACGGGATTGTGAGCAATATTAATAGCACTTTCATTGTCACATAGCAATGGAACATGTTTCACATATATCCCATAATCTTTAAGAGTTTGGGTCATCCAAAGTAATTGAGCACAACATGAACCAGCGGCAATGTATTCCGCTTTGGCGGTGGATAAGGATACCGAGTTTTGTTTCTTGGAAGACCAAGACACAAGAGATCTACCAAGGAATTGACAAGTACCCGAAGTGGATTTTCTATCAACCTTGTCTCCGGCATAGTCCGAATCGGAGTAGCCAACAAGATCAAAAGAGGACCTCTTAGGATACCAAATGCCAAAATATGGTGTATGGATTAGGTATCTCACTATCCTTTTCACAGCCTTAAGATGACACTCTTTAGGAGTAGCTTGATATTGTGCACACATGCACACACTTAGCATAATATCGGGACGAGAGGCACATAGATATAACAATGAACCAATCATAGGGCGATAAACCTTTTGATCAACCGGTTCACCATCTTTGGTCAAATCAAGATGTCCACTAGTAGGCATGGGTGTAGTCATACCTTTGCATTCTTGCATATTGAACTTCTTGAATAAGTCCTTGGTGTAATTCGTTTGAGAGACAAAGGTACCTTCCTTAGTTTGCTTGATTTGCAAACCGAGAAAGAATTTGATTCACTCATCATAGACATCCCAAACTTCTCCGGCATTAGCTTTCCAAACTTCTCACTAAAATGAGGGTTAGTTGAACCAAATATGATATCATCAACATAAATTTGGCACACAAATAGTTCTCCATTAACCCTTTTAGTAAAAAGAGTAGAATCAATTTTACCAATTTCAAAGCCTTTTTCAATAAGGAACTTGGTCAAGCATTTATACCATGCTCTAGGAGCTTGTTTAAGACCATAAAGGGCTTTGGAAAGTTTGTAAACATGATTAGGTTTCTTAGGATTGATGAAGCCGGGAGGTTGCTTAACATAAACTTCTTCCTCAATTTTGCCATTTAGAAAAGCACTTTTAATGTCCATTTGGTACAAGGTGATATCATGGTGATTAGCATAAGCAAGTAAGATGCGAATGGACTCAAGTCTAGCAACGGGAGCATATGTCTCACCATAGTCCATACCTTCAACTTGTGTGTAGCCTTGGGCGACGAGACATGCTTTGTTGCGAACCACTTGTCCATCTTCATCTTTCTTGTTGCAAAACACCCATTTGGTACCAATGATGTTGTGGTTGTTGTCGGGCTTCTCGACCAATGTCCACACTTGATTTCTCTCAAAGTTGTGTAGCTCTTCATGCATAGCGTTTATCCAGTCCGGATCCTCTAATGCTTCTTCAACCTTCATAGGTTCAATGCTAGAGATGAATGAGTAGTGTTCACAAAAGTTAGCTAAACGAGTTTTAGAGCGAGTGATTCTCCCGGTTTGGATATCATTGTAGATTTGCTCGACGGGATGATCCTTAGCAACTCTTGCTCGAACTCGTGAAAGCTTTTTCTTGGGTCGGGGTGGAACATCCTCTTCATCTTGTGCTTCTTCTTGGCCTTCTTCATTGTTGATGTTGTCGTTCTCTTGTCGTGGTGGAGAAAGAGGTTGTTGATGTTCATCTTGGTGTGCTTCCTCGTTTTCTTCATCTTGGCGTGTCCCACTTGTGGATGCTTCCGTATCAACTCTTGGTTCACCTTGTCGTGAGGTAGAAGCTTCCACTTGGACGGACGAGGTACTCTCCTTCACTTCCGTTGGACGAATCTTGCCAATGGACAAGTCTTGAATTGCTTCTGAAGGGTCTTTGTCTCCTACATCAATTGGTAATTGCTCTACTTGCGAGCCGTTAGATTCATCAAACTTCACATCTACCGTCTCTTCAACCTTTCGAGTGAAATTGTTGTTGACATGGTAAGTGTGAGAGTTTGAGCCATAACCAAGTAGGAAACCTTCATGAGATTTAGGAGCAAATTTAGAACGACGATGCTTATCAAGAATGTAGCACTTTGAGCCGAATACTCAAAAGTATCCAACTTGGGGTTTGTTACCGGTGAGGAGCTCGTATGACGTCTTGCCGAGTAGCTTGTGAAGATACAAGCAATTAGTTGCATGACAAGCTGTCTCAACCGCTTCCGCCCAAAAGTGCTTTGGCGTTTTGTACTCATCAAGCATCGTTCTTACCATCTCGATAAGAGTCCGGTTCTTCCTTTCAACAACTCCATTTTGTTGAGGTGTGTACGTAGCCGAGAACTCGTGTGAAATCCCTTCTTCGTCAAGAAAGGTGTCCACATTTGCGTTCTTGAACTCCATTCCATTGTCGCTCCGAACCTTCTTGATCTTCATGTCAAACTGATTTTGGGCCTTCCTAGCGAAGTTTTTGAAGATCTTTTGGACCTGCGATTTGTCATCAAGAAAGAACACCCACGTAAACCTTGAAAAATCATCAACTATGACTAGACGAAATGAGTTACCACCGAGACTTTTGTAGGCATTTGGACCAAAGAGATCCGTGTGAAGTAGCTCGAGTGGTCTTCTTGTGGTCATGATGTTCTTTGTGCGGTGATTTCCTCCAACTTGTTTCCCTGCTTGACAAGCACTACAAAGTCTATCCTTGTCAAATATGACATCTTTTATTCCAAGGATATGATCACCTTTAATAAGCTTATCAAGATTTAGCATACCAACATGACCTAGTCTTCTATGCCACAACCAGCCTTTAGAAGATTTGGTAATTAAGCAAGTTCTAGGTTGAGCCTTTTTAGTGAAATCAACAATGTAAAGATCTCCTCTACGTATACCGGTAAAGACCATTTTATGATTGTCTCTATGAAACACTTGGCAATCTACTTCAGTAAATAGAACATTGAAACCGAAATCAGCAAGTCTAGATACTGAAAGTAAGTTGTAGCCAAGAGATTCAACGAGCATGACATTTTGTATTGAGCTATCATGTGAGATGGCCATCTTACCAAGGCCAACCACCTTACCCTTTGAATTATCACCAAAAGTGACATATTTTCGAGGGCCGTCGTTTTCAGCAAGCTCACGGAACATATCTTTATCTCCGGTCAAATGATCAGTACATCCACTATCAAGGACCCATTCCTTTCCTCCAGCCATGTAGCCGCGAAGATTTGCCATAAGACCAAAATGCCTCATTGCATCATCAAGATCATAGTCACTATCATCATCTTTATCATAGTATCCATGTTCAACCTCATCTTGTGATTGATCAATTCCTAGAGAGGGTAATTCATTAGATAAATGATCATCACAATGGTTACCTTTATGAATTCTAATAGCTTCGGATATGATATCGCTAATGATTCCAATATTTCCTTTAGCACACTTGAGATTGGTAAGCTCAAATAGACAATCACCAAAGCTAGGATCACTAGAGTTCATCTTACTCAAGGCAATAGACTTATGGAGAATTTCGTCTAAATTTTTCAAGGAATAATCTGGAAATCGTTCCTCAAGAAATCTCCATATGGTGTAGGCACACTTGAGAGTAGGCAAACATCTAATCAAGTTTCTAGGCAAGCATCTAATGATGAGCTCAACAGTTCTAAGATTGCGAATCATGTCAATATCTTCATCTAGGGTAGGGTGCAAAGGATCAACATGAGGTGCACAAGGGCTAGTAATGTACTTATTCAAATGATATTCATTGAAAATCTCAAGCATTTCATTTTTCCACTCATGAAAATACTCTCCATCAAGAATAGGCACTCTATGTCTAAGACTCCCCAAAGTAGACACATCCATCTTCCTCCAATGGTGTTTAAACCAAGGCAATGGAGACTAAAGCTCTGATACCAACTGAAAGGATCGAGAAGAGGTGTCTAGAGGGGGGTGATTAGAAACAAAGTGCCAAAAGTTGCAGTTTTTAATATTCTTAAGTTTAAGTGGAGTTTAAGCACAAGTTTAACAAACACAATACATATCAAGCAAGCATGCAATGAGTATATGAGCAGCGGAAAGTAAAGCATGCAACTTGCAAGAATGTAAAGACAAGGGTTTGGAGTATTCAAACGCAATTGGAGACACAGATGTTTTTGTCGTGGTTCCGATAGGTGGTGCTATCATACATCCACGTTGATGGAGACTTCAACCCACTGAGGGTAACGGTTGCACGAGTCCACGGAGGGCTCCACCCACGAAGGGTCCACGAAGAAGCAACCTTGTCTATTCCATCACGGCCGTCGCCCACGAAGGACTTGCCTCACTAGCGGCAGATCTTCACGAAGTAGGCGATCTCCTTGCCCTTACAAACTCCTTGGTTCAACTCCATAATCTTGTTGGAGTCTCCCAAGTGACACCTAGCCAATCTAGGAGACACCACTCTCCAAGAAGTAACAAATGGTGTGTTGATGATGAACTCCTTGCTCTTGTGCTTCAAATGACAGTCTCCCCAACACTCAACTCTCTCTCACAGGATTTGGATTTGGTGGAAAGAAGATTTGAGTGGAAAGCAACTTGGGGAAGGCTAGAGATCAAGATTCATATGGTTGGAATAGAATATCTTGACCTCAACACAAGTATAGGTGGTTCTCTCTCAGAAAATGTGTATTGGAAGTGTAGGTATGTTCTGATGGCTCTCTCCACGAATGAAGAGTGGGTGGAGGGGTATATATAGCCTCCACACAAAATCTAACCGTTACACAAAATTTGCCAAACTCGGTGGGACCAAATGGTTAAACTCGGTCAGACCGATTCAGCAAACCTAGTGACCGTTAGGATTTTCGGTGGGACTGAGATGCAACTCGGTATGACCGATATGGTTAGGGTTAGGGCATAATGTAATCTCGGTGTGACCGATTACACAAACTCGGTGGGACCGATTTTGGTAATAAGCTAACTAGAGGGTTTGCATTGTAATCTCGGTAGTACCGATTGCTCAAACTCGATGAGACCGATTTTGGTAATGGACATACACAGAGAGATTACAATCCCATCTCGGTGAGACCGAGATCCCTATCGGTGAAACCAATTTGCTAGGGTTTGTGCCAGTGGCTATGACATTTGAAACTCGCTGGCGCCGGATAGATAGAATCGGTGGGGCCGAGTTTGACTTTTGGTTTAGGTCATATGTGGATGTGGGAAGGTAGTTGAGGGTTTTGGAGCATATCACTAAGCACTTTGAGCAAGCAAGCCATTAAGCAACACCTCATCCCCTCTTGATAGTATTGGCTTTTCCTATAGACTCAATGTGATCTTGGATCACTAAAATAGAAAATGTAGAGTCTTGATCTTGAAGCTTGAGCCAATCCTTTGTCCTTAGCATCTTGAAGGGGTTCCACATCCTCTAGTCCATGCCACTCCATTGTTGAACTTATATGAAACATACTAGGTAAAAGTGTTAGTCCAACAAGAGATATGTTGACATTAATTACCAAAACCACCCAGGGAGCACTTGTGCTTTCAGCTACCGGTCGCTGTGAATTTCTGGAGAAGGAGAGTAAAGCCTTAACGGCTGATCTGGACAAGGCCTTACAAGAGGCGAGAGAAGCGCGGTCGGAATGCAGAACAACCCGTGAGGAGGTTCGACAGGCGAGGGAGATTGCGGCTGGAAAGCCCTTTCTGCTGCAAACTAAGTTCCGTGACCCGAACTATGCCCAGCTTAACCAAGTATGGAGTTCTCCGGACAAGTTCTTGGACTTGCCGAAGAGTTCTGCCGATGCGGCGCAGTATTACCAAGCATGAGACGGATATGAAACGGAGAAGCTTTTTTGGTCGCAGTTTGGCGCATCAAAGCGCCCTCTGTTGCTCAATGAACAGATGTCCCAATGGCCCGAACTTCATAGGATATCTGGCGCTGCCATGAAGGATGTCGTAATCCGGTTGTGGCCAACCGAGCCTGTTCCGAATAGCTATTTCGGTTTGGTGCAAAGGCTTGTTGACGCGGTGCCGCGTATCGATGCTGTGAAGCGGTCAACATGCATTGAGGGTGCACGCATGGCTTTTGCCCGAGTCAAGACATTCTGGGGGAAGATGAAGGCCATCGATGTTGCGACGAAGGGTCCACCCAAAGGCAAGGACCATCCGGAACCAGAGCATTATTTTGAAGACGTCCTAGAGGTCGCCCGCTTTATAGAGGGTCAGTGCTCACAAGACATAATGTTCGAGTTAGGTGTATGAAAATTGTAAAAGACAATTTTATAGTTGATCTATTTATGCTTTGCTTGAAAGCTTGAATTCCTCCTATGCTGCCGTTTTGGTATAATCTGAAAGTTTTCCAGTCATCGGCTTCATCCCCCTCATAGGAAGCACGGGGGTGTTCGGAAAAACATTTAATCACTCTTGATGCAACGTCTTGGTCCATGAAGGAGGTGATAATGCGGCGAACCAGGCAATCGGACTATAAGGCGTTAACACTTTCACTTAGCCATAGGAGTTTTATGGTGGTCCTATGACATAGCCCCTGGTATGTATGCGGCGTATGGTGCCTTACATATTTGATCTGAAAAAGATCCCTCATGTGACACGGAGAATCGCTAAAGATTCCAATAAGTAGTCAAGTGGTTGACCAGCTCACGCGACATCATGACAGTCTGTTTTCGACTTTCTCTACTGAGGTGCTCGTCCGGTTTAGACCAGGGCACAATCACAATAGTTCTCCCTTTACTACCCTAGCCGATAGAGCGGAACGTAGGGTAGCAAGCACAAGAGCCGGGCAACCCAACTATTGACCCAAGACAATGATTCGGAGCTGATGCATATAAGCCCTATTTAAGAATTCATCCAATTAACCAGTTAACTTGCCGATTAATCCCTACTCATAGGGTCACCGAGTAGCCGATAAACCAAAAAATCGTCCGATTAATTGATTAAATGGCCGATTAACTTCCCAATTAGCCGATTAATCCCCTACTTGCTAGCCAACCGAGCAGCTACCAGTTAACGATTTCCTCAACAATGCATATAAGGCCAAACTTGTGACAACGAAGTATGCTATAGAGCTGTTCAGACTTTTACTGGCAACTCATTTGTTCCCACACCGAGATCCTGGCAGGTTATGCCAAGGTATTTCTGTGAAATAACCGTAGGAGCCATATTTGTCGGGAAAACAATATGGATAATTAGTTTGGGTATTGTTTACTGGTAACTAAGCGATATGCCAATGATTACTTATGATATATATATATATATATATAAGCCATCCGCATGGCTATTTGACATGCTCGGGGTTGGAGGCGGAGGAACAGGCATAGTACAGGCTCAAGAAATAGGGAGTGCGGTCTACAAAAAGTTATTTTGGACCTCCTGTCGCACGTCCGCGCCGCCAGTCCTTGGTGGGGTGATTCCTTGATGGAAATAGCCCCTTGGGTGAGTGTACGGATCCGAACTCCGATAGAGCCGGTTTTAGATATTTATCCTGTTCGTCACTTGTTTTTAAAGGATAGCGAAGGAACAAAATAAGAAATAAGCGATAAAAGAAAGTTACTGGAGTGCTTGCAGGCTTGTCTGCATTGTGCTTCTGCCAATGCCCATGGTATCTTGAGTGCGTCATGATGTATGTGCGGTACAAATTTTGTAGGTATGTAGAGTGGGCGGCGGAAGCCAGGTTGCTATTTCCGTTCTAGGCGTAGATGATCCTCGGGTGGAGGTTGCTTCTGACCCCCGGTGTTCTATTGGTGAACCTTTCCATCATCCCTGTCGCTTGGCGGCCTCCTCCCCCTAGTTCGGTGTTGAGCTTGCCAGCCTGTTTAAAGACCCATCAGTTTCTGTTGGTATGATTAGCTGGTTTATCGGGGTGGCCATGGATCTGGCATGGTCGGCCCAATATCCTGTCCAGGTTGGATGGTTCGTCTCGATTCGCCTTGAATGGCTTCTTCCGCTGACCGGGCTTGGCCTTTCATTGTCATTGCGACTGTTGTTCTTGCTTCCTCGTGGCTTGCCGTTGCCATCTCGGATTTCGGAGGTACCCTGGTTGTTGGCGCTATTGCTTCTACTAGTGAGCCAGCTGTCTTCTCCCGCACAAAAGCGAGTCATCAGAGCAGTGAGGGCTGCCATGGATTTAGGTCCTTCTTGGCCGAGGTGGCGTGCAAGCCATTCGCCCCAGACGCCATGTCTGAAAGCCGCAAGGGCTTCCCCGTCCGGACAGTCGACGATTTGGTTCTTTTTGACTAAGAACCGAGTCCAGAGTTCCCTAGCTGATTCTCCGGGCTGTTGGACAATTTGACTTAGGTCATCGGCATCCGGTGGCCGGACATATGTTCCTCGGAAGTTATCGAGGAAGGCCTCTTCCAAGTCTTCCCAGCTGCCCATGGAATTTTCAGGCAGGCTATTTAACCAGTACCGAGCTAGCCCTTTTAGTTTTAGTGGGAGGTATTTAATGGCATGGAGGTCGTCCCCGCGGGCCATAGGGATGTGGAGGATGAAATCTTCTATCCACACCGCGGGATCGGTTGCCCCATCGTATGATTCAATATTGACGGGTTTGAATCCTTCGGGAATTCATGATCCATTACTTCATCAGTGAAGCAAAGCGGCACGGCGCCTCTATGCTGGGCCACACTGCGACGTAACTCCGAAGGAGTCCCTTTGTGGTTTTCTGCTCGGGCGTGGCGAGGTTTGACACGTCCGAATAGGTAGCCGTCGTCGTGTGTCGAAGCATGCTTTCACGATCCGTAGATCGGTCTTGTGTGTCCTGCTCTATTATCCAAGTCTCTCTGCAGGTCGTTTGGGTGATCGTGACCTACGTTGTTCCTGCCTTTACAGTGAGGTGGATCTGTCTGGTGTTCGGCTTGAGTTGCCTCTTTATCCGGACAGAGTTGCTGGCGACCTGTCGCATTGTGTGACGATGGTATGGGCTCCAACACCCCTTCATCGGACTGGTATAGCAATATGTGCTTTGAGTAGCCTTTGGCTAGGCTAATAAGGCCATATTCTTCGGCGACCAGGACTTCGGTCCATCTGTCGTTGAGTAGGTCTTGGTCAGCTTGAAGCTGATGCTGCTTCTTTTTTAGGCTCCTTGTCGTAGCTATCAGCCTGCGCTTGAAGCGCTCCTGTTCGAGGGGCTCTTCGGGTACAATGAAGTCTTCGTCGCCGAGGCTTACCTCATCTTCGGAGAGTGGAAGGTATTTGTCGTCCTCCAAACCGTCGCTAGGCAGGGCCTATTCATCGGGGCTAGCTGCCCGTTTTCCTGTTCCTCTTGCTCGGATGTTGCTCCCACAGGGTCTTCATTGCTTTCGGTGCCGTCCGGAGTACTATTTTCTCCGGTGCCATTGTTGTTGTGGCATGAATTGGGGCGGCGTTTGGGGCACTGAAACTTAGATTGTGACTCAGGAGTTTTAACTGGATCTCCCTTGTCTTTGCCGCAAGGCTTTTTAAGTGTATCGATCATGTACACGTCATGTGAAGGGGTAGCCGTCTCGCCCCTGATGACTGGCAGGTCTTGGCCTTGCTCCTTATCGGCATCTTCGTCTATACCATCAATATCTATGGATCCAGGAGCGTGCATGTCGGTTAAGTCCTCGACAGTGGCTATGAAGTGGGTGGCGGGTGGTAAGCAAAATTCTTCGTCGTCAGCGCCTAGTTCAAGCCGGACATAGTTCGGCTGCGAGTATCCCGTGAATGACAGGTTCTTTGAAGAGTTTAGCACGTCGCCTAAAGGTGAGTGTTGAAAAACGTCTGCAGCACTGAATTCGAAGATCGATAACCGATCTAGCTCGGTGTCCGCAAGCGTACATGGTCCGGAACTTATAGCCGGAGACGAGTCCGGAGTTCCGTTGGCGCAAATATTGCAGGGTGTCGAGTCTGCATGCGGCTCTAACGCCGCGGACTCTGTGGCCTCGAATGGCATGATCTGCTCTGGTTCTAAGGCCATTGCAGCAACATGAGCCATCTCCTGAACCTGGCCCGATGACAGATTTGAGTCATGTTCATCGGCGCGAGGGGGAGCGATCGCTGCAGTACCAAATCCATTGAAGATCAAGTCTCCACGAATATCCGTGACATAGTTCAAGCTTCCAAATCTGACCTGATGGCCAGGGGCATAGCTATTAATCTGCTCCAGATGGCCAAGCGAGTTGGCCCGCAGTATGAAGCCGCCGAATACGAAAATCTGTCCGGGGAGGAAGGTTTCTCCTTGCACAGCGTCACTATAGACGATCGGAGGGGCCATCGAACCTCTCGTTGACGGCGCAGTGGAACTCTCAATGAAAGCACCAATGTCGGTGTCAAAACCGGCGGATCTCGGGTAGGGGGTCCCGAACTGTGCGTCTAGGATCGATGGTAACAGGAGACGGGGGACACGATGTTTACCCAGGTTCGGGCCTTTTCTAGGGAGGTAATACCCTATGTCCTGCTTGATTGATCTTGATGAATATGAGTGTTACAAGAGTTGATCTACCACGAGATCGTAATGGCTAAACCCTAAAAGCCTAGCCTGTATGACTATGGTAATGAGTATATATCCTTTCCGGAGTTACCCCTCTAGTTTATATAGACACCAGGGGGGGGGGGAATCTAGGGTTACATAGAGTCGGTTACATGAGAAGGAATCTTCATAGTTGGTCGCCAAGCTTGCCCTCCACGCCAAGTAGAATCCAATCCGGACACGGGTATGGTCTTCGGCCTTCATGTCTTCACAGCCCATCAGTCCGGCCCATGGATAACAGGCCAGACGCCCGAGGACCCCTTAATCCAGGACTCCCTCACTCATCTCCGACACCCGCTGGCACAAGTTGAGCACCTCCTGCGACGGGTGTCGGGGGAAGTAGTTCCAGTTCTGCTTTGCCCGCGGCGGTGCGGCGACGAAGGGCGGCAGGTTGATGTGGTCCGCGCCGAGGTTGCAGACGTAGAAGGAGTTCTGCCACTTCTTGGCAGAATCCTCCAGTGGCATCTTGGGGCAGCCCCCGCCCGGCCGCTTGTAGATGACAGCGGCCCCGCAGGAGGACATCTCCCTAGCCTTCGGGGCCTGCTGCTTCAAGGCGAAGAAGCGCACCCAAACATTGATCATGGGCTCGACCCCTAGGTACCCCTCACAGAGGGTGACGAAGCCGGAGAGCTGCAAGATGGTGCCCGCGCTAAGATGATGGGACCGGAGCCCGAAGAACTCTAGGAAGGTGCGGAAGAAACGGCTCGCAGGGAGGCCGAAGCCGTGCTTGAAGTGCGGGTAGAAGACCACGTGCTCCGTCCCCTCCGGCCGCGGCTCCCGCTCACTCTCCGGCAGGCGCACGGTGACCTCTGTCTACCCCGGCAAGCGCCTGGTGGAGCAGAGGTACGTGATGTCCTTTGTAGTGATGGACGAGCCCATCCACAAGCCCGACGGGAGCGCCATCAGCAAGGTGAAGCGTGGCAAGCGAGAGAAAGAGAAGGAAAGAACAGCGGTGAAGCTCTGCTCAAGGTGGCGGGCGTCGCAGCTTGGCGGTCGCAAAGGAGCAAAAGGTGGACGAAGAGGCAGAGGAGCGCAAGCGAGAATGATTTCTGCCGCCCCTCCCCCCAATTTATAAGCCACAGCTCAAACATGGGGAACTGGGATCATTTGCGCTCGCCCTTCCCACTCCCATGCAATAAGTGCACACGTACGCACGCAATAACTGCCTCGAGAATGGCAACCGACTCGCGGATGCCGCAATAAATCCGCGTGCGGGGGCCGAGGACGTGCAGTGTCGGTGCCCATACCATAGCCCTGTCCCGTCGCGCGTGTGGCCTGTCAGGACCCTTCGACTCCCATGTGCCACGTGGCGCCCGCGCAGAGCCCAAAAGATTGCCTCAAGATTCAGCAGACTCCTTGATTTCCCGATCATGCTGGGACGCCACGATCCGGCTTCCAGAAGCCGGCACACAATGGGTGTTGTCGGACCCGGAGGTCACAACTTCGCCTCCTCAGTGGGGAAACTGCAAAGGCCCTCCCACTCGAAGACGGCGGACCTTCATAGCTTCGGGGACTACTATCGGGGGGATGAACCCCCGGTAGGCAATGGAACCCAGATCCTTTTCGAAAACATCGAGGCCAGCAACGCCCCTCAATCCGGCTTGCGCTTGGCCGGGTTGCTCAACCTGGCCAAGCCCCTTGACCCGGCCGAACTCCTCAACCCGGCCCCAACGGCTGGCGCAAGACGGTCGAACCCGGCATATCAAGACTTCTCCAACAAGCCAGCTCCCCCTTTGGCGTGTTCGCCAACCCGGCCACGAGTCAGCTCCCATCCCATCCCAGTCGTACGATGGGACGAGTCTCCATTCAAGGGTGAGCGAGGCAACAGTGCCCCACCAATGCCTCTGATCAGCCGAGGCGTGGTAACAGTGCCCCACCTACATGCTGACCAGGGCCAACATGGCTACAGTGCACCCGTCATCACTGCTGACGCCAGCAAGCGGCGACCTGACAGTGCGCCACTGTAGCGGACTCAACCCGGCCACTCCATGACGATCTATAATACGGCAAATAGTGCCCCCCGACGCATGGGGCCCGCACCCGGAGAACCCGGCGAGCCTTGACACCCGGCGGGTCCCAGCGACGGCTTCCCGGACGATGACAACCCGGCCCCACGGCCTTGTAACATTACCATTGTACCCCTGGGGGGTTGACCTATAAACCCCCCCCCCCAGGAGCCCTCATGCATAGGGGTGGACACAAGATCAATTAGACTAGCCACACACTGGGAGACGGAGCAACCTAAGCCTTGGTCTGCCTTCCTTCTTCCTCCATACAGCTCTAGGAGTGACTCTATACTGTTACATACAAACTACACTCGATAGGACTAGGGGTGCTATCTCTCCGGAGAGCCCCGAACCTGGGTATGTCTTGCGTCCCTCGCTCGCTCATCCGACATCGCCTCTGGAGCCCACCGGTGCCCTCGAGCCTCCTCCTCTCTTTAGCCGTCCCTTGGCATCTGTCGTGCGCCCACCACGACAGTTGGCTTCCACCGTGGGGCAGCTCGAGGTCCTGGCTGGAGACATGTTCCAGACGGGGCTCCTCTTCGACTCCGACGAGCCCGTCACGCTGGCGGACGACGTCATCGACGCGCTCGCCGCCTTCTTCGCCGCGCTACGCATCTCTGATGCGCTCGCGGCTGACGAGTACCCCAACGAGGTACTTGACATCTCCGGCTCCCCTGTCTCCCTCGGCGACGGCGCTCCTGCCGGGGCAATGAACCTCTGC
Organism: Triticum urartu; assembly: GCF_056163025.1. Classification (NCBI taxonomy): domain Eukaryota; kingdom Viridiplantae; phylum Streptophyta; class Magnoliopsida; order Poales; family Poaceae; genus Triticum; species Triticum urartu. The sequence continues at coordinate 387,965,177 of NC_141878.1, read as the reverse complement.
GTAGAGGTATTCATCACCGACACTGGCACTTCTTCGTCCAGCACGGCGAGAAAGGCCGCCGAAGCTAGGGCCGCAGTGGATCATGCCAACCCGCCAAACCCGTTGCGCGCCACAATGTAGAAGACTTTTAAAATGGGCACTTGTTTGATGCTTTTAAAATGTACTACTTGGCAATAGAAGACTTGGTAGTTTAATCCTGTCCACCTTACTAATGAACTGGTTCATCGAAATGAGTTTCATATACTAGTACATGCTAAACCTGTTATGTGTCTGCTTGTTTCTTCTTTTAGAATGTTCTCAGAATATTGGGGAAGATTGCCTTATTAAGTAATGGTAAAGGAAGTAATGCAGATAAGGTTCAGTATAGCGAGGCATCCTTGTTGGTCTCCAATAAAGCTGATAAAACAGCTAAGGAAAACTATCTTGAAAACAGTGAGACAACCCCAAAGTCCTGTCTTGGTTTAGTGTTTGAGTTACTGGTCACTACCGTTGGCACAAGCTATTCAAACTCATAGTCTGAATCAGTTCGGTTTCTTGAGTCTCAACTACAAGCTGAAATACATCGATCAATTGTGCTGTGACAAGAAGCCGAAGGACTGCGGAAGTCCCTGGAGTATTCAGATGCATACTTTCTGGTGCAATAGCAAGCATTGGAGGATTTTAGCGCCAAACAGGACAAAGTTAATAAGCTTACTAAGCTTATTGCCAGCATGGTGGATACCCATGATAACGTTTCTTGAGCTCTTATGAAGTTGTTTCAGTTATGGACTTATTTTGCTGCCGCATTTATTTGCACTGGTGTCCAATTTAGACGGCCAGTGTATGTAATATGCTGCTTTGTTCCCTATATTTGCAGTGGTGGCGAACTTTGATGCCAAGTGGATGTAATATGGGTAATAGCCGTAATAGCCTGGCATTAGTTGCTTGCTTATTTATTTCCTTATTGCTTGTTTAGTTGTTTGCTTGTAGTCACTGCAGTTCCTTTCCGCGTTTTTCTAGTAGCCACAATAACCTATTTTTATAACTAGGCCACAATAACCATGGCAACACACGGACTATTGTAACCATGGTCCTGCTACCTGTTGTAGTGACCATGGCCCTCCACGGGATGTACGATCCATGGGCCTTCTACGGGCCGTAGGATCCATGGGCCTTCTACGAGTCGTCTCATCTATGGGCCTTCTATGGGTCGTATAATCGTTTCGCCAAACATGGGCCGTACTCTTTGTGGATCAAAAACGGTCCGCAAAATGGGCCATAAATGGGCTAGAGTGGAAATCGTATGTTTTATCGCCCGGCCATAACGGGCCGTTAATAGGCCGTAATTGATGACGCTATGAAAACCGCCCAACGGGTTAACAGGCCACAAACAGGCTGACTGTAACCACGGGCTGAATTTGGCCCACAAGCGGAACAGACCCGTAACAGACCATAAGTAATCGAATTCTAGAGATGAGCCAAGAATAAATGGGCCCTTAGAAGGCTGAAAGTTAACACGGGCTGGAAACGGCCGACGGACTAATGGGCCGTCAATGGGTATAAAGCGATACACTGTTCATCACGGGCCAGTTTCACCACGGGTCGTTAATGGGCCCAGAGTTACAAAGGGCCTCCTATGGGACGAAAGACGTCATGGGCCGTACATGGGCCGAAAGTTACAACGGGCTAGAATCATATTGGATGGTCCAGATGACGCTACTGGGCCTAATTCAGATAGGCCGTAACGGGTCGTGACTTAGCGGGCTGTAAATGAGCTATATGCGAACAAGTCGTTAACAGGCTTTCCGTGGGCCGGCCCGCTACCTTTTTACCAAGTCAAATAGGCCGACTTTTTCATTGGAATGGGCCTCTGTTGGGTCGTGCCACGTGTCGACGTATCATAGGCGCCTTCGGTCCAATGAGTGGATGACATCTGTCCCAACGGTGAGCTGACACGTGGTTCCTCTGGCCATTGAGAATTTTACACATGGAAAATCCCCATTGGTCCGGGTTGTTAACGGGTTATTGGATCCAAACCGGAACTCGATAGCTTAACGGCGACCCGTTACGGTGGATGCCACGTGTCAGTCACCCTTGACAAAAGCACTTCTATGATGCGCGATTTATCATCATGGAAGTGGACGCTTCCGTGATGATAATTTTGGTAATGTCGTGGAACACTTCTACGACAGCACATGTATGACTATCCTGATTCTGTCATAAAATAGTCATGGATGTACATGCATGACATAAAACGTGACCTACTGTGACAAACACGTATCATCACGGAAGTGTATTTTTTTGTAGTGATAGTGGCAGTGTCTAGTGCGATGGTGCGGCTATTATTTACTACGTAGTACTGTAGCAGTAGTAGTACTGCTTTCTCAACCAGTAGTGTGATGTACTATACTTTTATAGTGCACCAGTTTTGAACTCTTGAATCTCAAGGACAAGGAACTATAGTTGCAAGTGGAGGGTACTACTGTTCTCTAGAACCATTGTTGTACTATCAATGCAGGGAAAGTACACCTGCGTACTCTTCATGCTCTATTCAAGCGCGTAGCTGGCCTACTCAGCCGCTCTTCTCACGCACACACTAGAAGCCTGTTTATCAGCGATGGTTATTGCGGGGGCAGAACATTTGAGTTCTTTGATACAGCGAGACTAGGCTTTTCGCTTCCATTTGTGGAGGTGTAATGGATCTCATTGAACTTTGTTTATTGGTCCTTCCTTCTTTATTAATGAGATGAGGCACAGATTTTGCCTCCGTTTTAAAACAAAAAAATCACGTCAAGAGGATTTTTTTATAGAGTTTAGAGTCGATAAGTGAGCGAAGTCCATGCGTGCAATGCCACAAGCTACAGTGTAGTAGAACTTTACGTACAAAGCCATATTGCATAGTTCCCAATGCTGCACTAGGCTTTTTCAGCTCCTCGGGCTTAATTGGGAGGTGCTAGTTTAAAGATGGTAGCTGATGAGGAAGCAACAAGCGAGGTGCGGCTAGGGCGAGCACACGGGCGAGAAACGTTGCACGGTGTGAATTGATATATATGAGTACTACTACTTTACACAGTACTAGCAAGATGCCCGTTCGTTGCATGGAACATCAAGATGCATTTATATCAGTAGTTTATCTTGTGGGAGAAAATGATGAATGAGGGAAGGCCTTATTTGCAAATGTGGAGAGGGGTGTGGGTATCTTTTTGCAAAATTTCCATAGTTTCCTTCCTATCCGTCAGATATAATCGGACGGCCTATATTGTAGGATGGCAGGCACACCATCATCACCAACTCTACTTTTTATATATTACTACTAACTCTATGGTTAGCCTAAGAGCAAGTACTACCTCTGTCCTGGTTTGCTCTTCGTATTTTGCAGTGTCAAAATTTGACCATAGATTTAACTAACAAAATGTTAATGCATGTCACTAAAAATTATATCTTTGGATTCGTATTTGAACATAATTGAAAATGGTATAATTTTTGGTGACATGCATTGGCATTTTCTTAGGTAAATCTATGGTCAAAATTTTACACTAAATAGGAGGTAGTACAAAAGTGGGCTATAACGGCCCTCCATTATGTAGGCCAAAATACGTGCCAAATTCACTTCTAATGCATTTGGCATCGATGCCCTCCATTGCTCACCTGGTGCCCCAATCTGAATCACCTACTTTGCTCCGGTGCCAAATTAACTCACGCAATGATAAAACATTTGCGTGACAGAGGGACAGGACTGAGGCAATAAAAAAACAATTGTTTAGGAGAGGGAGAGGCTGGTGTAGTTGGTTTGATTGATTTGTTTATACACGTGGGTCTGTGTGCACATCGGTGCCAACTCTCTCACATTGCTAGAGCGGTGCCAAAATCTTTTGATTTGACATGGGTTTCAGTACAAGCACAAATGGATCGAAGATGATCCAAGTAGAAAACTTTAAGTGGATCCATAGTCATCTTAAATTTTTGCTTTCATGTTCTGTTTGGTGTGTTGACATGAAGGCAATAAAAGCAAGCAAACAAAAATATTTTTGTGTTTGTAAAATTGTTTTAGAAGTGGGTGATAACCCACAAGTATAGGGGATCGCAACAATTTTCGAGGGTAGAGTATTCAACCCGAATTTATTGATTCGACACAAGGGGAGCCAAAGAATATTCTCAAGTATTAATAGTTGAGTTGTCAATCGCACCTGAAAGACTTAATATCTACAGCAAAGTATTTAGTAGCAAAGTAATATGGAAGTAACGGTAACAGTGGCAAAAGTAACAGTATTGGTTTTGTAGTAATTGTAAGAGTGGCAACGGAAAAGTAACTAAGCAAAGATCAATATGTGAAAAGCTTGTAGGCAATGGATCAATGATGGATAATTATGTTGTATGCGATTCCTCAAGCAACAATTATAACATAGGGTGACACAGAACTAGCTCCAGTTCATCAATGTAATGTAGGTATGTATTCCGAATATAGTCATATGTGCTTATGGAAAAGAACTTGCATGACATCTTTTGTCCTACCCTCCCATGGCAGCGGGGCCCTATTGGAAACTAAGGGATATTAAGGCCTCCTTTTAATAGAGTACCGGACCAAAGCATTAACACTTAGTGAATACATGAACTCCTCAAACTATAGTCATCATCGGGAGTGGTCCCGATTATTGTCACTTCGGGGTTACCGGATCATAACACATAGTAGGTTACTATTGACTTGCAAAATAGGATCAAGAACTCACATATATTCATGGAAACATAATAGGTTCAGATCTAAAATCATGGCGCTCGGGCCCTAGTGACAAGCATTAAGCATAGCAAAGTCATAGGAACATCAATCTTAGAACATAATGGATACTAGGGATCAAACCCTAACAAAACTAACTCGATTACATGACAAATCTCATCCAACCCATCACCGTCTAGCAAGCCTACGATGGAATTACTCACACACGGCGGTGAGCATCATGAAATTGGTGATGGAGGAAGGTTGATGATGACGATGGCGACCGATTCCCATCTCCTGAGCCCCGAACGGACTCCAGATCAGCCCTCCCGAGAGAGATTAGGGCTTGGTGGCGGCTCCGTATCGTAAAACGCGATGAGTCATTCTCCATGATTTTTTTCTCCCCGAACGTGAATATATAGAGTCGGAGTTGAGGTCGGTGGAGCCTCAGGGGGCCCACGAGACAGGGGGCGCGCCCCAGGAGGGTGGACGCCCCCTGCTACCTCTTGAGCACTGCATTGGATTTCCTTGAAGAGGAAAGGATGATGCAGCAAAGTAGCATAAGTATTTCCCTCAGTTTTTGAGAACCAAGGTATCAATCCAGTAGGAGGTTGCACGCGAGTCCCTAGTACCTGCACAAAACAAATAACTCCTCGCAACCAACGCGATAAGGGGTTGTCAATCCCTTCACGGTCACTTACGAGAGTGAGATCTGATAGATATGATAAGATAATATTTTGGTATTTTTGTGATAAAGATGCAAAGTAAAATAAAAGAAAAGTAAAAAGCAAAGGAAATAACTAAGTATTGGAAGATTAATATGATGAAGATAGACCCGGGGGCCATAGGTTTCACTAGTGGCTTCTCTCAAGAGCATAAGTATTTTACGGTGGGTGAACGAATTACTGTTGAGCAATTGATAGAATTGAGCATAGTTATGAGAATATATAGGTATGACCATGTATATATGCATCACGTCCGAGATAAGTAGACCGACTCCTTCCTGCATCTACTACTATTACTCCACTCATCGACCGCTATCCAGCATGCATCTAGAGTATTAAGTTCATGAAAACAGAGTAATGTCTTAAGCAAGATGACATGATGTAGAGGGATAAATTCATGCAATATGATAAAACCCCCATCTTGTTATCCTCGATGGCAACAATACAATACGTGCCTTGCTGCCCCTACTGTCACTGGGAAAGGACACCACAAGATTGAACCCAAAGCTAAGCACTTCTCCCATTGCAAGAAAGATCAATCTAGTAGGCCAAACCAAACTGATAATTCGAAGAGACTTGCAAAGATAACCAATCATACATAAAACAATTCAGAGAAGATTCAAATATTGTTCATAGATAAACTTGATGATAAACCCACAATTCATCGGTCTCAACAAACACACCGCAAAAAGAAGATTACATCGAATAGATCTCCACAAGAGAGGGGGGGAACATTGTATTGAGATCCAAAAAGAGAGAAGAAGCCATCTAGCTAATAACTATGGACCCGAAGGTCTGAGGTAAACTACTCACACTTCATCGGAGAGGCTATGGTGTTGATGTAGAAGCCCTCCGTGATGGATGCCCCCTCCGGCAGAGCTCTGGAACAGGCCCCAAGATGGGATCTCGTGGATACAGAAGGTTGCGGCGGTGGAATTAGGGTTTTGGCTCCGTATCTGATCATTTGGGGTACGTATGTATATATAGGAGGAAGGAGTACGTCGGTGGAGCAACAGGGGGCCCACGAGGGTGGAGGGCGCGCCTGGGGGGTAGGCGCGCCCCCTACCTCGTGGCTTCCTCCTTTGTTTCTTGATGTAGGGTCCAAGTGTTGGAAATATGCCCTAGAGGCAATAATAAATTAGTTATTATTATATTTCCTTGTTCATGATAATCGTTTATTATCCATGCTATAATTGTATTGATAGGAAACTCAGATACATGTGTGGATACATAGACAACACCATGTCCCTAGTAAGCCTCTAGTTGACTAGCTCGTTGATCAATAGATGGTTATGGTTTCCTGACCATGGACATTGGATGTCATTGATAACAGGATCACATCATTAGGAGAATGATGTGATGGACAAGACCCAATCCTAAGCATAGCACAAGATCGTGTAGTTCGTATGCTAAAGCTTTTCTAATGTCAAGTATCATTTCCTTAGACCATGAGATTGTGCAACTCCCGGATACCATAGGAGTGCTTTGGGTGTGCCAAACGTCACAACGTAATTGGGTGGCTATAAAGGTACACTACGGGTATCTCCGAAAGTGTCTGTTGGGTTGGCACGAATCAAGACTGGGATTTGTCACTCCGTGTGATGGAGAGGTATCTCTGGGCCCACTCGGTAGGACATCATCATAATGTGCACAATGTGATCAAGGAGTTGATCACGGGATGATGTGTTACGGAACGAGTAAAAGAGACTTGCCGGTAACGAGATTGAACAAGGTATCGGGATACCGACGATCGAATCTCAGGCAAGTATCGTACCGCTAGACAAAGGGAATTGTATACGGGATTGATTAAGTCCTTGACATCGTGGTTCATCTGATGAGATCATCGTGGAACATGTGGGAGCCAACATGGGTATCCAGATCCCGCTGTTGGTTATTGACCGGAGAGTCATCTCGGTCATGTCTGCATGTCTCCCGAACCCGTAGGGTCTACACACTTAAGGTTCGGTGACGCTAGGGTTATAGAGATATTAGTATGCGGTAACACAAAAGTTGTTCGGAGTGCCGGATGAGATCCCGGACGTCACGAGGAGTTCCGGAATGGTCCGGAGGTAAAGAATTATATATAGGAAGTGCTATTTCGGCCATCGGGACAAGTTTCGGGGTCACCGGTATTGTACCGGGACCACCGGAAGGGTCCCGGGGGTCCACCAGGTGGGGCCACCTGCCCCGGGGGCCACATGGGCTGTAGGGGGTGTGCCTTGGCCTATATGGGCCAAGGGCACCAGCCCCTAGAGGCCCATGCGCCAAAGGAGGGGAGAGTCCTAAAGGGGGAAGGCACCTCCGAGGTGCCTTGGGGAGGATGGACTCCTCCCCCCCTTGGCCGCACCCTTCCTTGGAGGAAGGGGCAAGGGCTGTGCCTCCCCCCTCTCCCTTGGCCCTATATATAGTGGGGAAAAGGAGGAGAAACCATACCTAAGGCCTGGCGCCTCCCTCTCCCTCCCGTGACACATCTCCCTCCTCCCGCAGCGCTTAGCGAAGCCCTGTTGGAATCCCGCTACTTCCACCACCACGCTGTCGTGTTGTTGGATCTCCATCAACCTCTCCTTCCCCCTTGCTGGATCAAGAAGGAGGAGACGTCGCTGCTCCATACGTGTGTTGAACGCGGAGGTGCCGTCCGTTCGGCGCTAGGATCATCGGTGATTTGAATCACGACGAGTACGACTCCATCAACCCCGTTCTCTTGAACGCTTCCGCGCGCGATCTACAAGGGTATGTAGATCCAATCCTCCCTCGTTGCTAGATGACTCCATAGATTGATCTTGGTGACACGTAGGAAAATTTTGAATTTATACTACGTTCCCCAAAAGTGGCATCATGAGCTAGGTCTATGCGTAGTTTCTATGCACGAGTAGAACACAAAGTAGTTGTGGGCGTTGATTTTGTTCAATATGCTTGCCGTTACTAGTCTTATCTTGATTCGGCGGCATCGTGGGATGAAGCAGCCCGGACCAACCTTACACGTATGCTTACGTGAGACCGGTTCCACCGACTGACATGCACTAGTTGCATTAGGTGGCTGGCGGGTGTCTGTCTCTCCCACTTTAGTCGGATCGGATTCGATGAAAAGGGTCCTTATGAAGGGTAAATAGCAATTGGCATATCACGTTGTGGTTTTTGCGTAGGTAAGAAACGTTCTTGCTAGAAACCCATAGCAGCCACGTAAAACATGCAAACAACAATTAGAGGACGTCTAACTTGTTTTTGCAGGGTATGCCATGTGATGTGATATGGCCAAAAGGATGTATGAGATTGATCATGTTCTTGTCAAGGGAATCACGACTTGCATGTCGATGACGAGACAACTTCAAGAAGACACGATGATGGATATCATGGTGTCATGCCGGTGACAAGATGATCATGGAGCCCCAAGATGGAGATCAAAGGAGCTATATGATATTGGCCATATCATGTCACTATTATTTGATTGCATGTGATGTTTATCATGTTTATGCATCTTATTTGCTTAGAACGACGGTAGTAAATAAGATGATCCCTCATTAAAATTTCAAGAAGTGTTCTCCCCTAACTGTGCACCGTTGCTAAAGTTCGTCGTTTCGAAGCACCACGTGATGATCGGGTGTGATAGATCCTTACGTTCACATACAACGGGTGTAAGACAGTTTTACACATGCAAAACACTTAGGGTTAACTTGACGAGCCTAGCATGTGTATAGACATGGCCTCGGAACACAGAAGACCGAAAGGTCGAGCATGAGTCGTATAGAAGATACGATCAACATGAAGATGTTCACCGACGTTGACTAGTCCGTCTCACGTGATGATCGGACACGGTCTAGTTGACTCGGATCATGTAATCACTTAGATGACTAGAGGGATGTCTATCTGAGTGGGAGTTCATAAGATGAACTTAATTATCCTGAACATAGTCAAGAGATCTTTGCAAATTATGTCGTAGCTCGCGCTTCAGTTCTACTGTTTAGATATGTTCCTAGAGAAAATTTAGTTGAAAGTTGATAGTAGCAATTATGCGGACTAGGTCCGTAAACTGAGGATTGTCCTCATTGCTTCATAGAAGGCTTATGTCCTTAATGCACCACTCAGTGTGCTGAACCTCGAACGTTGTCTGTGGATGTTGCGAACATCTGACATACACGTTTTAATAACTACGTGATAGTTCAGTTAAACGGTTTAGAGTTGAGGCACCGAAGACGGTTTTTGAAACGTCGCGAAACATATGAGATGTTTCGAGGGCTGAAATTGGAATTTCAGGCTCGTGCCCACGTCAAGAGGTATAAGACCTCCGACGATTTTCTTAGCCTGCAAACTAAGGGAGAAAAGCTCAATTGTTGAGCTTGTGCTCAGATTGTCTGAGTACAACAATCGCTTGAATCAAGTGGGAGTTGATCTTCCAAATGAAATAGTGATAGTTCTCCGAAGTCATTACCACCAAGCTGCTAGAGCTTCGTGATGAACTATAATATATCAGGGACATATATGATGATCCTTGAGATATTCGCGATGTTTGACACCACAAAAGTAGAAATCAAGAAGGAGCATCAATTGTTGATGGTTGGTGAAACCACTAGTTTCAAGAAGGGCAAGGGCAAGAAGGGATACTTCATGAAACTGCAATTCAGCTGCTGCTCTAGTGAAGAAACCCAAGGTTGAACCCAAACCCGAGACTAAGTGCTTCTATAATAAGGGGAACATCCACTGGAGTAGAATTACCCTAGATACTTGGTAGATGAGAAGGCTGGCAAGGTCGATAGAAGTATATTGGATACATTATGTTAATGTGTACTTTACTAGTACTCCTAGTAGCACCAGGGTATTAGATACCTGTTCGGTTGCTAAGTGTTAGTAACTCGAAATAAAAGCTACGGAATAAACGGAGACTAGCTAAAGGTGAGCTGACGATATGTGTTGGAAGTGTTTCCAATGTTGATATGATCAAGCATCGCACGCTCCCTCTACCATCGAGATTGGTGTTTGCGTTGAGCATAGACATGATTGGATTATGTCTATCGCAATATGGTTATTCATTTAAGGAGAATAACGGTTACTCTGTTTATTTGAATAATACCTTCAATGGTCTTGCACCTAAAATGAATGGTTCATTGAATCTCGATCGTAGTGATACACATGTTCATGCCAAAAGATAGTAATGATAGTACCACCTACTTGTGGCACTGCCATGTAAGTCATATCGGTATAAAACGCATGAAGAAGCTCCATGTTGATGGATCTTTGGGCTCACTCGTTTTTGAAAGGTTTGAGACATGCGAACCATGTCTATTGGTGTATATGCATGAAGAAACTCCATGCAAATGGACCGTTTGGACTCACTTGATTTTGAATCACTTGAGACATGCAAATCATACCACATGGGCAAGATGACTGAAAGCCTCGTTTTCAGTAAAATGGAACTAGAAAGCAACTTGTTGGAAGTAATACATTTTGATGTGTGCAGTCCAATGAGTGCTGAGGCATGTAGTGGATATCGTTATGTTCTTACTTCACAGATGATTTGAGTAGATGTTGAGTATATTTACTTGATGAATCACGAGTCTGAATTATTGAAAGGTTCAAGTAATTTCAGGGTGAAGTTGAAAGATTGTCGTGACAAGAGGATAAAATATCTATGATATGATCATAGAGATGAATATCTGAATTACGAGTTTGGCACAGAATTAAGACATTGTGGAAATTGTTTCACAACTAATACAGCCTAGAACACCATAGTGTGATGGTGTGTCCGAACATCATAACTGCACCCTATTGGATATGATGCATACCATGATGTCTCTTATCGAATTACCACGATAGTTTATCGGTTAGGCATTAGAGACAACCACATTCACTTTAAATAGCGCACCACGTAATTCCGATGAGATGACACCGTATGAACTATGGTTTAGAGAAACCTAAGCTGTCATTTCTTAAAAATTTGGGGTTGCGACGCTTATGTGAAAAAGTTTCAGGTTGATAAGCTCGAACCCAAAGCGGATAAATGCATCTTCATAGGACACCCAAAACAGTTGGGTATACCTCCTATCTCAGATCCGAAAGCAATAAGGGATTGTTTCTAAAATCGGGTCCTTTCTCGAGGAAAAGTTTCTCTCGAAAGAATTGAGTGGGAGGATGGTGGAGACTTGATGAGGTTATTGAACCGTCACTACAACTAGTGTATAGTAGGGCACAAAGAGTTGTTCCTGTGGCACCTACACCAATTGAAGTGGAAGCTTATGATATTGATCATGAAACTTCAGATCAAGTCACTACCAAACCTCGTAGGATGACAAGGATGCGTACTACTTCAGAGTGGTACGTAATCCTGTCTTGGAAGTCATGTTGCTAGACAACAATGAACCTACGAGCTATGGAGAAGCGATGGTGGGCCTGGATTCCGATAAATGGCTCGAGGCCATAAAATCCGAGAGAGGATCCATGTATGAAAACAAAGTGTAGACTTTGGCAGAACGGCTCGATGGTCGTAATGCTATTGAGTACAGATGGATTTTAAAAGGAAGACGGACAATGATGGTAGGTATCACCATTAAGAAAGCTCGACTTGTCGTTAAGATGTTTTCCGACAAGTTCAAGGAGTTGACTGCGATGAGACTTTCTCACTCGTAGCGATGCTAAGAGTCTGTTGGAATTATATTAGCGATTACTGCATTATTTATGAAATCTTGCAGATAGGATGTCAAACATTGTTTCCTCGACGATTTTCTTGAGGAAAGGTTGTATGTGATACAACCGGAAGGTTTTGTCAATCCTAAAAGATGCTAATAAGTATGCAAAGCTCCAGCAATCCTTCTAAGGACTGGAGTAAGCATCTCGGAGTTGGAATGTATGCTTTGATGAGATGATCAAAGATTTTGGGTTTATACAAAGTTTATGAGAAACTTGTATTTCCAAAGAAGTGAGTGGGAGCACTATAGAATTTCTGATGAGTATATGTTGTTGACATATTATGGATCAGAAATGACGTAGAATTTCTGGAAAGCATATAGGGTTATTTGGAAAGTGTTTTCAATGGAAAGCCTGGATTAAGCTGCTTGAGCATTGAGCATCAAGATCTATAAGGATAGATCAAAACGCTTAATGGAACTTTCAAATGAGCACATACCTTGACATGATCTTGAAGGTGTTCAAGATGGATCAGTCAAAGAAGGAGTTCTTGCCTGAGTTGTAAGGTATGAAGTTAAGACTTAAAGCTCGACCATGGCAGAATAGAGAGAAAGGACGAAGGTCGTCCCCTATGCTTAAGACGTAGGCTCTACAGTATGCTATGCTGTGTACCGCACCTGAAGTGTGCCTTGCCATGAGTCAGTCAAGGGGTACAAGAGTGACCTAAGAATGGATCACAGGACAGCGGTCAAAGTTATCCTTAGTAACTAGTGGACTAAGGAATTTTCTCGATTATGGAGGTGGTAAAAGAGTTCGTCGTAAAGGGTTATGTCGATGCAAGCTTAACACCTATCCGGATAGCTCTGAGTAGAGATACCGGATACGTATAATGGAGCAACAATTTAGAATAGCTCCATGTAGAACAGTTATTTGAAATGGCTCCAAATAGAGCGTGGTAGCTGCATCTAGGAGATGACATAAAGATTTGTGAAGTACATACGGATCTGAATGTTGCAGACCCGTTGACTAAAACCTCTCTCACAAGCAAAACATGATCAAACCCAGAACTCATTGAGTCTTAATCACATGATGATGTGAACTAGTTTAGTGACACTAGTAAACTCTTTGGATGTTGGTCACATGGCGATGTGACCTGTGAGTGTTAATCACATGGCGATGTGAACTAGATTATTGACTGTAGTGCAAGTGGGAGACTGTTGGAAATATGCCCTAGAGGCAATAATAAATTAGTTATTATTATATTTCCTTGTTCATGATAATCGTTTATTATCCATGCTATAATTGTATTGATAGGAAACTCAGATACATGTGTGGATACATAGACAACACCATGTCCCTAGTAAGCCTCTAGTTGACTAGCTCGTTGATCAATAGATGGTTACTGTTTCCTGACCATGGACATTGGATGTCATTGATAACGGGATCACATCATTAGGAGAATGATGTGATGGACAAGACCCAATCCTAAGCATAGCACAAGATCGTGTAGTTCGTATGCTAAAGCTTTTCTAATGTCAAGTATCATTTCCTTAGACCATGAGATTGTGCAACTCCCGGATACCGTAGGAGTGCTTTGGGTGTGCCAAACTTCACAACGTAACTGGGTGGCTATAAAGGTGCACTACGGGTATCTCCGAAAGTGTCTGTTGGGTTGGCACAAATCAAGACTGGGATTTGTCACTCCGTGTGACGGAGAGGTATCTCTGGGCCCACTCGGTAGGACATCATCATAATGTGCACAATGTGATCAAGGACTTGATCACGGGATGATGTGTTACGGAACGAGTAAAAGAGACTTGCCGGTAACGAGATTGAACAAGGTATCGGGATACCGACGATCGAATCTCGGGCAAGTATCGTACCGCTAGACAAAGGGAATTGTATACGGGATTGATTAAGTCCTTGACATCGTGGTTCATCCGATGAGATCATCGTGGAACATGTGGGAGCCAACATGGGTATCCAGATCCCGCTGTTGGTTATTGACCGGAGAGTCATCTCGGTCATGTCTGCATGTCTCCCGAACCCGTAGGGTCTACACACTTAAGGTTCGGTGATGCTAGGGTTATAGAGATATTAGTATGCGGTAACCCGAAAGTTGTTCGGAGTCCCGAATGAGATCTCGGACGTCACGAGGAGTTCCGGAATGGTCCGGAGGTAAAGAATTATATATAGGAAGTGCTATTTCGGCCATCGGGACAAGTTTCGGGGTCACCGGTATTGTACCGGGACCACTGGAAGGGTCCCGGGGGTCCACCGGGTGGGGCCACCTGCCCCGGGGGCCACATGGGCTGTAGGGGGTGCGCCTTGGCCTATATGGGCCAAGGGCACCAGCCCCTAGAGGCCCATGCGCCAAAGGAGGGGAGAGTCCTAAAGGGGGAAGGCACCTCCGAGGTGCCTTGGGGAGGATGGACTCCTCCCCCCCTTGGCCGCACCCTTCCTTGGAGGAAGGGGCAAGGGCTGCACCTCCCCCCTCTCCCTTGGCCCTATATATAGTGGGGAAAAGGAGGAGCAACCATACCTAAGGCCTGGCGCCTCCCTCTCCCTCCCGTGACACATCTCCCTCCTCCCGCAGCGCTTAGCGAAGCCCTGTTGGAATCCCGCTACTTCCACCACCACGCTGTCGTGTTGTTGGATCTCCATCAACCTCTCCTTCCCCCTTGCTGGATCAAGAAGGAGGAGACGTCGCTGCTCCGTACGTGTGTTGAACGCGGAGGTGCCGTCCGTTCGGCACTAGGATCATCGGTGATTTGAATCACGACGAGTACGACTCCATCAACCCCGTTCTCTTGAACGCTTCCGCGCGCGATCTACAAGGGTATGTAGATCCAATCCTCCCTCGTTGCTAGATGACTCCGTAGATTGATCTTGGTGACACGTAGGAAAATTTTGAATTTATGCTACGTTCCCCAACACCAAGTCTCCTGGATCTTGTTCGGTGAGAAAATCACGTTCCCGAAGGTTTCATTCCGTTTGGACTCCGTTTGATATTCCTTTTCTTCGAAACCCTAAAATAGGCAAAAAACAGCAATTCTAGGTTGGGCCTCCGGTTAATAGGTTAGTCCCAAAAGTAATATAAAAGTGGATAATAAAGCCTAATAATGTCCAAAACAGTAGATAATATAGCATGGAGCAATCAAAATTATAGATATGTTGGAGACGTATCAAGCATCCCCAAGCTTAATTCCTGCTCGTCCTCGAGTAGGTAAATGATAAAAACAGAATTTTTGATGCGGAGTGCTACTTGGCATAATTTTAGTGTAATTCTTCTTAATTGTGGTATGAATATTCAGATCCGAAAGATTCAAGATAAAAGTTCATATTGACATAAACATAATAATACTTCAAGCATACTAACTAAGCAATTATGTCTTCTCAAAATAACATGGCCAAAGAAAGTTCATCCCTACAAAATCATATAGTTTAGTCATGCTCCATTTTCGTCACACAAGAATGCTCTCATCATGCACAATCCCGATGACAAGCCAAGCAATTGTTTCATACTTTAGTAATCTCAAACCTATAAACTTTCACTCGATATATGAGCGCGGGCCATGGACATAGCACTATGGGTGGAATAGAATATAATGGGGGTTATGTGGAGAAGACAAAAAGGAGAAAGTCTCACATCAACGAGGCTAATCAATGGGATATGGAGATGCCCATCGATTGATGTTAATGCAAGGAGTAGGGATTGCCATGCAACAGATGCACTAGAGCTATAAATGTATGAAATCTCAACAAAAGAAACTAAGTGGGTGTGCATTCAACTTGCTTGCTCACGAAGACCTAGGGCACTTGAGGAGGCCCATTGTTGGAACATACAAGCCAAGTTCTATAATGAAAAATTCCCACTAGTATATGAAAGTGACAAAACAGAAGACTCTCTATCATGAAGATTATGGTGCTACTTTGAAGCACAACTGTGGCAAAGGATAGTAGCATTGTCCCTTCTCTCTTTTTCTCTCATTTTTTTGGGCCTTCTCTTTTTTTATGGCCTTTCTATCTCTTTTTTTAATTCCTCACTTGGGACAATGCTCTAGAAAATGATGATCATCACACTTCTATTTATTTACAACTCAATGATTACTAGAACAAAGTATGACTCTATATGAATGCCTCCGGTGGTGTACCGGGATATGCAATGAACCAAGAGTGACATGTATGAAATAATTATGAACGGTGGCTTTGCCACAAATACTATGTCAACTACATGATCATGCTAAGCAATATGACAATGATGAACGTGTCATGATAAACGGAATGGTGGAAAGTTGCATGGCAATATATCTCGGAATGGCTATGGAAATGCCATAATAGGTAGGTATGGTGGCTGTTTTAGGAAGATATAAGGAGGTTTATGTGTGAAAGAGCGTATCAAATCACGGGGTTTGGATGCACCGGCAAAGTTTGCACCAACTCTCAATGTGAGAAAGGGCAATCCACGGTACCGAAGAGGCTAGCAATGATGGAAGGGAGAGAGTGCGTATAATCCATGGACTCAACATTAGTCATAAAGAACTCACATACTTATTGCAAAAATCTACAAGTCATCAAAAACCAAGCACTATGCACATGCTCCTAGGGGGATAGATTGGTAGGAAAAGACCATCGCTCGTCCCCGACCGCCACTCATAAGGAGGACAATCAAAGAACACCTCATGTTTCAAATTTGTTACATAACGTTTACCATACGTGCATGCTACGGGACTTACAAACTTCAACACAAGCATTTCTCAAATTCACAACTACTAAACTAGCACGACTTTGATATAATTACCTCCATATCTCAAAACAATCATCAAGCATCAAACTTCTCTTAGTATTCAAAACACTCATAAGAAAATTTTACTAATCTTGAAAACCAAAAATATTAGGATTATTTAAGCAAATTACCATGCTATTTAAGACTCTCAAAATAATCTAAGTGAAGCATGAGAGATCAATAGTTTCTATAAAACAAATCCACCACCGTGCTCTAAAAGATATAAGTGAAGTACTAGAGCAAAACTATATAACTCAAAAGATATAAGTGAAGCACATAGATTGTTCTAACAAATTCCAAATCATGTATGGCTATCTCAAAAGGTGTGTATAGCGAGGATGATTGTGGTAAACTAAAAAGCAAAGACTCAAATCATACAAGACGCTCCAAGCAAAACACATATCATGTGGTGAATAAAAATATAGCTCCAAGTAAAGTTACCGATAGAAGTAGACGAAAGAGGGGATGCCTTCCGGGGCATCCCCAAGATTTCGCTTTTAGGTGTCCTTAGATTATATTGGGGGTGCCATGGGAATCCCCAAGCTTAGACTCTTGCCACTCCTTGTTCCATAATCTATCAAATCTTTACCCAAAACTTGAAAACTTCACAACACAAAACTTAAAGTAGAAAATCTCGTGAGCTCCGTTAGCGAAAGAAAACAAAAGACCACTTCAAGGTACTGTAATGAACTCATTCTTTATATTGGTGTTAAACCTACCGTATTCCAACTTATCTATGGTTTATAAACTATTTTACTAGCCATAGATTCATCAAAATGAGCAAACAACACCCGAAAAACAGAATCTGTCAAAAACAGAATATTCTGTAGTAATCTGTAGCTAGCGCAAGATCTGGAACCCCAAAAATTCTAAAATAAATTGATGGACGTGAGGAATTTATGTATTAATCATCTGCAAAAAGAATTAACTAAATATCACTTTCTAAATAAAAATGGCAGCAGTTCTCGTGAGCGCTAAAGTTTCTGTTTTTTACAACAAGATATCAATACTTTCCCCAAGTCTTCCCAACGGTTCTACTTGGCACAAACACTAATTAAACACAAAAAACACAACCAAAACAGAGGCTAGATAAAATATTTATTACTAAACAGGAGCAAAAAGCAAGGAATAAAATAAAATTGGGTTGCCTCCCAACAAGCGCTATCATTTAACGCCCCTAGCTAGGCATAAAAAAACAAAGATAGATCTAGGTATTGCCATAATAGTAAGATAGATCATTAAAACTCTTTTCATATTCTCTACGTTCGGCAGCAAGTTTTCTTTGAGATCTAGGTATTGCCATAATAGTAAGATAGATCATTAAAACTCTTTTCATATTCTCTACGTTCGGCAGCAAGTTTTCTTTGAGGCAAGCAAAAGTAATCAAAAGGGCTAAATTTAATGGGACAAAAGTCCCCAAGATCAACCTTGGGAGGTATAGGTTCCTCCTTTGGCCCTTCGTATTGCACAACCAATTCATCATTATAAGTATTCTTTTGACAGAACTTTTGAGCCTAAACTAAAGAGAATATCCTAGTTCATTATTTCGAATGGCCAAATCATCATTAAGTTCATAAATTCTATCAACTAAAACATTGGTAGGAACCCTTTTTATAAGATTTTCATTGAAAGAAACATAGTCTAGGGACTGAAAATGCATTATTTCTTCTTGATCAAAAAGGATAGCCTCTACGGGACGGCAAGCATCCACCCTATAATGCGCAAAGATTTCTTTGGCCTCTTTTATTATGAATCTGAACTCATGAGCCAAAAAGATCGTAGCGGCACGCTTAACAAAAGAATGCTCAATATTAGAAAATTCTAGGAAAATCCTTTGTATGCAAGGGTGCATGTGCATGAATTGTCTTTCAAGTTCAACCACAAGTATGGCAATAGCGTCTGCAAGACTACTAGTTCTATGAAGGATAGAACTACCCATAGAAGGCAAAGCACCGGCACAAGTAAAGAAATATTGGATAACTCCTTTTCCAATAATATTACCACTACCAATACAGAATTTTTTTTGTATGTAAGATAGGGTGTTCTTCAGCAGGAGCGTCAGAATTTTTCATGATATTATTATTGTCCATATCGACAATAATTTCCCCAATTTCAGACATGACGGCAGAAAGTGCAAAAGGCAAAAAGATGCAAATAAAGAAAGAGAGGGAGGATAGAGAGAGAGGGCGAATAAAATGGCAAGGGTGAAGTGGGGGAGAGGAAAACGAGAGGCAAATGGCAAATAATGTAATGCGGAAGATAAGGGTTGTGATGGGTACTTGGTATGTTGACTTTTTGCATAGACTCCCCGGCAACGGCGCCAGAAATGGCTCGTTGTCGGGAATCAAATCTTGACTTGCGTGAACCTCCCCGGCAACGGCGCCAGAAATCTTCTTGCTACCTCTTGAGCACTGCGTTGGATCTCCTTGAAGAGGAAAGGATGATGCAGCAAAGTAGCGTAAGTATTTCCCTCAGTTTTTGAGAACCAAGGTATCAATCCAGTAGGAGGTTGCACGCGGGTCCCTAGTACCTACACAAAACAAGTAACTCCTCGCAACCAACATGATAAGGGGTTGTCAATCCCTTCACGGTCACTTACGAGAGTGAGATCTGATAGATATGATAAGATAATATTTTTGGTATTTTTGTGATAAAGATGCAAAGTAAAATAAAAGCAAAGTAAAAAGCAAAGGAAATAACTAAGTATTGGAAGATTAATATGATGAAGATAGACCCGGGGGCCATAGGTTTCACTAGTGGCTTACCTCAAGAGCATAAGTATTTTACGGTGGGTGAACGAATTACTATTGAGAAATTGACAGAATTGAGCATAGTTACGAGAATATCTAGGTATGATCATGTATATAGGCATCACGTCCGAAACAAATAGACCGACTGCTGCCTGCATCTACTACTATTACTCCACTCATCGACCGCTATCCAGCATGCATCTAGAGTATTAAGTTCATGAAAACAGAGTAACGCCTTAAGCAAGATGACATGATGTAGAGGGATAAATTCATGCAATATGATAAAAAAACCATCTTGTTATCCTCGATGGCAACAATACAATACGTGCCTTGCTGCCCCTACTGTCACTGGGAAAGGACACCGTAAGATTGAACCCAAAGCTAAGCACTTCTTCCATTGCAAGAAAGATCAATCTAGTAGGCCAAACCAAACTGATAATTCAAAGAGACTTGCAAAGATAACCAACCATACATAAAAGAATTCAGAGAAGATTCAAATATTGTTCATAGATAAACTTGATGATAAACCCACAATTCATCAGTCTCAACAAACACACCGCAAAAAGAAGATTACATCGAATAGATCTCCACAAGAGAGGGGGAGAACATTGTATTGAGATCCAAAAAGAGAGAAGAAGCCATCTAGCTAATAACTATGGACCCGAAGGTGTGAGGTAAACTACTCACACTTCATCGGAGAGGCTATGGTGTTGATGTAGAAGCCCTCTGTGATGGATGCCCCCTCCGGTGGAGCTCCGGAACAGGCCCAAGATGGGATCTCGTGGATACAAAAGGTTGCGGTAGTGGAATTAGGGTTTTGGCTTCGTATCTGATCGTTTGGGGGTACGTAGGTATATATAGGAGGAAGGAGTACGTCGGTGGAGAAACAGGGGGCCCACGAGGGTGGAGGGCGCGCCTAGGGGGCAGGCGCGCCCCCTACCTCGTGGCTTCCTCCTTTGTTTCTTGACATAGGGTCCAAGTCTCCTGGATCTTATTCGGTGAGAAAATCACGTTCCCGAAGGTTTCATTCCGTTTGGACTCTGTTTGATATTCCTTTTCTTCGAAACCCTAAAATAGGCAAAAACAGCAATTCTGGGTTGGGCCTCCGGTTAATAGGTTAGTCCCAAAAATAATATAAAGTGGATAATAAAGCCCAATAATGTCCAAAATAGTAGATAATATAGCATGGAGCAATCAAAAATTATAGATACGTTGGAGACGTATCACCCCCCACCCTCATGGATAGGATGTGGGCCCCTTGATGTTGATTCTTTCGCCAATTTTTTATATATATTCCAAAAATATTCTCCGTGAAGTTTCAGGTCATTCTGAGAACTTTTATTTCTGCACAACAATAACACCATGGGAATTCTGCTGAAAACATCGTCATTCCGGGTTAGTTCCATTCAAATCATGGAAGTTAGAGTCCAAAACAAGGTCAAAGGTGTTTGTAAAAGTAGATACGATGGAGACATATCAACTCCCCCAAGCTTAAACCTTTGCTTGTCCTCAAGCAATTCAGTTGACAAGCTGAAAGTGATAAAGAAAAACTTTTACAAACTCTGTTTGATCTTGTTGTTGTAAATATGTAAAGCCAACATTCAAGTTTTCAGCAAAGATTATGAACTAACCATATTCACAATAACATTTAGGTCTCATGTTTACTCATATCAATGGTATAATCAACTAGCGAGCAATAATAGTAAATCTCGGATGAGAACACTTTCTCAAAACAATCATAATGTGATATAACAAGATGGTATCTCGCTAGCCCTTTCTGAGACCGTAAACATAAATGCAGAGCACCTCTGAAGTTCAAGGATTGACTAAACATTGTAATTCATGGTAAAAGAGATCCAGTCACAGTCATACTCAATGTAAACTAATAGTAATACATGCAAATGACAGCGGTGCTCTCCAACTGGTGCTTTTTAATAAGAGGATGATGACTCAACATAAAAGCAAATAGATAGGCCCTTCTCAGAGGGAAGCAGGGATTTGTAGAGGTGCCAGAGCTCGATTTTGAAATAGAGATGAATAATATTTTGAGTGCCATACTTTCATTGTCAACATAACAACCGAGAGATCTCGATATCTTCCATGCTACACACATTATAGGCGGTTCCCGAGCAGAATGGTAAAGTTTATACTCCCCCTACCATGAACAAACATCAATCCATGGCTTGTCCGAAACAACGGGTGCCTCCAACTAACAACAATCCTGGGGGAGTTTTGTTTGCAATTATTTTGATTTAAGCATGGGACTGGGCATCCTCGTTACCAACCATTTTCTCGTGAATGAGGAGTGGAGTCCACTCCTCTTGAGAATAACCCACCTAGCATGGAAGATATAGACAACCCTAGTTGATACATGAGCTATTCGAGCATACAAAACAGAATTTCATTTGAAGGTTTAGAGTTTGGCACATACAAATTTACTTGGAATGGCAGGTAGATACCGCATATAGGAAGGTATGGTGGACTCATTTGGAATAACTTTTGGGGTTTATGGAAGTGGATGCACAAGCAGTATTCCCGCTTAGTACAAGTGAAGGCTAGAAAGAGACTGGGAAGCGACTAGCTAGAGAGCGACAACAATCATGAACGTGCATTAAAATTAATCAACACTGAGTGCAAGCATGAGTAGGATATAATTCACCATGAACATAAATATCGTGGAGGCTATGTTGATTTTGTTTCAACTACATGCGTGAACATGTGCCAAGTCAAGCCACTCGAATCGTTCACAGGAGGATACCACCCTATCATACCACATCACAACCATTTTAATAGCATGTTGGCACGTAAGGTAAACCATTATAAACTCCTAGCTAATTAAGCATGGCATGAGCAACTATAATCTCTAATTGTCATTGCAAACATGTTTCATTCATAATAGGCTGAATCAGGAACGATGAACTAATCATATTTACAAAAAACAAGATAGGTCGAGTTCATACCACCTTCTCTCATCTCAACCAGTCCATCATATATCGTCATTATTGTCTTTCACTTGCACAACCGAACGGTGTGGATAATAATAATAATAGTGCACGTGCATTGGACTAAGATGGACTCTGCAAGCATTCAATACAAGGGAGAAGACAAGGTAATATGGGCTCTATGTTAAATCAACAATAATGCATATAAGAGCCACTCAACATTTTCATCATGGTCTTCTCCTCTCGACCCCAAAGAAAAGAAAAGAGACAAAACTATTTACACGGGAAAGCTCACAACAAGCAAAAGAAGAATGAGAAATCTTTTTGGGTTTTCTTTTAGTTATTACTACTACAGGCATGGAAAGTAAACTAGCTAAAAGCTACAACTAATTTTTTTGGTTTTTCTTGAGGCTTTTCAAACACACAAGAAGAAGGCTTAAAAATAAAATAAACTAGCATGGATAGTACAATGAAAAAGTATGAGCACCGACAACTGGCATGAGTGTGTGAACATGAATGTAATGTCGGTGAGGAATACGTACTCCCCCAAGCTTAGGCTTTTGGCCTAAGTTGGTCTATGGCCACGGCTAGCCTGGTGGATATCCAAAGTTGTAGCTGGGGTCGTACTGAGATGCAGCAGCTACTGCCTGACGAGCTACAGCTTGGAGGCGAGCTGCCTCCGTCCTCCTCTCGTACTCGTTCGCCTCCTCCATGGTTATAACATATCTCCTTTTTTCCTGAAAATCAAAGAAAGTAGGAGCAGGGAGAGAAACATGGACGGTGCGCCGTCTGTCAAAGATTAGTCGGTACTGGAGGAATTGTTCATTCCTCTCAACAAACTGATGGAGAACCATGGCATTATAATCTAGGTAAGCAGGAGGTAACTCAATATCATTTCCACGTATGGGTATATCAAGATAGTTAGCTACACGAGTTGCATAAATCCCACCAAACAAATCTCCACTTACACTGTTGTGATGCAACCTACGTGCAACAATGGCCCCCAAGTTATATTGTTTATCATCTAATACCGCACTCTTGAGGACACTAAGATCTGGAACGCACATGTGACAAGCCTCATCTTCCCCGTTAATGCATCTACCAATGAAGAGAGCAAAATAATGTATGGGAGGGAAATGAATGCTCCCTATGGTAGCTTGTGTGATTTCCCTAGATTCCCCCACAGTAATACTAGCAAGAAAGTCTTTATATTCAGATTTGCGAGGTTCACTAACATTGCCCCAGTGCGGGAGTTTACAAGCAGTATTAAAATCTTCTAGGTCCATGGTATATGATTTATCATAAAGATCAAATAAAACAGTGTGAGAATTGTGCGAGGATGTAAATTTAAACCTTCTCACAAATGAATCAGTTAGATAGAGGTATTGCTGGCACTTATCTGACACGAAGCTCTCAAGATCAGTGTTACACACATACGCGTCAAATTCATCCTTGATGCCTGCCTGGACCATGAACTCCTCTGACAGCCATTCACAAGGCCGCACTTGAGCTTCCCTTGGTAGTTCATTGTCCGGCTCACGTATCGCGAGCCTTGGGCCTTGCTTCCTTGAGGAACCACATTTGTACAATTTCCTAAACATTTTTCTTCCTCTGAAAAATTTCTGAAATTTTTAGTGACTCAAAATAAAAGTGAACCAAACTCAACAAGATTGATAGCAACTACTCTTACAAGTGCCTATAGGCCATATCATGCATTAAAACTACTTTTGACCACATAAATTTGACGTGCAAGCTCAAGAACAGGGTCACCAAAGCAGCAAAAATTTGCAATAAATAAAGCACTAGAACAAAAACTAATTGGACCATTGGAGGAGTCACATACCGAAGAACAATCCCCCAAAGCGGTTTTGCCGATGGAGCTTTGAGCAAGGAGATCGAAAATGGCAGCAAGATGAGCTAGAACTCGGGTTTGAGCTGGTGGATGATTTTTTCTGGAGTAATACGGAGTGTGTGGGTGCAAGAATAAGTGGAGGGGGCCCACGTGGGGTCCACGAGGCAGGGGGGCGGGCCCTGGACCCTCGTGGTAAGGCCCCCTGGTGTGTTCTGAGTGCCAATAATTCTTAAATATTCTAAAAATATTATATAAAATTTTCAGGACATTTGGAGAACTTTTATTTTTGGGGTATTTTTTATTGCAAGGATAATTCAGAAAATAGACAAAAAAATACTATTTTTGCTTTATCTAATCTAAATAACAGAAAGTAAAAGGAGGGTACAGAGAGTTGTGCTTTCTAACTTCATCCATCTCATGCTCATCAAAAGGAATCCACTAACAAGGTTGATCAAGTCTTGTTAACAAACTCTTTTCGAATAACATGAAACCAAAGAGTTTTTGAAAACACTAAGTTACCTCAACGGGGATATGCATGTCCCCAACAATAAGAATATCATATTTCTTCTTAACAGTAGGAAGAGGAAATTCAAAACCTCCAATAGTAATCATTGAAGTTTTTCCAATAGAATTTATACTGTGGACTTGAGGTTGTTTCCTCGGAAAGTGTATCGTATGCTCATTACCATTAACATGAAAAGTGATATTGCCTTTTTTGCAATCAATAACAGCCCCTGTATTATTCAAAAAGGGTCTACCAAGAATAATAGACATACTATCGTCCTCGGGAATATCAAGAATAATGAAGTCCGTTAAAATAGTAATGTTTGCAACCACAACAGGCACATCCTCACAAATACCGACAGGTATAGCAGTTGATTTATCAGCCATTTGCAAAGATATTTCAGTAGGTGTCAACTTATTCAAATCAAGTCTACGATATAAAGAGAGAGGTATAACACTGACACCGGCTCCAAGATCACATAAAGCAGTTTTAACATAGTTTCTTTTAATGGAGCATGGTATAGTTGGTACTCCGGGATCTCCTAGTTTCTTTGGTATTCCACCCTTAGTATAATTAGCAAGCATGGTGGAAATTTCAGCCTCCGGTATCTTTATTTTATTTGTAACAATATCTTTCATATACTTTGCATAAGGATTCATTTTAAGCATATCAGTCAAATGCATACGCAAAAAGATAGGTCTAATCATTTCAGCAAAGCGCTCAAAATCCTCATCATCCTTTTTCTTGGATGGTTTCGGAGGAAAAGGCATGGGTTTCTGAACCCAAGGTTCTCTTTCTTAACCGTGCTTCCTAGCAATAAAGTCTCTCTTATCATAACATTGATTCTTTGATTGTGGGTTATCAAGATCAATAGCAGGTTCAATTTCTACTTCATTGTTATTGCTAGGTAGAGCATCAACATGAACATCATCATTAACATTATCACTAGGTTCATGTTCATTACCAGATTGTGTTTCAGCATCATAAATAGAAATATCATTGGGATTCTCAGGTGTGTCAACAACAGGTTCACTAGAAGCATGCAAAGTCCTATCATTTTTCTTTTTATTCCTCTTAGAAGAACTAGGTGTATCAACATTAGTTCTCTGAGAATCTTGCTCAATTCTCTTGCGGTGGCCCTCAGGATACAAAGGTTCCTGAGTCATTTTACCCCCTCTAGTCACAACTCTAACAGCACTTTCATTTTTCTTATTATTTAATTCATTGAGCAAAATTAAGTACTTGTTCTACTTGAGTGGTGTCGGTGTCAAAACCGGCGGATCTCGGGTAGGGGGTCCCGAACTGTGCGTCTAAGGCGGATGGTAACAGGAGGCAGGGGACACAATGTTTACCCAGGTTCAGGCCCTCTCGATGGAGGTAATACCTTACTTCCTGCTTGATTGATCTTGATGATATGAGTATTACAAGAGTTGATCTACCATGAGATCGTAGAGGCTAAACCCTAGAAGCTAGCCTATGATTCTGATTGTTGTTGTCCTATGGACTAAACCCTCCGGTTTATATAGACACCGGAGTGGGCTAGGGTTACACAGAGTCGGTTACAAGGGAGGAGATCTACATATCCGAATTGCCAAGCTTGCCTTCCACGCAAAGGAGAGTCCCACCCGGACACGGGACGAACTCTTCAATCTCGCATCTTCACAATCCAACAGTCTGGCTGAAGGATATAGTCCGGATGTCCGAGGACCCCCTAATCTAGGACTCCCTCAGTAGCCCCTGAACCAGGCTTCAATGACGATGAGTCCGGCGCGCAGATTGTCTTCGGCATTGCAAGGCGGGTTCTTCCTCCTAATACTCCATAGAAGATTTTGAACACAAGGATAGTGTCCGGCTCTGCAAAACAAATTCCACATACCACCGTAGAGAGTATAATATTTCCACAAATCTAATATGCTGACAACTTTTCATAACATGACATCACGCCATGGCCCGGTCATTATTCGAACCGTTTTTCTCAACCAACTACTGCACATATTGCGAGGAGGTTTTCTTGGCATGTCTTGTCGAAGCAGAGATCATGTCCCCTTATCACAGGATTCTCATCAATACGGGTGTGGGGAACCCAACCGCGCTTGCTGGTATGACTCCTCGATTTTAGGCAAGTTCCGAACGGCCACGCGGAGGATGCTTGATATTCATCCTCTTTATAAAGGGGCCAAGGCTTGTCCTTTTCTGCTCGTGCTCGATCCTTCCCCTCCCCCACCTCGAGTTCCAACACCCAAGGCTCAGGCTAAGCGCTTCGGACCTTCAACCATGTCCAGATCCAACCTTCAAGGCCGGTGGATGGCCTCCTCTATCATAGAGGGGGACATCAAGAAGCTAAGGGAAGCCAGGTATCTGACCGCCGAAATCTCGCACAGGCTGCCTGCTCAAGGGTAGGTCATCCCCACTCCCGAACCCAACGAGAGTGTCGTATTTGTTTCCCACTTCCTCCGAGGGCTAGGCTTTAGTCTTGATCCCTTTGTTAGAGGGCTTATGTTCTATTACGGGCTCGATTTCCACGATCTAGCCCCAGATTCCATCCTTCACATCTCGTCGTTTATCGTCGTGTGTGAGGCCTTCCTCCGCATCACCCCACGCTTCGTCTTATGGCTCAAGACCTTCAATGTGAAGCTGAAGATGATCGATGGGTGACACGCAGAATGCGGAGGTGCCATAATAAGCAAAGGCACCGATGCTCCATGGCCAAAGGGTTCCTTCTCGGAGGTGTCCAACTTATGGCAGCGGGAGTGGTTTTACATCAAAGCTCCCCGAAGTACTAAGTGGGTAGCTGCCCCCGCCTTCCGTTTGCCCCCCCCCCCCCCGCTACAACTGGCGTCATGGGTCAACAAGGGGCTGGACTGGGGGCCAGTTAATGACGTGCCGACATTGCAAAGTCGCATCCGAGATCTCCTCAAGAGGGATGTCAGTCTCGTCAAGGTGATGCAAGTTATGCTAGTTCGTCGGGTCCTACCATGCCAACGTCGATCTCTCTGTATGTGGGAGTTCAACCCGGAAGGACAATGAACTATTCAGCAATTCTTCGGCATGACGCTCGAAGGGATGTATGGATTGTTCTTCGGATCACGAATAAAGTGTCCGGATACCACCGAGGATGCGGGTCTAAACTGCAATCGTCCAGATACCCATGTAAGTAATTCTGCGTCCGAACACGTCGTCTTTTCATTTGTCATAACATCATTCTAAAAAAATTTCTCTTGGCCAGGACTGGATAAGAAAGGCGAAGATGATCAAGTGTTCGGCCCCCCCTTCCCGAAGGCTCACCGGATCCTGTACTAGCCAGGATGCTTGAGCACGCACTTTATCAAGTGCCATCAGGGGAAGATAGAGGGAGGAATAAAGAAGCCGAAAGCGGGCCTCACACATTACTCATCCAAACCAGGGAAATTAGTGTCTCTGCAAAGGAGGATGATCGGGGAGAAGAATCTAGAATCCCCTCTCCCCAAGGGAGGAAAAGGACTGCCTCTGACGACTTGGAAACGAAAGTTTCCAAACGAGGGAAGAAACCTTCGCCAGGGGGCCCTGTCCCGGAGGGCGTCCTTACCTCACAGTGCCCGCAAGGGGGCCAGCCCTCCACCGAGCTGTAAGTGAATCAAGAGTACTTTTGGTAAATATATCCTGCTTTATCTCCGAGGACAATAACCGAGACATATATCTTGCAGTCCGGCTCGTAGCCCTTCTCAACAGAGTTCGTCTTCGAGGGATCTTCTTCCGGAGATGATGGAGAGCGAAACGCCTCCCCCTGCCTCCCCACCTCCTGGGGCGGACGACCCTGAGGTGTCATCACGGAGGATTTCTCCTGATCCGCCAAGGCCAGAAGGTAACCCTTCGGCCACCCGAAGTTCGAAGCATTTGTCTCCTAAGGAGAGCAACAGAAAGAGTCCGGGACTGTCCGGTGCGCAACCGGATGCACTGATGAGTCTTTTGGAGCAAGCAGCTATCTCAGAGGAGCATCATACTTTAATGGGTATGGTGGTTGAGAGGATTTCATCCGCCAAAAGTGGGTTACATGAAGCTTTTCTGAGTCTGCTAAGAGGCTTTGAGGTACGCAAAGTAATATATAAATTTTTTGATGGTACCGCACACGCTAGGTGTGCTCTATAAAGATAGTAGCCCCTGAGACTCTGCTTGCTGTCCAGAGGCGGCAAACAGAGGATTGTAGTCCCAGGTAATGATCGCGTTGGTTTCATGTGCAGGCGGCTGACGGTCCGGTGGCTGGTCGGACTGCTGAGTTTGCCGAACTTAGCCGGCAACTTGACGCGGCAGATGCTGACATTGCGCTTGTGAACAAGCGGCTTGACGAGGCACAGGGTATGTATTTTCGGGTGGTCAACAAATATTAAGAGGAGCATGATGCAAGTATCTATAATATGATGTGACTATAGATGGAGCTACCGCCGTGGAGACCCTTCGGGCGGAACTTGCCCGAGCCAAGGAACAAGCCAGGAGGAGTGATGCAGCCGCCCTAAAGGCGGCCGAAGAGTTAAGAGCCTAACGGGTTGCTCATCGCTAGAGCGAAGATAAAATAGCCAAAATGGCTGTTGAGCTAAAGGATGCCACCGACCGGTATGAACTTCTTGAAAAGGAAAGCCAAGCGAAAGCGGCGGACCTGGAGAAAGCCATGGTAGCGGCCAAGGAGCCCGCTCTAAAATCAGAGCGGCGAAGGAGGAGCTTCATCAAGCCGGAGATATCACGGCTGGGAAGCCCTTTTTGTTGCAGACGAAGTTCGGAGATCCAAAGTATGCCCCTCTGGATCAATTATGGAGTGCTGCAGACGCGTATTCG